>NW_023339674.1:6640596-6722788 GCF_004916995.1 Morone saxatilis | reverse complement strand
AATCTCATTCTGATTCTGATTCTATTGGTGGTGTATTGGTAAGAATCTGGAGCCAAAACAGGAGTTATGATTCAGTATATTGCAATATATTCCGATACTGTAAGCAGGGCAATATTTTGTGCTTAAGGATTTTAGTAAAACACACCACCATATGCATAAAATCTGAGGAAAGAAAGAAAGAAAGAACACTGATCTAGTATTTGGGCATTTAAACACAGAAAATCATGTTTTTTGCATTGATTTAAATGGCCAGGATCATGTATAGCATATTTAATAGTTTATACCAACATTTTATACAAATTCCATAACTTTTTAGTGGATAAAACAGATTTTTTTAAAAAGGGAAAACCTATTTTCTGACATAAACACCACTGTATAAATGTAAATCCCAGTTAAAAAGGAGAGACAAAACTTTAAAATGTATCAACTAATGGTTTTCATCATGACAGATTTTAGGGTGTCCCTGTTGCCAGTGTCCATGAGAAAGAGTGACTTTAGCCCTGCTTGAAAACATACCAAATGGTGCAATCACATGGTCCTGATAGATACGTCATATGTCTACTGTTTCAATAATCGTCCAGAATCTAAAATAACTGTGATTATATTCTGTCTCAGAGTATTATAAACTTCTGTGCAGTGTTTTGGAATCTGATAAGCTTTCAAACTCATGGATCAGTAACTCAAACTGGACTTCCTGGACCTGGATTTTCAGTGTCTCATCCCCACCATGATCTTAATTCAGTTAACTGTTCAGTTATATTTTCTGTAAATTGTGTTTATTAAGCCTTATGTGCACTGCCAGCAATACAATTCTAGGAAGAAATACCAAATCCTTTGCTCACGTATTTATTGGCCTTAAGGTGTTAAAATTCAACAACATATAGAGTATAAAAATACTGGAATTCCCACCATGTGTACATTTTGAACTGTAGAATCTAAAAATCCTAACTTTTTCAAAATTCAAGATTCACAAAAACTAAAAAGATGGTACAAAATAACATTCCCCAAAAGGACAATCCAACTTTAAAGGATTGAGGCCCTTAAAATCTCTCATGGTAAGTAAGAATTGCAGTGTCCAGCAGTTTCCTAATGACGGATCATATTTATTCATGCTTGAGCAGACGTTTGTACCCTTAAGGTCAGGTCCCACTGAAGGGTCAATGACTGCCAGGCTTGTATTTCAAAACTTTACACCAGATAGAAAACCTTGATAGCAAGTTAAAAAAAAATAAAAAATTCTCTAATAAGTCAGTACAATTTAAATATCACAGTTACCTTTACAAATACTCTGAGAGAAAGATATAGAAATACAACACTCTGTTTGAGGAGGGAGAATATTGTGAAATAGTTCAGGCCACTGTTGTTTGCCTGTTGCATCACGGTGTGTTTGATTATCATAAGTAGAACAAAGTTTAACATCAGTCTTGTCATCATGACAGTGGAGGGTGTGTGTGTGTGTGGAGGTTTCTATCCCTCGATAGCCTTAAGAGAAGAATATACTGAGTACATACCAAAAGCAGAATCAACTTACTCAGTTATTTCTATTTATAGCATTAGTTCAACCTTATTTTACTAATTATTGACAGACGATTTTTTGCCCACTAGTGATTAATGGCAATATTTTATTGCAAAAGTATTAACCTTTTGAATGATGAAGATATTTTGTATCTAAAATCATATAAAATCATACAGTATAAAAAATACAAAATTAAGTATTTCACACATGGCATAATGAATTTAAATGCAAAATGGCAGTCTCACAAAGTAGATATTCAAATTGGCTTACAACCCCTGAAGCCCCGACAGCTCCTGAGCAGCCAAGTGTTACTAAACCTCTGTGTTCGGAAAGGAAGAGCAGACAGGGGCTCAGGACATTAAATACATCTCACATGCCATGTGACATTTAGTTAGCTCGCTCTACTGTTTCAGCAGAGAAAGTCAAAGGGCAAATAATGGCCTGAGAGATATAAATAGGAGGTCAAGACTGTTCTCAACTGGAAAGGCCAAGGGCAAATAAAGTTTAGACCTGAGCGCAATGCAAAGGAATGCATTTCATGGCCAACACAGAATCCCCACAGCAACATACTGTATCGAGAGTATGGAGAGTGGTGACCAGAAGCTACACTGTCACATGCAGGCGGAAACAGACTGTAAGTGCAAGAACTTTGGTACAATCCTTCATTTTAATGTAATAATAATACCCAGTAAGCACTGATTTGATGATTAACAGGACAACAGATGTCAGTTTATCAAAAACTATTACTGTGTTTTGAGGAGAGGTGAAAGAACTGTGGTAATTCAAACATTGTTAACCTGTCTGATCACAGTGAAACAACATTTGGAGAGCATCTGCCTTTATTCGGGGGCATTATGAAGGGTTGCATTCAAAAGTGTAAACCAAAGATTTATCAGTTAAGAAAAATATGTAATAGGAATATTATAATAATAATGTTTACATATACATGAGGAAAGTGAAAATGATAAAATGTTTTTCAAAGTAAAGTATATAAAAGGACAAGAAAATAAATCTCAGCACCTTTGACTCTATACGGTGACATTTTTCATTTAATTCTGACTAGACGTTTTATGAGAACCTACCTGAAACTTAATGAATAATAATATGCTACATTTTAAATTTAGATATGTTACATAAAATAACACAGCATTAGACAACTTCTTTAGAGATTTTCTTTTTTCATGATTAATTCTACTCTCCTTTACTTTAACGATACATTATAAATAAAAGTATAATTTTGTAACATTTAGGAGGATCTACTGTCAAAAATGGATTACAATATTTATAGGTATGTTTTCATTAGTGTATAATCAGCCATGTTTCTACAGTAGCCCAGAATGGACTAACAAAACACGGGCTCAAGTTAGTCACATTTTTCAAGAGTTTCGTGACCACTGTAGGTTCTCCTACGCTTTCCTACTAAATCCTACACACTGGGCCTTTAAAGCTTCTATGCATTGTATACATTTAAATGTTAATCAGAGTTAAGAGAATTTTGCAGAAATTCTCCACAATAACCAAAACATGTCACACATACAAAGGCACAACAAAAACAAAAACAATAAAAACCATTATCAGCTGTGCTTTATGACTACAGTGACCATCTCTTGCTGCCATCAGTGGTTAACTCCTGTGATGCACAGACTCACTGAGCTTCTGAAACACCTTTCTTGAAGTGGGCCTGATCAAGCTGCTGGCCACAAACAGGCAGAGGCTCTCAGCTCCTGGTGGAGGCTTTTCAAAACACACAGGTAAGCTTTGAACATGACAGTGGACTTCTAAAAGCTGAAATGATGAGGAACTGTTCCTTTTGGACCTTGAAAGTTACAGTAAAACTACACAATCATTTGGTCCAACCAGTAATAAGAGTTTTCATATATTACTGTTTTATGAATAATTGTGGCCCATCACTTTTTTGTCTCATTAGTATAGGTGAGCTTTGAATCCTTGATGGGACAACAGGTTTACGTGCAGGGTAGTATGGTCTCCACACAGTTGTAGGTCCAATCCTGTCTCTCATTGATAGGCAGGATGTGTTGGCACACCTAGAAAACAAGACACACTTTTTGTTAGTATCCAAAACAGTCATTTCATCCCATATCAATTATAGTATTGTTTTATTCAGAATGCACAATTTAGTTGTAGATTTTTAATGTATTTTAATGGAACATTTTCAAAGTCATGGTTTAGGATTTTCTTCTTGTCATAATAACAAAAATGGCATTCTCAGGAAGACTTCGTACCATCTTAGTCCTGGCTGGCACCTCAACAGCAAACACACTCATGCCTCGGCTGCTGCAGCAGTTCCTGCTCTGCTCATTGTTTACATGGACGGTCACTTTCTGGTTGGTCTGCAACACAAAGGGTATTGGCCACTTTCTTAATCAGCTTTCTTAACTTAAAACCACAGACTATAAAGAAATTCTATAGATACATAATCAGGACTCTATAGTCTAAAACAACAGCCTATTTTGCTTCTTATTCATAGAAATAGGGATTTATGGGCTTAAGCTAATCTAAGAAAATATACAGAAAATAATATATTCATATACCAAACTGTTGCTATGTTTGGACCCAGCTGTAGGTTCTGTGGGTACTGGATGTGTTTAAAAGAGAGCTCTACACCCCACTCATCACTGCTAGTGTCACTGTAGTTGAATTGTGAGACAATATAAGGTAAATATAAAACAAAAAAACACAAATCAACACTTTAGGTAAACTGGATACAAATTTAACCATTTCCCCTGTTCAGTAGTTCCTTTGTCACTAGGTCATTCCTGCTGAGTAGTTCCTGTTGCTATGAGAGTCAATACGATGGCTGCATATCAATTACAAACAGGGTGAATGGTGTCTGCGACCATACACTGTAGACGGAGTGTCTAATACAAACTCTGAAGATACAGTATAAAGACTTACTCACTATACAATACACTCTGATTATTTGTGCTTTTAGTAATGCTGCTTAACATCTAGAAAATAATGATAACTACTTCTGCAATTTCTTTCAGTGTTTTTCACTTTTTTGATGAAAAGCACATCATGAATTTATAAAAATAGATAATTCACTACCAGACTTCACTTCAAAACTGGACTATCATCCCCCTAGTGGCCATTTGGATGCATGGCAATCTGACTGAACTGCATCAGAAACATTCACTTGCTTCTTTGAAATTCTGTGTGCTTGCAAGTATAAAACTGTATTATGCCCAATGATATCTTAATTTCACAATTAAACTCAACCTGCGCATTCAGAAAATAACTTTGTCAAAGTTTGTCGTCTACCTTGTTGGCTATGAGGGAGGAGATCCTGTGTTCTCCTCTGTAAATGTAGATGAAGACGTTGTCTTGTCCCCTCAGTGCTTTGGCCCCTGTCCTGGCTGTGATGGACTTCTGGAGGCCCTGGTTCAGAAGCTTGGGGCCTGAGTCCATACTGATTGGCTGGATGGATGGCTGAGTGCCTTCACAGTGTACGTCTATCTGGAATGGACAAGCCTGACAGAGTGGGAGGCAGAGGACTTTGGTTAGGATTCAGGTTAGACATTGAAAGTCTGGATGTGTTTCTTTGTGTGTGTGTGTATTACAACCAGTGCTTTTGCTAATATCACACATTTGCACTTGGAGATTTTGGTCATGGAAATCATTGTGTCATGTGAGTTTAGTAGCTAGCTTTTGTAGAATGGCTTATTGATTGAAATGTATTTTCTCATCAAGTTTCCAATGTAAGCCCTTAATTACAGCATATTAGGACAATATCATTTCATGTCATATAAGAACTGATTGAACTCTGTGATTGTTTTAAGTGAGAGCAGATGTGTAAACTTACCTCTACGAGCTCCAGCATTCGGTTGTAGCCCATGGCTTCCAGGGTGACCCAAAGGTCAGCAGGGTCTCCTTCTTTCTCTGTGGCCTCCATCAGGTTCAGCTCCATGAAGCCCTGCCGTGTCAGCTGGTTCTTTCTCATATCAAAGTTTTCTGCACGCCCAACAAAGCAAATGAACAAATGAACAAATGAACAAATGAAAAGCCATAAGGAAGCCACCCCTGTACATTGTATTCTTTACATAAATGTAACACTGGTCATTGTGTGTATCAGTGCCATAATGAGAGTGATTACCCTTGCAGACAGCCCAGGCATCCTTTTCGCATTTCTCTCCACTGGTCCTCAGCTCAAAGAAATTGTACTCCTCTAAACTGAGCAAACCATTTCCATCCATGTCTATCACCTCAAATATGTCAGACAGCACCTCCCTGTGGTACAAAAAGAGCAACACAGAGAAATGTTAGTATGTCAGTCCATTACAGAGCTTAAACCGAGATAGCCTTAACTCATTAATCTCTCCAAATTTTCAACCATGTAACCATCCATTCAAGTGCTGTGGTGACTACAGAGCTGGATCCAAAAAACCCTAATGACGTTAATACACAATCTCAATGTTTGGTCATTAGCCAAAGTCAAACTTTGCTATGTTGTGTATTTTTATACTTCCAATGGTGGAATGAAGCAGACAAATACACATATAACATGCACACACTCACCTGAGCTCTCTAGTGAGGTCTAGTTCTCCAGTGTCAGTCCTGTAGACAAGCTCTACAGGTTGATTAGAAAGGCTCTTTTTGCTCTTTTTCTTTAGTTTGCAACCACTAGTGAAGGGAAGCAGGTAGTAAGTTCCAGCATTCAATTCTCCTTTCCAAACATACTTCTGTAGGAACAAAGCATAGCAAAGAAAGTGAAAAACACTGAGCATATCCCAGAATGTAGCACAAACACGTTTCAACTTCATAGTATCAGAAATAGCAACTAGCTTTGGCCTGACAGAATTCCAGTACACCGAGAAACATTTTTGGGGTAAATATTTCACACAAAACTTATTTTTGTATCAACACACAAACTCTTAAATTAAGTATCAGTGGGAATGATTTTAAAACAAATAGTACATCCCTCTTCACACACAAACATACTTCTTTGTCTTTTGACTCTGTGAAACACACTAATTGTGAGTCCTCTTTGGTTTCACCAGCTGACATGACAAAAAGGGCCGTGTCCACTGTCATCCATGAAGAAGGCTTGTCTGAAAAATAACACAAGATGGCAGACATTTTAATAGATTATTATATATAAAATGTTTGTGGACAAACTTCGACTTTTACTTTTATCTTTACTAGAACACATACAGCGGACTACATCAACCACTATCTGCTATTGTGTGCTTCAATTTTATGAACTGAACTGCACCCACTTCATAAATTATCGTGCACTGAGCTGGAACACAATCTAGCACGATTCCTACCACATCTGACCTGCTGCCCCACAAAGAATACAGTGCAGGGGCCAATAAAGGGCTTCAGTGTGTTCTTTTTGTTTATCAGTCATTATCTGAAAATGACTGGGGCGATACTTTATTTATGTTACAATGTCACTGAAAACATCTTTAAAATTGTGCAACTGTATGCCACTAAAAACCGTGGTGAAGCAATGGGGCAGGAAGCAGTCCAGTCAGAAATTGAAATATGGGACTTTGAAGTAATGAATCCTGAGGGGCTCAGGTCCAAATCCAGAATGCTTGAGAAAACTACTGTATTCCTACCAGCTCCAGAGGTGCTGTCCTGTTCCTGACCCTAATTTCTGACCTCCATAAACAGGGGAGCAAGGAAAAATATAACATCCCTATGGGAAATCGGGTTAATTTAACCATTTTTATGATTTTGATTTATGTGTAATATAAAAAAGAAAAAGTGCCAGTACCAGGTCTGTGGCTGAGGCTGAGTGGTTGGATGGTTAGGTAGACGTTGGTTGTCTGGGGGATGTGGAACTGGTACTGCAGAGAACTGACACTTCCATCGTCCTCCAAGAAGAAACAGCCCTTCACATAACTGTGATGCCAATCCTGGAACAATGGATAACATTTCTGCTTAACGACAGTCCCAGCACATTTACAGTACATCATGTTATGTGTATCCTATTATATTTTGTTATGTGTGGTCTCTGTTTAGAATCTGACACAGTCTAAACAAACTGTTTTGCTGCTTGACAACAAAATGCATTTATTCATTCAACAGAAACCAAAACTAATTTGCAGTTCCTATTAAAAGGGGGATTGATCTTGTGACAGTATATTTTGCCATGAAAAAGTGAATTAAGCAGTCAATCATAACAGTGAGGTTGCTCGCTTGATTAACAGAAACTGCCGTCGTGATAATTACCACTCCAACCTTCAGGGGGCACATTCATTATTACACAGTTTATGTGAGCTTAGCAGCAAACACTTGTTATACTCGTACGGATCCAGAGGAGGGCAGAAGTGTTACACTGTGTTTCTGCTGAAGTAAATCTCCCTCTAGGACCTGATATGGCAAATTGGAGTCCATTTAACTTTGATAAATACAGCCTTTTCAATCTTGGGCCAGCGGTCATTCAAAACTATCAAGAGGCTACTTTGGCAATATTTATGAATCCTAATATTTCTCTCATTTTGAAATCCTGTTGTTCCTTTGTCTGGCAGCACAACTGAAATTAGGTAATAATTTGAAATTGAACAGGAACATCAAAACAAGGAAGTTTTCCTTCCACTCATTGGAGACACATTAAATGAAAACACAGTTGGTGTGGACACACAGTAAGAGGACACTGAGGGCCGGGCAAGTCTGGAATAGGCTATATATCCTTTTAGTGGACAAATAAATCACCAAGTTAAACAAAGAAAGTACCATAAAGACGGAGCATGTCACTCCTTTAGAGAAAAGCCATTTTCTCAAAGTATTTATCTTGGGCTGTGAGAGGCATAAAAGATCAAACCATAACACTTCAGTGGTTTGTCCAGACAATATTAAATAAGGGAAATTGCCATGGGCACCCATCCACTGCTTAAAGACATCAGAATTAATGCCCCCACAGAGAGAGGGTCAGCCTGCAGACTAATACAGGCGCTGTCACCTGCTCCGGCCACAGGTCTGATTTACTGCTACGTGCAGACTCGCAGGACACCAAACCAGCCACAAACACAATCACACACACACACACATTTAAATCCTGGCCTTTAACTTATCTAATAATTCTAACCTATACGTGAAAAAAAAACGAGAAAAATGAATATTCCTCACTGGTTATGTTCGTGGTGACACATTTGCATCCTACAAGGCACACAAACATGCACACATACCCACTGCTACAAAAACACAGCCTTCCCTCCACCCACCCCCTCCCAATTATCAGCCTGTGGCAATATAGCAGCCAATATAGCGAGCAGAACTTCCCTCAGAGGTAATCTCTGGACACACATTCTTTTACCTCCATGATGTCTGGCCCTTTCCAATCTCAACACAGTGCTTGGGCCTGAGAGATGGAGCAGGGGGCTGTTATTTTTATTTATTTATTTCTCTTGCTGTAAAGCAAACCAGCCGAGGTTAAGCCAAAAAGAGTGAAAACAAAGAGCGTGAGATCAATACAGTGTATATCTATCCACCCTGGGCTAAATTCGCCCATCAAAAACACTGGGTTACAGTGACACTGGGAGCGCAGTGGGGCTGCACGGTTCTTGATATCACCGGAGCCCACATACAAAGATTTTGGCACAAATATACTGATGTAATGGATGAGTAATTACAATAAATTACTGTATTAAAGTACAATTTACTCTCCTCAAATCCAGTTTAGAAATATTACATAAACAGATTGGGATTAAAAACTGAATTATTATTCAACAACTCTGCTTATGTTATTAGTTTGTTTAGTAAAAGAAACCTTCATGGGTTTCTGAAAAACTTGAGCTCAGAAATATAAAAAATAAATAAGCTCCATATCAATACACCTGTTATTCTTTGCTGTTTTTATCTGTTTCTTATCATCGTAAGTTCAATATATTTGGGTTTTGGAGTGCTGATCAAAAAATTCTCAGAACTTGTGATGGGCATTTTTTCCTAATCGGAAAAATAATAGACAGATGAATCGATGATGAAGATAATCATTAGTTGCAGCTCTGAAGTCAATCATGACTTGAGAGGGGGTTACCTGTAAGCCTGAGGGCTCTTGTATTTTGCTGGTCTTAGTGCTGCTGGATGTCATAGTGATTGGGTTGGACAGGGACGACCGTCTGCTGCGAGCAGAAGAAGGACGGGAGGATGATCGACTGTCTGAGACACACAAACACACGCATACCAGACACACACATAAAAACTCACACATAGATAAAGGCTAACACACTGATACATCCACAATTATTCTAAATTAATCAAGTCATAACATTGCTGCAACAGAAAAAAAAGTTCAATTGACTGATTGAGTACAGCCCTCCCGTCCCCAAACAGTAAACACACTTTCAAAAGAGAGATGAGGTGCACAACATAATTGACACTATAATCTGTCTTCTCAGAAGTCCATTCCCGAGTTTAAGTGAAGGTGGCTGCTTTGCATTTGGGTTCTGAGAAAGTGTGATCTCAAGTTCAGCTTTCTTTTAATTAATTATTGAGGCCTTTTAAATCACAAATGGCATAACGGCAACCTCTCAAATCCATTATCTCGCACAACTTTTTTGCTTGAACACTAATTGAAGCCAGAAAATATCAATTCACTAATGAGGGGTCTGATTGTTTCCAAGCTCGGGAAATCAAGATGCGAAGTAATGTGATAGGCTTACAAGCAAATTACCGTAGCAGAGAAATAAATAGACCCGCTGTCCTGGTATTTGTCATGGATCTATTTTGTATTGATGGCAGTATTTTAATCTAGAGGACCAAAATGTAGCTGTTGTGTGAATGTGGACAAAGATGCACTGAAACGTGGCCTAACAAAAGCTTCAGTGTGAGTTTATACTGAATGTGAGTTGATAGGCGGTGTTGTTTCAGCACTAGTGGTTTCCTGCTGCTGGAAAAGTGTGAGAATTGACCTAAATAGACCAATTATCAGAGAAACACCATGGCAGATTATCAATTGGCCTAACTGTTTGCCAAAACATTTTAGACACAAATACCTGATACATTATAAATCAGTATCTCATCAATTATTTGTAAAATAATTAGTCAAAATGACCCTGTCCCATACAGTTATATCATATTTCTCAGGGTAGTAATGGTTTATACTGACAAATGCCAGACCAAATGAGAAGTCAAAACTGTTTTTGAGCTCCAAGAATAACCCATTCAATATGTGCGAGCACGTTGCATCTCGTGCCAGAGTCTTGTTAAAATGTAGCGGGTATAAATCAATATGTGGGAGAGGCACAATAATGTGATAATCCAGACAACTATGTGGGAGCTCATTTGTTTTTGCAGTGGTGGTCGACGGGGCCCTCCTCTCGACCACCGTCTAATCCCTCATCATCTCCCCAGTGAGAAGTGGTGGAATCCTCCGAATCAATAACACGAACATGGACTGACCACTTAAATCAACCCCATCTATCTTCCCACTGTGGGCCTGTCCCTGGCTCGCTCATCCAGGATCTCTGTTCTTCTCTTTCCTCGAAATGCTGGTTTTAAAGTGCAAAAAGTGGATTTTTACATCCAACTGGCTGAAGGTGCTGTCTTTTACAGAAAAGAACTCTGTTGGTTTATTATCAGTGGCTGCAGAAGAGTGAAGCTGGACATGAGGCCAGTCTTTGTTTGTTGAAGCTATGAAAATATATATTTCTAACTGCAAAACCATAGTTGAAAGGCAGCATTTTTCATCAGTGTAGATGGAGCGTTTGTCAATCTCCTAATGGCAGAAATGATTACCCAAATCACAACGCTTTACAGTCTCCTCCCTCCAAACAAGCTGCCCTAATTGTGTGGCTATTATGATGTATGGCCTGTCTTAATGAGGTGATTTGTCACAGAGGGAGTGAAAAATCGATCAATAACAGAGCTATTATTTATTCATCAAAACTAATCGGTGAGGCGTATTGGGGCAAGCATTGTGTATGGGTGTGCAACTATAAATTGGAATCTGAAGTGTACTTCATGTGCAGTCGGCATGGGCTGCTACTTTGAACTTGTAGATTGCGCTGCACAAATTGCTATTATGTTCTGGAGTAATGCACCAATAAGATATTAGCCTTTCCATGTAAAAATAAAGTTATCAGTATATATTTTATCTGGTCACTGAGTATAGAAGTGACTGGTGATGCAAACAGAGTTTTTAAAAACATACAATGCATAAATTCTGGGTGCTTTGTTGTCCTTGTTCATTCCTGTTTTAATCAGATTCAGAGTTTAAGACATTGATGTTTAAACCTGAATTCTATAAGATATACTGTAGTTGGGTATAAGCATGAGTCAATTTTATGTTTTGTGTGAAAGTGTTTTGTGTGGGACAAAGAGTACTTCTGAGGGAGAAAAATGAGAGCAAAAACAGTAAACATTTTTCCTTAACATCTTCTTATTCTGAGATGTCACATGTTGTACCTTTCTTGAGTGTCGTGTCAGAGTCTGCCCGGGGTGTTTCCGGAGGCTGAGGGAGAGTCGCTGTCGCTTGTGCTGCCGATGATGACGCTGATGACACGGAGCTCTTCTGAGGGCTGTATGACTGACTGCCAAAGTTCTGTCTCTTCAGCTTGGCATTTGCCTCAAGCCTCTCCAAAACAGCCATCTCACACTGCTCTACTGTAGACACAAGCAATCTGCAGAACTGACAGCAACGGGAAACCAGTAGTAAGGGGATGATACAAGAGGATGTTCTGAGGCCAGAGAGAGGTTGTGTGTTTATATCTTGGGTGGAGGTAAGCATATGATACTAAATAAAGACCTTTCTGTGACACTTTACATCCCTGAGACTTAAGAAAATGTGTTTTTATCCTTTACCGTGGTGCAATGGGACTTGTTCAAAGCAATTATTTGTAGCATGTAGTAAAATACGTGCAATTCAATCCCATTGTTGATATAATTTTACCATTTCTAAAAGTTTTTCTCTCGCTTGGGATGGTAGCTTTGTTCTGATGCTACACTGGTGCACTGATCATCTTAAACTGATCAATAACTGATTCACAAAGATGGGACTAATGTATTTAAAATGCACCTTTTTCTTGGACACATGAGATGACCTGACAAGTGTTGTATATACAGCAAAAAGGCAACAGGATCAGTAAGAACAGAAGTCACTTTATTTATACTTGTGTAAACTTACTTCTGCATAGTCCAGTTTGCCGTCTTTGTTGATGTCAAGTAATGAGAAAATAGCATTGACCTCTTCAGTGGTCATTTTCTCTCCTTTCTGGAAGATTCAACACATAGTCATTAGTAGTAGCTGATCAGTTATTTTAATTATTTTATGTTAAGGCATTACAGGTGCGCTGACGATCATTCACTTCACCCAAAATTAACAATTGTAGCCAAAACCTAAACACGAATCCAAAACAATAAATATACAGTTTGCTGCAGATCTGGCTAATATAAAATGTTTCAGACTACTCACAGTGGTTAGGGCTTTCTCCAGTTCGCTGTGTGAGATGTAGCCATCACCATTCACATCCATCTTTTTGAAGGCTCTCATCAACTCCGTTTCCTCTGTTTTCTTCTCACACTTGAGAATCTCACAGAAATCATCAAAGTTCAGTTTGGATGTTCTCGGGCTCCAGTATTTGTTGAGAGTTGCTTGGGATGGATTTCTACCAGCCTGCTGGAGAACTGAACAGGACGAATGGGAAAGAGGAACATTGAATCTACAAGTAGTAAAGGCTGATAATGCACTTCTCCCCTTTTAAGATAAGATAAGAAAACCTTTATTTGCTCCCGACAATGGGGAAATTGCAGTTTGCAACAGCATACATTAAGGACAGAATAAAAAATAACAAGCAAAGAGTAGCTTGTAAAACATAAATAATGAAAAAGAATAGCATTGCAATTATTATTATTATTATTATTATTTCCCTTAAGTAACTTTAGAGGTTGAATAATAGTCTCATCTTAAGACGTCATGTTGTCAAATAGAAATGTGTTAAATATCTTGTTTTTAAAAACCTTGGAACTACCACTACATGCTCTGTATTTCTGAGCAATGTTAAATCAAAGTTCAGCTGCACAACAGTGGCTGGTAATGACTGAATTCACACTTTCCTCTCTCTTTTTGGGCACGTAAATTCATTTTTACAATAACAAGAGACTAAAGTCTAATGTACATAATGTCTCAAATGTATGGTACAGCAACAATTGAGTTTTACGTTAGCTTACCACGACATAACTGCTGTTTCGAAGAGATATTGCTCAAACTGGATTTGAACACAGCAAGGTATGCGGCTCTGCACTGCATGTAGAAAGCCTCCTCTTCATCAGAAGGACGAGGTGACTCTTGAAGAGACATCTTTGGAGGAAGACACCGACCTGTTTGCCGTTAGCTAGCACCGCCCCGCTCAGAAAACCAAACGACAGCCAGATAGAGCAGCTGACTTTGGGGTTAAACTCTTTTGTTTGTAGTGTTTTATCTCACCGTAACAATCACCTGAACGCCACATGCGTGTTACTGTACTGGCGTTGGCTGTGACGTTTGTCAAACACCGTTGCTAGCTGCAGTCTGTTGCTAGGGGAACAAAAAGTTGCCGGTGTTCGCCAAAAGCGACCCTGAAGAAAACAAACGTTAACGTGTCCCGTTGTTGTTGGGCCGTATTGGACTTCTCAGTGGTTAAAATAAATCAATAAAAGCGATGTTTAGAATGTAGATAAGGATTTTTGTCGAATTCAGGCTGTTTGTTACGTTGTTCCGAGTCGTTTTTGCAACAAGGTGACATCCGGTACTATATACGACAGGTTTACACGGACTGTTTGAGTGTAGCAACGGCGCCAGTTTCATAAATTTGTGACAAACAAACTTCTGCTGAACCAGCTCTAAAATGCCGTGAGTATTTTTTACTATTTCTCTCTTTATCTGCAGTATTTATTACTACATTGAAGCGTATGGTAACCTTACTTAGAATAGACTTCAGAAATACTCAGCGTTACTTTATAGTGTTACACAATCTTTGTAAAATGATGTTACAGTATTAGGTTGGTCTGTTTGTCAGCTTACTTTATTACACACTGATGAGTAATAACAATAATAACTGTATTTATATAGCACCTTTTAAAGGCAGAGTTTACAAAGTGCTTTGACAGACGAAGGCAAAATAATAGCCGTGACACACAACCACACCAAAATACAATAATAAGAGCAGAATAGAAGCCATAAAATGAGAAAATAAATTAATTAATTAAATAAAAAAGATAGATAAGTTATTTTTAAATAAAGCAATTCATTATAACTGTGTTTTTCTTAACAGTGTGAGGAGAACTCTGCACATGGACAATGGCCATCAAGTGAGTAATCAAACTGTCCTCATACCAAGAGTACTGACAATGTAATCAATTCACCGATCACCTGTAGATAATGTACCGCTTTCTCATTTCTGTGTAAAATAGATCTTTTTTACAGCAGCCATTTTGACATTAGAGACTTGAATGGCTCTGCTACACTAAATGTAACTGAACCTTAACAAGTATCTCCGGTAAAACGACTGCTGTGAAAAAGGTTTATAGTGTTTTTAAAAGTTTAAAGAGTGTGACTTTTAGCCGGGCTGTGCTTCAAATGTTAGTTGTTCCGTTTTCTGACAAATCTTGTCTTCTCTCCATCCTGAATAGCATCCAGTTTCCAAAATACCAGTACCCGCAAGAAACCACGCACCTTCAACTGGGACTGCAAGTTCTCAGGCGGGTGTGTTGACGTATGTCTTTGAGGAACCTGCAGAAGCATGAGCTACACACACAGAAGCAGACAGATTCATTCAGGCCAAAAATAATACTGGCATACTGGTCATTGTCAGAGCTGTGTCTCATGTCCAAATAGTCCATTTAGTCTGTTCAGCTTGGTTAATATGAACTCTTTTAACTGATCCCACACACTGTAAGTGTTGTTGTATTAGTTTTGTTTTCAGGTGTGGTGTAAAGGTTAGAGAAATGGGATTTTGACTGGACTGTCAGTGGTTCATTTCTTTGGACAGGGAGTTTATTATCTGGGCGGCAGGTTGACTGAACTCTTGACTCACAGTGTGGAACAGTCTATGTGTGACTGTGTGGCAGGGTGCGTTTGTTCTCAATGACCTTTTACTGTGTAAACGACAATTTAAAAAAAAAACTACTGACTCAATAATTATAGATTTGATTGTCCTATAGATTTACCCCCATTCACTTCCACTACTGTATTAAGATGACTGCCAAATTGTATTTCCAGCTGCCAGACAAATGACCTCAATCTACGAGCTCCATTCTCGGATCACTCTGTGAATATTCTGCAACTGCATTTTAGATTATAGAGCTGGGGTTGTCCTTCCTGACAAGGACATTCTTAAGGACTATTTGGACTATGACTTTAAATATAAGCCATGCTGTGTGTATTGTAGTCCTTGTGTGGTAAATAATACTGCCCCCCTGTCAGTCCACAAGGAAACAGTAACTTGTATATACGCCAGTGTACTCTAGATTGTGTTATTAAGGATGTGATGCTTAATCAACAGGTAAGACCAACGTCACAACACGTGAACAACACGTCCCACAGACGGAGTTGGAAAAGTGAGTAATTAAGTCAAAGCTTTTGCAAGCACTCGATCAATCACTTTTATATTGTAGGCTGCAAATTAAGTTTTCTTTTTTTTTTACTGCAAACTGTCAATACATAGAGAGCCAAAGTAGAGCACAGAGTTAAAGGGTTACAGAGAACTCCCTTTTATGAGTTGCAATATTTCAATTGCCACACTTTCCTGATGGTCATAATGACATATCAGAATTTAATGACAGGAGACACGGAATGACGGAGATCCATCACTGGCCAAATTATCAGTGATTTACATAGCACTAAAAATAGTTGTATAAGAGTCACTTAACACAAGAACCATTTCCTTAGTCAAGGCAGACATTTGGTGTCTGTCCCATCCATCAAGACAAGCATTAGTTTTTAATTTTATAGTGCTGTCACTAATACATTACATGAGCTCGGTTTACAGTACATTCATAACACTCACTTGGTTATGTCATATTAGGGTCATTTGGGGCACAGCAGTGTGTTAATTTATTTTAAATTTCAAAATCAATGTAATAGTATTGGTGGGGGTCTGGGTCTGGGATAGACACTAAATAGTTTATTGTATAGGTCTTGGATTGTATCTTATACACACCATTCTCTTGAATTATCCACGTGGTTTTCAATCTTCTTTAGGCTCATTCAGGCTCCACCAGTTACCTACTTTTAACCCACAAGCTACTGATCAGTATCCATATTTAATAGCCAATATAGACAAGTAGTATTAGTTAGGTAGTGCTTTTAAGAGACATGTTTTAATATTACAGCCAATCATTTATTTAAATGAATCAGAATTATAATATGAAGAGGGTTACCATTGTTACCTCACTCTCTTTTGCGTTGACCAGACTGGATTCCACGCGATCTAAACTGGAACAATCAGTGGATGCATTCATCAAGGCCAGGAAAGAGCTGGAGGAAATATTCGTGAGAAAGACTTTTTCTTTTGGTCTTAAATCTTTACAATAGGCGGAAATGTCTCCGTCTCCATCACATCTTGAGATTGAGAGATGATGGTTTTTATTACACACTGAATATTCACTTCTGACATGGCTTTTCCTTTCAGACTACAACTTTTTTTTTTTTTATGTTCATTCATTTCTAATACAGTGAGCTATATTATCCCTTTTCCCCACTATCTCTTGTGTGTTGCTGGGGTTTTGGGGGTTTTCCGTTTATCTCCTTTATCCTGTATATTAATTAGTCAGCAGAGGGCAGCAGTGAACAAGGACGTTTCCTCACTGGATCTTCTGCTGACCTGAAGACTGAGCTAAAGAGACACAGAGAGCTGAGTAAGTACACAAATCAACAAAATGCTGTTGAATTTGACTTTATTTGAAAGTCAGTCTGAAAAAACTGGGGTTGAATGAGATTTATTTGCTGCATTATTCACTGACACAACTTGATGTGAAATACATGAAAAAAGTTACAATTTACGTTCTGTTTGCAGTTATTTATGGCATCAAAATGAAAGCACTAATTTTGGTTTAGGCTCTCTATTTGTTCCCACTTTTGAAATAATTGTGATGCCATTTGTGGCTTTTCAGCATTCAGAGTCGAGTCATCTTTGAAAGAAAAAGACCCCAAGCATCACAGTCAAGGTAATGTATCTGCTTATAAATGTAATAAACCCAACACAGTGTTAGAGTAAACAATCTTTTACTATTTAATGTTCATGTGCTATTATGCTTTAATGCCATCAAGATAAACACACCTACTTCGCATTACTGGGATATTATCAGAGGCTTTAGGCCAAGTGCCAAGTACAGTTCAACAATATCACAACATCTACTAAAGCTGACACAAACATTTAAAGATAAGTGTAGAAATGAAACACTTATTTATTAAGAGGATGTTAATTGAATGTTTTAACAGTTTGGGGATTTTGTAGTGGATCTATAGTGGACCTTAAATTATGTGCAGGATATAAGGCTGGTGTCCCTACGTTTTCACTTTTGTCAAGACTGTTGTTTGTTCAGATTATTTTCCAGTGACACCCTTAACTAAATGCCCCCATTTATACAGCTGTGAGTGTGACCTTATCTAGGTCTTTTAAAAGGCTGTAAGAAAACGTTTTTGTCCCAATTGTTTAGCTTATTTCAAGATGAGCAGAAAAACAAATGGTGTCACGAGGCTGTTTCATTCCTAAGGACATCCCCGTTCGCTACTACTTCACTATTTGATTTGCTTCTTCCTTGATCTTCTGTGCTGTTTAACATTAACAGCATCAATGGATGCTTGTTTCAGTTGTTCAGACAATCGTGTGCTCTGCGACCTTTGGAGAAAAACAACATTTTGTTATGGTTACACAAACAAGTCAGTGAGTGATTTCCTAGGGAAAGAATTAATTTGATTATTTTAGGCACATATTATGCCTGCAGCAGAGCAATTCTTGTGATCCAATCATACAATGGCGACTTGTGTAAAATTAATAGGGGGTATTGTCAGGAGGCGAGCTTGTTTTCCGATAAGGTTGTTAGAAATTATTTTAATTAGTTCCAGTAAGGGAGCTGAACATACATGATGCATTGTGGATCCACACCACAGGAATGTCACATTTTTGTCACATGGTGGATCCATGAAATTTATCAGTTTTGCATAAGCCTCCTTACAACAACAGACTTCACAATGTCAAGGCAGATAGCTATGGGAGAGAATTGGCCCTCTATGTGCATTGAGACACACATTTTAAGTAAACAAACTGTTATTCAAAGCTGCTGAAGAGTTCTGGCCTATATCTGCTGGGAGCATGAAATTCAGACAGATGATGTTGATGGTATCTTGAAGCATGATTCTGCTCTAGTGTAAAATGTTTGTTTAGATCCGCTGCTATGGCCTTGAGGCTTTTGGTCCATGTGCTGAATCCCTGTAGGATTATACAGTATGTGCTGGTTGTTCTCTTATCTTGACATTGTCAGTGGGAGTCATATACTTGTGAAAAATATTTATTTCTGAAAGTTATAAGAAGAAAAGTAGAAGGAAAAAGGGTTTGTCATAGCTGACGACAAAATGGCTATAGTATACTCGGATCAGCCATAACATTATGACCGCCGGGGAACCCTGGTGGTCATAATGTTATGGCTGATCTGTGTATATATTACTGTATATCTACTTAAACAAGTATTATTGTCTTTTTATGGGATATTGATATACACTGAAGCACTACTATATACTTGCTGAAAATGGATTTGACTAATTGTCCCGCCACATCAGTAGTGACTGATTTATAGATCATTGTAACTAACTGTTTTCCACTCATAGACTCAATACTCAATAAACTCAGAGTCAATTTTTTAAAATTAGATTGTTTTACCCTCGCCACACTTTACAGGAAAATCTGTGATGGAGGACTTAGAGTAAGTGGTCGGTAGTTAATTTACTTAACTTAGGAGCTATGCTGAAGTATCTTACAATGCTTTAAGGCAGTGTTTCTCAACTGGTCTCACCTTGGGAACCACATTTTCCCATGGCCATTAAGTCACAACCCACTTTTATAAAACTAAAACCATGCTAATGCCAATGATTCTTGGGCAAAGCACCCCATTACCTGAGACATGCACCTGAGCCATGCTGATATACACAGTATTTAAATAGATGTATAGACCATTCACATTCAAATCCAAATTTGTGCATACTAATATTGCTGGTGTAAAACTACATTATAATTTTGAGACTATCTCATGCACTCGTTTGCACAACCCGTCACCCGTCTAAACTAAAACCACAATTCTAAACTCTGTTGTCTGCTGTAAAGAAAATATGTTGAGAGTCCCAGTGCACACAATAGCAGCACATGACTGGGGCAAATATACAGACTATTCATAATGGATAATGGTAAAATGTAGTGTAGTGACAGTAGCACAAGTATAGGAGAGTCATAGTCAGCAAACTGATTCAGTGGTTTCAGTTTGTTACACAGAAAGTTTGCTAACATTAGCTACCATAAGCTATTAGTCATACCAGTCTGAGTAAGGCTGCAGCAGCAAAACAGCAGTGAATTAAAGTTAGTAAGGATGTGTTTTAGTGCTTAGACATTTGACTTTCCATTTTTAATAGGCAAAAATAGGAAAGTTATTTCATCTTTCATTACATATACTCTCTTTGAAACACTGCAGATTGTGGAGCCTTGTATATCGTCTGCACTCTTTTATCTGTCTGATAAAACAAATCTTCCATGGCAGCCATTACACACCAGGTAGAGCCCTTTCTGCATGTTCAGACTGTGTACCCCAGGCTCTCCCCTCTCTGAAGTGCCGAGCCTCCCAACGCCTCCACCCAGACAAGGCAGCTGAGCAAATCCATGAGGACATTTAAACCTTGAAGGCCAATCCTCCAATTCCACTTCTCCTCCTATGTCTTCTTCTTTACCACTTTTTCCCCTCCTCCTCCCACCTTTTTTCTGCATTGTCATCCCCTTTTCCGCCTTACGCTGTGATAGTTAAAACTACTTCTTTCCTCAGAGTGAGAGTGCAGTGTTAAGAAGCGCTTACGACCGTCCTTTAAGGTTAACAAAAGTTTCAGTAAGCATTCTAAAGAAGTCACTCTTGGTGAGCAATCAGGCTTGGGGCGGGCATAAATCCTCTGGGTATAGTCGCGGCATTACAAATACCCGCAGCGTCTGTATGTGCTGATGACTACAAAATTGAAAAAGAAAGGCCCTAATAATTCTGAGGCAAGTTTCCCTCAGCAGTAGGTATTGATTATTTGTGTGTGGTGAGAGATTTGGAAAATTCAATTAAAGGAGTTGTGCAAAGGATTCATAAATTCAGCCCCTCCAACCCGTATCGAGACATGGTTATGTTCTAAATCAATGCTGCACTTCACAATATATTTTCTTAGGAACATAAAAATAAATAACATTTAAACAGTTCTGCTTACTACAGAAACAAATTTTATTTTCTCCGAAGCTTTTTAGTAACAGCCAAGTACTGACTTGTACGCATCTTCTGGGTGGTAACGTATTTTTATTGCTGTTTTTCCCATAAGAAAATCCTATATAATATGAATTTTGAGATGACAAAATGAGGGGAAAGGGGACGGCTCAGCAGTGTAAAAATTGATCAGGCCATAGATGGGGCCACGTTGGGGAAGATTTGTATGTCAGCAGTAATGGGCTGTATTAAAAAGAAGATTCCTTAAGATGTCATAAAAGTGATGGGGCCGCGTCGCAGGTCGTGGGCTGCCGGTCCAGGCAGCTCGCAGACTCTGGCACATCAATCCTAGCAGACCTCATGGACAGATGCCACCTACCCACTGGGAGTTTTATGCTTTCTGATTGAACACACGGTTGCAATTAAAGGGGGGGAGTTGTATATTAGGCTGTTTTGGTCCAAGTGAAGCCGGTAGCCTTCGATCGACACCGTGGGGTTGCAGAGTATGCAATCTTTTCAGGCGTGATTTCTGATTTAGTGAATGTCATTGCATTTCATCTTGGGGTGCAAAAAATATGCTGTTTCTTTGAAATATTAACATAGCAAGCAAATAGGTATTTATTTCATGACCAAATATAGTTGAGGGTTTAATGAAAACACTATCATTATCAAAGGATACGATTTTAAGATAATAATGGACTTTACATTCAGTTATTTCTCGTCCAGTTAAATATTTAGTTTAACTTCCCTGCCTTGAGTATCGCATAGATCATTGGATAGTATGCATTTCTTTTTTAAATAAACACTCTTATGCATCTAATAAATTGACTGAATGATTGACTTTCATAATTTCTCTTTTTAGGAATTGTGAAGATGGGTAGCTCCTACGAGTTTCTGAAGTCCATTATGGGCTGAGGTACGTTAATCCATTTCAACTCTAGTTTTTTAAATTTGAAATGAATTTTAGTTTAAAGACTGAAAGAAATCCACTTCCATACATCTTGGTTTATTAACAGATAGCATTGGTTTATGGAAAATATGCCTCCTGTTAACTCTCTTCTTTGTGAACATTCAATGTTGACAGTGACTGTGGTGTGTGTAATATCACTGGGTGCCAGTGGGGTTACAATCATGTTTTCCTCTCCCATATTCCCCAGGTTTTTGTTAGCGAGGCATCTCGGCTGTTGACAGCTAATGGAATTGCTCTTCACCTCATGTGCGTATGATCCCGCGGAGATAAAGCAGGAGATGAATGTGGAATCTGTACTGTCAGTCGTGAGGCGGAGATGTCTTTGAGGCCGTCATTCATTTGCAGGAGAGGCGTCTGAAACGGTGGGAGCGAATCCTCTGACGTGTTAGACCCTGTCTACCCGCCGGAGCCTCTGCCTGGCACCTGACAAATGTTGATTCTACATTAACCACAATGCTGCAACACTGTGCAAATAATGTTCTTTCAGATGGCAACCCTCATCCCCTTTATGGCTAAAACTATGCAATCCTCCCCACCTGTGCAGTTTAACACCTTTTTGAAAAGTAAAGGTGGGGGGGCAAACTGTCTTGCACAACACAGTAGTCTCTTTATTTGGTAGTGCCTGGGAAGGCCGAGGCCTCTCACTGCCCGAGTCGACCTAAGCAACAGCTGGTGTTCACAGCAACATTTCCTATTTCTGCCTAAGGTGGATCGTGTAACTCTCACTTTATCACCCTTAGAGGCCACGTGAAGGACAAAGCCAGCACGCCCATAAACAAAACTAATGTTTTGATACAAGCCCCTTTGGAGATTGATGGAAGGATCCGTGGTACTTTTAATGCCCCTTTACCACCCATGACACATCAAATAATCTTTTACCTACACCAATGGTTTTCACTCTAGGTCAGGATCTAAAACTATTAGCTATTCTACTACTACTTCTTGTAATGTGTATTTATAATCTAGGGGTCCCTTAGGGAGCGTGTTCTTCATCTTCTATTAACACAGAGTTTTTGCTTGGAGGGCTCAGTATCTGCTTATTGTGCCTGCCTCTAGTCCAAGGTTTAGAGCCACAGAGACTGGGGATATGCATCCTGGGTAACTTGTCAGGGACTAGGTGGTGACAGAAGACTTATTTTCACTGTGGCTTTGAAAAAGGCTTCTTTGGTGTGTAATTATTTAACTTCTTTTAAACACCAGAAGCACATGAACTGGATTTTTTTTTATCATACAGTTTTAGTTTAACGTAATCTGTCTCGAGTTACAACAGAGCAGTGTAAACACAGACTGACAATGCGGTTTGCTTCAGTGAGTATTATATTATATTGTTTTGCTATTAGTGTTCTGGCACTGGTAGTGTGATACTGAATATATTTTTGTCTGGTTTATATATAACCTGTATATCAATATACAAACATTATGTACTACATGTACTACAACTAATGCTTATTTCCTTAGCAATTTATCTTTTGCTTATTTTATTACTCTAGTAAATGTAATTAAATTGTGAAAACGTACAAGTTTCAAGATTCCAAAGTAGTGTCTTCAAATATCCATTTTTATCCAACCAACAGACAAAACCCACAAAATACTGACAATACAATGATAAATAATTCACATAGAAGCACAAAATCCTCACATCTGAGAAGCTTGAACTCAATGAACTTTGAGATTTTAGCTTGATAAATTACCATAAATAGATTATCAAAAGTGTTGTTTATTAATTTCCTGCAGCATTTGATCCTATCACAGGATCTTCCACAGCAGGCAGAGAAGTTGTCTTTTTATCTAAAGTTGTCTCTCTATCTTTTTATGGCTTATTAATTTGAATAAAGTAGACCAGAAATAATAGTTTTGTATGTGTTGATTTTTAATATTTTGCTCCAGCTGTGTTAGTTGTTTACCCTGTAACATAACAATAATTTACTAATAATATTAATTTACCATCTAATTTCTGACACAGGGAGGTGAATTCTAATTTTTCCTCACATCTTTCTAAATAAATTAGCATGGCTCTATATAAACGTGTAATAAAAGGGCAAATCAGCACCTTTTACACCACCTCTAATTGCCCCCTTGTGTTCATGTTCCATTGTAGTAACAGTTAACTCAGATCTTGGGCTCCTATTTGTCCCTGTGGCCCATTATTGGCTACCGGCCTGGAGCCTCAGATGCACAGGCAACCCTCACTGACCTGATAACATTTATAGTTGTAATGGATTTTTTTATGCCTGTCATTAACTCGCTCAGAGATTGGAGACAGAAATTGCTTGTACCTTTTTCTGTGGTATTTCAACTTTATAGCATTATGTTCAGATATGTCACCTTCCATCATCTCTTTTTAAGGCCTGTCCTGTCACTGATTTTGTTTTAAATGAACAGGTCTTTTGTGCAGGGCCCTTGTAGTATCTAGGACTTGTAATGAATATTTAATGATGTTGAGTAAAAGCTTTGAAAGATATAATTTCTGTCCAATTATTGGCTCTGTCTCTGCCAGACTGTTAGGGGTGATTTAGCGGACTACTTGGTAAATGTAGACAGTTTATATGAAGCTGCTCAAAATCTAATGATTTAACAATGTGGCAATAAAACCAATGTTCACTTTAGGTCACTGAGAAATTTTTATTTATTTTCACAAAAACTAAGTTTGTACAAAATAACTTCAAGAATGGATAAAAATATACAGTAGAAAACCGTGAAAAAAAACAACCCCTCAGATGAATAGATAATGACAACCTTTACTGCTACACCTGAGTCCAGTCGCATCAGGTATGCATTTTAATCACAATCCCTAGAAGGGGTACTGAGGGTGGATAAAACAACAGGAACACCTCACAACATCCTTAAGGCCACCACCACCACCACCTATAGCTTTAAACGTTACCACACAATTAAATCAATACCTCCCCCAACGGTCTAAACAATAACCGAACATTAAAACAGGTGTTCCTATTATTGTGGCCACCTCCTGCAGCTTGAGCATACCGGCACAGAGCTATCTAAAGTCAAGTGCGTAGGCTGCACACTGCTTACCTAGTTGTACTTGAGATTAGGTAGCAATAATGTGGTTTTAAGAGTAAAGTATCATTGGTCCAAGCAAAACATAATTCAAGAGAAGAGGTATTTTTCACATTAAGGAATTATGTAGTTTGGGAAAATGTACAGAAACAACAGATTTTCCTGAATTTACTTGGTCCAAACTAGAAAATATCACTACCCTTTAATTTCATTTGATGTCAGAGCTCATCTGAGTTTCCATTTTATAGTATAATGATTTTTCAGCCCACAGTATGTCTTAATAAGCATTTGTGTAGGGCTGCAACTAATTATTTTCATTATTGATTAATCTGCCAGTTAACTTCTCCATTACAGGTACTTCGTCTTTGAAAGTTCAGAAAACCGAAGCCCAAGGTGATAACATCAAATCTCTCGTTTTGTCCGAGCAACCATTTAAAACCCAAAGTTATTCAATTTGCTGTAATGGAAAACGAGGACAAGCAGAAAATTATATCTGAGAAGCTGGAACCATCCAATGTTTGCCGTATTTGCTTTAAATTTTACTTATATTAATTGCTTATCAAAATAGTTAATTTTCTCAGCTAATCAATTAATAATCATTGCAGCTGTACATTCATGCTATTTGCACTGGGGACACAATGGCACGAGTGAAAGCCTTCACGCACATTAGGAGCAGACATGCCCTACAATGTAACACCAGCTTTCCTGTAGCAAAATTAGGGCACATGTATTTCACTGCCTTTGGCACCATTCAGTTACTCTTCTTCTGGCTCTTTCTGCTGGGTGGCCCGCTGAACTGGACAATATTGAAATATAAAAATGTTCCCAAGAATTGCAGGAAAGCTGTAGTAGACACCAACACAGGAAACAAGTCAGGTAGATGTGGTGGAGGAACCAGAACTACACTCACGGCGCTCAGGCCAGCCATGGCTGCAACGCCAATGGAGAACTGTAACGTAGAAAGACAGTGGTTATGAAATGACTGAAATGAGAACAGGGGCTCAGATTATTTAGTAGGTTGAATTCATATTGAAATGCTAAAAGGCAAACCCAGGCTGAGGTGAAATAGCTGGGGGCAGGTGATACTTTAGAGCCGCATAAAAGGAGAGACGAAACATCTCATATTAGCTTGACAAAAAAAAAAATCTTAACTCAAGCTTGACTTACTAGCTTCATCTTGAGCTTTCAATCACATCTCACTGTCTTCATCAGAAATGGAGATTGCTCAGATTAATATTAACTATGTATATAGCACCTTTCAAACCTACCATTACCAAGAGCCTTATTAGCAAATAAGAATAACAAATAGCTATAAAGAAAAAATAATGGGTAAACTTACACATAAGAACAGATAAAATGGTAACATTAAGTATTTTTGAAAATATTTCTGACAAAAAAAACCCTGCGTACAAATTGAGCTGGGGAATTTTAGAAAGATGTGGTCGTTTGCCACGCAGGGAGGGTTATGTATAGCAAAAGATTCAGAATTTTTTGGAGTTTGACCGATTTTAGGGACTAAAATTTAGGATATCTCAGCTTCTGTAAACTGTGAAATACCCTTTAATGCAGACAACTCTGCTGTTTGATGAGTGAATTGATATTCCATACCAGAAACTGTCCCTCGTAAAACAATGAAAAGACTGGGCACCTCAGGCTCCGAACAAACCGTTAGCTTTTCCCTTAATTTTAAGTGTAACTATAATATCAAACCAATGAATGATTTAATTTGAAAAACCTCTTAAATCACATTGCATATTTATCACTGGATGACTTCATATTGCTCATTTGAGAGGTGCTATAAAGAAAGATTAGAGGCTTGCAGTATCACACTGCAGAATAGCCAATTTGAATTAAGGCCTACATAACTACTTTTTGCCTTGTTACAGAGTTGCAAACAGAACTGATGGTGAGAGTGAGATCATTCATGTGTCTATTTGGGCTTTATGACCCAGAGATAAGTCCGTGAGTAAGATGGAGGAAACACCTCATGCCCACACGCTCCCCTCCACCCCAAACCCATGAAACCTTATCGCCTTCATTGGGGCTCGCTATTTATGCTGCTTGTGTAAATAAATATATCTAGGCAAACCTGTGTTAATGACACGCGCTATAAAAAGACACCTCGTCTTAATCTCTGACACCCTACCGGTGCCCCTGTCGCTAAGGGGCTGGCAGCGCAGCCACTTCAGACGCTGTGGAAACTTAAATAAGTGATAAATAATTCTTTGGCTGGCAGCAGCTTTCATCCCTGGACAGCTTACACAGCTTACAGCGGCACATGATCTTTATTTATACAGTTGGGTATATCTTCTCACACGGTTGCAATTTAGGTCTAGTGCCACTTTCAAAGTACAGGCCACCTGGGATCATGAAATCAGCACCCTTCCTATTACAAATGCATCAGCTGTACATCCTCCTCCTGCCATCTACAAGACGTGAACTATTAACTTAATCAAGCAGTAATGTCACTAGCATTGTTCCCTGTTCACTGCCATATCAAAAGCAAAAGGACCCTTTAAACTTAAAGCTGTGTGTAGGATCGGAAAATTTGTGATTTTGGCGACTCCTAGTGGTAATATCAAAAAAGATACAGTGGTCGAGAGGAACTGACGCCACAACTGACCCTGTACAAATGAGCTGAATGGGCTGAAAGCAACACAGACTCTACCATTTTTTACTGCCATTGTCCCATGTCTCTAAGAAGAAAAGCTCATGGCATTAGAATAATTTGAAAGATGGTGTGATCAAATAGATACTCTAGACATAGTGGCTTTAAATTACTCCTATGAAGACATACAATACTGCCGTGCCGTGTTAATAGGTTTTAAGTAATCTGCATGACCTTTATTTTATTAGCAACCAATTAGAGCTGCAACCACAATGATAGACACTGCCTCCCATACACATCTCTGGGATTGCAGACCTCTGCAGCCTGACCTACAACTTCTAACTGATATAAATGCGCCATTTTATATTTATATATCTTTCTCATGCAGTAAGTCTTCTTGTTTTTTGTACTTTTTTCCATCAGTCAGACACAGCAGTACAACAAATGTCTGTTAATGCTGATTAACATAAATTTTGCTATTGAGTCCAGACATACTCAGCAAGGACTGAATTAAAAATTTGCTGGTCAAAAGATGTCTCTTGATAAAAAAAAAAACCTTAACCATAAACCATAAATATTTAAATGTGTAAAAGTTTTGACATGTAGGTATAACTACTGCTTCAACATCATTATATAGTATATTTCTAAGTCTGTAAGTAGTAGATCCTAGCAACATGTTCAACTGTACGTATGTATGTAACATTAACACCAGGACAACACTGACCTTCCATCTTGTAATACAGGCCAGGTCCAGTTTTGGTAGAAAGAACAGCATCTTGTGGTAGGCTCCCAGTCTCAGCTCTTCCTCTGAGCAGTGCTCCAGTGCAGACAGTAGATAGAGGCTGAAGAAGAGGAAGGCCAGCGAGGTCACAACATAGGGCACCAGCAGACCGTCCTTCAGAAACAGAGGCAGCATGCTGCACAGAGAGACAAGGACAACAACAATGGTGCATTTACAGTTTACAATTTTTATCTGGAGCAATGTACAATAACCCCAGAGTAAACAAGAATTGCTAAAGTCTTTTCCACTTTTTACGTGCAATATGCAGCTTGAGCTGTGATAAACAGTTGTATTGGAATACATAAACATATATATAGCATGACGGTGAATGTTAACACACTCATAATGGATTCTTATATACGTCCAAAATTACATCATTGCGGACAGGGCAACAGTAAACCACATAGCTTTTATCCAGCAGGCCTGCACAAGCAGTGTGTCCCCTGGGGAGAGATGGCTCTCACATTCATGCCAAGCTTATCTTAGTTTAGCAGAGGGGCATGGACTAGAACAACAGTTGACTCATAGTAAATCGCACATCACCCCAGCTTGGAAAAACCTTTCCACTCACAACAAACCACTCATTCTGATTTTTACTCCAACAAAAAAGCCCCATTCAGCAGATAAATGTTTAACAATTTGGAAATACATACTTGGTCAATTTAAACAAACTGGCTGCATTCTGTCCTCTTGAAATTGCTATGGTTGAGCATCCATTCAGCCAATTATGCTAACAAAAGATGTATTTTTTTTAAATGGCCGAATGTGTAGAGGATGCAAATAATGGGAGACTGACACTTAGACTGTACTGAGAAACGGCTACAGAATGACCTCCTGTCTCTGCACAACGCACACTTAGACTGCAGGCATGCAGACTATGCCATGTAATCCCCAGATATCCTTATACTAAACCACACACACAACAATTAGTGCTGCCGGAAGAATTTAACAACAGCTGGTGAAAGTTAGACACAGCATTTGCAGCACTACTTGTCTTTTCCACTCATGGTCCTCAGCTCAACCCATACCGTAGATCCATTTCGCTTTTTAGGATTATTGCTACGGTGTTTATCATTTGATAGTAAACACTGGTGGGACAGAAAGACAGGTGACATTGGACATTGCGGTTACGTGGTACATGCCGACGTAGCCACAGGTTCATTTTTTTCTTAAAGTGAGACGTAACTTTTGCTGAACAATGTTCACTGTGGCAACAAGGGACAAATATCAAATAAATTTGAGTTCTGCCTTGGTTGATTTTCCCTGATTGAAAATACAGTATGTTTGATTTGTTTTTCACTACTGGTGAAAGGTAACTGAGATAATGTTGCAGCATCGTTGGCATCATTTCTGCAGATAGCTGCATGGAAGCCTGTTGTTATTAAATAAATAGTTTAGCATTGTAGGAATTTATTTGCATCCGGTCGTTGATGTGACGTTGCCAGGCATCCAGCTGCCACTCCAGGAAGTGACTGTGCCCAGCCAAGAAATAGTTTAGCACATAACCCCCCCCCCCATCCCATAAAACTAACAAAACTTCATGCTTCAACATCATCTTCATTGTAGCCCAATACAGACAACCAAACACTGGCTCTAGACAGGGCCTCTCGTGTTTTTTGCGAGTTAGACGTAGTTTCGTCTACAAGCTTGGTATGGGAATGTGAGGCAAGGGGGTTGTAATCTGCAACTTCACTGCTGAATGCCCCTAAATCCTACACACTGGTCCTTTAATTTGTGAGCTGTGGACAGAGCAAGGATAGCAGTTTTCCCCGTTTCAAGTCTAAATCATAAGCTAAGCTAACCAGCTGCTGGTGTTAGCTTCACATTTATACAGATATGAAAGCGATAAGGGAATAGCATTTAGACTCTTACGTTTTTCCATATAGTCTTACCTGAATGTTGAGGTCAGCAGGAACCAAATAGCTACCAAGGGGAGGTCATTTAGCAGGAGGCAGACAGGCCTAGGAAAGATCAAAGTTTGAAATTCTCACTGTTAAACAAACTGTACAGTAAGTACCATTAAATAATATTTTACAGTAAGATGGGAAGTGAGGCCACGTTAGGTCAGAGCTGGATGTGAACTGATATCATGTGTGTATCATATTAAAGCAACTAACCCGATAGGACATCCACATGAATCGATTATTGACGGCCCCTCACAAGGCAGTCAAGTGTTCACATTGTACCACATTATTGTATATCAGTCTGCACTGGCGCGTATGGTACAATAAAACCTTCATCATTAATTTCAACATTAAAAGACCTGAAATTGATTCGCTAAGAAGTCACAGTGTTATGACTTCATGGCACATGTGTGTGACTGTGCACAAGGTCTGTTGTTAGTTGAACCTGGTTTCCTGCGTCACTGCTATCCAGTGCTGGTCGTACACTGTGCTCCAAGGGGGGCACTTTCCACCGGTCTCTGAGCCCATAATTACAGTCAGTGCTCTTTGGCGATCCTGTTACAGCCCAATAATTGATCCTGCGCAAACAACGCCCCGAGCTGCCGCCTGCCATTCTTTCCTAATCCCTGGACATGCATTACTGATTGATTCAGGGGGACAGGTGGGAGATATAACTCAATAGTTAATAAAGCAACAATCTACCCTAATCTAGATTAATAGATGAGCCCAGATCTAGGAACCAAATCCCTCACTGTCAAATCTATGTCAGACTTTTATACTCTACCTACAGCCGCCACAGCTTTATACACATGGATGTAAATGATAATGAATCAAACACGCATGCATGTCTTTATGCTCACATGTGAAAGTGCTGCATTTACTCTTTTAAATATGACCCAGCTATGAAAAACATCACAACACATATCATGACAATGGAAGCTGAGGGGGCTGCATTTGTGTCTGTGCGGCACAGAGCATGATGACAGAGGTGAATAACCTCTCAGTTAGCAAGTCTGTGCTTAAATAGATTGTTCCTCTGCAACTCTGGGAGTACAGCAGGAGGGTGATGTCACTTTTACAGTGCACACGTATTCATCTCATTAACAATCTGCAGGACAACTGAGATTTGAGGTTGGGAACAGAAGAATGGCTTCTTTTGTGGTCAGAAATTAAATCTATCCTCATGAATATTTGAGATATCACTACAAGATAGAAAAAGCACTATCGCTGCTGTCACATGGCGACAAAGTTAATGTTATTACCTCTGTACTTACAAGGCAGCCAAGAGGATGGACTTCTCGTGGACTTGATAGGAAAAGAGGAAAAACGCCAGAGCTGAATTAGCCTAAAAGTGACATTGAGATTATTAGTAAAACAGCTGCTAGTGTAATTGAACAAAAATACTAGATAGCATATGTTTTTAAAAAAGGCAGTGAAGGAAAAACCTGAATTAACAGAGGCATCAATAATGTAATTATTTGATAGTATTTTAGACGAGAAAGGGAAATGCAGAAAGTTCTCAAACAAATTAAAATGATTAAATTACTAATATTTGATTGGTTCTCTCTTTTTGACATTTTTTACTTTTTGGATGCCACTTACCAAGGCCAGTTTAAACTGCCAGAAGGTGGGTTTCATCAGAAGTTTGACTGAGGAAGGTAGGACTGCTAGAAGAGTGCAGGCAGTACTGGAAAACAATACAGATTATCAGATTATCTCACATCAAAAACAGTACAATTTCCAGATGAAAATCCCCAGTTGGAGATGAAGGAAAAAATAATTATACAGCAAAAGACATGTCGAGTATAAAATCAATTTCGAGTCAATATGAATAACTGCATTTGCACATAATTCCAGGCTTTCTGTTGGCTTCATGTGAAAACTGATAATGACCATTTAACTGAAACGCAGTCCACTATTTTACCAGGATGATAAAATGAACACAAACAACAAAGCCAGATTAGTATTTAGTCAGTGAAAGTAGATGATCTGATTTTGATGTTAAATGCAAACAATCAATATGTTGAACCAAAATCTAACTCTGGATCCATCTCAATGTTGTTTTAGACACAGCCTGCTCCGCAAACTAAGACCTCAGCTGTGTGGGAAATTACCAAATACAGGCCCCTTCGTAGGGTTAGCAGGCATTAGTTTAACCCTTCAATTGTCACCTGCTGGGGTAGGAGGCCCCGGAAGAGAGTGACTATGTGTCAGTGTGAATGTTCTGAGAGGTCAGGCAGTGGAATTGTTCAAGGTGTGAGGGCAACAATGTGTTTGTACTATGACACAGATAAAGACACACACAGATAGATGGAAATAATGATAGTGGTAGAGAGATAGCAGAGATAAAGGACCAGTAAGTGAGTATTAAGTGTGTATGAAAGCGAGTGTGTTACATGTAGGGCAGAGTTTTGCGGTCCGGAAGGACATGGATCACTTTTCACAGCTGATTCATTCTATGTACACAGTACACCCACACCAGAGCATTTAGCAATCCACGCCCTGTGCCAAAAAGACAAGAGTGTTTTTCATTTGTTTGAAATGCACTACAGTCAAAGAAGTCCAGCTTGATCCCCGGACTTAGCAGTCTGGCAGAAACGTGTCCATGCTGCGAACATAGGACCCCTAAATTTAGAGTGCTGGGTTATTTAAGCAGGCTCCACCATGACACAACTGTTGCATTGACTTTTTCTCACTGTGATTAGAGAGTGATCAGCTTTTGGTCAAAATAACTTATCCAAATACTTCCTGGGATGCTGTGTGGGGTACCGTACAGAGAAACCTCAAGTGCTTACTACGTTGTGTCCCCTGATAGCACGATTCATTTGTCTTTATAATATCACATCATCAAATAAAGCACATGATCCATAACATTTTTGAAAAGAAAATCAGGTCAATTTACTCTGCCTCCATTTCTGTATATGACGCGTTGCAATAGCACCTTGGGCAATTCAACTAATTGTCACCACATTTCCAAACACAGCTGTGTCTTCATGTTCCTCACAAGATGTTTCCTTAAGGGATAATCTTATTTCCACCCCACTGGATCACCGTCTTCATTCCCTTGGGCAAGCTCTGCTTTCCCAGGAAATTAGATGAGTGAAAGCAAGAGACAGGAGGGAGGGGATCAAAGAAAGAACGACAGAACGATACAGCAAAAATGAGAAGGAAAGGAGAAAAAAGTGAAAGCTTGTTAGAGAGACAGAGGGATTACCTGAGGTAGATCTGGGAGTCACTGGACAGAATGGATCTGATCTTTATCAGGATGTTCAAGCTGCACCATGTGTTGGCCACCTTATCCTGTCCACACACACACACACACACACACACCACTTGGTTAAATTAGTAATTATGTCAGATGAAAATACCACAACATTTTCAAATTCAATACATTGCCTGTGAAAGAAAAAAAATCCTCTTCCATTTTGAAGAGAAAGCAAATAATATTGCTGTAAGTAATTATTTCCTCACGGCATTCCCAAGGGACATTTATATGTAACCCTCCATCATAAATTCACTCCCCTGTCAGAAAAAGCATGGGACTTATTTGTAAACTTAGGCACACAAGGTCAAGTGTCAAACCAGAGTAGTTTCTGCATAACAAGCAGATACAGACCAACCACAGAGCACTGCTGAAAAATCTATAATTATATTAGGCTTTTATTGAATATATAAATTTTATTGAACATATTTGACTAAACTAATTTACTGAAAACTATGGCTACAACAAGCAATAATTTTCATGATCAATTAATCTGCCAGTTATTTCTTAATTCAATGATCAATAGTGAAAAATCACAATTTCCCAAAGTGACATTTAATGACTTGTTTTTTCTGATTAACAGTCCAAAACCTATAGATTTATGTGTTAATAATATGAAACAAAGAAAAGCAGCAAATCCTCACATTTGGGAAGTTTAATTAGTTAGAATTTCTGGCATTTTTGCTTGACAAAAAAAACTTGAATTAATAAATTATCAAAATAGATGGCAATTAATATCCAGCATAATTTTTCCTCTCATGTTAGACTGTAAGATTTTATATTGTTTTCATAAAAAACTAATAAAATCAGATCTTTAACATCTGTGAATGATATGAAAGATATGTTCCAACCTTACTACCAGCCTAAAAGTACTTGTGGTTTATAAGAGATGAGGAGGGCGTTGCTGTGAGATTCGGTTGATTTAAGTGCTTAAGCAGTTGTGCAGGGATCAGATGATATTGAGGTTCAAGCCGCCACTGTGCACTATGATATCACACAACACAGAGACAGCGTGCCTAGATCAGCTTTATGATTCCACGGTGAATGGTTTCAGTGTGTGGCCCTGTCTAGAAAAACTATTTCTGGCCTCCTCTCTCTCCTCTGTGCTACAGCTGCTCACATCACAGCTGTGTGGATCTTAATGGCAGCCTAGTCAGCAGCACTAGGCCGTCCAGTGTTGTGTTGTCTCAGCCCCTTCCCTCTCTCCCTTCTCTCTTTCCTCTCCGCCTCCCTGCTCCAAATAACCGCTACGGGAATGTTCCTGGATACCGCCTGAGGGGAACACATGAACGACGGGGGGCGGGGGGTTGCCCCATCATCAAATGTAAGGGGGCGAGAGCGGTGCGGCTCCTTCACCTATAAGCTAGCATGGAATTTCACAGGGAGAAGCATTTGGTGCCATTTTTGTGAGCAGGCAGCAACGTGAGACGCCAGAATGCAGCTCAGTGGGTAAACTTACAACTGCTCCCACCCAGAAGCTGCCAGGACCACCAGTCACCAGCCCTCTCCTTCCCCACCACCCCTTCTCACCCCTGTCCCCTTGTCCAAAGCTTCTGCTTACGTGCACAATTTCACAATTAGTTCAGGACGAGTCGCCCCGGCAGCCTCTCATGCTGTCGTCACAGGGGAGTATAGTGTCTCTCACACCCTGTGTATTATGTTTGCATCATTTCGTTGAACAAATACTGCCACAGCGCATGCTGCCATCTGCTCCCCTGGTAGAATTTTCAATTACTTCTCACATCCATGACACCTTGTGGTGGGTGCCACCTCAGGGAATGGGACAAGAGGGGGGGATACAGGGTTTCAGAAATGAGAGCTGCCTCTGAGCTGTCAGTCACACAGAAACACACACAGTTACCTATGCTTCTTCCATGACAGCTTTCAGCACTTTCAACTTAAGTCTTTGAAGTACTCTCTCCCTGTTAACTGTGGCTTTATTTTTAAATTAATATCATATTGCTATACCTCTCAGAGGCAATGACTGACTGACCGCAGCATTCAAATGTGTGTGCGCGCTATGACACAGTCTAACACTCTCATATTCTTTCCAAAGATGAAGTCGGTAGCAGTTGTCGGTTGTGCTCTGATACTCCTTTAAGTGTATCGTTGGCCCCACTCATCAGTCCATACGGCTAGAACATGGCTGCGCTATGAAGTGCTGAAACACCCAGGCCATAAATTAGTTAGATTTATCTATATCCTCTCACTGTACATCCTGAACTCCGACACCTCCCAGAGATAGAGTGAAACTGATCTCCTGACCTTTCACCATTTTATTCCACTGTTTTCTTTGATCCCGCAGGGTATCCGTTTCCCACTGGCTGAGCACTGAAGGGTGGAAGGGTGTTCACCACGCTGAGAGTATGGAACAGTGTGTGGGCCATGAGGAGAGCCACAAAGTTTGTGTATGACTTTCTGAAAAGCCTTGTGCTGTAAATTGATAAAATCCCCATGAAGAGAGGGCTTTAGCTTCTTAGAAAAGAACGTCACTTCCTAGAACATAGTGAATCTTCACTCATCCTGAACAAGTAGGCACAAACAAAAATTCCAACCAATAAAGCCATCACCAAGAAATCTTATAATATGAAACAGCCGTTCTCCCTCTATAACTGGATTATAATTTCGAACGATCCCTTGCTGTGTTGTGTCTTGCAACAACATCCTGTTCAACAGAAATTACATTAATTAATTAAGGGAAATAAAGATACCACTTCTTACTAATTTAATCCAGCCTGATACTTACACAACATACTGACATTAACAGGAGCCAATTAGTCACACACTGATTGATTGCAGGATCCAATGTTGTGTGTATTGCATGATCATATCCATGTTGACTATAAGCTGTAAGGGACTGTATGAAAATGATTGGGGTGAGGAGGGGGCTGGATCCCCAGTGCTGTTAATATAGTCTTTGTTGTTGTCTTAGAAAAAAACAGCCAAACCCTAAACCCAATACCTCAGAATGATAAATGTATGGCAAATATACGAATGGTGAAAATACAGGTATTTATAAATGAAGAGCCGATTAACAGTAATTACTACTGCAAATTGATTAAACCTGGAGTGAGAAAATGTTTTTTAATCCTCATCTCATCCTTTCCTCCTCCCACTTTAATCATTTATCTACAGTCCCTAACTTTGATGGGTGAGTTAAAATACTAAACACAGCACCAGGCAACATAAACCGGGTCAACATACACAGAACAGCATCTCTGTTGTCTTTTAACATAACAAAAGATGGCATTACATATATGATTATTAAAGCCATAACAAATCCCTTATTGAGTCGAAATGCCTAACCTTCTTCATTTTATGCTATTTATGGTATTTAGGACATTTGATGAATATAATTACAGTCACATTTATTCATGAATTTCTAAAAGCTCCCTGGGATACACATTCTTATGCATACCACCAGAAGGGATAGTGAGAAGGTTAACCATCTGTACCACCTCAAGGGCAAGGAAGGCTTCGACGCAAACTGGCACAGGAAATGTACATGTGACCTGTATAGATCATCCAATTTTCAGGCCATACTGGTCTTACATTAGTTAGCCTGTGTATTGAGCTTTTATTAATCTTCAGGAGATATTATCTTGTTTCTTTAAATTACATATTGGGATTGTGCGTGGAGAGCTGCTATTCTTAGATGCCTGCATGACAAGAGTACAAATGTGTTTTTGATAAGGCTGAGCCGCAAGATCATGATTCTCAGATGTGGTTTTCAGTCTGACTTTTCATTCAGAAAAACTCTACTGTACCTCAAACAGACCACGAGCCACGGGAAAGATCCTCCTGACCACCTGCAAGGCCTGACTGGGGTCAGACAGGAAGGGCAGCCAGCAGAGGGCAAAAGTCACCAACACAGTTGAAGCAATTCTCACCAAGAGGAAAAACCTACATGAAGAGGGTCACATGGAGAGAGACAGGCATCATGACTGGCTGCAAGAGGTACAGCTACACCACAAATAATAAAAATATGGCAATTCCTAACAAACTTTGGACATATTCTGTTACTGTAAAAAAAAAAAAACAATAAATACAAACATTGTTGGCATTAGCATGCAGTTTAAGTTAGTCTTTGTCTACTGGTATTCCTCAAACAATTAGTACAGACTGTCTGCAAGTCCTAAATTTGGGATTTGACCCTTGTGCAGAGGAATGCAGTGAAAGCCATGCATCAGCTGAAAGTCTTCAGTGTAGGTCAGGCTATCTTGTCAGCTGTAACTGTGAAGCTGCTGGTTAAGTTGCACACACAGCATAGCTGAGGAGTTTGGGCATGGCGAGAGTGTCATCTGGACATATCTTTCCCCCGGCCCTTCTAATCCAGCTCTCCATTTGCTACTAAATGCCCTTGGTACATTGTTACTAGATAAACAGACACTGGACACACTAGTAACAGCATCCAATCTGATTACCTCAGTCATTCTGTGGCTCTCCTGAGGACACCGCTCTCTTATAGACTGACATTACATATCTGCTTTGAGCACTCAGCTGACGCTTCTATCCTGAGTGACAAAACCATATAACCAAAACAATACGCGGTTGAATAGTCGGGACTTCACAGACACAAAAATAAATCCTCTTGATTTTGCTTGCCAGAACTATGGCGGAGGTTGCTTTATCGAGACACGAGTTGTGTTCTTAACTAACTGCAAGAAATAATATGTGGACGTCTTTTACTTTCCTTTCTTCCACGATGAATTGTTTGGTCACGCTGTATCATCAGTGCACTGTGGCTTGAACTTTGACTCTATACTATTGGTTGCTGACTATTTTGGAAATGTAGGAACTGAAGCCAAATACTGTTTATTACATGTTGCTCTGGATCAGTGATCCTTCACATGTGGTACTAGTACCCCAGGGGGTATTTCTACTGTTACAAGGGTGCATGGAAAGGTTGGAGACGAACTAAAATAATTTGAAAAAAATTATTTTAGGAGGTAAATAAAACATGAACAAAATTACAAATTGATCACAATTAAAAGTGTGCAAAAACTAAAACTAATAGATAAATGGTTTAAGCGTCCAGTATTTTCTGCCACTCCAAATAGTAGTATTATGACTACAAACTTGACCACTACTGAAAAAAAAAATTACATAACTATGTCTTGTATGGATTCACATATGGTGCAGATCAAAAAGGGTAATATTAAGGTTACTTGAGCCCATCTGCCTGTGCTGTGTGGGTGCATTAAACCCACTGCTGTAGATAACTGCATGCCTTAGCTAAATGTAAAGAAAAGAAATGTCAAGTGCAGAAGGAAGACAAGACAAACAGACTCACCCTCGCCCCATCGGGCCCAGTTTGATACACTTGCCCAGCAGGTAGCAGAAGAAGGGCAGAGCATGGTACAGCTCCATCTGTTTGTAGTTGAGAGCCAGACAAAAGGCCACGGAGCCCAACACATCCCAGCCCAGACCCAGAGCCAGAACCCCCCACAGGGCAAAGCCTAGACTCACTCCATTGTACCTAACATGGTTAAGGTCAATATTGTAATAAAAGTGTCTCCATTTATAAGATCAAGAGTTCTTTTAAGTGGAGATAAACAACTCTATTGCTGGTATGCAAGAAGTATCTTATAAACAGCAGCTGATCCGGGGTCAGATCATCTTCAACTCTTTCATTGTTGTGTGTAGTAGTGTTTGAATAATAGCTTCATACACTGGTGGAAAGAAGCATTCATTTTCTGTCTGTTTTTTAATAGTTTTCTCATTCTATCATAACATAACAGAATGGTACACTGTGTAAATGAAATAAGATAACTATCTCTCATGTCAGCTGCTGTTTCTATCTATTTACGATCTGATAGAGGAGCACATGATGTGCACATACATCTTGTTAATTATCTTGTTGCTGTAGGGGAGAAATGTCCAAGTATTAGCTTTTCAGGAACTATGAAAAATAAATCTATTTTCACATTAGAGTTTTGTTTCAATAATGCCATTTAGCAGCGCCATTTAGTGGTATATATCTAAAATAACAAACTTCCAGTTTTAAAGTTTACCCTTACACAACCATATTACAATTACAATCAATTCAAATCAATGTGCTACAAAGGCTGTGAGAAAATATACTTACTTAATATACTATTTACTTGATATACTACTCTATTAGGATTGGGCCTTTAAAGACAAGGCTGCAGCTTGCTGTTAAGTTCAGTATTTTACTTGAAGTCATCAAAGCAAATTACAATAATGATATCACAGTGAATAAATAGTAGAAATGCATCTTTACATAAAGGATACTGGAAATGCCCGTAGTCAATGAGGATTAGCCCTGGGTATAGAAGGAAGCAGAACAGAGTGGAAACCTGGAGACAAAGAAAATGAATAGGTTGCTGGAACATAAACATAATTAACACTTAACTACAGTCCACTGGTTATAAGTGTACAATAATGCATCAAAGGTTGTTATAAGTTATCTCATGTATCAGAAATGTGGACATTTGCTAAACTTTTGCAGACTTTGCTGTGTGAAAGAGAGATATAAACAATATAAGCTGCTTTCTTTATTCATTCATTCCTTCTCAGTAGTTGCTTATTCATACATGGAGTCATAAGGTGTGAACTGCCTGTCCAACCCTGCAATTAACAAAGGACAATGCATGCTGCCTTTTTACAGACAAAGCTGATATGTGTCTGTTGTAGCTGCTGATCTTGTAAAAACTGTTAAATAATTTAAGACACAGTCAAAATATTACAAAATATCCCTCTTAATTGATTGTACTGTTAATGTAATTATATTTGCTGTAATGTAGTAACTTCCTGGAAAATGTAATAACTTTAAATTATATTGCAATAATGACTTTATGATTCCCCAGTCTGGATGACCAGGGCTGTGCAATCAGCTTTAATAAGGGTGTGCTTCCAGACTAAGAGGAAAATGTGGCTCATTTGGGTCTTTAGTTGAAAAAACTATTATATGTTATGACATACTACGCATGTGGTACCTTTTTTTTAGAGGATCCATCAGTCAGGTATAAACAGTATAAAATCACAGCGGGGATGTAAATCAACAAATCTGCCACCAGGACTGAAACAGAACAAAGAACCATATTAGACCACATCAACTTTGTAAGCAAGTACATTACTTGTTATTCCAAGGTTTTGGTAGATTATAAAGTTTTTCCACTGTATTTTCTTGTGGTTACTGTACCTGTAGCTCTCATGAATAACTTGTGCGCTGGACTCTCATAACCTCTGGATTTGTGAAGCTCCACCCATTCAGGGTTTATCATCTTGGCTCTGCAGGAAATCATAGACGGCAGATTAAGAGAGAGGTTTGTTTTTAATGTTGTTTTCTAATCTAAAAAATCCTAATATGATAGAGGGGGCTGCTTTTGTATTACCTACTATCAGGGTATATAAAACAGAACACAAAAGTAAGGAGAATAGTAATGTATGCCATATTTAAGGACCATTGTGTAGGATTTAGTGGCATCTAGCAGTGAACTTTCAGATTACAACTAATAGAACACCATTGGCGTCTATGTATTTGACGACTTGGGAATGAGAACGGGCGGTGAAGTGTGTAGGAGAAACTACATTGGCTGCGAAACTCAAAATAAAGGCCCTATCTACAGCAAGTGTTTGGTTTGTCCGTCCTGGGCTACTGTAGAAACATGGCAGTTCAACATGGTGGACCCCATAGAAGAGGACCCGCTCCTTCTGTAGATAAAAACAGCTCATTCTAAAGGTAACAAAAACACAACAATTCTTATTTTGAGGTGATTACATGAAAACATGCTGATAATATTATATTCCAATAGATCCTCCTAAATATTACACAATAGACTTTGAAAACTCCTTGGGCTTGTTCTTTTCAATACACTAAAGCAGATACGTCATGTCAAATATAGTCTCTAAATAGTAAAAACTACTTACACGTATGCACAGATCAGGCTGTGGTAGGCAGTCAGAGGAGGGTAATCAAGACCCCAGTAGTTCAAGTCATTCTCAGTTGTGTTAAAGTACCTGGATGAGAACAAACGTTACATATACTTATTCTGAAACTGTGTGTAGACATGCTGGATTGTATAGTCTCATAGGTGCCTTGTACAAAAACATTACTTTTATACATGAAATACTGCAGTTTTGGGTTCAATTTAGTCACTTCTTCGCTGACTCGTTTCATCCCATACCTGTGGCAGCCTGTTGTGGCTGTGACTAACAGAATCTGGCCTGAGTAGTGTGTCTTTGAGTCTGACCATTACAATATTTCCCTATGATACGACAAGCCTTCGAGAACACACAATCACCGTTCATGTGCCTGAGCATGTATTTGTCACACTTGCTCCACTGAGTAAAATAAATGAAGCTGCAGACTGACCATTCCTGGACAGGGAGGTTGTAGGTCACTTCTTGCCAGTGCCTCTGGGCTTCGTAATCGCCAAACATGGGAGGTTTCCCCGCCCCTGGAGAATAATATTTCAGCTGTTAGTCTGGTGAATGGGGAAACTACATCAATGAATGACAGCCGGCAAACTACAACACAAAACACACACACACACACACACAGACATAGATGCTAACCACACGCACACTCAGTTATATATATATCAACAACCTTTCTTTTCAATAGGTTTATAGAAAATCCCCAGCAGTTAGTGTTATCTCTGCATGTACAACGTTAAGCTCACACATTCCTTACCGCAATATGACTTTAACGAAACACCCCATCTCACAACAACGCCGAGCAACACACAGATAGAGACGAGACTCCACGTTTGCATGACTTCGGACGGAAAATGAGCTAATTGAGGAGAAATACACTGAAATAAATAAAAATCAGTTCATTGAGCCGCTTTTTACACTCTGTTTACATTTCCTGTACACGTCATCCTTCAAGACTTCGTTGCGCGTTCTGATTGGTCACTGCACGCTGACGTAGGCGCAGAGAGCCATGAGGCGTTCAGGAACAACACCGGCGACCCAGCTGTCGTCGAGCAATCGCAGCACAGTTTAGGTGACAATCATTGAATCAAACGAGTTTTTACTGTAGCTGCAGCAGATAGATGAAGTTGTATCTGGTTCCTTTAAAGGTCTGGTTACATCTCGTGTCACTTTCACCGTTTTTTGTTGATAGTTGTAATATTTCCCAGCTGCGATGAATGTAACATCAGTTGAGACTAGATTTATGACAAATTGATGGACATTGTGCATTATTAAAGGTCTATTTGTCCACTAATATCTTAATAAGTTATAGATGATGATGAATTCAGAGGTCAGAACTTGAAGAAGCGTCTTTTATCTAGCGGCAAAAGAGCATTTTCAATAATATAGTAACAAATAGACTAAAAATATGTGGAACACAATGTATAGATTATTACATTTTGAGGGAAATCACCCTTTTTATGGTCGCCATAAGAAGTAAATTCCTTACTTATAATATCAGGGTCATTAAGCTGGTCCATTTCTGTATGGTCAGTTTAAATATAGGCCTGACAATTACTATCACTACATATAGGCAACATTTATAACATATATTTAAAAAATATATAAAAATATAAATAAACATTTGAGATATCCCAAAAACATTATCTAAAATAAGAATATTGAATTTTAACTATCAGTATAATAGAAGATGTTGGATCCAAAAAGATCTAGAGCCTAGGAACAACTAACTTGTAATGGAGTTTAGTTCAAAAAAGGAAACGTTTGCTCTAATTTAACTAATGCTCAGTATATGTTTATTTTGAGATTCTAAATCTGTCAAAACACATTTCAAAACATTTAAATCTGCATTTTGACTACGTGTGTGTCATCTGTTTTTTAAACTTTATGGTGACTTACCAACGGCGTAGCAACAAACACTACTATTATATCAACTTCAGTTGTCTCATGTGTAACTAGTTTATTGTAACCTTCTGTATACAGATGTGTGTATGGTTATACAATAACTCCCCTTTCCGTCCCTTCACAATGTACATCTCAGCCCAGGGACATATTCTCCTCTGTGACCTTTTCTTCTGTTGACACCATCATCTTTGTTCCCAAGGTGTTGGGATATGCTGGGTGAGACATGTTCCTTGTGGTTCTGGCATCAATTATGCATAAATAATAATAACCACGGACAACTGCTGATTTGCAATGACACTTTCATTACAACGGCAGCAGCCTATAACTCACCGGTACCCATTAGTTATTAATGTCTGGCCACGCCAGCTTTACTTTGTCATTTATTGCTTCATCTCTATGCCTTTTTAAATATTCAGTAACTGCTGTACCTACATTTACTGTCTGTGATCTCCGCCCAGGAGAAGGCTATAGCTTGTGGTGGAAGATGACCTAGTTATTATGGAGGCCTGGGCCTTGCTTGCCAATGCCAATGCAGTCTATCATATATATAGTCAAGTTTGCTACATCACGTCAAACTTGATCTTTTCTGTGTTTTTGTCTCATGTCTGACGGTAAACATAAGAACCAGACATAGAAGTCCTGCTCTTACTTTTTCACTGTAGATATGTTCTTAATTGCATCATCAATTACTTGTTTAGAAGTCCCTTCAGTATTTATGCATTATGCATTTACAGGTTATTCAGCTTTGTTCAACTGAGGCTTTATGAACCAAGATTATTCCAGAGGTGTCTGGTGTCAGGGCAGGACTATTTCAGTGACATACAACATGCCCTCTCTGGCTCAAAGGTCAAAGGTAACACATTAACTCCTTCTCTTGAAGAATGTTATCACCCAGATGTTTAAAATCCAACATGAGACAAGTGAATAGGGACTATTCTGCTACATAAAAGCAAGTGCCACATCATATGAAAGTTGACATTGCAATATCAAGCAATGTATTTTCCTGTAGATAAACTAAACACTTGACACCTGACAGTGAAACAGCACAGACAAAAACTAAATATAAATGAGCTTCTTGACTTTAGAAACAGCATTTGACAAAAACTTCTCACCCATGTTGACTTAAAAGTTCAGACTGAAATGAATATCGAATATATGTTGAAATGCAAATTTTAATATTTATCTCTCCATGATAATCATATGTTCCAGCTCCAGAGTCTGATTTTGGTCAACTAAATGTACATGGGTTCAAGAGACTTACAGTATCAGTGGATTAGTCACTCTGTAGAGGCTAAATCAGTAGCATTAAATACAGTAACGTTGTTAAAAGACATGTTTCTCATACAACACTACGGGATACCATTCATTCATAAAACGACAGATAAAGAGTACTGTCTCCTTCAGTGTTCAGGCAGGTAAAACCTGTCAAATACACTAAACAGCAACGCTCAAGCATGTAATTCACTAATGCTTTGATATTGTTTTAGGTTGAACACATAATCCAATTAGGGCCTTCAGGTAAAACACTCTTAATTTGGTCAAAGTGTTTGTGTTAGATCATTTCATTTGTGAGTAAATCAATCACACTGAGAAATCCGGCTGCATATAACTACAGCAATTGCAATGTGTTTGTACAAACAGTTAAATTTTACCTCATTATTTCAGGTGGGTCAGGTATACTGAAACACTGAATTATACTCATCACAATGAATGAATTACTGAAATAAATGTACACCTTTTAATCTGTCAATGTATTGATTCTTTCTGCTTTGAACAGTTTTGCATGAACAACAAGGGCTTCATGGGTGTTCATAAAAAAACAAGGCTCCACAAAAAGTGGAACTTGTAAAACAGTATGTTTGCTGCAAGAACCTGGTTTATATTAACCCTTATATATCTGAAGACAGGTATATGAACTGTATATGGAATGCATACTGGTCTGATAAGAATCACTGACAATGTGGTACCATATACCTACAATAGTGTCCTTTCCACTGAAGAGCCCCTGGGAACATGGCATCTGTTACCTTCAGTGAGTTTCTATGAATATAGTAAGAACAGTGTTAACTGTCTCCACCTTGCACACAGGTATCCACAGGTGTGTAAAACATCCAAAAACATATAAACTTATCAACAAAAAAAAAAACATTTTTCTTGTGTCTGGTTAAAATCCAGATCATTTTTGAACATTTTATTGTAAAAAAAAAAAAAAAACACAAAAAAACATTAACTTGAATTAATTGTCATGTTAAATCAGTTGGAGTTCAGTCGCTGTTGAAACAAGACAACAATCAAACACACAGCGTCGCACACAAAGCCTGTCGCTTGAGACTGATATAGCCCGGCTGCAGGAGCTGTGGGAACCTCACTGCAGACTGCTCTCCACCTGTGCACGCAGGTCATTATCGAGCGGGCGCGTTTGCTCTTTAAATGAGCGCTTTCGTCCAATCAGCAAATTGTATTGTTGGCGACATAATAACGTGAAACACCAACAACTGCGTGTGTTTTCAGTACAATAAGTGATAAAGGGACAAGAGAGGAGGCTGCCTTCATGGAGTTTAAACAATCTGCAGTGCTTTTGTGGAGGGGAATATTATTATACATCTCTTTGTATATCACACAATTAAATATAGGCTGTCGTTTGAATAGTCATCAACAACTGTTTTGCATCTGGGTTTTTATAATATTTTTAACACAGTTTTCAGCTTAAGAATAATGTTTTTTTGTCCGATTGAGTTTAGGTGGAATCTGCTGTATTTAAATGTGGTCGTTTCCCCAACAGCTGCTATACTGAAACCTTGAATTAAAATCTAATTAACATCAGCAACATTTGGTTTCCTACTCAAATAATGTTAGTTCTAGCTGAGCCTAAAATACTATATGCACCCCCAGTATGAAGCTGTGGACATATTTTGATCAATGGGGTATGTGGATACAAATATTGACCATATTCATGTCGCTCATCATTATTTAAAAAACAAAAATGCCAACGATTGGAACAGATTATTAAATTAAGATGAATTTATTTCAGTTTCTTAAAGTAAATCCTGCATATTATGTCTGATTGCATATATTCTATAGATGTATTCAAGCTAAAGTATTGGACAAAATAAAAACGATTAATTTGGTGTGCCGGAAAATGTATCCTCCATCATTTCAGGTTGTGACGTCTTCCTAAATATTTCTTTTATGTTTGATACCCCTGATGACGAGCCAGAGGTGTCAGTTAACGCCCCCTAGCGGCTTGAATGTCGTCTCTTCCGAGGTGTTGTCAGCCTGCAGCATCACCGGTGCAACATCACACACAGAGACATCACACGGGGTCTGTATGTGCAATTTTACTGCAGGCACTCTTATCCGCTGAGACATGTGGAAGCCGAACCTGCCTCTCACATGGTGTAACGTAAATAAATCAGAGACGGAAATAATTGTTATAAACGTGTTGACCCAAGTGCAAGATGGACTTTCGATGTTTAAATGCTTTGATGTTTTTTTTTTTTATGAATTTGTCTGTCAGATATCCCCAAAATGACACACACAGAGCTGCATTTGACAGCATCTCATATTGTTTTCCCCACATACACCTTAATCAAAATGATATTGTACTGACTGCACCCTGAATGTGATCTCTGGTGGTGCCCGGACGCCTCTTTCACAACCTCTTTAAACTGCCTCTTAGAGTGGATATGAGAATATTAAATACCTCCTTAGTTTATACATTGAGAGTCGAATTATGAGGAAAATATAATGACAGAAATTAAAACTCATCGCAGAGCCAACAACTTCTATATTTATGTCTCTCTTTTTTATTTCTAGTGTATTATGTGTTTCGATTAGAAGAATAATCAACAGAAAATAGCCAATAATGTGCGTTAATGGGACAAACAAGGTTAGTCTGGCAATAAAACGAATTCCATAATACAACATGATACTGTAGACATTACATGCATTACTATGCTGCTATTATTATTTCCAATAATAGGATGATCAAATAATAATAGCTCAGTAATAATAATGAATGAAATGCCACGGTGACATTGGAGAAGCCTTTTGCATCATCAGCACCTTCTTCGGTGTCTGAGAGTGAATTGAAGCAGGGAGAGAGGCTCCTTTCTCTTTCTCAGGGGGATCAGATAAATATAGCGCCTATAACCCCCCCTCACACACACTCACACACACACACACCAGCCCGATCACCATTTGCTGTTTGTGTAAAAGTGATTAGCCAGACACAACTGCGAAACTGTTACCTTTATAATAGCCGAGCCGCGGAATATCCTGTAAAACGACACGAGGAGTGATGTAATGGTAAATTAAAAGGTGTCTAAACTGTGACCTCCAGCCAGGGATCATTATCAGGGAAAACAACCATGAATATAGTTTTAAAAACAAAAACAAAGACTAAAGATTATTTACCCATAAATGTTCATGTAGCCTATTTTACACCAGTTGATCTTAACATCTAAAATATGATGTGTGATTTTTGGTCAGCATGAAAAAGTGTAAACATTCCGCAAATAAGCAGGTAGAAACTGCACTAAATGTCAATATGACACGTTTTCCCTTTTACATAATAATTCCCCCTTTTCACCTATTCTTTACATTTAAAATCCAAATAAACTCCATGTTATTTCCCTTATTCTTATCGGCATCAATTATCGTTTAATTTAAAGAGCAAATTAAAAAAACATTTATTTAAGATCTTACAGTAAAATTGCAATACAAGTAAAATATAAATCTAAAAGGCTGAAAAGAGTTGATATGGTTTGTTGTTCAGCTGCTGCCGTAAAAGTTTAATTCAATTTCTCTGTTACTTGGTAAATATAATTAGCTCATGGTGGTATGGCACGGCCTGCAAATAAAAATGAAACATAAAGAGGTACATTCAAAAATATAGACATTTTACATTAGGAAAACTGGATCATACTAATAATTATTAAGCCGGAAAGTGATTTAGTACATTTAAACACATCATATTCACAAGATAAGACAACCTTTCTTATACGTGATAAATCTCTGAAGTGGATTTTTATAATGTCTACAAATCAAAATTAAATTTCCATGTCTTTGATTTGTTTTATGCCTGGATAGCGTGAGAGGTTATTTATATAAAAAGAATATTTTCAAGAATATATTTCTCATTAAATATGTTATCAAACAATTTAAGAATAATGAAAAATGATGTTAATTCTTTCTTAGATTTATTTACAAATAAATTCAGTTTACAACACAATATAGCTACATAGAATTACATATATTTGATCTTTTTTTAATTATAAACAGACTATTTTTTCAGAGCTTTTTTGTGTCTTGTATGAAAAGGAAGCAAGAAATTGTGTCCAGTTGAGCTTCCGATACAAAAAGAAAATGTAAAATAATTAACACAGATCTCAAACAGGAACAACAGAAATAAGACAGGTAAAAGTCAAACAGGTAAAATCATTCTTTTTTTACAAATATTTACAAATATTACCTGTACAGAAATATCTCCTTTTTCGTTTTGCTCTGTGTTTCAACAGTCTTTACATGGCTACAGAGTCCAGTGTTGCTTATAGATTTGTGCTGTTCACACTTCCCCCAGTAATAATGTCTCTATATATAAAAATAAGAGTTTATTTTCTTATGATTTTCAGTCACTGCGAAGGCCATTTGGACACTGCCGCCGCCGTCGCTGAAGGTAAAACGTGTCCAGAAATAATATTTGACGGTACGCTGAGGATGGGAGCGATAGCGGCAGAGGTCCGGGTCAGAGAAAGGGACTGCGCGCTCAGCAGGGCCGACTGAACGGTCACCGGAGGCCGCAGGAAAGCCTGAGGTGAGGACGAGGAGGCGCTGGACACCCCGATGATGTTCTCTATACTGAAAGACGGTCTGTTTGAAGGCTCTGATTTGATCATGGACGCCGTGCTCAGGCTGTTGAGCTGAAGTTGAAGGCTCGGGCTGAGCTGGGAGTTGAACGCCTTTCTGTTCAGCTCCGCCGAGGGCAGGAGGGGGACACCCGGGGGCAGCATGTGACCTACAGGGGGGATGTATGGGTACTGCAAAGCCGCCGGATGGGAATAAGCAGCCGGGTGGATCCCGTAGTGCCTCCCGTAGGGCCCCCCAAGGCTGTACGCACCGAAACTTTGCATCATGAGAGCAGTCTGGTCCCTGAGCATGTCCGGCTGAACTCTCTTGAACCTTTTCCTCCTCCTGAGGAAGCTGCCGTTGTCGAACATGTCCTCCGAAGCGGGATCCAGGGTCCAGTAGTTGCCCTTGCCGGGGTTGCCAGGTTCCCGGGGGATTTTCACGAAGCAGTCGTTGAGGGACAAGTTGTGGCGAATGGAGTTTTGCCACGCCGGGAACTTCTCTCGGTAATAGGGGAAGCGGTTGCTGATGAACTCACAGATCCCGCTGAGGGTGAGCTTCTTCTGCGGGCTCTGGAGGATGGCCATGGTGATGAGGGCGATGTAGGAGTAAGGCGGCTTTACCAGGCTGTTTTTGGGCTTCTGGATCGCACCTCCCGCCGCTGCGCTCTGGTCTTGACCCTCTCCCTTTCCGGTGCCAGTCTCTCCCTCGCCGGAGCTCTCGCAGCACGGGCTCCCTCCACCGGACCCGATCTCCTCCTTCTCCACCTCGATCTCATCTTCCAGCTCCTCGTCGCCCGCTTCTCCTCGGAGGTCGTGCAGGATGCCTCCCCCGGGGCTGTCGCAGTCGCTGTCCACCCTCTCCATGCCCTCCTCGTCTCCCTCGCCCACCACGTCGATATCCACGTCCTCCGCTGTGAGCACAGTTTGGCCGGACATGTCGCTGGCTCTTTCGCTGCCTCCAGACAGGGTCATCTCACGGCTTACTAACACTTTTTTCTAAAAAAGTCTGCCGGAGCCAAAACAACCGAGCAGCCGGGTGTGATGAGTAGGTGGGACCAAGCGCGGTCAGTGCGCACACACGGCGGCTCTGCTGGACTTTCTGGTCGCCCCTGTCAAGAGATCGGATGTCTCCAAAAATCTAAATATGGTTGAACCGGCAGCGAGCCAGCCAAGCCAAAGAGAAAACTTCAACTTCTACAAATATTTCTCCACTCGGTAAGTGAGCAAAGGCCCCCGAAAGCGGCGAGTCTTGCCTTGAAGTTGTTTGGAGGTGTCGCGAAATTGTGCGCTCCGACGTCCCTTCTCGGTGCGTGTATTTCCTACAGGAGTGATATTTGGAGAACCAAGTCGAGATGACACATGCTGCTTTTAAAGGCCGGAGCTTTAAAAGGACTGTCTGATAGATTACTTTTCCCAGTATAAGATATACTACCAGTGCAGGACACGTGGTCCGGTGACGACAGACGCCCCCTCTCCTCTCTTCTCCTCCCTCCCACCCTCCACCCTCCTCTCTGTTAAACCATGCAAACTGGAGTTGTTTCATGGATTTGTCAACAATGGGACATCAGCAATGCTGCTTTCCGCTGATTTCTGTGTTCGTCCGTCATAGACCATTTAACGGTGGCAGAGGGAGGAGGAGGAGGGGGAGAGAAAATTGGCCTGCATGATTGAAAGATCTGATGCGCATTAACGTGGCTGCGTAAAAACAACCCCAAACCTTTAACTTTGCTAATGCAAACTCTGTTGAAAAGCTGCAGAATGAAAACGACGACAGCTAAGTTCACTGAATCCTCCTTTAAGTTCCTTTATGTGTGTGTGTTTTTTTTTTTTTAATATTGTGAAATTGTGCATGCATGGATTTTATTCGGGTTCATTTAAAACCAGTTCCCGTGCATGTTATCTCTGCGTAAAAGCATACGTTGTCAATGCGTGAGGATTAGACATTTGTACTTTGTTTATTTGGAGCTGAAACGCATGCCTTGATATTTCCAGCTTTACAGCCCCGCCGTGTAAATCCAAGCTGCGAATGCAAAGCATGAATTGAAGTCTATTTATTCCCGCAGGATTAGCCGAAGGTGGGAAGAATATTGAGCAGCAGCGGCCAGCAGCACCGGCGACAATGAATGGAGAGAATAAAGAATTTCCTTTAAGAGTTTGGAAGAGGTGCTAACGACCCCAATCATTGCACGATTTTACATTTGAAAAAAGTAGGAAATGCGGGCAGCGGGTGAATGCAAAGAGAGCGTTTATTCACAAGCATGAAGGTGAGCGGTGTAGGCTGGGCTCAGGGAGAGGATGTCGGATCTGATACAGAGGCTTTCCTCCGTAGTGTGAGAACATTTGGGAGGACTGGTGAAAAGAACAGGGCGCTCGTATTTTCAGCTGTAACGTTCAAAGCGACTGAGGACACGTGTGGTAAATGAACAATAGCCTACTGGAATTTCAACTCAGATATAAACTCCGATGTGCCACAAGCGATTTAAACCCTCAATTGATTTTATCGGAAGTCTTTTAGCAGGTTAATGAAAATATCTATTAATCAACACCGGCCAGTTATTTCTGACAAAAGCTTTATTTCAATAAATTGAAATGGATAAATAAATTACAAATGGTGAAATTAACGATTATTTCTTTTTTCTTTTTTTTCTCAATTGAAACACATTATGAGAATACATTTTAATTTAGAATTTACATTGTTATTAATATTCTCAATATTATCGCTAATATTGTATAATTATTAACATTCTTATTATTGTTACATTGAACTAAATTACACGTGTCACCTATTAATGACATAATTATCATTAATTACTTTACTCACATGAAGTGCACGTGTATAGAAGAGCGAATATCTTAACAAAAAGCGCATTTTCATGGGTTTATTTTGCGGTTTACTTTGCTTTAATACCCCATCAGGGTTATTTTTTTCTGTATCTTATCGTTTTGGGAGTAAATGTGATCCTTTAATGGCCTTCAGCAGCGCACAGAGGTGCTGCTTCATGCGCCACCTCCGACACCTCAGCTCTCCGGATAAAAGTGGGATTAATCAAACGCTATCATTAATAATGTGCGTATGGGTCAAAGGAGGGAAACATGGCTTCCGATTAGACTCGCCTTGTGTTAATCTCTCGGTGACCTGTGTGATCTGGAAGGTCCGTCAATACGGACTACTTAGCAGATGAAACCAGAGTCTACATCAACTTTTATCCTGCTTATCCGCAGGGCCAATGCGTATTCAAGACAGCGCTGTTTCCATTTATTTCTGCCTTTCTCAGGCCATAAATCAGAAAAAAATGAACTCCTGCTCAAGGTTGTTTGTTTGGGACGTTTTGCTCAAATCGAAATCTTTTCAGTTTCATTTGCACTGCTGTTTGACACATTTCGTGCATTTCTTCAAAGCATCAGAAGTCCCATTGAACTCTTTTTTTTTTATATTAGTGACCTTTTTGATAATAAATTAGCTCCTCGGGCTCAACAGAAAAGGTTTGTTATGGAGCCAAAACCACATTTTTGGCTCCTATTAAAAAATGTTTTATAGCAGCAAAATAAAAGAGCTTTATGAACCACATCTGCCATTCTTCTTATTTTTGAAGGATTTTTGAAGGAATCAGAAGGTCATAGAGCCACTGTCTTAATCATATCTCCCCTCTCTCTGCCCCTGTGTGTGGTTGTGTGTCTGTGTGTGTGGAGAGAGAGAGAGACAGGTGCAGCCAGCCTCCTTTTAAAAAATCCCAGAGTCGCAGTGTTGTGTGAAAGGCGGCGTAACTGCTGATATAACCTGACTGAAACAGCACCGAGAGGGGGTTTCAAACCCGTCCTTCCTGTGATCTTTTGAAGCCTCATAAATCCGCTTTTATACCTCCGCAGTTTGTTAATGAAATGTACGTTTTAAGCACACATGCACGGCTTAGCGCGACAAAACCTTTTAGTATAATAAGCCAACTCGCTCCGGCATGAAACCATTAGGGGGGAGGCAGACAGGAGATACAGCGGAGCAGCAGCACAGGTGATGGAGAGGAAACAGTCACCACATGTGATCACTGCAAACTACCAGCAAGGTCACCGAACAAATAATTGTGATCACAATAATGTGATGCTCGGGTGATTCCTGAGAGCGAGCACTTTTTCTCTCTTGCCCCCCGCACCGCCCAACCCTTGTGTACTCCACCGTCTCACTGGGGTCAGAGGTCAGGGTCACCTGCGGAAGAAGGCAGTTGTTTGCTCAAGGACACTTCAGCAGGGTGGGAGATGATTTGTCTAGAATAGATGACTGTTAAATATTGTGATTTCGTTTAATGTTGGGGGAAATTCGGGAGTAGTGGTGGGATAATTTGGATACTTTTTCTTTTAAGTGACATTATTGGTTGTCAGTGAGTTGATTTCACTGTTTCCCGCTTTACAATTTCCATATAATGACAATTTTAAAGAAAAACTTGTGAAAGTGCGCATTTTCACAAGTTTTTTGAAGGTCATAGGACCAAATATGAAAACTACACGAATATGGAACTGGTTTTAGAGCATTTTAAGACATTTTATATTGCAGTTTATGTGTGCTTAGGGCTTTCAGTGGAAATAACGTTTGGAGGTTTAGGCCTGTATGGGAGAGGTGGATGCGGTTTTTTCCTAATCAATAGTGACTCTCTTTCTTTTGATTTCTTAAAAAAATAATCCTAAAATGACCTGTCGTTGTGCAGGAAATTTGTGACCCAAATGTAACTGGAAATTCATCTCGTGGCTCATTTGATTTTTAAAGAAATAAAAAGTTTCTTTGTTAATTATTATTAATTAGTTATTAAAATCTCCATTAACAAATGATACAAATAGGAGACTAGCTATTTTACATCATATGTGCACATACCATAAGGGCGAAATACAAACATATTGATTCAAGACTCATTTAAATCCAGAAACTGAAGCTGAACCTTGCTGGACTAACATTCTCCGAAATCTTTGCTGTTTGTGAAAGCAAATTTTGTGAAAGGCGACTCATTTAATTAATTAGGTGAGTGAGCAGTTGGGGGCAGCAGCTAGTAAAACGATATGATAAATTAATGGCATTGTTAGCGCGCCTGTAATTACGACCATTATGTTAATTATTTTACACCAGTAGCCAAATCTTCAACTTGTCACATTTAATAAAAACAAGATGTTCTCAAAAAAAAAAGGAAATCTCACCACATCCGCAAAGCTATGTGCCACACAAAATAATCCTTAAATTATTGAAATATTTCTCTCTGTAATTTGATTTTTCATAGTCAACAGTGTGAATTCTGCAGAAAAAGGCAGAGACATGTGAGCTGAGGTTTTTTTTTTTCTTCCCCTTCCTCCTTCTTTTTGGAAATGACCATTTTCAGCCCTTCTCAAAGAATCCACTCTATCAACCTGCGAGTTTCTGTCAAACAATATGATGGAACCCATTTTTAACCCTCCCTCCTGCAGGATGAGCCGGAGCCAGAGCTCTCCTGCACAACAAAGCGCAAAGGGCCCAGAATAGAAGAGCCACGTGTGTCTGTCTATGTGTGTATAGGTGTGTGTTTGTGTTTGTGTACGTTGGATGTCTCATCTATTTGACGCGTCTGTATGAAGACACCACGCAGCAGCAGATCAGGCTGCACAGTAACAGCAGGTGATGTAGAAGGACTCAGCTCATGTCTTAACTCACTTCAGCTTTTCGTTTCGTTCCCTTTTTTTTGGGGGGGGGCTGAGATATAGTTTATATAGTGATGGGCTCTGAATTCATAGGTTATATATGATCACAGCATGTTTAACTCATCTCACTTGTGTTCTTATTTATTGTGTCCTCAGATGGTGGCAGTGCTGCTGAAGTCAGTGGAAAAATAAGCATTAAGACACATACTTTTTTGAGTTTTTGAGTTAACAGAATCAGTGGACAATTGTATATCTGGGTCATATAACGGATTTTCTTCTACAGTCTGTATTTACAGTTATCAGTCTGAGGTCTTCAGGCTTGTCTGCGGCCTGTTTCTACTTGCAGGCTTTCAATGCACCACAATTTACAAGTTGTATGTTGGCCATGATGTTTGCTTTATCATTTTAAAAATCATACTTTCAATGAGATGATTAAATCTATAAAAAACACCTGATCTAATCTGGTGATTTTGTGGTGCAATGTGAAAGAAAAATAATAGGCTAATCTAATAACTATCCCGCCTAAAATAATAATAAAAATGACAATTTACAACAATGTCAAACATTTTTTTTCTTCTGATAATTGTTATAGATGTATCTTGTTGCAATAAATCCCAGAGTGAAATCTGGTCCAGTGCCCTATGAATCACTTACAGAGATAAACATGTGAAAAATCACTTTCCATCAGTCCAATAACCTTAACGAATATCTTGTGATCATAAGTCAGCAAATCACACGTGGGTGTTAAGGTCTCAAAACCGCTCTTTCATTGTCATCTTTCATTACCAGGCTGTTATTTTCCAGTTCAATTGAGTCATTGCATATTAATTCGTTTTAATCTAATTTAAGGTATTAAAAAATAATAATAATAATTTGCAGGACAGTTAGAAAACAATTTCTCCTCTTTATTTATTCGTGTATTTATATTTGTATTAAAGATTACAAGGCTACGTCTTATTGAGCAACACACAGTACAGCGTCTCCACGCAGCCTCTCTGCCCCGTCCATCGCTGCTCTCCTCCGGCTGTCCGTCAGTAGGAAGCCCCCGGGGAGGCTGCGTGAACTCGCGGGTGCTGGTGGGAAAGTGACACCTCCAGCTAAATGCAGCCGGATTACCATGCCAATGTGTACTTGTTAAGTACGTGCAATGTCACCCAGTTTGTAGGCTTTTTGTCATTTAGATTAAGGCTGAAAAGTTGCACATCAGTATATCACCGTGTTGTGTGAGTGCAGCGATCCAGGCAGTAAACAGTGCAAATTGGCCCAATAGCAAGCATTTAACACGGTGTCAAAACACATGCAGCCTGGCTTTGCACCAAATCATTGTCTGCATAAAACGACAGTAAACAATGTGCTAATACAGCCAACGGTGTCAGATGATTGTGGTTACTGGAATTTGATAAACAGAGACCAGAAACCAACAAAATCGCCAGAAATGTGTTTGTCCTTATCAAAAAATCCCATTTAGGAGAAAAATATTTGGAAAATATAACCCACATATAAATAATAATTTGTTATTGTCAGACTTTTGGACGATTTGATTATAAATTAAGAAACATTAACATGCTCTGTCCTGCAGGAAAAATGACGAACTTGTGCGAACACACACACACAAAAAAAGAAAGAAAGAAAAGAAAATTATGTTGTGCCTCCCCATGCACTAATCTTAATGTTTGCACCTGAGGCAGCTTTTCTTAAATATTCTCACCAAAAGGAAACTCTCATTGAGTGCGACCCCTGAACTCAATATCCTCTTGCCTACTGATGCATACACATATGTAACATCACACTAAATTACCTCCTACATCCCGCCTGCCCTGCCCATAATAATATTCCTTCACATAATCTGTCAAGTTCTTCACAAAGACACTTTACCTCTTCTCGAACCCAATTATAGGATAGAAGAAGAAGATGATGATGATGATGATGATGAGGAGGAGGAGGAGAAACAAAAAGCTTTAGACTTGGAGAGGAGTCATGTTTTGATTTGGTTATTGATTGATGTTTGTGTTAAAAAAGGGCCTGGTATTGTGTTCAAACTAACATTATTATTCTCATGAAGGCCTGATTCACCTTTATTCATCTTAAAACCTTAATATTTCTCCTATAATGTGGGCTATAGCTTGTACTCCATCACTTATTTGCTTTATAAAAAAATGTCCTATTCCAGTGGGGAACTGCATATCCCACATCCTAATCAAAGTCGTTGTGCTGTCTCTTGAAATTAAGCACTGCACCTTTAAATTGTCAATTACTCTGAGGTTAAGTGGACTGAATAGACCCAATGATTCAAATCAGGTGTTACAATTTACTGCACATGGCTATCTGACTTCATTTCATTTTGGCCTGAATCTCTCTGGCAGACAATAAAGTGATTTATTACACAAAGGAAAATATACATGTGTATGTTTGGTCTCACATAATCCACAATTGTTTACTAAACAACACATTTGTATATCATTTTGAACAAAGATTCTGAAACTGCACATGAATAGACCTTTATTCCTCATGATTACACAATTACTGGGTCAAAATGAACCCAATACTGGTCAATATAGTACCAATGCAATAACTCACAGCACCAATGGGTTGTTTTGACCCTGTGTTAGTGTTAGTTTTAACATTACTGTTAAGTTGTTTAACCAAACTAAAATAGGGTTATTTTTGAACCAGTGCTATACACAACACACTCAAGTTTTACACCACAACTGTCACAAATTTATAGTAAATTAAGTGTATCCAGTACCTATGGGCAGGAAACCACATTTTGTTACTGTCTGTTAATAATATTTGAATCAATATATATAATTTGTGACTGTCTTAAGGTCCAATATCCAGATCCTTTACTTTAGTAAAAGTACCAACTATAAAAAAAAAATACTGCTCCTGATTATACTCAAAAAATATAATCAGGAAAATGTACTTAAAGTATCAAAAGTAAAAGATTTTTTGATTCATCTATTGATGGTTTGGTTTGTAAAAGAGAAAGAAAGAAAAGAGAAAGTAGTAAGAAATGCTGTCACAGTTACCCAGAACTCAAAGTGATGCCTTTAAACTGCTTGTTTTTTGTGTCAACAATAGTCAAACTTCAACATTATTCAGTTTACTTAAATTTAAGACAAGGGAAAGTTACAAATCCTCACTTTTGAGAGGCTGCCACCCTGAAATGTTCAAACTTTTTGCATAAAAAATTACTTAAATAATGAACCAATTATCAAAATAGTTTAAATTTTCTGTCACTGGACTAATCAATGAATCAACTAATCATTTCACCTCCAATTTTATATACTGTTGGATAGTAATCGATAACAATGCATCATATTTAAATGCTCTTCATATGTTTTGTGTGTAACACCTGCATTGGTAAAATAAGATAAATGTATATGTGGAGTAAAATGTATAATATTTCCCTTGAATTGTAGAAGTACATAGTGTTAAAATAACGCTAACACAGGGTCAAAACCCAGGGATTTTTAGTGTGTATCATTTAGTTAATTTTGCTCATATTACAGTGTTTACGTATACTTTTAACTACAAGAATAAACATGTCTGGATAATAAAGTTAACAGCCAAACAGTGTTAACACCCAAACAAAGTTACCACCCTCACACCCACGCTGGGAGTCCAAAGTCAGCCACACAAGCATCAATATTTTACATTCCCTCAAGAATCCTCTTTAAAGATGCAATCAATGCCTCCTATTCATTATCCATGTGTATGTCTTCTAGGTATGGCCTTTGTCATTAAGCAATAATTCACCCCACCACAGTCCCACATTACTTCGCCGCTCCATACTTTTACAAATGCCTCGGGGCTATAAATACTAATGAAATCTCTTTGCTTAATTTGATTTTGCTGGTACACTTGCAGTTATGGCTGAACTTTCCCACGAGAGAGGCTGATTGAACACTTTCAAGTCCTTATGGAAGCAGGAAAACATTCCAAAGAGCTGGGGAGATCATTTCCATAATTACCCCGATTGGCAGCCTAATGACCTTCTGTGACAATAAAAAGATCTCTTGTTAATTCCATTTCTGTCGCTGACATTCAAGAGATTCCTATCTTACATGTTTGAGGGTTCACAAGATAACAAGTGTACTTTTTTTCCCTCCCGTTTTCAGCCAGCAAAAGACCAGCCCCATTCAGTGTTGCACCCCCAACACACTGCAGTGATGTGGCTCTGCTCTGCTGTGAAAGGGATCTGCTTGTGCCTGCACAGCTCGTCCACCCTGCCCCAAAGTTGGATAATTTATGGGCCTGGGGGAGATTATAAAGATGGATCTTTGAGGCAATCAATTCTCATGTTGCGTTTTGAATGGTGGGATAGAAATGAAGTGCAGAATAATTAAAAAGATCACAAGTCCCCCCTCGCATGTAATAATGAGTGGCTCCAGAGGCAGTGGGCTCTGCCACAGTGCCGGAGGAAGCGCCTTTGATTTGACTGAGAGGACACCCGGCCCGGTCCAACACACCGCCGCACAATGGGGGGGTTTCACCACCGCCACACACTGAGGCCGCATTGCAAATCACGCTCTGTGACTGTTTGGGGACTGTGTGCTTGTCCACCAGGCAGATCCTAAGCAGATACTGTTGTCAGAGGAAACAGAGGGAGGGGAGGCGAGGTGGGGGGTTCTTGTTGCTTGAATGTCTAAGTCAGGATGACTCAGAACTGGCATGAAAAGTGATGGGGGCGGTTGTTTGGAATATGTTTCACAGTGACCACAATGCTCAGAGTGTTATGGGATGTTAAAATAAAATCAGTCCGTTCTTTGCAAATGAATCAGTGTCAAAATGTACCATCAGCCCTCTGCATGGACAACTGTGAGCTGTTGTGTCTTGACAAATTCAAATGGTAATTTAGGGCCTTTTTATACCTCTGAATGTATTAGACTAAATGTGAAATGTGCATCTGTTAGTAGCCTTTTTGCAAGCTTCTTAGTTTTGTCCTTGCCTGCCAATTCTCCATTTTCTTTCTGTAAAGGACAAGCTTTCTGGAAATAAACTTCTGATATATTTGCCCACTCACACCATAATGCATTTGTACTTTGCTTAGTGCACCAGGTATTGTTCAAAGGATGGTAAAGAGGATCAAATTTCTGCCACATATCCACCAAAGACCCTCAATTATGAAGACAAAATATAGTGAAAAGGACACTGCAGTGAGCTGGCGAGGGCATCCTAGAAACAGATGGTGGCATGTGTGAATGCTTGTCTCTGCTGGAAGGAAAAGTGTAATGACACCTGGCAGCGGGCTCACATTGAATATCATTCTGCTGGTCACTTGGTCAACTCAACATTGGCACACTGCACACACATCCAGACTCATGCAGTGCTGCAGGCGGGAGTTAATTTAGTGTGGATTTCCCTTTTCAAGGTGTTAACATCTCGTTACTGGCAACTGGTGAGTGTGTGTGTATCTCATCTGTTCTGTATCATCTCTGACACTCATGATGGGTTTTTTTTTGTAAGTGAATGCAGAAGAGAAGTTTAGATGTGCTGTGTTTTTGACCTGTACACTGAAGAAGCTTTTTGTGATTGACTGATCAAGCACCCTTTCTTGGTTTCAAATATCAGTGAGCTTTGGCAGCCTTGGGCATGTTCACACACTGGCTGTTAGTGGGTTACAATAGGCAGCAATACAAAAAAAAGCCAGACGGCAGACAAAATTTAGTTCCATAGTCCAATTTCATAGAAAAATTGCCTGCATGCTGAAGAAACACATAGAAGAGGCTCATTAGATGCAGGATAATTGATTTATTCCATGTGCAAAAGAAGCGAACATTTCAGTCAAACGACCACTGTCATAGCAACTTACAGACCATGTAATTCTAGAGACATAAATCTAAACAGCAATGATGGTGGTCCTTTGACCGAACTTTGTTGTCACATTTCTTCCATTAACCCTTTTTAAAAGGTTTTTAAAAAACTTTCATCTCAGCTGTATACATTAAAATAAAGGATTTGAAATGTGTGTGTGTGTGTGTGTGTGATTGCTGTCATATGATGCCTCTCTAGAAGCTTTTATGAACTTTAAAGATGGTGGAAAGGTCATTGCCCCCTTTTTTTTTTTTTTTAAACATCCAATGGGATGATCACCTACTGTACATTGCCTTCACAATAAACAACAAATCTGAGAGTACAATTTTATTTTCATTTGTCATTATTTAATCATTGTTTTTTGTTTCGTTTTGGGGTCCTGTTGTGTTGTGGGTGCAAATGCAGCACATCATGGGATTCTTAGTATTATTATCAAACTAAACTATCTTAAGTCTATACATCCAATTTAAAGCCATATGCACAAATGTAATCCTTTCATTTGAATGCACCAATTTTGTGTTAGTACTGCAAAATATGTGTTGCATGCTTTAATTTAAACTACTACCCACTCATTAGCATTAACCTTATTGGAACACTAGGGTAATTAGTTGTGTAATAACTCTATAAAGGTTGCCCTTAAGTTGCTTCAAAAAGAGAAAAAAGTCCACTGAAGCTATGGAATCAGTCTATACACTGGAACATATGTAAAAGTCAGTGATCAACATCAAATAAACTGCAGGATAAACTTTCAATTTTTACAAACTTTACAACTGATCGTAAACAAAAACATCTGTTTTATTGTGTTTTTTTCAGCCAGTTGCTTTGGCTGAAATAAAGGAAGGAGAATCAAGCGAATGGCATCTTTTAAACATGTTTCAAAATCATCAAAGTGCTGCCGATAATAGTCATTTGGCTGGCTTCTTCTTGGCCTAATGTCACAACTCAAGAACCAAAGGGGAAGCTAAACAGCTACTGGAGGCATGTGACTGGACTTGAGAAAGCAGCTCAGAACAGCAAATTCAATTATCATGTTAGAATTCTGCATGAAAACAATCTATACTAGAAATTAGAGGTATTCCTGTCAGATGACTCGTGTTAGTGGAGCTAATGTAATTTGGAACAGCCTTACACCTTCTTTGAATGTTATCAAATGTTTGCAAAAGAACTTAATGTGCTAAAATGCAATCAGAAAATCTACTGTGCCGGCATCAGCACTGTGCAGTGTTCCCTAGGGGTGGCTTGGTGATGCATAATGCAGGCCACCATGTTGTTGAGTTGAAAAGTGACTTTTCTGCATAATTTGCAACACTTTTATGTGCTCAAAAGGAAATGATTTGTGCTTCTACAATGCAGACATTTGACTCATCTGAGGAATGTGGAACATTTTTTAAATTTCATTTCACTGCGGTAGATTCCTGTGCAGCAACGTCTTTGACTTTATTCTGCTGCAACAGCAGAAATGACAAATGACCTTCATTTTTATCTCCAATTGTAAATTATAATATCACAGGTATGAAATAATAATGATGACATGCATGAGCCTACATATGTTAAGTCTTAAATACATGTCTACTGCACCTTATCTCATACTTCTCTTTGGTTGAGAACCAGCATTAGATCTTCACAAAGAGCCACCACATCCTGCTCTCCATCATTTTCCATCAATGGATTTCCATCTAATTTGGAGAGGAATTATAGTGTGCTATCAGTGATGCAAACTTACTCTTCAATGTGCACTCCTCCTGTTGCTTAGTTATTGTGTATTTGTTGCAGTTGTGTAATGGTTACCTGGCCTATTTCCCCAACAGGGACTCATCCTCAGGGTCAGGTTTTGCTGCGTGCTGCAAGGGGCCTTCAAACTTTCACAGGCTCACAAAGGCCCTTTTCTCTTCTGTGTTGCTCTTCTTCATCACCCAGCCCCAGGGCATAGGAGATCTGCTCAAACCCCGGCATTGTCTGGGCAAAACCACATATTAAATTTGCCCCACATAAGCCATTTCATTGAGCAGCAGCAGGAATTCCTTTGCTGGGTCATTCATCTGTGTACATGGTTTGGACACACATTTGAAACAAAGCAAGCCAGTCAAGGATAATATTGAGGAAGTTACATACATTTCAAGTTTTGCAGCATATGTCATTTCTGTTTCGTGCTCTTTTGCCACTGGAGTTGTTCAGTGCAGATTCATGCAGCGGGAACATTGCGAGGCTGTAGCTGCGAGCGATCCAGAATTTCTCCCTGCGTATGTAATGTTTTGCACTTCATTTGGAATTCTGGATTTTCCCCATCAGGAATGTCAACTGAATAGAAAGAGAGGGAAACTAAGAGAGCTTTCTATCCACAGCAAACAATTAACAATGAATAATAAAGAGAAAAAATCTGATTCAAGCCAGCCAGTGGTCCTGCAGAGAATTCATCAGTTCTGTATTGGAATAGTGCATGAGCTTATCTCTTGTTTGTTCATTCTATTTATGAATACGTTCATATCTGTGAATTCTTCTCTGCACTAGCAGGGCATGTAAACCATATCACTTTATAACCATGTGAATGATTTATGTTGTGCTATTTGTCTTTACTGTAATTACAAGACAAACTTTCCTTTTTTTATGTAAAAAAAGGAAACACTGTCAATCCTGGGATGCCATTACAATAGTTGTCATTTGATATGAGTTTTATGGTTTTGCGGCCTTACAGTGTGCATTGTCTAAAAACAATTAATGTCTGGAAGATCTCATCTTTCTCTCGAGGCTATGCTTCACAGGCAGACAACTATCTGTTGGATAATGGATTACACCATTTTGCTCTTTAACCAACTTTGACCACCAAAGATCATGAGCTCAACACATTGCAACTCAAGAAAACACACACAAAAAAAACACTAGCAAATGGAGCATAACAAAACACAAAAAGCTGACAACCCGTCAATGGTGTTAGAAAATGAGAGAACAATTTGAGTTTATTTCAGTTTTAACATTCTGACTACATGATTCAGATATCATTGCATAGTGTATAGTGTACAGACCAGTTCATAGACTAACTCCATGACAACAACTTGCATGCATCGGTGTATTAAGAGTAAGGGTGTAACAGTAACCAGAAGTTACAGCTCGGTTCATACCCCGGTTTAAAAAAAAGTCACAAATGCATAAGGATATGTTTCTTTTCATATGGGTGTGGAGGTGGGTGTGGTTTACACTCAGCTGTAGGAGAGAGTGAGGTGTAGGGATGGCTTATGAGAGCAGCGCCAGGTGAGTTGATTATCTCAGCTGGTACTCATTGAGTAATCATGAGAAAAGGATGTCTGGAGCTCATTGTCTGGGACTTTTAAAGAGGGCTCTAAAAGCCTCTGATCAGCCAGAAAGCTGAGTTTGTATGTGTTGACGGTGTGTGCAGCCGAATAAGAATAAAAGTTGTGTTGGCTAACTAACTGGATTGTGTGCTGAGGGAACCCACGGTAGTAGAGAGACTTGCTACAATGGATGATGCTGTCAAATGTGCGTTTGCATGTTATGTGTTCCATTGACATATCTACAACAGTAGAGCAACGCTGCCACACCATCCTGGTCTTATCCACAACTCTCTCTCCGCTGCTGTTGTAGCAGACCAATTGTTTAAGAACCCAAACAACTGAAGGACTCAGGGGAGTCTTCAAGTTCTGACGTTTCATTTGCACTCACTATAGTGCGACTGACTCACACGCCAATCAGTTTGTTGTGATAATCTTAGCACGTGTTTCTAACAGCGTATCTAAAAGTCTCCTTGTGGAACTCACAATTGTGAACTTTGTGAACACTCTCATGTGTGCATGCATGTGGTTGCGAGCACCAGACTGTGACGCTGTACCATGACAAATACACAAACTGTTACAGCGCTAATTAAGAGAGCTGGAACCAGTGCCGCCACTCAGCCTTGCTGCTAATTTTTCCCATGTGGCCCTGCAACTCAAAAAGCATTTTCCTGATATTCCACCATTTTAAAACATACATCTATAAAACTAATGACAGGATACCTCCAAATGCAAACAAGGTCAGTTATAACTGTTTGTATTAAGAAATCTTAATCCATGGAAGTTTTGTATTTGTAAAACTTTCCCAGAGCCTAGAGAAGTGATTTTAAAGTGCAAAGTCTACAGGATAAACAGGAATGTGCTGACAACACGGAAATAAACCCAGACGCCAGAAAACGTTTTTTGCTCATGCACTCAGATAGCCATTTTCATGTGGGTGACTTGACTACATTTTGGGTTCCATTCCCTTTTTTATTGTGTTTATGGTCAAACAGGTGAGATGGTTTCTTCTATTTATATGTGTTATTTTAGTTACATTGCAGTGAGCTCTCAGGGCCGCTGTCACTCCTTCTTGAAAATTAGTTCACAGTAAAATAATTTGTGCTCAACTTATCAGTTACAACGTACAAGACAACTTATTTTACAACAATAAGCATGTCAGTCTTGCAAGTTCAAAAAGGTCAAAGTGAGAGTTGAAAACTATTCAGTTATCTAGCTTATTAAAATTGTCCTTTACGTCTGTAACTTACAATGCTGGGTTACTTCACAAACCTTCACAGTGTGGTTTACAGTGGACACAGTGTTCGTAAACTTCCATGGCCCTTGGTTATTGTCCCGAGATTCCTCTCAATTTAGCACATTAATCGCTCTGTAAACATTTGATTTACTTCAAAGACGCTTCCAGTTACCTTAAATTCTATTTGTCTGAAACCAAAGTCATCTGAGAGGAATTGCTCTATATGCTGCAGCTGCAGTCCAAACACAACTCTAATACAATCTAATTATCTTTGCTGCAGAAACATGACATCTGAGAGGTGAGCGGCTGTGGCTGATGCTCTCACATGATGGGCAGCCAGTTGTGTTTGCAGATCATTGGCGTTTTACAATAATGCATTGAATTTAAGACCCAACTTATTTATCACTGGCCAAGCAGTAAAGTAAATTACATTATACTGGCTGGGGCTGAGCATGGACGAATCAAATAAGAGCTGTTAAAGGATGCAAAAACACTAGGGCGTTTTATTTCTTTATGCTATGTTTACAGCCAAAATAGTTTTAATTGAATTGAAAGGGAAGAGACCTGTCATTTAGAAATGTGATATGTGGGTTGATGGGTTGCAGCAGAGTTCTTTAATGTCTTCTCGACATCAAGATGTAAATTTACGAGTAAAGGGAGGAGAAGCAAAGGGAACAAGGAGCTTTATGCGCAAACACTTTATGCTAACAATGACAATGCTAACATGCTGACGTTAGCAGGTAGAATTTTTATTTACTTTTAGTCTGGACCAAAATGGTGGACCAACCGATCTCACCATCCCAGAAATTAAAGGTGAAAAAAAAAAAAAAATCTTCTTCACATATTCTCACAGATCACTGGTGGGCCTGTTATTATTTGCACATTATGCAGTTCCTCTAGAAAGTTGCCATATTGCGATCCCAACAGTTAACACAAATTAAACCAATCCTTGTGAATCTGTGCAACCTTGCAATTTTTTCCAATAGCTGCAGATTTTCCACAAATTTGACATCATTGTAGTTTCCCTTTATTTTGACCAATCATTGCAGTCCTCAATGCAAAATGTTGAGCCACACGTCACCAAACTACTAGCGATTTTATTCTTGCTTGAACAAACTGCCTTCGATTCGCAACTACTTTTGCAGTTTTTACTACAATTTGCAATTTCATTGAAAAAAAAAAAAGAGTCTAAAAACACTGCAACTTGCATCAAAGTTTCTTATTAGGAAAGCTGCCGTGACATCAGGCATTTTAGGGCGTAACAATCCCAAATAAGCCTGTGAAATCCTGGAGGGTCACTTAACTTCTGCTGCTTGACTTTAGGCATTAAGGAAAGCCATAGAACACACACACACATTTTGCATCAATACTGGCTCACAGATGGGGGAGAGAACTACATGTTCATGCATTTTGAGTGAAGTACTCTTTATTCGTTACTCCATCCAATCATGAAAATTGGAACTTACCATGCCTTCGCCATCCTAGGAAAAATTAAAAAAATATCACCTCGGAGAGTGCTACTGAATGATTTAGCAAATTCATAGCAAATGCTGACTGAAAAATAAGTAGCTATACTTGTATTTCTTTGTATACCCCGCACTATATCACTGGATTTTAGCAGCACTACTACTAAAAAAGATTTAGAGCTGAGGTACACACACCGTAGCTATCTGCCACCTTGTTTCAACACTAATGTCCTGTTCACTTAAAGAAGAAGTCCATTGGGGACTCATATGTCCTCACACTGGTCATACTGACATGGTCCATTCAGTTGGCATCTGTCCCATGATCCCTCAGAGCCACAAAGTTCACCCTGTGCTCGTGTCCGTCTGGTGTATGTCATGATCTATGCCACTGTAATCCCAGGAGAAATATCAGTTACCATGTGTGTATTTGTACACACAGTGCAGTTACCATTCTTCTGTACCTTGTGTAAAACTGTCAGACTTGTCCCTTTACACCACACAAGCGTCTGTGTTTGTATTTTCCTTTTTTCAATGTGCGTATATGTGTGTGTGTGTGTGTGTGTTTGTGGTATCATCTCCCCAGTGTATTCTAGGCCTGTTACTCAGCTCTCACATGAGGATGACACAAGGCTTCTGGTTTCACTGTAAAATTAGGTTGACATCGATAGAGTCACAAGTGTCACCATGTGGCTCCCCTGTACTTCACGACAATACACAGAACTTACTGTAGATGAACCGGGACTTGACTAGAGCCTTTCTCTTTTCTTCTTTGTGTGTTTGTCAGTCTGTGTCATCAGCCAAAACGTGTGGGCTTTACCACAATTGAATTTATTTTCAATGTACATTTTAATAATTTAGTGTAACTGACAGTTCTGGATTGCAGTCAAATATTTTTCTTATGCTTTGCTCACCTGTTGTGGCAAAAGTCTCATCTGTATATATGAAATTCTATCAGGGACCAACACGCTGGTCGCAGAAGGATTAAACTCAAACTTTCCTGGATATCTGAAGTTATTAGCAATGAAATGTTGCCAACTGACCATTCGCTAAACCCCCTCTCTCAAACAGTAAGTGTCTAATCGAACCACAGCGACAGTAACTAGGCACAACAGGCCTGTTTGCTTTGGATTCTTTGGTTCGAAATGTTAACATATCATAGCTAACTACATTTTGTGGAGTTATTTGTTACATTAGAAAAAACATCAGATAAATTATTTTGAAAACGAGAATGCCGAAATGTTTCAAACCCACTCCTGTAACACAAAGTAAATCCCAGCAGCTGAGTACTGTTGTAGCTGTGAGTTGTTGCCCCTCCCTGGCCAGATCATTTGTTTTCAATGGCTGAAGGTCTCTGTTGGCCAGTCTGTGGCAGGACCAAATTAAGAGGTGCACTGAGGATGGATGAGCGGAGAGCGAATGAAAGATTGGCGGGCAGGCTAAGATTTTTCCTGTTCTCTCCCTTTTCCCCTTTCCTTTTGCTGCCTTCTGTCAGATAGATGATGTGCGAGGGAAATATTATTTGTTCTGTTTTCACTGTTGATTCTGTCTTGTCCTCCTCAGAGTTGCTATCTCAATTTTGATGACAGAACTGAGAGATGAAGCCAAAGTAGAAGACCTGCTTAAATGTTTGCTGTTCTGCTGCATCTCCACGCCCTGCAGGAATCATTTACAGTTACATGAGGGGTTGATTGATTATATCATTTCCCATTGAGTTTTATTGTATGTGTGAACAATCAGCTGCACAACTTTTAAATTTGCTAAACATCTTAGATTAAGATTATCTATTTTTTTTTCTAAAGCTGAAAACTTCTCTTACATCCGTAAATTGAGTCAAAGCTAAGAAATAAGCATCACTGGAGTTCATTTCAGTTTCCATTACTTTACATATCCATTACAACATCCAAACTGTATATTGGACCAAATTATGATGATTAATCTGCCAGTCTCTTGCAATGCAGTGTAATTTATGATTATACCGGCTGAAAACTTCCAAAAAATGGCTGCAGATTTGAGCCTGATTCTGTATTAAGCCAGCAAGTGATGTGTTTCTGACACAAAAGATCAAGAGAAAGAGGGGTAGGCGTCACTTGTCGCCAACATTGTGACAAGTGTGCAACAACTTCCAGTCAGTGTTTACTGCTGTGGAGATCTTTGCCCTGTGGAGGGAAGAGGCCTCAGCTGCACTCAGGGTCATAGGTTATGGCTCGATCCAGATGAAATACTTCATAGCTGTTAGATTTCCTGCTTGGACAGACAGAGAGGTTAGGTCACCAAATATATATTGATCCAGCTGTCCCATTGAGTATTGCGTGTGAGAAACTGTTGCCAAAAAATGTAATAAAAGAGTGAGCAGTTGCTGCTGTTGCCTCCATCGAGCGGCCACTCACTGTCTGAAAGACTGCATCAGCCTCAGTGCTAATGAACTATACAGGTCGCTAATGTGACAGTACACATTCAACTTGACAGTTAATCAGCTGTGAAATGTGATGCATGAGTGCAGATGTTCTAGGTATCTTGACAGTTGTTTCATTGTGATGTTGTGCAGTTACAAGTTATGGTCATATGTACTATTATATAATATCACAGTGTGTTTTGCAATAATAAAAATGTTATCTGATAAGTTGCTCTTCAGTAAATGTTACATCATATAATATTTTGAAAGGTTGAGTTTGAAAGTTAATTCTTGACCTTGAAAAAAACCATATCACCACATGGACCATATAGCTATGATATGGAGCTATTTAGTCACATGATCTTCCTTGGCAAATTGCTGGTGTTTGCCCAGTTGTCATAGAAGTGTACATGTTCAAATTGTCACAAATTCCTGTTTCTGAGCACTTTAAGGACTCATCATCCATATTGGCTAAACATTTTTTGATTGTGGTCTGACTATTTTGTCAAATTTCAGTCTCTACGTTTAACCCAACATGGACAAACAACCGTTGCCAGGTTAGAAAAATGGAAATTCACAATTCCTTGTGCGAAATGATCAAAAGCTCCATAATAACTATTAAACAACATTGGGGTAAGTTGTTTTGTCAATCTATGTTTCATAATATCTGCCATGGAGGTAAAGCTAGTCATGAAATATAAATTTTTCTCTATTTCATGTTTAGGAAAAATCCTTATAAACCTGAAATCCTCCCTTATTTCCTGTAAGCTGTGAGTTACATGGCAGTCATGTATGTACAGTATTGTTCTTCCTAGAAACAGTCCTGTGACTGTGTTGTTGAGGGCGAACTGAGTCAGTCAGTGGCTATGAGATCATCCTATAGAGATGAATCATCACCCCAATTACAAAAGAGTGGGCTGTGTGTCTTATTTACCACCACTGCAAGTTAATATATGTGTGTTTCCTCTCAGTGTAAGCCTTCATTTTACACCCCTCTACCACCACTATCATCATCACCTCTACCACTAACCTTAACTGTCAGAGACCTATCTTCTAATGGCCAATTAAATGCCTTGATTTTAGCCAAAACGGCGTGGCGAGGAATTACTTGCCAGAGCTGGGCTGGGTTACTTATCTGTAAATGGTGGTTCCTTAGCATTTGGTGGCATTTGAGGGCCCCGATCACAGGATAACTGCAGGTCATTTGTATGTTAATGACTCAATGACATGTAGTTAAGTTAGGTGTGCAGCTGAACGCCTCGCTGGAGCGAAGAGTGGGACAATGCAGTCAAAGGTGGAGAATAAAATAGAATAGAAGAAGAGAGAACAAAAGGCACAGGCATATGTAAAAAATTTAATTAAAAAAATGACACAAAGTGTACAAAAATATAAATGAGTGGAAAAAACAATCTCACATTAAGATTTATTTATTAGCTGTTTGGAAGTTATTCTTCAACAGATTGATTTTACAACTGTGCAACTAACTGAACACCTCTTGCATCTGTAATTGATGACCAGGGAACGATAACGGTGTAGTACTGTGTAGGAGAAAGTAGAAAAACACAAAATCTACAGCTAGTGTTTGTCTGTTCTGGGCTACTGTAGAAACATGGTCTGTAGATATAAAAAGCTCATTCAAAGGTAACAAAAACTCAACGATTCTTATTCTCAATGGACCTTAGAGTAAGAATGTTTTGTTAACGGCTGTTTCCAAGGTCAGGAATGAAATTTAACATAAAATTAAGAAAAAAATAGATTTTAAAACATAAAATCAAAATAAAAGTACAATATATTGGGACTTAGCAAGGCGTGACGCTAAGTAAGTCAAGGAGCAGCAACCGCAAAAGCACGCTCACTTAAAATATACAGTATGTAGAAAATACATTTGTTTTTCTGGTAAAAACTGTCCAGTTAAAGAAATGGTAAGATCAAAATTGGCTGTATATGTCACTGTGGTGACATATATGGTTTGTACACTAAAGGGTTCAGGATAGTCAAAACAAACTCGGTAATAATTGTTCAACCCTGTCAAAAGGCAAAAGTGTTTATACAGTTTGCACATAGCCACACAGAGAGAAACACTTTCATAGAGTGGGGTAACACATATTAAACTGTAATTTGGAGAGATCCCTGACGATCCCTTCAGTTGAAGCACACTGATGCCTTGTTGTTAAGGATGTGGTGTGACTTAATCCTGTTGCAGGATGTTAATGCAGTTATTTTGAAAAAACATCACCATGTACTTTAATCAAGAGCATTTGTAATCCTTTTTATTATTGCAAAATGTAACACAATGTTTTGCTGTTAAGAAATGATTTGCCACCTAATTCTATAATCACTCAGACTTTGTTTGCTGTTACCTAACAATATAAAATAAACTGTTTGTCAGACAGCACTGTGGCATTGTTTTTAATTCAAAACAATTCCCATATGTAATTTAACACAGTGCAGGCCATTTTCAATAAGCACTGCATGAGCTCTCCTCCTTCTGCAACAATCCTAAAGAGAAAGCAGAAAGTTGTGTGAATGTTCTATGCAAATGTTTAGTGTATTAGCATACACAGTTGTAATTAAAGCATAATTAGAGAGACAAATGGTGGTGTGAAGCTCTGCGCCTTGGCTCCGGAGTCTGTTTATCAGCAGCCCCTTGTTTAGTCGGCTAAAACAGGTTTATATGAAACAAGCGCCGCCGACTGCTGCATTAATTGTTATCATTGCCTTGGAAAGCAAATAGGTGCCATAGCGCTGCGGACTGTGAGAGAAGAGAGCCGGAGAGGGACCGGGACAAATTAGTGTGGAAAATGAGAGTGTCGAAATTGGAGAGGGATTAGCACAGACGATAATGAAGCAATTAAAGAGTAAGCGCTCAGCACTCAGGTGCCTTTACTGAGCTGGTTCACTCCAGCTGCTTTCAGACGCTCCAATGCAAATATATCCCCAACGGTGAGGGGAGGTAACACTCTGTCCTAATACATCACTGATATAGACTGAGAGGAGAGAACACAACATGCTGCAGTATAATGCAACGTGACAAAGTACAACACAATCTGACAGAACGGGACATGACAAGATAGGACAACACAACATCACCTGACAGAAAACAATACAGCGCAAGAAAACAAGACAACACGATGCAAAGCAATGCATCACAGTATTTCAAAGATAATACAACACATTACAACCCAACAATTTTCAGGAAGATAATACAAGACAATTGAGGACCAACATTAACACATGAAGAAATTATAATACTACAACATGTTGCAGCTACAAGTAGGAATCAAATCTCAATACTTTCTTTTGGCACCGAAAGAAATGTGTCCAAGTTCCAGAAGCTGGCAGTGAATGTTCATTTATTCTATGATCAGATGGATCCTGATTTAAGTCGAAACACTTTTAAATTATTTTACTCAGCAAAATCTTTGTGGCCCAGCTTATATTTAGACCTCTTGTAGGATTTGAGAACACTGAAGAGACTAATACGAGCAATGAGTTAAGGCGCAAGTAGTCTCCATCAAAACTACTTAACCGATCAACTAGCTTTAGATACCGTGTCCTACCATTTCTGTAACTTTCTGAAATTGTCATCCAATATTCACACCCACCTCACACTGTCACTGGCCAGCTGTGCGGAGGTATGAAAAGGAGCCAGGGTTTGAACTTGTGTCACTTTTCAAGTATGCAACCAAGTGTAACACCATGACGGCCAGCTTTTCACTCCACCCTTGAGTGTGGCCGTTCAGAACTGTAAAGTATAAACACTTCGTCTGACAACACATCATTTAATTTTTGGCATAAACTTGCCCTAGCGGTTAACTTTATCTTTCCCTACCTCGTCCGTGGCTCTTAACTCCAAACTTCTAAGCTGTTTTTAAACCTAAATAGTTTGCTAAAACAACTCGGCACTGTAGTTTTCAGTAAATGTTCCCAAACAGGAGCACAGAATATATTTGTTGAGGACTATTTTCGGCAGCAGTATTTTGCATGCTATAGAGTATTTACTGCACCTTGGTACAGTGGCCATTTGCATTGTAATTAATGTTCAACCCAGTGCAAAGGGTGGCCCAGAAGAATAAGCTATATCAGGCTTTGGCTACATAGGTAATACTTGTTATCAGGATCAATTTATTGCTGGTTTTGGTCTTTTTATGAGTTTGTTGAGTATCACCAGACTCATCCTTTGAATCAAATGAAGAGAAACCTATTTTTATTTTTCAAAATAAGGCTTCGAAAAACTATTGCTTGCTATTGGTACCAAAACTCAGGAACTGTATTGGTGGTATAGTATCACGTTGTGCAGACACAAGATAAAATAAATTGCAAAATTCGATATACCACTATGCAATGAATGCAATGAATGCAATAAAAACAAGGTACACTTTCAAAGCAGTACAACAGCTTTGTTGGGGTACAACACAACAAAAACATCACTACTCACTGGGGCGCAAAGTTCATGAGAATGCAGAACAATATTGATGTTCAATATTTGGCAGAAAAGTACACAGATAATAATCCACAGTCACAATTATACAGAATGAGAGTTTTGGCTCCTTATGAGAAAATTAATTGAGAGATTTGAATATGTTTTTTTGTAATATTTCCATTTCTGATTTTCTAAAGACAGTACATGGCAATAGCCTGATTCAAACCTACAACGTCCCATTATGCGCAGCCAAGAGATGTCTGAGCTACCTTGATGCTTGAGTTGGTATTTTAACATTCTAATATTCGGTCTAATATTCAGACAGCAGACCCAACACTGCTAAATGACGTAAGAAGGGGCAGCGGCAGCCAGAGGTAGGAGAAAGAGAAAAAACTGAGAGGGGAGAGGAAGGGACGGGGACTGTCTATAGCGATGCCAGACATCTATGGTTGGGGGTAATAAAGCCCCTCTCAAAGTCAACAGTTCAGAAACTCCTTTGTCCTCCTAAAAGAGCTTTTAATTTTTAACACAAACTTGCACTTAGGTATGCATGAACTTTGGTAAAATCCTGAGACATGTGTATAAAAGGGTTTAATAGATGACGGTCATGTGCTCTGCTGCCGGGTAATGATGTCAGCCCCTCGATCTCATTCCCTCTCTGCCTCTCTTTTGGCTTCTTTGATAGAGGAGGGCCTAATGTAAATTTAATTTGGAGTGATGTATGGCAGGGATGGGTGAGTGAGTGAGAATGGGGTTTTGGGTTTTGGGGGGTGTTGGTTTTTTGATGGACGTAAATTTGGACTCATGAGCGAAGGTGGAGAAGGCTCAGTCGATGGGGACGGGGGGAAGGGTGAGGAGGTGGGGTGAGGGGTGACGGGTGGGAAGCAGAAGGGTGTGTGTTGGGGGGGGGGGTGGGTAGTCAGATAGGGTGTCTGAAGAGTCTCAGTGGGGGGAGCAGCTGGATTGGGGCGCTGCCACTTTGCCAACACTGTCTTCTTTAAGCAGGATTGATGACGATGTACGCCCCATACGCATCCGTGAGCGTGCAGGGCTCCCTTAATGCACGAGCGTGGCCCCACACACATGCACACACTCCCACCGCCTCACATACTCTCTCCGTGTCTGATTTACACAGACATGATCGGCCCCCGCCATGCCACATTTACCCTCAACAATGCGGAGGGGAGGGACGGTTGCTTTTGGTTTCCAACAAGAGGGTGACATCTGAATGGGAGGAGGCTAAACACTCCCCAATTTTTGCCTCTTCAAAGACCCCCAACCCTCCCTACCCCGCCGCCTCCTTGTCTCACTTCAAATGAAGTGGACAAATGCTAAATCAATGTTTTTAGTGTTGCTCATCACCATCTTTATCCCCCTCTCTCATTGTTTCCTGGCAGATTGAAAGGGTATTGATGGCCATGACTGTCACGACTGCAGCTATCAAGGTTTTCCCCTCTTCTCTTAATGTCCTCTGGGTGTTTGTCCACACTCACGCCAACCAGGAGACACTATTTAAATAGGGACAATCTATGATGGTGTAACTATTGTAGAAATCTCTCCATCCTCCATCTATTATGCATTAATGCTGCAGGATTTTCCCAAACAATTTCTTCATGCACAGTCATCAAGGAGAAGGAGATGAAATCCAGATCCTATCTGTGGACTTAATGAGTTTCCGCAAACGATTGCACTGTAAATTGTCACAGGGTTATTAAACAAAACATGGAAATTGCAATAATTGCATGTAGAATGCAGGTATTGTTTCAGCAATAAAATCCTTGTTCATTAAGTTTAAATTAGTTTGGCGATGCTCAGAGTGCAAAGAAGCCTGGATCGTGTTATTGTCTCATTTTTATTGATTCATCTGTAATGTAATTTTAGCATCTTTCTGACCCCTGCTCTTTATTTTTTTCAACACTTAGATTGTTGAAAAAGCAAAAAAAAATACTTGAACAAGCACAACTTGTTCAAGAACTCCCAAATTTCATTTTTAACATACTTTTGTTTAACTAAATATTGAATGAACACAGAGATAATTTCAACTTCCTTCTATTGACAGCATCATCATCATCATCATCATCTCCAGCTCCACAGTCTGCTGTAATGGATGCAGGGTAGAGGAGGATGAGCAGGGGTCGAATGAATAGTGAGTGGTATTCATCAGACCAGGGGGAAGCGGCAGCCAAGATCCAATTATATATATTCATTAAGTGATAATGATATCATGGTCTTTTAACTGAGAAGAAAAGGGAGCGTAATTGAATAATAACAGTTGTACAATCCCAGAGGATTGAACCCCCCCTCCCCACATTCCCACCACCACCACACAGACACACACCCCGACATGGTGACCCCCCGAGGGGTGGGGAGCAGCAGGGAGGGCAGCAAGACTGAAGAGCGAGGATTGATGGAATTCTATTACTCCCTGATAGATTTATTATGAAGGCCTGAGTGGACTCTCTGCTCCACTTTGTCACTCACACTAATCAGCAAAAGGGAGGGAGGGAGGGCAACTCATGCCCCCCTTTGTGTGTCCCCACCCCAAACCCCCACCCTTTTCCCTCTCCTGCCCTCCTGCCCATCACCAAAGACAAGGTTAGCAGCCGTCTGACAGGCAGACGCGCCGGGTGGCCATTTTGGATCCCCGTGAGCCGAGAGATCGCTGTTGCAAATGGGCCAGCTGAGCTCCCCTGACCTCCAGGGTGAGCCCTTCATTTGTTTATTAATGGAGGACCATGTGCAACACCATAAGGTTGGCGTGTCATGCAGAGATCAACAGCCTTCGCATGGCAGCCTATCCTGACCACTTGCTACCTCCCAGCAACCCCCAACAAGAAGGAAGACCAAAACAATTTGTAAACACTTAGCATGGTGATGAGGCACTAGCTCACGTCCAGCGTCAGATTAGACTCGTATGTGAAATGACAAGAGGCAGACGAAGGGGTGGTGGTGTATGGTCATTGATGCTCAGTGTTAGCATGCTCTTAAGCAACCAAGTTATTGTAAGCTTTCTCCTACTTAACCTGAATTTGTTTGCGGCTGTTCTGATTGAACCAATTGAGCCCCAACAGCATTTTAAAGTTGATTTCTAGTTGAAACGGCCACGGTTTCAAAATAAGGCTGTGATGTGGGAGACATCTGCATCCATATAAGCCAAAATCCCAAATCATTCATTTGCCTGAAAAGATTTTACAGTCTACCACTTTCTTTCCTTTTGTATCTATTGTATTAATGTCAATTTTGTAGCAGCTCTCCTGTCAAAATCAATTTATCCACTTAAAGAATTTGTTTAGTAGGTGGAACCACTAGCCCATGACATGATTTCGAGTATGTTTTCTAGGAAAGCACAGTGGGGAAATACGACTTCTTCCATTGTCAGTGTATGTGTTTACATATTTGTAAGTTTCTGCTGACATACACATGTGTTAATCTAACATAATGCCAATTTCAATGTTAACTTTGCTTTCATAATTGCAGTAGTAACTCCTGCACCCTAATATTAAAATGGAAAAATAAAATTATACTTAGGGAATTTTCACTTTTACTTGAATCATTTTTATGGGAGTAATTGTACATTTACTTGAGTGTAGATTCTCAGCACCACCACTGGCTATCAGTGCTCTATTATAGAAAGATCACAGAAAGATGAGGATCCCTGGATTAGTGGAGAAAGACTAAGAGAAAATCATTGTCATTACACTCCTAACAGACTTCTACTGTTTACTCTCCTCTTGTCTTACACCACTTACTTCAACATCGAAAGATAAACCAGTCCAGTGGCAGCCTATGTTTGTATTCCCAGGGGCATCATGTCTGACAGACGAAGAAATTCTGCAGACGTGAGAGAGTGGGAGTGTCTGTCTGTGTGTGTAGTTGTGTATGCATGTCAACAAGGTGGAAGTGAAGCAGAGGGATGTTCAAGAGTCAACTGCTGTTTCAATTGACACATACGTACACAGTGTGTGTCATGTACCTTTCTCACAACGTCTCCCTGACATTGTTCAGGTATAATTTTAGTTAAATGGCATCTCTACCTTGTATAAAAGTGCATTTCTGAGATACACAGTGAAATTCAGCCATAGTGTTCTGCACCAATACTAAATTCTTGATTATTTTTTACAAGACATCTGTTATTTGTTAATGTGGTTAAACCATCTGTTTGGGTTGGCTGCAAAATTATGAGTTCTGCTTCCCAAAGATTCTCAATGCTGTTGAATGCTCTATTAAAAAGTTTTATAACATTAGAAAAAGTTTAAAATTTCAAGCCCAAATGAGCTTAAAGGACAACTACTTTTTCTAATGTTATAAAAATAAATGTCCAATGTCATCAGATTAAAAAAAAGTACTTTAAAGTTCTGTGAGACCCTCAGAAACACAAAACACAGCTACAGTTTTGGACTCAGCACCTGGACAAGAAAGTATGTGTGTGTTTTGCATACTTACTGCATAAATTATAACAAATATATGATACTTTAGGTTTCAGTTATATAGTCTGCCTTGAATTGTACCCAAATTATTTCCATGACAAGGCCGAGCGTCTGACCTATTGATAAATGTATCATGTAGTTTGTGAAAGATCTACTTGGTGCTAGCTTCCAGGGGGAGGAACTAAATGTTTGCATTGCTCAGTTGCAGCTATATCTCCTGCAATTTCTTTTCATGTATAATTAACATACATTCAGGCCAAGTTTAATATCAAGAAGTGTGACTTTTGCACAGTAAACAGTCCTGATTCCCTTACCATAACCAAGTGGTTTTAGCTACCTAACCTTAACAGTACCATATGCATACATTAGTAACCAGGATACTGCTGCTGAACTGAAATCAATTTATCTGAAAATGCATTTTGAATCCATTTTGACCTGATTGTACTGTTTGAGCAGCTTACAAACAGTTTGATTTGTGTGCCTGGATATTTACAATACATTATTACTGTTTACATAGTTGATCCATATGGCATCTCATCTGTCTTTTGGTGTTAATGTGGCCACATGTGTCTTCGACCACCCCTGGTTGGGTGCCCATATCTGGTGCTGTGGATTTATGTTTTTGTGTTATCTAATCATAACTCAATCACCGTGAAAGGGATCTCAGATGTAATGAGAGCATTAGATCAGGGTTTCTATTTTGCTTGCTCTGTGTGATGTCAATGCCAGAAAGCATATACGGGCCTGTAAGGCACTGGGTAATGTGTTCCCTGTTTGATGTGCGTTTTCCAATCACTGACTAGCTTTTCCCAAACTTCTCTCACTAAACGTCACCACCTCCCTCGGGTGGTCGTACATTGTCTTTCCACTCCGCTGTTTACACCCGTGCGCCTTTGATACAAACGTCTATTTGTTTTCTGAGGCCTCGGACTCGTATACCATGGGGCAAGATAAATATTTTGAGGCTTCATAGGCATAAATAATTGATTTATGTCACACAGCAAAGCACGACATCCCCACTTCACACAGCCTCAGCAGTACTTTGTTTTAGGCTGGAGTATAACTGAGAGGACAATAATGTTTACCCTGGTGGTATTGCAATTAACAGAAGAAAACAGCTGCATACATGCATCCGAAGCTGCATCGAATTAAAGAGCGATTGTGAACAAGTACAACTCTGGCTTTTGTTTACATGTGGCGAGGGAGAGCAGTAAACAGAACTGGGTGAGGCGGGTGAGTAATACGGTCCCTCTGATGGGAGAGCTGCAAATTGATTCACACACATGCCAACATGGTTCAGATAGGCCTGTCCCTCTGTCTGTCATTCGTCTGTGTTTGTACCTGTCTCTCTGTCTCGAGTTTTCTGCATCGACACAGAAATGTAAATTTGTTCTGTCCTTTCCGTTTCTCTTTGTCTGTCCTGTCTTTCCCTCTCTGTCTGCTTCTCTCTTTCACTGTCTCTCTCTCTCTCACACACACACTCATACACTTATACACACACACACATATTCAGACACACTCGCACAGAAATTCTCATTACCTCATTAGCAGAGGCAGCTCTCATTTAGCTCTTTAATGACGGTTCTAGATGAATGGGCCTGGTGCTGATCCCAGTGCTGTGACTGGATTAGTGATAATGACTGATCTATGGGAAGTGTGACAGCCTCATCTCAACTCTCCCCAGGTCTCATCCTCTAGCCCCGGGCCAACCAAGCCAACCAAAGTGAGGTCCACAGGCCACGTCTGGCCCTTCACACAGTTTAGGACTTCATGAGATGAGATGACCCCTGTTGGTTCGGTTTCACGGTATGAAAAGATTAGTCTGTGGTCAGACTATTTCAATGCAACTTTGTATATAAAAGGTGTGATTTTCAGTTTAGTTTTAGCCTGTTAAAGTGCCATTATCTATTAAGTTTAGAATGTAAGATTTCATACCATATGCATGTACTCATTAATGAAGTTTTATGGTAATTTTATTATATCATTGTTTGTGTTTTGTGCAGTTTTGTATATACTGTATTATCTTGATGATTAGTGAGTATTTTAAAGGCCCATCTATGAACTGCCATTGCAAACTACCTTAGGCAATAAAAAATGCTGTGGTATGTGGCACTGCCCTAACCCTATGTACTAAAAACAGAAACTTTACAAAATACAATAATAGTCCATGGTTCAATTCCAGCTGGGGACTAATCTAAGGCTGTAATATTTGAACACACATTTGATGTTTCTCTATGTAGTATTTGCAAAGACACTACATGAATGTTAGTTAAAAACCATAAAAAATGTGGCATAAACATATATATATTTATTAAGAGTAAATAATGTCTGCGACACTTAGTAGCTCCAAATGAAGAGAATATCCCTTCAATCGGAGACCTAATGATGTTGATGACCCAAGTGTGTTTTATGTGGGTCAGATAATTTGATTATTCATAATATTTTTATTAAGCGTTCTTTAGTGTATTTACTATTCTTATTTGAATTAACTTTCAATATTAACTTTTAAGACAGCATGGATGAAAATTTGAGCATCTACATTTCCATGACAACTAAACATCTGTAGAGGAAGATTGTGTGTTAAAATTAAAACAGCGTAGACCTTGTGGTGACATAATTTTTCTAGACTGGTGTTTCCAATGTCAAATTTAACTTTAAATTTCATCTATTCTTTACTTTTTAGTCTTGTTTTTTGTTTGTCATCACTCATAAATTAATTTGACATGACCTTATCCTCCCATTTGTCTATCTTAAAATATTATTTTGAATTTAGGGAAAGTTATTTTTGCTAACATGACACAAAGACATAAAAAAACATCTGAAAAGTTACAGCGTTTTGAGACATTGGGGAGTATAACCAGGTGGCTACAATGTCAGAGGCACTAACCTGCCCACAGTGACACAGTCCCACATATTTTCATCTTGTGTGTTACTTGACATGTGTAGATGGTGCATGTTCACACATGCAGTTATGTGTGCAGGCCTATGATTCCATCTGAGTCTTTATGCATGGTTTACTGTCAATCCCACCATCATGCCACATATTTAACCCTAAGGCCCCGGCTTGATCCCCTACAGTCGGCCCTGAGCTGATCCATCAGTGCTGCCGGTCGGCCCCCAGCCTCTACAGACCCAGGGCATCCAGTCTAAGACCACAGGGGACTGGGATCTCTGTCTGGAACACCCAGCAAGACCACTGAGACCTACTGAGGGCCAAGCAGGCTGAATTAGTTAAGGCTATTAAAGGTAGTTGAGGTGCGCACTAAGACCGTATTGAGTCTGAGTGGTAGGTTTCAGTTTGTAGCATCAGCACTGAGCTGGTTAGACTGCTGATAATGCCCTTACTGTTTGTATTGTAAAGAATTGGAATTAGCAAATACATCAAATTACTGTGTTATAAATAAATATGTCAAGATATTAGGAAAACAAGGAAAATAATAAAACTGCACAAAAAGGAGTGTTTAAAATAAATTTAGGCTGGGGGTCTTGACAGCCACACACAATTTGGTAGTGAGCTTACACACAATATGTGTATATATACACACACTGAATTTTAAAACGTAAGAGATAAGAATCAAAATGATAACACTTGATCTAGTTAAAGTTCTCACTTAAACATTTGTATGGCCTATCTCAGGGGCCATAAGTACCTTGACTTCACTGGTCTTTTCCAATTTATTAGCATATGGGTAAAAACTAATCTTATTAATGAGTTGGTGACAGTTTTGGAGCTTTTGTTAAAATTTAATCCAAATATAGGAACAATAAACAAAGTATAGAAGAAATAAGGATTAGTGAAGTTCAGGCAATTTATAGCTTTGACATGATAGCTCCCAAAAACACAAAACACGTTATCCATTACATTTAAAAAGTAATAGATGATTTTAATTGCAACATTATACAATTCTTCCCACTAACTAGGGACCTGTTTTTTGACTGTAGACTACTGAGCCAAGACTGTCCTCCCCAAAAAAATGGACATCAATCGTTGGAAATATCTACAAAACAACATTCGGTTGTTGACTTTTAAATGACAAGGACCTTCAGCGGCCCTCCAAATGGCAGAAGCATGACTTTGTTAAAGAGTCTAAACATCCATGTAGGGAGATTTTGGTGGATAGATTGGTTGACAAAGTGTTGGACTGTTCATTTTCCCTCTCTTACCAACAGCCAATGTGGGTTTCTTTTATCCGATCACGAAAGTTTCCTAAACTTCGTCATCAAGTAGTTATTTTAAGTTGAATCATTATAATGTGCTTGACCAAATCCAATCAAATGTTAATGGATAAGATTTGGTTGGAAATCTTAACCACAATGATGTCAGATAAGAAAATGCTCATAGGAACATTTTTTGTCATAGTGATTTGTAGCAATTTTGTATTGAAAAACAATGTTGTCCTTC
>NW_023339674.1:6623096-6635596 GCF_004916995.1 Morone saxatilis | reverse complement strand
CACAATCTGTATACATGCACTGCAGCGAGATGCTACATGAAAGACCAAATGACATATCAATCATATTGATCCCCAGAATCAGTGCTGTTTATTTGCTTGTCAAAGGACTCAATTGGCAATCAATGCATGGTTAGTTTAATTTTGCTCATTGACTGACTGTAGTGTGTGTGTATTAGTGTGTGTGCCTCCCTCATTCTCTGAGCCTTGTTTAGGGGAGGAGAGGAGAGCGAGACAATGTTGTCCTGCTGGCATGTGCCTTGGCTGTATTCATCAGGGGGTTTGGGGTGCCTAATACACCATGGCGGTCCCCCATTTGTTTAATTTGTAAGGCTCTGACATCAATTGTTGAGCTTCATTTGCCCCATCGAAACGTCACATGTCACCACTAATGGGCCAAGCTGTGCATGTGCGACGTATGTGTGTAAGGTGTGTGTCTGCGTGTGTGTATGAATGCAGCAGGCCAGGGACTGTGTGTGTGTACGTGCGTGCTGGGGAGGGGTTGATTTGGAAATATATTCAAGGGCTGCTGATCCTATGAATTTTATCCATGTACTTTATGAAAAGAGAATATATTAACAGAGGAGGAGCAATGAATATTGTTATTTTTGTATATATAAACATAACAGTTTAAAGTTATGACTAATAATAATAATAATAGATAGTAATAGACTTAACTTAGAATCCATACACCTTTATGTTCCTTTTGCTGCCTAAATCCTGCTGTCAATAATGGATAAATATTTTTTTTTTGTCAACCTGGGTGTTCTCATATTTTTGTATGTATGTCCATTGGTCATGATAACATTTTAATTACCACGTCCATTGTATAGATTTTCCAGCACAAGCACAAGCCTCTTGCTTTGGTATGCAGATTGCTACAGGGCTGCAGCTCCATTGATGTCAAGGGGAGACAAGGGTTTGAGGTTATTTCTGTTGCACTGAAGCTTTTTGGAAAGCTGTAGGCTTGCACTGCTTGCCCCAATCAAAAGTAATCTTTGCAGGAGTCAGCAGTTCTCTTATCTCTACAGCGTGTGTAATTTGTTCGATTAAAACATGATAATGATACTCAGGTTGACAAATACCAGAATGTCCCTTTAAACTGTGTAAATCAACATGAATTGTGCACTGCAGATTCATTTAATATATCCAAGGGATTCTGGGTTGTGTTGGACAAAAGAACAGATCATTAAGTCCTGCTGGCTGTTCTGAACGAATTAATTGTGTTTAGTACTCAATGGGCCTTCATGAGAACTCACATTTGCACAGATGCTGCATGTGCGTGATAATGACCAGTGGTCTGCTTGCTGTTGGAAACGATGACTTCAGAGAGGTCTGCCTCTGTGTGAGTGGTCGTCTGCTGCTGTGGTCCATTCCTTTCCCCAGGCTGCAGTGACACACACACACAGATGCATACACTATACTGCCACACATGAGCATATGCATGCCAGTATCAACTCCCACACATACATATACACGCTCACGCACACACACACAGACGCATAAATCTATTAGTCAGACTGTGAAAAGCAAAGTGCAGAAATGGACAAACAGAGCAACTGAAGGCCCACGCACCACAGCGATAACCCTGTCGCATGACTCAATTCAGGGAACATGCCCAGTCACATCAAAACATGCTCTTTGTCACCAGGCCCCCGAAAAACATGTTTGTCATGTTGCCCTCTGAGGGTTATGTGTTCCCCAACTCGCAGGTCCAAGTATAATTATTCAGCATCTCAATGGTCACCATTCATCTTCTCTTATGGCAAATCATCGCCCGGAAGTGATCTAAACATGACCGCGGGAACCTATCACAGAATATTTGAAAGCAAAGCGGGGGAGTCGAGGGGCATAATTCTGTTGTGAAGGGCTAATGCATTCACACCCACACAGATTGACTCACCCTGACAAAAGAGGCTGTGTTGTCTATTCTAGGCAGCTGGGCAGGATGGCGAAACTTGGAATCCTTTGTTGGCCGGAAGAGAAGTCAGCCTTTGTCAGATTTTTACAGAGTATATTTTACCATACGCCTTTGCACGGCCGGTCAGGCATTCAATGTTGCAAAAAGGCTAAAGAAAGTTTGCATAGATTAGCAGTGTTATTGCAAATGTTGAGCCCACTTATGTGTTAATCAAGCCTTTTTGAAATGCAGGCCTTGTCTGTTTGGGAATTTTTCTGAAACAGTCTTCTGACACTGAAGTTGTTTATCTTTGTAAACTGCACACAGGCAAACTGTGAATGAATGAGGCCTGTTTGCAATAGAGAGATGATAAATCAAAGAATTACCAGTTTGCCTTAAGGTAGTTAAAAGAACATTTTTGTTTTTCTTAGTCATGTGTTTAAAGAGGCATTCAGAGCCAAATGTGAATATAAATAGTTCAAAGTCACTGGAAATAAACAGAAAAGAAAGTAAAAGCAAAAAACAACAATATAATTAGCAATTAGTAATTATTTCTTTTTAATAAGATAAGATAATGTTTAGCAGAGAGAGACAGAGGAAGGAGGTGATCTTACTGCTGCCATGAGCTAAACCTTCAATGCTGTTTTAACCAGTTTTATAAGGCCACCAAAGCATTATATCCATATGTGATTGTTGATCTCATCTTCTTCTGGGAATGCTTTCCTGGCTTTCCTGGCGGCAGGGATTTGCTCCCATTCAACCACAAGAGCATTGGTGAGGTGGAACACTGATGTCGAGAGTTAAGTCCTGGCTCACAGTTCATTTCAAAGGTATTGGGTGTGGTTGAGGTCAGGGCTCTGCGCAGGCCTGTTGAGTTCTTCTACACCATACTAGGAAAACCATTTCTTTGTGCAGCTTCACACCTGTATAAAATATGATTGTAGGCTATAGCATTAAGATTTTACTTAATTGAAACTAGCACAAATCATGGTCTGACCATATACTATAACACAGGAAGCAGATGTGATCATAAACTTGTACCTGGAAAAATACCTACATGTGCTCTCATCCCACATAGTTAAAGGTTTATTCATTGTAGCTGAGACGTGAGAAGTAACTGACCTGAGAAGAGGTCAAGGTCATGGGAGCCAGAAGTGCAGCTCAGCACAATTTTCAGCTTCCTGTACTGCTACTCTTCACAACACAGTCCCCTCTGTGTTGATACTTATTGCTTGTAGGTCAGAAACTTTCCATTTCCCGCTTGTCTTGAATGCACTAATAGATAGGGAGTACCCTTGCTGCCAATCAAAATGAGCCTCTTGCCCTCGGCTGGGTGGAGATTGTTGTAGTAGCACTGAAGCATCCTGTTTAGTTATTCAATTACCATAAAGGCCTGTTACCTCTAAACAAGTTTATTGAGTTATAAAAAAAAATCTATTTTGCACAAAGAATGCAGAGATATGTAAAATTTGGAACCTTGCCCAGTCTGTGACCTTTGGAATAATTTGACCATACATCAGGTTTTGGATATTAAATGCGCAGTGTGTCAACTTTAAAGTGGGGTTGTTTGAGAATACAGAGAGGCAAAGAAAGACAGAAAGACAGAAAGAAAGAAAGAAAAGCAATGAGCAAAAGCGCAGACAAACTGAACTGCTAATATGTCTCCATAATAGATATGTTTTCCCATGATGTTCTGCAACAATTTTTCCTCAAATTCGATTAGCTTAATCTAATATTACTCTGAACACCTCACATTTTTCATTGTCTTCTCTGTAATTTCTCCACAGACAAAGAGAAAGAGAGCAGAAGATGAGTGTGGGACTGCACAGGTGTGTGTGTGTGGGTGTGCGTACCACAGGTGTCTATGCACATGTGTCACTGTATACAATATGTGTGTGTCTCTGTTTTCCTCTGTATGCACTGTAAGAAACAAAACACACTGCTGGCTGTCACAATGCATTTAGCACTCTCATCCACTGTGAAATGTTTAGCTACTCTGTCAAACCACTCTGGCACGGGGCCCAAGTTGCAAATTAATGTATAGCTCCTATGCACCTTGGTGATTCGTTATCCAAAGGACTGTTTAAATAAGGCATTTAGGCAGTGGTGTTAATCTACCAACAAAGGCTCAGCTGTTTTTAGCAGATACAATGACTGTCAAGAGTCTCGGCTGGAAGTGCATCTATTTGTGCACAGCTGAGTCGCATCAGTCCCACACACACACACACACATGTACACACACACTTGGCAAAAAAAACACACTCAAGAGTTCGGCTGTGGTACTTTGGCTCTTGAAACATGATAATTCTGATGACATGAGACTTAATACGAGTTTGGATTTGAACTAACACACTCAGTCTACAATTGGATTCTGCCTCAAGTGTGAAAGAAGGTTGTGTGTGGTCTGATGCATAACCATTATGACGTGTATCTCTAGAGGAGGATGGGTTTATACCAGCTATTTCTCTTAGCAGCTGTGTGTGTTTCTGAATAACCAACAAAATATATACACTGACTTCATTTTATAATTATTTCTCTGCTGTCAAAATACTTAGATGAGAAGCATGTGGCTTTTATCGGATGTCCTCAGATACTTCTTCCTCCTTTTCAGCTGACTTATTATTAAGTTAGACTATATGATTTACTGTTCTTTGGCTTAATGTTTTGGATGAAGTCCAATGCATTACTGCTCTTAATGTGCCTATATTTATGTTGACAGAGGATGCGGCTGTTGCTGCTGCTGGATCTCTTTGAAAAACACCTTTTCATAAATGGAGTCAGTAATGCAATAACTGAATCAATGAAATAATAAAGTTAATAAATGCAATATAAAATAATAAATACAGAAGTTGCAGCAGGTCATGCAGTTCAAGATTCTTTTTCAGTTTTGTGGATGGTCCGATGACATCCATATCAATCCAGATGACCCCAGCATTTCCAGAACTTTCAGTCATCTGAGTATTTGTTTTGATGTTGGGGTAATTGGGTATATTCAAATCTGATCATCCAAAGCCAATAAAACCTGGTCATTCTGGTCCACACTGGAAACAACACAATATATTGCTTGTTCTCTCCTCCTTGTGCTAAAATGCACACTGCAAGTGCTAAAATACCCAGACTGACTGTTTATGTAATCAAGACAACAGAGGCGCCCCAGCAGCAGTGTTTTTCACCCCTTCAGTATCTAGAGGAGAATTGTGCATTCAAAGTTTCATCGAAAAGATGCTAAAGAATTATATATATTCTGTTATAACAACAGCTGTTTTTGCTTATAATTATGAGCGCAACGTTTTTACATGATGTGGTGCTTCTAGCAAATTAGCTTATTTTGAAATAAGCATGCTTCACGTTAAACCTCCGGTGGCAGGAACTCCTGCTTTTTTCTTCTTTAAGTGACAAGACTGAAGCAGCCTGTGAGTCACACAATGGCTCCTCTTCGGCTGAAATTGGCCTACATAAGGCTGCAAGCCTCTCCAGCTTGGGATTGCTGCTCATTGAAGTGGTGGCACTTAAAGATGTGATTTTACTTTGAACAGACTTATTTCTTGAGAAAATACCAAATATATTGAATTTGAACTCGTGTTAAATCCAACCACATGGGCTGAACAGTTTCATATGATAATCAATTAGGTTAGTGTTAGCCTTGTCTTTGGCACTGACAGAAACATAGGCCTGAGTTAAGGCGAGGCTTGTATCCCTGTGGGCTTGTCACATGTTCCTCAAAGTATATAAATCAACATAATCTAATTAGTTTAAGATTAAATTAGTGCATTGATATCAGAGGGAGAAAAGCCTCAATTGTGACACTAAATTTCAGACCTGATATGCTTAGAGTGGCGATAGAGTCACAAAGACAAATTGAAATGCTTGGAGCCTTTCATGTTTGTGTATCTTAAAAGCTTAAAGCTGCAATATGGAACTTTCTGTCCAAGCATAGTGTCACACATTGTCAGGTAACATGGCCAAATGTAATAGTTACTCAAAGTGATTAAGTGCAGCATTGGTGTGGTCATAATCCGATCAGAGGCCCCATTTATACATGTGTTCTGTACCTGGATATATCTGGATAATGGTACCCAATCCAATCAAGATGTCTGGCTGATTTAAACCCATTCCAGTCAGAATGTTTTCTGCCTGCATTTACACTTGGCATTAACAGTTCCTATTACCCCCATTACATTTTAAAACTGGGTGAAAAACTAACTATACATGAATTTATCACACTTTACGGATAGATACAATAACAAGGACCAAGCAAATTTACTTTGTGACTATCCACATGATTTCTCTGCTAATAAGATGGAAAAATCTTTTTACGCACTGAGATGATAAATTAATAAAAACATCAAGAATTATTTTATACTTTTCATGTTTGCTAATACAACATATCAAATACATTCTTTGGAAAAAAAGTTAAGGGCAATAGTTTCCACCTGCTGAACTCCCTAAAGTCCGAATCATAGCCACATTTCTTAAAGGTCCAGTGTGTAACATTTGGGAGGATCTATTGGCAGAAAGGTGATATAATATTCATAGGTATGTTTTTATTAGTGTATAATCATCAAATATATGAATCATTGTGTTTCTGTTATCTTAGAATGAGCCGTTTTCATCTACAGACGCAACAGGTCGCTTCCATAGAGTCCACCATGTTGAATTGCCCTGTTTCTACAGTAGTAGAATTTAAAAACCAAACACTGGCTGTAGATAGGGCCTTTTTCATGAGTTTTGGGGGCCACCGTGGTTTCTTCTACACACTGCAGTGTTCAGTTAGTTGCAATCTACTTACACACTGATCTTTTAAGAGTTTGGTGACACTTTTAGCTCTTAAACGGTGTAACTTTATCTTAAAGTTTGGTTATGGTGAAGGAAATACATACCAGTTTGTCATACCAGCTACACAGCTAAAATGTGACATATAAAACCAGAGAAAGACAGAGATAGACAAGAAATAAGAGAGAGAGAGTTAGGTTTGCTCAAAAAATGTCCCATCTATTATCCTCACAGTCTTGTCTTTTGACCCTCTGTGTCAGACCCTACTCATCCAGCTGTGTGGCCAAAGTTCAAAAAAAGGCCCTAAGGTGTTTTCTGATTGATCCAGCCAACAAACAATGAAGGCTGTGTGTCTTGTGCACCATTGCCATCTCGGTCTGGGTCAAAGAGCTTGCCATCTTTGCTGCCTCTCCTGCAAACAGTTGACACATCGTGATGAGTGAAAGGTGTGCAGAGAGCGAGGGAGCAGAAGCGGCATGGTGGGAGTAATGATACGTGACAGAGAGGTGGAGAGAGAGTTTTGTTTGGTTCTGAGTATGTTGCAGCGCTGCCTAATTGAAGGATGTTTTAATGCTGTCGGAGGATGGCAGGTTGGAATAATCATAGATATTTGTTTACGCAGCAGACACCCCGATTGACTTTTAATGGCTGCAGCCTGTGTAGTGCTTCCAGGCACCCGGGTGAATTTGACTTTCATTACCGTGTGGAAAACATTCGCTCATCTCCTCTGCTTTCCTCTCTTGGTTTACATGAAGACGTTGGATTCTGCATAATTGATGAGGCAGCAGGGTGGCTTGTTGGTTGGTTGACTGCAGAGTTGCAGTGTTGATCCCCAGGTCTGACTCTGTTTGTGTCTTCTTTGTAAGACACTTCTACATCACATCTGACCCTTCTGACAGCAAGTATATGTGTGTTGGGTTAGAGGTAGGATTGTGTAGGAATTCAGCACATTGTCAGTATTTTGCTAACTACAATTTACTGAACTTTAAGTACAACAAGTATGATCTTATATATCAACTCAAAGGTCAAATTACTAGCTTTTCATGAGCTTTGAAGTGTGGAACATCGATCACATGAAAAGAAGTGGTTGTATATTCATATTAAAATGTTTTCTGGACATTTGCTAAATCTTTCAAATAAGCTAAGTATACTTAGCTTATTATTATACTCAGATACATAGATTTTGAATTCAGAATAAAATTTACCTATATATTCTCTTTTCATTTAGTCTTGGTTGTCTGTTTTGTGGAATTTTTTTCACAACTTTGGTGGTAACTTTGTTGTGTTGCCATTATTTTGATAGGTAACAGGGTTTATAACTGACACTTGTGTCCTCACTTTTGGTTTAATCTTCAAATAACTCTGTAAAGTGTTTGGCTCACTTACAACCTGTCTAATGATCTGAACACTTGTTTCTTCCGCTGTCTGACAGACTTTGTTGTAGGGATATCACCATGCTGTCATAACTCACAAATCACTTCGGAGTACAGTATTATAATAACAAAAAGAACTACAAAATAAGACCTCCACTCTAACAAGGCTGAATTATTAAAAATCAACACATGTACTACTTTGTTTGAGAATGCCAAGGCATGAGCTGCAGGCAATCATTAACATGGTGACTTTAAAAGAGGCACCAGTTTATTCATTGAGAGATAAGTTTTGTCTGACCTTCTCTGAGGCTGGGTCAGGGGTCACACCACCAAAGGGGATTTAAAGATGGCTTCTGCTCCTGCTGCTGGTGTCCGTCTTCACGTTAGCTTCCAGGGCAGAAACTTCCTGTTTACCAAATTAACAACAAAAGCAGCCTTGTTATCATGCGTTATTACTACCAAGCGCATCTTAGGGAGTCATGAAGTCAGGGTGACTGGGGGGAGGGGGGCAGGTCCTGTAATCTACAACTACAGTGGGGGGTCAGTTTAGCTGGAATGGAGCCTCTTTTTTTATCCCTCAGTTCCTAATGGGGCATTGATCTGTTGGGGTTGGGGGGAGGAGGGTGAAAGGTGGAGAATAGCGCTGTTATCTCTTTAAAAATGTAATACAGGGGTTGCATTCTGAAGCTTTGAATGTGGACAGTATTGTCTGGAGTGTGAATGGGAATTGGGTAAATGGGAAAGCAACACTGCAGTTTTACTGGGATCCTATAAAAAATATTTTTTCAAAGGTTTGAAAAAAAAAATCGTTTATTGATGCATTGTAAACAAAAATCATCATTTCTGTTGTTTAAATCAAAAGCTACCCTCATCACACAACTGCACCAGAACGCTCTGACACAAACACACACTGTACTGATGTTTAATTACATTAATATGCAATATCAGTCGTTGGTAGCTCTTTAATTATGAATGAAGATGTAATGACACTGCCATTAATATTTAATTAAAGGGCAATAAAGTGTTATTTGGCAGCATTACAAAACTAGACACTAATAAAGGAATGTCTTTAGCTAGTAATGATTAGAGACAGAAGAGCCCTGTGCCTTTTAAAATTTGACTGTCTGCAAAGGTAAACACAGAGGACACACAGAGGTCAGTGTGTATACATTTGTGTGTTCACATTGACTTCACAGTTGTCATGGTCTTTGTGATCAAAACCCAAAGAATAGCTAACAGCACTAAAAGTGAAACAGTCTTATCAAGCAGCAGCAAAATTGTTATCTGTGCCTCCAACTGCTCAATGCAAAACACAACATGACAGCAGCCTAACAGATACAAATAAAAGGGAAGAAAGGAAGCAAATGGGGCACTATAGTGATGGTAAAATCCCCCTGGAATACTCTGAATGTCCTTCCATGTGGTAGCCTCCAGTCAGGTAAACAACTCACAGGGTCGACACAGTCAGCTGCTCTGGGCACCGAGAGTTCAATACACTTTGCAGTGGTTTATTTCTGCTCGGTTTCCCTGATGAATAACACCCGAGGAAGTTTTATGTGACATCATTTTTCCTCTGACTTTTACTATCTACCTCTTTTGATATAAATTGTTGCAATTTATTTCCAAATCCTCAGAAGAAGTCGAGAGGCCCAGTAGGCAGGATTGTGTCCAAAGTTTGCCCAGGCAGGAATGCATGATGCCAACAGGCACAAAGCATTGCTTAGCACCAGACACCCATGCAGTGACATTGAGATGCTAAAGCTGTAGCTTGTTTACACAAGTTTCCCCCTTTTCTCCTCTCTGTAGCCACCATTTAGTCAGACAATAGGCACAATGTGGCCCTCATCTGTGAGTGGGCCAAGCTGACAAGGCCAGCAGTCAGCTGGGGCACTCTGGTTTGCTCTGGAGTGGATGTTTACATCAGTGGGTGGAAGCATTGTTTTAACATAGAAAGCCATGATACACACACAACTTTCTGAGGTGATTAAAATGGTAAATACTGTTTATGACCATAATGAAAACATTTTTACTTGGCCTTTTAATCTTCAAGAATTTCACTTGAGAACTCAAAGCAATTCTGCCAATCCTCAACAGTTTCACTTTCTCTTCTCTAATTGCTAGCTTCACTTTGGGCCATCATTTAAAAACAATTAAAATCATGCTTTCTACAATACAGTTTAAAAAGGGTTTTAAAACACACCTGTACAGACTGACATTTGTATAGGAATTTCTTTATCTCTGTATGTTTGACCACTTGTTAAAATGTCAGTGTTTTCTGTGTATGTTGTTCTTGCGCTTTTTTATAGTAAATAAGTTTATTATTAATATTATTTTACCTGTGCATGGCAGCTACTGTAATGGTAAAGGTATGGAGTGATATGTTAATAACCTATAAGTGCAACTAAAACACTTAGTTATGGTTAGGAAAAAATGGTTGTTTGCGGATAATAGTGTTGTTAACCCTCTCAAGCTTGTTGCCATTGTTATCTTTTTGTTGTAAGTATGCCCATTTCTGTGCATTTACATTGACAGAGACATGAAACCGGGGTCTTTGTATATGTGCGCATAGCTGATTAAAAAAAAAAAGGAAACGTTAATTGCAGCTTTCTGGCAAGGTGCAAACTTTGGTCTTGTGTCTACCACACATGACTCTTTTGTCTACTTCGTTACATACAGGGCACACATGTCCCTGCAATGATACTGAACATTAGTATTGGATGTAAATCATGACATAAGTGTAATATCTGAGGATGTTGGATTGGCAAAAATTACCATGTATGGTTTTATTTGTCAGAATTTTAAACATCATATACCTCTTTTCAACCTGATTAGAGAACAATGATTAGAGATAAAAAGAATCACATCCTGAAATAGGATTATATTTCAAATAAATTACATGCATGCTATCATTTTATCATTTTTATCATTCTCATCCTTGTACCAGTAAGAGTTGTAGCCTAAATGTCTACATTTCCAAGCCGACTTTCGACAGAGTGCAGGACTGACACGCAGGCCTCAGAGCTCCCTCGGCGTATATTAAGTCCAGCTAATGAGCTGGTCAATGTGACGAGAGGCGGCTGTGATCGATGTCCCCTCTGAATTGATGTGCTCTGCAACGAAGGACACTGACCCACCAAGAAATGTTGATGAAGTAGCCGCCTGGAAACTCGCACTTCCCACACAGTCTTAGAGGAGTCTGTGAACACCACTAGGATGGGCTCACATCAGTGGACACTTGAAAGTTATCAGCATAATTTTATATTAACGATAAGCACTATGAATTATAAGTATATCTACATTGTAATCACTATCTTGAGCAATGATGAGATCTGGAAATTCCAGATTTAGATGTATTAATGTTTGCACTCATGTAAATACACTACAGAGCAGATATATAGTTAGCCTTTTAAAGAAATTATGGCCAGTAGTATAACTGAAACTATGTTTTCTTAATAATGTAAAACTTGATATTGCAGTTCAGCTTCCTTTATCTTTGTCTAATCATGAACAATGTATGGATATCTCTGTTTTTTGCTCATTTCAGGCCCAGCGGAAGAGACTGGGCTGAATCTGCATATAGTAATCATCAGAAAATTCCCCAGCAGAATATATTTGCATAAGATTATTACTCATTGGCAGTGACCCCGAATAAGGATGAGCCACATTACTAATAGGGTTCTCTTAATGCTAATATATAAATCCTGGGATATATATCCACTTTGACATTAATGACTAAATGTTACTTCTCAGCCTTGTCGCAGCGATGATCAAAAGTACTTCACTTTGCTTTTTTCCCTCTTCTCTTTAAAATTTCAGTTCTGTCTTCCTTTTCCGACTAATATTGTGGATAAAAGATTTCTGTATGTCAGGCTTAAAGAGGCGCAATTATTCAGTGACTAGCAGAGAAAGTTTTGGAGGCACGGCTCTGAAGTTGTGGGGGTACTTTGAACTTGGTGTAATTGTAATGTATCAAATAGTTTTGGGGGAAAGTAAATAGACTCCTCCTCCTTCTTCTAGTTATTCAAAATATTCAAGATAAAAATAACACTGATGTTACAGCTGTTTACTATTTGTCTGAAAATTTGGTGACTGATATACTGTACAGATAAATATGCTGGGAAAGTCTGCTTTTCTCTCTGTCTTTTCCCCGTTTCTCCTCCATCTGGCCTTTCTCTGTCTTGACTGCACATTAACCAATAAAGATAAAATGTCTTAAAAAAAAAAAGCCAGTGTCCCACCCGACTCGTCTGCCATCCTCGGGTCCTGTTCAGTATGCAGCGCGGGCAACAACTCAATTAACCAGAAGCCCCTAGCCATCACACCAGCAGGCTGCCTCATAATATTTCCCATAATGTTTCATCCAATTTGGAGAGTTTGACGTTTACCCCCTGCAGGACTGCAGCAATAGACAATGACTGAAGGCAAGGGGGCACTGAGGTGGTGGTGGTGTGTGTGTG
>NW_023339674.1:6617079-6623078 GCF_004916995.1 Morone saxatilis | reverse complement strand
TGTGTGTGTGTGTGTGTATAGTGATGAGGACTGGAAATCATCACCCAGGCCTGCAGGTAAGCATGCATCAACCACCTTTTTTATTTTTTTTTACCAACTCTTCCAAAACTTTGCAAGCACATATATATATTTTTCAAATTCTTGTACATAAACTTAACAGTCCACAAAAATGTGGAAAGAGTATGTGTGTGTGAGACAGAGAGTGTGTAAAAATTATTTTGTGAAATATTGCACACACTGCAGAGGTAATAGACTGCTGAGATAAAGGGTGTTTATAGCACAGTACCTTTGGATAAAGATAATGTTTTAGGAGAGTTTCACAGGACTAGCAACCATAAGATCCTCCACTCTATAGTAAGACTTTCGCGAAGCCTGGGGGCATTTTAAGGCCTCCTGTCATTGGCATGACCCTCTTTTTACCTCTCTACACCACCCCCAAACCCTCCCTCTTTCTCTCCATCTCCCCTGTTCTTTCGGACAGAAGAGGACTCTGCAGCTCCTAAGTGACGGTGAAGGAGTCACCCCGGTGGAACTGATGCCCCCGATCAGCGATGGGCTGGAAAAGCATAAAGACAGAACAGGAAGGGGTGGAGGGAGGGGAGGAAGAGGAGAACGCTGAGACAGCACTTTCCCCAACCCACAGAGGGAGAGGGAGAGGGAGAGGGCAGTGGGGAAGAGTGAGATAGGTAGATATAGAGAGGTAAAGAGGGGGAGGAAGAAGAGGGAGGGGTCTCATTTATGATTAAAAGATAGGCCAGATAACCCTGCGAGCCTGGCCCATCACTCTCCTTTAAAATGAGGTTCTAATGGCATCAGGGGAGGAAGGGGAGGCTTGGGCATCATTAACCAGAATCTCTGAATCCTTAACCTAGAGTAAGGTACCTCTCGCCTGGGGAAAGAGACCACCTAAGCTGCCTTGGAGCTGTGGATAAAGGTGAACAGTGCACTGAGTGAGAAATCTATGCTCACCGAACGCATACTGTTAAGTTTTTTAACTATGTGTCTGCTCAGGAGCAGGAAATCAGCAAAATGCCTTGAGCTACAGAGATTAGAGGATGTTATGTATGTGTGTGTATGTAACTGTATGGTTGCGTATGTGTGTGTGCTACTGCGTGTCTGCCATCACTGAGTCTCTCTTCTACATGTCGCTCCTAATGAGTAGGTGATTAACGATAATGTATCTCATTAGTTAAAACAGGTTTCGTAATGACACAGAGTGCTACTAGAAACACCACTCTAACAGCCCTCTTCTCACAGCTGGTTCCAGTCTAGCTGAAGCTTGGTTTGCAGTTTTCACCCCCCTTCACAGGAAAATGGTAAAAGTTGGATTTGACGAACATTTGAGAACAATATTTTTAAAATAAGATGTCTCATTGATTTTGGTATGTAGCTATTTTATAGAAAGGATCAGATTGGTTTACCTCCCCACATCTACATTTCCTGCTGCGAGAACACATGCTGGTCAGTTCAGTTTACAGTAAACAAGGTCTTCTTGTTTTGTTGAGGCTTCAGAAAATGCTCCCAGACGTAGAAAGTGAAGAGATAAGATGGGGCACAAACACTAAAGGCCTGCTGATTATGCCCTGGAGTAAGAAAAGGCAAGTAAGTCCCCACTAGGCAAGAAAAAAATCAACAAAAAACAGTTTAACTACAACACTGTTGCTTCAGCACTGCAGTGCCACTGGTTTAAATCTAAATTTCACCTGAACTATTGATTTTTCAAGTCTGATTTTCACTCATAAGATTGAAATAAACAGAAAATCCAAGATAAATAAGAAGAATAATGAAATGTATTAATTCTAACCATCATCTACTTTTTAATAACAATATTATTTAATTGATAACTAAATTTGGATCATCACCTCTATGGTTCACACATGGTTTCACAAACTTTCTCATAACATCTCCTATGCTCTCTCCTCCCTTCTTTATCCATCTTATATCTCCGCCATCAGTCCTCTCACTTCTTCTGTTATTCTCCACCCTGGCCTCTTTCACATCGGTCCCTCTCCTGTCTGTGCAAAGGGCAAGCCACCGCAGCCCCTCCAACAGCCTCGATCCAGAGGAATGCTAATAGTTTGCAACCTGACCCAGTGTCTCTCCAGTGCTACCCAAACAGGGCTGTCCAACCATCCTGAAAACCAACACCATGAATGTTTCCATCACTCATATTGAGATATCAGTATCTTTATAGTTAGAAATCATCCATATTTTACCTGCCCTTCTCCAGCTGCCCCCATAACTCTTGCTTTGCTGGGTCTCAAGCAACATATCCGTCTTATTTTGGGACCCATATCTACAGTGTTTCAGTCTGAAAGAAGATACACAGAGGCGGCTGACATGATGCCACTGGAGGAGGCACACTAGGTAGCACATCAATCATGATGTACAACACTTTCCATTTTTGACAACATTTCAACAGCTTGGGGACTGACTGCTCAGATGCAAATCACTTTTAGCTCATTTTCTGCACCAGCAACGTGGAATATGTTAACACAGCTACCAAAAAAAATGTAATGTTGTATGATTTTGTTGATGTTGTATCTATTGTAATGATGTCTTACTTAGTGTTTTATCTGCCTGTGGTTTTACTCACTTAATGCTGGTGTGTTCTCATTGCAGCCTGTCTTTTTACACTCTCTGGAGAACATTTGTGCTCTTTACTTTAAATGGGTTAAATAAATAAATAAATAAATAAATAAAATTGTTATTACTTAACTTAAGGTCTTCACTAACAAATAAAGGCCCTCTGTATGCCGTATGTTGTATTGTGTCATTCCGTTTGAGCAAATTGACACTCTTGACACTAATCATCCAGAAATATTTTATTTCTTATGTTTCTTATCATTCATTTATTTTATCTGAGCATCCTCATATAAGCACTGAGAGTAGACAGTCCCAGTGGAAACTGTTGATATTTAGTTCTGTCAATTATCCAGAGTCACTGTTGTGGGGTGAGAGTGATACATGAAAATACAATGTAACACTAACTTAATGTTAGTTTTGGTTTGTAAATATAAGGTGTAGAGCAGCATGGTGTTCATAAACATGTTGGAAAACAGTATTCTGGCCATTTCATTAATGCTACATTAACAGTTAGCTTGGTTTTGCCGCTTAAAGCTAGCTAGCTTGTTAGCTTGATTGACATTAGCTAGCTAACGTTAGCTTGTAAGTTAATGCGAGGGGAATAAATCAATACATTGTAAAGAGTTAACCTAGCTAACCATTAAAGTTTTTAGATTGGAAACTGAAGGCCCACTGTTGTCTGTTTAAAGCCACATCTGACTGTATATTCATGTTCCCTAGCATTTGTTTTAGCATTTTGTGTAAACTGAAGTGTTAATGTGTTGACTAAATCTTTCTGTATGTGTTTTTAATGCCTTCTGTTATCTGGTTTGTATTTGAACATGACTTTCGAGCAATGGGGGACAGTGTTTCACATTAAGTTGTAACAAGGGAGGGACAGTAGAGGGGTTTCTATTGTAAGAGATAAACCATGATCTCTGCAAAATATTGTAAACATCGCTGGCTACAATGATCCTAAATATATAACCACTTTATTGGTTATAATCAGACATAATTGCTATACTGCCAGAGAATATACATACATCCATACATCCGTTATTTATAACTGCTTATCCTTTGCAAGGTCATGGTTGGCTGGGGGGTCAGAATATCTTGAACCATATTTTTTGTACCTATACAAACAGTGAGATAGCTGTTATCATGGGAAACTGCATTAAGTCCTTCAGTCATCAATGGAGTCATCTATATGTCAGATATGTCAATGGCAAACACCTGTATTTTGTGATCTGCTCTATTCAAAAATATTATAATCACCTGGAAAGTTGAAGGTGGGACTGTTGAATGATTTTGAAAGTTTGAGAACTTCTTTAAACCTGTTTTAACCATCTGCCTGATGATCTCTGTGGAGCATTTGCAGAGGGACAGTTTGATGTAGTTGGTAGGCCAAAAATGCGAGATGATGCCTACTTAGATTTTGCGCCAGTGTGGACAGGCAGGAAACAGAATTGCAGAATGGTGAGGATTCTTTGTTTTTCTGTGCGTGTGTCCAGTAGTCAACACTAGACAGCATGTTTGTGTGTGTTGGGGGTGGGGGCGTGTTGACAGTAGAGGGGGGACCCTTTTAGCACGTTCATAAAAGCGGCATTTAGCATTGTCACAACAACTGCTTAGGAAAAGCCAAGCCTCCATTAAACAAGGGCAATGATGCACTACAAAGTCACAACCCCTCAGCCCAGCGGCCTGCCATCCAGCCAGCAGACCCCTCTGCATAACTTACTGCCGGTGTTGTATACAGTTCCTGGTACACAGCAGCATGAGAGAGTTTTTCTGAGTGATTTCCAGTTGAAGTTATGGTGTTGATTAGCGCAGTGACAGGTGCCATGATTAAAATGGCCGATAGTAATAGTGCAGCATTCATGCATTGACAACTTTGCTCTGCATGGCTTTGTGAGGGGTGATGTATGACACCATTAGGGTAACCTCAGGGCCCTGGAGGACACTTATCTCCCTCGTCACGTCCTTCACACTTCCCATTCTCCCTCCAACAAAAGGACGCCTGCTCCCCAGTCTGCATGCTTATGAATTGTCTCTGTGTGTGTGTGTGTGTGTGTGTTCACTGTTCATCTCTGGGAGTGAACATGAATACTGGTTTATGTGTTGCATGTTTCATTATATCTGAGTATATGTTTCGGTTTGTACATCTGTGTCAGGTTTATAATCACAGAGGTGATTATACTAGACTCTTCCATTCTGTGCCTTACTGTATTACTTGTATAGCTTGCTAACACTGAGCATACAATTTTGTGCGATCCATAGTTTAGTTTGCTAAGCATTTAATAGTAACTCATTTTTAAAATCCCCCTTCTGTTCTGCAACCACCATTTCTTACTGAAATACTGAAACATTATAAACATACAAACACAACCTGTGCACTGAAGGTGATGTGCTTGTTCATGTTTCTAGCATGGTAAGTGATCTATGGGAAGTCAATTGCATAAACTCCATAGAAATGAGGTCTCATTGCAGAGGTGAAAAAAATACTAATCTTATCCATCTTTTCATTTTAGGAGAAGCCCTGACAGGAAGCCTCATATTTGTGCGCTTTGGGTGAGTGCAGAGAATCAGTGAGATATATCTGGTGCAGACAGAAAGAACTGTACAGTTTACAATATTTAACTTTGCATACTATATTCAAACATAAGTTTTAAGTGTTTAGTCAGACATCAGCACTTGGTGAAAAAACACAAGCCCCCTCCTCAGTAAGGCTATACTAGCAAATGCGTAGGGTTCGAGCAAAAAATGTATCTGGTAAAAACTTTACACTGATTTGAACTTTTGCTGCAGCACAACGCTGCTCTTGTTTTGGCCAATAGTCTAAATGACTGGCAAGAAACAACAGACAGGTTTCTGTTCTCCAGTCCTATGAAGAGTCAAAATTGAGTACTGTATTAATTGTAATCTTTATCATAATTAATATACTGCCTCAAGATGCATCATGCGTATTTAGTAGAGCTTGTGGTGACGTACAAAGCACAGGATAACTGTAAACACCTTTTCGTGCCCATGGGGCCTGTCCGTCGCGCTGCTCTGGGCAAATGTTTGTGAGAACACCTCTGTAAACATGCACATCCTCGAGGGGGTCAGCCAAGGGGTGACTGACACCTAACGTACCCCCCCACCACCACCGATACTGCAGTCATGTCAACGGAAGTGTAAGGCAATACCCAGTTTTCCTAACAAGTTGAACCCAGCCGGAGGCATCCTGGCATCCCGAGACTCCAAACACATGTCCCCTCCCCACTTCAAAAATACACACACCCTTATTTTTGGCGGCATGCAACCCCTTAATTATTTCAGTGGGCTGAATTTGAGACGATTGGGTTCTTAAGGTTTTGCGGAGGGCATGGAGTCAAGATACTGAGGAACAGCAAGAAAGAAACACCAGAAGCGACAGGATATTTAAGGGTGGGCTG
>NW_023339674.1:6598697-6616979 GCF_004916995.1 Morone saxatilis | reverse complement strand
ATTTAAGGGTGGGCTGGGGGGGGGGGTCGAGTTTTAGAGGATAGACACGTACACACACAAGAACACACATATGAACAAACTGCTGTCCCTGTCTCTCTTGAGTCTTGCTCTCTGTTACCCCACTACTGCTGATGAGAAAAACAGACACAAGCGCTAAGCTCTCTCTTTCCCTGGATTGATAACGTTTGTAATTGAGGTGCTATCTATGGAGTGCCAGCTTCCTCAGTCATGGACGGTGGTTTCCAGGTTGTCTCAGTGCAGGAACGGGAGGCGAGGGGGGGCGGTGGGGGGAATTTGAATGTGTTAAGAGTGCGTGGTGTCCACACGGCCATTAGCAAACCAACTCGGGTGGAGAAAGCTAAGATCAAATTCGGTGCCCTCTAAAGGCCAGCTCAGTGATTTATGCCAGCACTTTTTATTTGTGAAAATCAAAATATAGCGAAGAGAAAAAAAACTTTGATGACAATGATGCAATAATAATAATGCAAATCTTGCCACAATTAGGTCAATTTTATCAAGTTACTATGTTTATCAATATCATAAACAGGGCTGTTAAATGTTTTGACATTAGTGTGAACATTTTACAAGTTATGAGAACAGTGTAGGTCAGCTGGTATTAATACAATATGAGGCAGATTACACCTATTTTAGTCTGTTCTTTTAACTGATCCTTAACAATATTTAAGGAAAATATCATCAAAAAATCCATGATTCATCAATAATTGTGAGATCTGACATGAAAAGCAATAAACCGTTGTAAAATATAGTAAAATCTTTAAGATTTTATTTTTATCTAATTAATTATAATGACAAATAGGTTGTTGTTATCACACATATTATTTGATTACAAACACCTGTTGTTTGCTTATGAAGATGGTTATGTGGTGAGTGATGTAATGGAACAGCGTGAATATAATTAGAGTAATGACACATTGACATGTAGTCTGGTGCCAGAATGCGTGCAATGAAGGCGAACCATCTTCAGGGTATCAGCTCTGTATTACAAATTTCTATTACAAAATTTTGAGCCTTGCAGTGGCTAAATTTGGATATTAAGTTATCTAAACACAGCTTTTTCTTTAAGGAAGGTTTTTAAAGCTGTGTTTTTATTGGGACATTTGCTAACGTGCAACAATCCCCACGGGCACATGTAATAGCACGCTGAACCATGAAGACACCTGATGGGGTTTTCTTTTATTAAATGATCATGTTTATCAAAGAAAATAGGCATTATGCCTCAACAAGTCCCTCTCAGTCTGATAAACATTGTGCAGGACTTACCAGTGCTAGAAGAAATCAATATAGACTGAATGAGAGTAATAGCTTTCACCTTAAAACACACACATACTCCAATTAAGCCCAGTTTTCAAACAGACACTTGACATTTTGAGAGCAACTGTTGGGTGCATCAGTGGTTAAATATAAACATACAAACTGAATCACTGATTATTTGAGACAATTTTTAGAATGGGGAAAGAAATAAGAACTCCAGATGGGAAAAAGGAGAAAGAACAGATAAATGATATCCAGCTGGTTTCATCTTTGGAAAGGCCAAGTTTCTTTCTCCCTACATTTGTGCTGTGTGAAGTATTAAAGTTTAAAAGTTAGTTGTACGAATGACCTACAGAGATCGTGGCTCCCAAATGGCAAGTCTAAAAGGAACAACTCCGATAAATCATGGAGCGAAACTTGAGTCTGTGGCTGTTGTCGGAGATTTATCGGCAGCTGTATTTTTCTAGTGTCAACTGATGTTCCATAAGACTTAGCCAGCGTCTTACATTGCTTCCACCCATGCTCACTCCCCGCCAACACATACCCAAACGCACATACTCACACTGCTCTGTGCCCATCACACAGACAGACAGACGCACACACTACACTTCTCCACTCCATCAACAGCCATCCAGCATTTAAATTTGAGAGCTATTCCTGTGAGACTGTTAAACACGACAGATTGAGATGAGTGGCAAACCTCTAGTGCTAGCATTAGCCCACTTATCTTATTAGTGGGGCAGCTCTAACACATTTGATACCCCCCCAGCTACTGCTGCTGTTGGCCTCAGGGAACTCGCAATGGCTTCAAAGACCAGATCTGGCGTCCTGGTGGCTCAGCATGCTGAGACGCATACCACAGTGATGTCGGTTTGAATTCAGTCCGCGGCAGTTGCTGCATGTCTTACTGTCACTGTATCTTTCCAATGACCAGTCAATGTAAACTATTTGATGAACAACAAGTTCCCAAATAGTTAAGACAGATTTGAGAGAATGAAAAATAGAACTACTTTAAATACTAGGTATGATTCCCATCATCAGAATTATTTCTTATGATATTTAGTTTGTTGTGACCTCTATTTAGGGGGTAACGGGTGCTTGCGTCTTGATTTAAAATATAACCTGAAAATAGAACTTAACAGGATACTTTGCCTGTTTGAATCTCAATCATGCTTGAAATGCTAACAGAGACAAGAATGAAGTTTTTATTTTTAAGCTAACAAAAATAGAAGATCAAGAAGTCACCAGGGACTAACGTGATCAAAATTATAATTTAAACTTAAAACAATAATTTCTTAACTCTTTACAATTGCTTTATTCCAGCTGACTAGTTTGCGTAATGCTCAAATAAATACATATTAGTATTGACCTAGTGTTTAATCAATACAGAGCTTACACAATCTTATTACACTACAAAAAGCAAATTATCTATGGTTGAGCACAGCAAGGACTGGCAGAGTATTCACATTATAGTAATCACTAATACAATTATGGTAGATAAATACTCAAGGATAATCCTGTAATATTTTTCATGACATGGAGAACACACAGGACTGCAGAAGCAGTCACTTTTTCTCCTACTTAAATGAGAGCTAGAAAGATCTTAAACTAACTGACAGTCAGCGTTTCTTAAGCTATGGCTGTTGACCCCAGCATAGGTCACAGGCCTATTTCTGGTCAGAGCACATATAACAAGACTACAAGTTGTTTTTCATGAGCCTGGGTTACAGGGTTAGGTCTCATTTCTTCAAGTTGGGTGGTAAAATATTTACAAAGGACCTAACTGAGATTAAAATCCTTTCCTACAGGACTGTCCAAGCAGGTTTATATAGACCATAAAACATATATGTAGATATTTTATTTTCAGGGCTGTGACAATTATTATTATTATTTCATTGTAGATTAAGATGACATCTATTTTCTTGATCAATCGTTATTTTTTTTTTTGCAAGTCTGTCAGTCAATAAATGTAAAAAATAAAATTGTGAAAAAAGCCTTGTAATTTCTGAATGACTTAAGGTGATGTCTGGTTTTGACCAGCCAACAGGCCAAAACCCAAAGAAATTTCATATAATACAAAGAACAGCAACAAATTCTCACGGCTGAGAATCTAGAACTATAAAATGTTTTCATTTTTGCTTTCCCCATTAATAGATGATCAAAAGAGTTGCAGGTTCTTTTTTTCAGCTCTCATTATTTTTGTTTAAGCTTTATTTAAGAGAACGAGCATAAACAAAACGAGTATGAGCAGAAGCATAATGTAAATTTGATAAAAAGAAAAATAACCTTTGTTGTCTTGGTTTTTGAAAGAGGATTGAATTAAGATGTTGAATATGAGCTTTGTTCTTTCCACATATTAGATAAAATGCCTTCAAAACATTTTGCATAATGCTGTACAATACAAAATATATGTATAAACTATGATGCAGAATTTATGTATGTATGTATTTAGGTGTTGCTTCAAATCACTGCACTTCAGTAACACAATTAGGAATTTCTTTAATAAAATCAAATAGTGTGTGTGTCTCTCTTTTTGATATGACCCACTGGATTGGTGTGATTGACAACGGAGTTCTTTAGTGGTAATGATATGGTGTAAAGGAGTCTCTGTGTGTTACTGTAAGTAGCAACACATAAGTCTAACCTTTAGCTGCTCACTGAAAACTGAGCTGAGGAGAGCTGCTTTGATGATTTGAACTCTGTGCTTATGCATCAAGAATACACACAAACACACACAGCTGCAGCCCAGGCAGAGCCATACACAAAGCCGGGCAAAAACTTATTTTGCAACCTGGTGTAAAATGTACCGCACCTTGACTGCTGTCGTCCGTGCTAAGCCTCGCGGGTAACAGGAAACAGTCTGTGATCTTTCTCAGATCCCTTCCTGTTGGTACTTTGGGTGACAGGTGAAGGATAGTCAACAGTCTTCTTTGCCTTTCTTCAGTTCAGTTTCTCTAACTCGCACACACACACACACACACACACACACACAGTTACACAATCCTCCCCATCATCACCCCTTGGTGTAGAAATCGCTTACCAAGACTCTTTGCTATTCTTAAAGGAGGCGTGTGAACATGTTGGGTGGGCAGACAGGCACTTCACTGCTCACCTGCCTTTCTTTAGCACACTCTTCACTCTTTCTTTCTCACACTTTCTGTTACCCTGGGTCACTCTCTCTCAACTACACACGTCCACACACACACACACACACTTGTCACCATAAAACAGGTTGTGTTGTCAAGTTGCCTGTCACCATGCTTGTTCCTCTGTGCCATATATGATCTCTCACAGCTGTTCCTCACAGTTGAACCACAATTAACCCCACACACATGCACACACACACACAGACAGAGTTTGCACTTTCTGTCTCGCTCTTTCTCACTGCTGCCCTTTCACTATCAGCTCACAGACTGCAACCCAATCCGTGCAGCAGCAGAGTCATTCACTCTGTCTGTCAGCATGTAAGTGTCACTAAGTGAGTTTACAGCATTTCTTCTGTGTGTGTTGCAATGCATGCATGCATATAACTGCATACTCTCAGTCCTTATCTTATAATATTTCAACTTTTTACTCTTGTAGTTAACGTAATTAACAATATGAATATATTTTTTATTAGTTTCTATATATGATTGCATATGAGTGCAATCCCCAGTTTAAATGCCAAACTCATAAACCAAGAATAAACTAAAGGAGAGGTCTGTCACCATAAATCAAAAGATGGGTTAAGAGGCTGAAGCTAGTAGTAAGCTAGTAAGTAATTTGACATCTAAATGAGAAAAATACTTTAAAATGTTTTGGGCAAAAGGGAAAGGAAATCATAATTTTTTGGACATAATTAAAACACCAAACTCAATGTAGAACATTTATATTACGTAATATTTTAATTAAAAACATATTAGTTAGGTAGAAATATGATATCAGAATGGGACTCTGTTAGAAAGTATCTGTATAAAATGGTTAATTGAGTTTTGAAATAAAGCACTGTTCTCCTCAATTACTTCCCTGGTCTATCATTGGGCATCTCATATCATCATGGAGAAAGAAAAAAAAGAAAAACTCAGCTCACTGCTCCTGCTTTGCAAAATGTATTTGCTGTAAAACCTTAAATCCATGAGGCAAGGTGTACCACTAAATCAGTCAGCTGGGTATATATCTTTGCACTTGTACACAATAGAATAAAATAATGTTTTAGTCTGCTGTTGTTTTAACAAGATAATGAGTTTGTTATGAATCAGGGATGTCAAATACCAATGCTTTGCTGCAGGCTGCAGGCTTTGGTTATTTGATTGAAGACTTCTGTCAATGGTTGAACTTCTGGTCACAAATTGAGCTGTGGGTGCAGCAGCTGACTGATGATACATATGACAGATGTAAATTATATCAGCTATCATTTCATTAGAGAAGGTGTTAATGGTTTGAAATCCATCCATCAAATTTGGAATATATCTTGTCGGCATTAATACAAACTTTGTAAGCATTACGAAGCCAGGTCAAACCATTCTCACAGAATCCTTTCAAAGTGTCAACAAAAATGTATATATTTTATTGTTTTTGTATTTAAAAAATATTTCACAATGCATTCAGGATATTTATCTTAACCAAAATGTCTGCATTGGCTCCGAATGGCCCATTTAGGTAACCTGCAACTTAAATTCAGGATATGAAAATACAGGCATGTGTTCTATTTAACATTTCACCAGGATGTGAATGCTATTGCCAATCCATGACATTGTGAGTCGAGTACATTGCCACTTTGTGTATTCACTTGAAGTAAATGATGTTGGTACACAAGTTGCTGGTGCCAGTGAAAGCTTTATGCAGTTAAATGGGCAGTGATGAGCGTATTTGTCAACACATGCAGTCTCCTACCGCTGCGAACAGCAACACTTCATGGCACAGCCAGAGTTCCGTCTACTGAAGCACAATACAGTCGTGGAAAGCATTAAAATCCCCCCAACTCACTTCATCACCATTTCCAAAGTGATCTGATGGAGATATTACCTAAATGGCTGGCAAGCTGTGGGCTGCTAACTAAATGCTAATATGTGTCAGAGCCTGGGAGAGGATTTATGGCTCACCATCTGCTCACCAGCATACAGTACAATGTTAGCTTACAATGTTAGCTTTGATCAAGACCTCCCTGTTCATTCCTCCCAATCACTCATCTGAGTAGGAATTAGCACCAAGTTCTTTCTCCTTTAACCTAATCATGTTCTCCGCTGCACGGTGCTCATTTGAATAATAATTAATTTGCATTCTGGGGCCTGGATATTTGTTTTTTAAAGCATACATGATAGCACAATTAAAAACAATGTTTTCTGATTCATAACATGATTAGGGGGCTTGCAAATGAATAGTTATTAAAACAGCGAGGCCCGATTTTCATTAAATGAATAGAAACAGCTTCTGTGATAACTCTGAATTCAGCTACTTTTCAGCACTTTCAGTAAACACTGAGATCAACTTATTCAAAATGTATCTGACAGTACACTTTGTCTTTGAAAACATTTTGGAAAATGTCATTTAGGGTGAGCTTGTCTCTGTACTTATTGCTCAAACACTGTGTGACATTTAATAGAAGCCACATAATGAACTAACCATTTGCTAGTGATCTATATGGATCTGTGAGGGAAAATAGTGAACTTTGAGAAGAATTCCATCCAATCCATCTGTCCAAACAAGTTTATTCTAGCATTTGTCTTCCCAGAGAAACCTCCAGGCCTAGAGCGTGCCTAATGCCATTTGATGAAACAGTAAAGATTCTCCATATCTTTTCCACAGTAAAAGGCTAATTGCTGTGCTGTAGTCAGATTTACGTCCTCCCCATTCTCCTTTATGCGTCAGGCATCTGTAAGCCCTCACACTGCCAGTCTCCGAAGGGGTGTATGTTATGATCCCGTGTCAGCGAAATCAATCCTTATCAATTTTAAAGTTCAGGTTTTTATTTCATGGCTTTCAAGGGAGCGCCTCTCAAGCGAAAATGACTATTCCAGCTCTTTTTTTTTCTGCCCCCACCTCTCTTCCCATCTGCGTCCATATTGATTGTCTGTGTGTGCGGATCCCCTGCGTTTTTTGCCCCGTGGTGGCCCCTGGATTGTTGTCAGCAAGTGCCTGAAGACATTGGTGAGTTAAATAATGCTAACTAGAGCCAGTGATCAGTCTCAATGCAGCTTCCCGGCATTAACAAGCTCTGGCAATTATCATGTCTCCACAGTGTCTGGGAAGAGACAAACAAAGGTCAGATGAAATTCTAGTGGTCACCTTTTGCTCTATAAAGGAGGCATAAACGTCATTCTTTTTAAATGTGCACTATTGTGTCTGACTGTATGTGAACAAAACTGGGTTTATTGTATTTTAGACATATGCTGCAGTGGTGATGTGAATAAAGAGTCTCAGTTCAATCAGACAGTGAAAAGGTTGGAAAGTCCATCACACATTGAGCTCCATCATTCATGATTTATTAAGGCAACCAAACATGCAATGCACACGCAATATAGGCACCATGCACATGCAATGTAACAAATTTTTTATCAGTGGGATTAAATACCAAATACTTTAGAAGAAATGTAAAATTTAACTACATTTACTTTGCCCATATTGTCTTGACCTGTTTTCAGTGCAACAACAGAGAAATAGTTCCTGATAGTGCCAAGTATAAGCATTTACTGGCAGCCAACAAAGTTTACCCCCTCGGTTTCTTTGACTCTTTTCCTTTTACAACTTGTGTCAGGTAAACATTGAAGTGTTGAAGATTAGGAGAAGGGGCTGTTGTCCACATTGTATGTGAATACGAGTGTGTACGTGTGCATGTGTGTGTGTACTGTGCAAGGGATAGCTGTGAGGCCTCCAAACAGTAAACTAATGGTTCAGCGCTAAATGCCCACTAAGTGGGTGGGACAAGGATGGCCTGACCCCACTGGCCTTCCCACCAGTCCCCTCTAACAGCTTGGCCTCGGGGTCAGCTCAATTTCCCCACTGCTGAGTGGTCATTACGGAGCACGGCTTTGATAAATGCCCACGGCTGCTGCTGCTCCTGCTGGCTAGAAGCACTGCACATCTCCCAGGCGCAGAAATCTCTACTGTGCAGTCATACAGACAGAAAGTAGGGAAAAGAAATGGGTAAAAGAAAGGAAAAAAGGAAGAGAAAGGGATCAGTAAAGATCAGAGGAAGGTAGAGGACCAAAAAGAAGAACATATGAAGAAATTAAACCAAAACAGGACCAAAAACCCAACACTACGTGCCTACATAGCCAACGCTGCCTAGCAACCTGATGATGTGAGTCTCCTCACATTTTCACTCAGAAGGAAAAGGTACAATGAGAAAAATAGAAGAGGCAGTGAGGAGGAAAAACAAATCAGATGAAGATTGTTACAGACCCCAGCGACCGCCCCAATCTCTCTTTCTGTGGCTCTCTCTGTCTTACTTCCACTGAGACAATGTTGATAAAATCCTCTGAATGCAATCATCTCACACATTCTCCAAATGCACTGAATGCTCCAAGGTGCCAGTTTGACAGTGCTGGGCGCTCAGGCAGATTCGCACTGCTGATCTTCATGGCCTTTGTCCCACGTTCGCTGTATGGCTTCATCTCCAAACTTTTGCTGCCAAGTAGACAACAGCAGTTAATTCATAACCATACAATGCTATAATGTCTTGTAAATTGTCAACAGAGGAGAAAAGCCTTTGCAAGACTGTTTGTAAAGCACTCAGACAGAGGTTTACAGTTTTAAAATGAGTCTGCAGAATAATTTGGATTTTTTTTGCACTTTCATAGAAACCTATGGCAACTTTATACCAAGGCTCTATGTGTCCCCATGGTTGTCTCCAAATTGAAAGCAAAAAAAGTTTTTTTTTTCTGTTTTAAAGGGAAAGTTGAGAGGCAGAGGAAAGCACTGTGGCCAATGTGTTTTAGGTAGAAGGAGCTGTGCTCACTCACCCAGCCTTAACTTGCTCCACAGGCCCTTAATAGTCTAATTAGACATCAGGACAAGCCCAAAAAGCAGCCAAGTGACAGTATCGACTGTTCCACTGCTGTGCAGGCAGAAAACGACTCCTCTTATTCCTGTGTTATCAATATTCTGACCTCCTATTACCAATTTGCCCCCAAGTAAGGTTTGTAAAATTGTAAGCTTACCTTCTGGGGAAAAAATCAGAACATATTCAGAGTAAAGCCAGATGTTTTACTATATATTGTATAATATCAAAATACATGTTTTTGGAAAGTTTTCTTTCTCTTTTATTTCTTCAGAAACCTTGCCTGAGGGGACCCTGTGATCCAGTCTGACCCAAAGTCTTCAAGGTTAATTTGTGCCGCCATTATAGAAGTCTGTGCCATTCCCACTGGAAACATAAACCATGGCCATCCAAGGGAGGCTGAGTGTTTATGGTATTCTCTCTGCTTGTGTTTGCTAACCACACAATAAGATAGAGTTGATTACACACTCATACAGAAACACACACACCAACACAATCAAGAGGATCCCTTGAAGGCCCCATACTGTACCACGATGACAGGGAAGCAACCTAAGAAGTCAAACCAAAGACTGCACATAAACAAATGAATGGAGGCAGAAAGATGATTCAGTACGAATATCTATAATAAGCACCTTCTTGTCTCTGTCTTTTTGTCTTCTACAGTCAGTCTAATGACTTCCTTCAGTCGCAGTTTTCATCTCTTGTTGACTTATTTGTCTTTGACTTTGATTAGATAATGATTGGTGGCTTGTGATTGAATGATTGGCTTGTAGACTTGCATAGACACCAAATAATAAATGTACAAATGTAAATGTTCAGTACATTACCGGGTTCACAGCACTAAAACCACAACAAAATAAGTAAACAAAGAATCCCTCTTATTTGCCTCTCTTTAGAGCACATGAGGGCCACTAGAGGTAGGCACCGCTGAAGGACCAACCCTTTTAATTGGGCCTTGTAGTTCTTTTATCCTGTCCAAACCACATCTGTACAGCCTCCATGGCATCAAACTCCCTACACTTATTCTAATCATCAGGCCCTCCACTGTGTCAACATGCAGGGACCCTTTAACATCAGATTTAATCCTCTTCTGTGCTGAGATTCTCTTTTCACACACAGCAGAGGACACAGGGTGAATGAGCATAATGTGATGAAGATGTAGAATGTTCATGTTAATCGGCAGTATGGCTTCTTGGTTAGCATCATCTCCCAAAGGCAACAAAACAAATACCAAAACAAGGGCATATTTGCAAGTCTGACTGGTTTCATGGTTACAAATAAAGAGTAGTCTCCAAAAATGGTCGCAAAGTGTAAGTAAATGTTCTTAGTCTGTAGCCATGATTTATACAATGGCTGATAGCTAGCTTTAGACACATAATACTATGACAACTGTTAGTGTGCTATGGTGTGCCATATCAGCTCCATGGTACAGTGTTTGTGCATGGGCCATTATCATGGCTATTAATACTATTGTCAGTATCATTGTACTATTTATATCATGGCCTTTGTGATGGTAAAATTTAAACTATTATGCGTTACATTATAATAACATAGTACCATTTATAGAACATGACAGGTGTATGTATGAGTGCAAGTGCGATACATGCATGTGTGCCTGTATGAATGTGTGAATATCTTAGAGCCTCTAAGAGATTGATGTGGTGCAGCGAGCTAAAGTAGTCGCACACCTCCCCAGCTGCTCTGTCTGAGACAGAGGCCTGCTGGTTCACTTACTGTCTGAAACTGAGCAGAGCCATACATGAGGTTTAGCTTTTACTAAATATTTAACCTATAAACCTTCCTCATGGCTGTTGGTATATTAAATTATTGGTTCCTTAATAGATTTTATGTCAATCGTTGATCAAATAGGTAATGTGCTACCATTCTTCAGCATGCTGGATGTAATATAACAGTTAGCTTGATGACTCTGGAACCATGCCACTGCTGCACTGCACAACTCCTCGGGCATTTACACGTCTTATTTAGCCCAATTACTGTGGTAGCAGCAGATTTACAGTGGATTGAAGATCATTTCAGATTTTTTCACTTCCATTTAGGGCTGGGTACTAAACTTCCATAGTTTTATGCCACTGACCAAATTGTGTCGATATTACCAAGTATGAAAAAATGTCTTGTCATTCAGTACCAAATTTTGATTCCAACGGACTTAAACTCATCAGTGTCAGTGTGCCTATGCATCATGCAACAGACTGTTAACATTACTGCAAGCTGCTAATATACACAGACAACTAGTGAACTTTGTTCTGCTTCTTAGTTAGCCAGTGCAGCTAACCTGTATCTGCTCGCAGGTTCGTCCATTTACCTCATTGTCTGCAATAGTTGGCGATAGATTGTCAGCCCCGGCCCTTTTTTTGTTTTTTTTTTGCGGTTAGACTAGATATATTTCTGCCATATTGTTTGTTATTACTGTTCCTTTAACAATTATTTGTAGTTTTTATATAGTCCAATACTGTACATATATTCAGTTTTATTTTATCATTTTAGTCCAGTTATCCAGGTTGAGTAAAGTGCACAGAGTAAAAACAGTTTCCCCAGCTGCTCCCAGGTCTTTGAACAGCCTCCCCCCTTTAAAATTACTAATTGTACCATAATGTATAGTGTTAAAATTAATTTTATAAAATTGGTATAGAAAAAAGCATTGTGCAGTATCAAACATTTTTGAACGATACTCAGCCCTTCTTCCATTTTCATACTTCCAAGATGATTATATTTCACAAGTTATGATGAAAATAAGCATTCTTTGGCTAAGTAGTGTATGAGGCAAAGGCATTTGTAAACCAACCACAGTTATGGTTTACATTTTACATGTATTTCTTTACATGCGATCATTTGAGAAAACTAAACAAAATTAATCTTAACGCACACTGATAATGACTACACATAAAAATAATATTGTAAAAATACATCACAAATGTACATCTTTTATCAATACATTTCAACTGATTTTTCAGAGCATTTAACAGAAATGGGCTTGAAGAATTCTGATAGCATCCTGTGTATAAACTGTTTCCAACATCTCAGGCATATGGGTAAATACAATCCAGATGTTGGATATTGTTAAAACACTTTTTATACAGTATTTGCAATGTTGTGTAAATTTACAGACTCACTCAAACACAAATTAACAACTACACAGACTCTGAAAACAAACACTCTCAGACATGAAAACTAAACTAAAAGTACCTAAGCACTAGGTCACCATCTTTGAACTCAGAGAGTTAAAAGACTTTGTGGCTGTGGAGTGGTATGTTTAGTACACATGTGACATCTGTTTGTTTTGTCAGAAATGAACTGGATGCCTTGGAGCATACAGCCGTTATTTTGACACCTTTTCTGCATGTTCACCAGCCCCTCAAATGTGGGTTTTCTCCCCCTTTCCCTGGCTTCTCTCTATCTCCAACCTTTAGTCCAACAAATACTCTCCATGTCCACTAAACCCTGAACTAACATGGCAAACATGGCTACAGAGCTGGCTAAATTACCTAGCTAGATAGTGTCTCAAACTGCAGACTAATAGTCTCATTTGTATGGTGTGTAGGTCTTTGAATCTCATCAAAGCGTCAGTAATGTAGAATATTGAATATGTATACGTAATATGTTTAATCATAGCAAGTTGCCCATAGTGCAACCCATGTAGTCAGTTGATGTTTAAATGTTTAAAACACATAGTGGTTTTATGTTTACACTATAATGCCAAAATATGTAGACCAAACTTTTCAGAGACCATGGTTATTTGTAATGTCATTCTTCTGGGAAGGCTTTCCACAAGCATTTGGAATCTGGCTGCAGGGATTCTCCCGTTTAGTCACAAGAACATTAATGAGGTCTACCACTCAGGGTCCAAAATGAACCAAATGTGGGTACATTTTGGTTTTGGGGGGGGAAAAAAATTGGGGTGACTGGCTAGGTGGCTGGTAAATAATTTAGAATCACATTATAGGGCCAGGTTTATATCGTTGTGTTTTTTATGCGTACTGACTGAGACTAATGTGACCCTCACTGTCTGAATCAAATCAAAGCAGGTTACTACTATTTGGCGCAAGTTTCTACACAATGTCTAGCTATGTTTTTACCATAAGAAACATCTGCCTTGCATGTTAATAGAAATGTGGCGACACATTTCAGGTGTTAATTGGATCTAAAATAGGGCAATATTTTTAGTCAAATAATGCAAGATGCAGTTTTATGGCAGATGATAAAGTTTGGACCTTGCAGGCATGGATGCTGTGTGGTAAGATCTGGCGTGCAGTCTGCATTTTCATCCCAAAGGTGCTGGATGGGATTTAGGATATGGTTTGTACAGTTCAATCAAGTAATTTCTAGTCATTGTGTACAGCAAAGGGCCTTCCCCAAACTGTTGCCACAAAGATGGAGGCTAGCAAACTTTGTTGCATGTCGTTCCTCATCTCACTCTATATATAGCAAAGGTTTCTGGCCTCCAACAACTCCAACATGTAAAATGTAATTAGCATTAAGATTTTCTAAATTGGAATTAAGGGCCCAAACCATGAAAAACAACCCCAGGCCAAACATAAAATAGGTGCAAATGGAGAGAGACTTTCATTCATGGCAGCTCAGATGACTTTGCACTTCCAGACTTCCAGGTGTGTGTGTGTCTAAAAATGTCATATACATTTACAATGTTATCGTGACGTGTTCTCTGAAAGAATATTGTATGGCCAACATACAATATTCAGCCATAACATTATGTCCAACTGGGCACCCTGATTGGTCTGCAGCTACGCAGCCCAATATGCAACAAACTGTGATGCACTGTGTTTTCTGACACCTTTCTATCAGACCAGCATTAACCTTTTTCAGGCAATTTGACTACAGTAGCTCGTCTGTTGGATCAGACCACACTGAGTTAGTAGACTATACTGGATATTATTCATCATTCAGCTCTCTGTTTCTATTTGTTGCATTATCTTGAAAAGATATAAATGAGATTTTCTGGAAAGTAAACTATGACAGCTGAACTACCACAAATGACATTCATTTTTCTGTTATAATCCAGCTTGCACACATTAGCTTGTCAGAATATCTGTCAGTGTGTCTGTGTGTTTGCTTGTGTATTACTGTCTCAAATGAAAGAAACGGAGAGTAGAAGGGAGGGGGGAGGAGGCGGGGCTGCAAAGGTAACAGATTGGCTGTGAAATATTGTGGAGTCTGCCAGTTGCACCATGATGTATTGGGAATCACTCGCTCGCTAATTACCTTAAATTAACAGTAGAGTTGGGTGTGACAGTTCACGTAACTGTTTTTTTCTGCTGCTACAGATGAATGGGCTGGGGGAGTTGATGCCAGGATGCTGTTGACAATCGAATTCTCCCTCAAAGTCCTTCCAATCAATTTCTCTCTCTCTCTCTCTCTCTCTACATGTGTGCAGAGAAGAGATGTAGATGGGCCGGTGAACATATGATGAGGTTCAGAGATTTCCGTGTCACTGATTCAGCTTCGAGATTATTAGTTTGATGATATCTTTGTTTATAAATTACCTTCTTCATTGCTTTCATAAAATGTGAACAGACAGTAACATTATGGCAACACATGACTCACTGTTGCCGTGGCCACGTGCCTCGTCTTGTACAGCTTCAGCAGTGTGTGCTTTAGTACACTCCTACATAGGTATTTATGAATGTACATTTATGTTGCTCTGTGGATATCCATTTAAATTGCTGTGTATGAGAGTGAGCTGTGAACAGTCAGCATATATGTTCTCAAACACACACATAACACACACTCACACAGTACATTATCTTCAGCCCCGCCTAAAGAGAGCTCAGGGAGGATTTGTGGGTCTGTGGAAAGGACCAAGAAAAATGTTTTCTGATAAATTATTCACAATCCCACAATCCCTTTTGGGCAGAGTGTTGCATCGCGCTGCGTGACGCATTACACCTTCACTCGTCTCTCTCTCTCTCTCTCTCTCTCCCCCTGTGTTGCCCTCCTCTTTTTCTTTCTTCCATCACTCACTCACTATTTCAATGTGCCCTTTTCCTCTCTGTGTCTCTGTTCTTTTCCTCTCTCTCACTTTTTTGTATTCTGCTACACCGGGCCTCACGCCCCCAGAGAAGGGCCCAGTTCTTGGGCAAGCTGTCGCTGATAATGGTGGCAATTAATAACATGTCATAATCCTGCAGAGAGAGAAAATGTGTGCTGGTGTGGTGCATAGCCAACCCATGGACCTCTGGGAGTCCTGTGTGTTTCAGACTAAACATACACTTTTGTGATTGGATATTTAAGAGGTAGGAAGACATATGTCTTTGTGTATGCAACGGTGTACCATGCATACCGTTATGCAATTGACATGTCCTATGTGTGCTTATGTGTGCCCCATGAATGCGTGTGCATGCGTCTGTTTGTGTGGAAGAGAGAGAGAGAGAGACAGAGAGAGAGAGAGAGAGAGAAGAAGAGAGAGAGAGAGATGGGATTAGCAGCTGCAGGTCTTTAGAACACATTTAATGCTTAGTGGACACAGGTGTTGTACACATCTGAAGTCACAGCTTCATACACTCACTTACACACACGTAGACATACAAACACCCTCACATGCATATACACACAGGGCTTCAGAGTGTCGGTCCACTGCCAAGCCACAGGCCAAGTCACACTATACTGGTACATAGCTGGACATAGAGTTAGGTTGAACAGAAGGAGGACTTTGTTCTTTAACTTTAACTTGTCTCCTCTCAGCCTTACAGTGGAATTTACTGATTATGCATCACATAAAACCTTCTTTGTGAACACCATAGGAGTTAATTAATGTGTCATCAGTGCCAGAATCTAAAAACACAAGAATTTCAAACCAAAGAATACATACCATGATAACATGCAATGTTTGTTGAGTCACATTTCACTTACTTGTTAATTAAAATGGTTTAAGATCAAAGCAATTACAGCCTATTTATCACTTTTAAATATTGATTTTTGTGAAATTACATAAAGATATTATAGGGTACAGTAAAGATTTTAATCAATGGTGCAGCGCAGCTGGCAATCAATGCTTTTACCAGCACTGTGGCTTTTTAACTGGGCCAACATTGGTGTAAAAACATAGTGAAACATTAAAAATACAACATACAAACAGCATTGCAACAGAGTTTCTTCTCTATGTGTTCTTATTCTATGTATGTGCAGCCATCAGGTCCCTTTCTCCAGGTGCACAGGCGTGTATAGACACTGCATGCCTGTTGTGCCTCCCCTCGCCTCAGTGCAAACTGCAGCAGACAGGTGTGACTCCTGAATACCTTTCTTTAGGCCATACACATTCAATTATATAGATAAACCCTTCTGTAGGCCCATATACCTAAAAATATAATTGTAAGCAAGCTGGCATGCACATTTTCTTTGCATAGACTATTTCTGCTCTTCTACCTTTGTTTTCTTTTTGTATCACTCAAACAGCATCAGACATCCTCACTCATATAGCGTAAATATACAGACACATAAAACAACTTAGTGGCTTTGATGACCCTCTGTTACTGAGGTGTCTTTGCAGTCGGGGCATGTCTGTGTTCTCTGGTGTTGTAGTGTGATAAAATAACAAGTCTGAGGGAGGACAAACTGAGTGGTGTGGCAGGATCAGAGAACAGGGTGTAACATTCCTTCCTCAGCCTCCACTTGTCTGTCTTACAACAGTTCCACTTGTACAGATACATATATTAATTTCTCAGTAGCCAGAATTAAGATTGATTCCATCTTATGATATCTGCCACAAACTTATTCTGTCCTGAGCTTAGGTAAATATGCCATTATTTTGCATTAGCAAATACATTTTGAAGGCAACTTATTGACTTTCATATTGTACTTTTCTGCATGTTGTATTGATTGATCCTCAACCTCTGTGCTTGGCGAAGTATGGTAGGGCATGGTTGTAGTTTTCTTCAGCTGGAGGCACTTGGTCAAGGTTAGAGAAAGAGCATGGTAATAATATATACATACATAATGTAACTGTTAATGTTGGGGGAAAAGTTGTAAAATTGTAAATTTTTTGTGTTTATGAATTCTCCTCTTGATGATGAAGTCCATTCAGGTATATTCTCAAAAAAAGCCTTTACCTTTCAGTCTTCATCCTTCTTCCATCTCCTCTATTCTCTGTGTCAGCCCCTTTTACCTGTCTTGTGGCGGAGGCCGATACTTATGGAAGGAACTCCCCTCCTCTTTGTTCAAATGAAGTCCAGCCCCCCGTTTCTGGTTCACAACGGAAGTGTTGATTTAGTTACCTACCTATAACACCACTGCAACACTTCCTGCAAGACCTAAACAGGCAAAGTTTACAAACCTCTGGCAATTTGTACACTCCTGTTAGTGGCCATGGGAGGTGCATTAGTAACTGTCAATGCGCCCTGCCCGATGCACTGCTCTCATTTGACCCAATTCATTCCAGTGGGTGTGTCCCAGTGGCAGTGATATATACCCTGTGTGATTTTACTGATGTATAATCACTCAGTGCTCTCACAACCCACAGTTATCTTTACCTCAATAGGCTGAGGAAACAATGAGAGCGCCATACATAAGCTTTCCAAAAGGTTGGGGCAAGGGGGGGGTTGTTGCGGTGCGTGGGCGTGTACGGTAGGGGATACTGTACTGTGGATAGCAACAACTTGGGTGCCTATTCTCATACCAGTCTAGCTGGTTGAGATCGAACATGATGGAGCTTCCTTAGACTGGTAGGATATCAGCTGTCCACTGGCTATTATTGCTGACGATGACGCCACTGTTGACAACTATGAAGTCTGATTCTTATATCTTGCAGGATTTGAGGTGTGACAATTGGTTCTAAACAGGCTTAAATGCTATTGGTATTGGTACAGGTTTCGAGCCTGCACCAAGCAGGACTAACTGTGATTAACACATGCCATTAGTCCTCTTCTTGGATTCATGCCATTCACCATAGATGTGCTGAAGGACTGTGCACAGTCATCTGCACTTGTTGCAACATCACTGTGTCAGGTTATCTAGGAGAAAATAAATCCTCAGTACAGTGGGAAAACATAGGTCTACTCTAG
>NW_023339674.1:6576525-6598687 GCF_004916995.1 Morone saxatilis | reverse complement strand
GTTTGGTGATCTCAAAAACAAGGCAGAACTGTTGCTGTTCACCATCCTTACCCTTGAACCATTTAAACAAGTGTGCCAGTAAGGACACTGGAGATCAGAAGGACCATACTGCGACCTTGCTTCACCCCTTTATAGAGAACAAAAAGAAGTGTTTAGAGCATTTCTCTTAATGATGTCAATGTCTTTGCTGTATTTTCAATCATAACAGCAGACAATTTTTTGGGGGTTTTGTAGATCAATATGTTGACATGTCTTATCATTTCTCAGTGGTGATTTCTTTATTGCTGGATTTAATACATTTTATACTACTTTAAAACCTCCTGATCTCATTTTTATCATAGCTGGTAACCCAAAGAAAGGTGTTCTCTACATGACTGTGGAGCAGAGCTGGTTTAGGTTGGCTGGATGAGAATGAGATGAAACTGTCTGAACTACAGCTGTCCCAGTGATTGTCCCTGGATGGAATTACTCTTCACCATAGATGTGGGAGCGCTGGGATAAATGTTCACCATCGTGCATCCCTGATTGGCTCCACATTGTTGTCGCGAAAGTACATTCTGTTTTCCCCTGTGTGCCTGAAACGCTCCTCTCATTCCTTTTTCTGCGTGTTTGTTATTCTTATGGCATGGTGGACAGCTCCCAGTGTGAGAAATGCATGAGATTCATCCTAGCGCCCTTCCGACCCCAATGCAAAACCACAACCTCCGCCCCGCCGAGCTGTTTCATCCCAGACCCTTCATCTGTGCTGTCTCTCTATTGCTCTGCATAGCATAGCATAAATCAAACCATGCAGGACCTCGCTCTCTCTCTTGCTCAGCCCCCAGTGTCGTACCCCTTCTGCCCATGTTACATTGTATTCACAGATTTAGTGGCATTGTAAATAGATAAACACAAGCAACATCTATCAATGCAACTCGAAGAGAGGGTCTGTAATCAGAGTGCGGGGCCCATGGCCGGTGAGGGCTATCTCCATTTACCTTGGGATAAATCCATCGGTGTGACCACCACAGGCACGCTGGGGGGGCCTGACAAATCACCCCAGTCAGGCCACGGGGCTGCTAGGCCTTATTGGCCTGGCCTCTAAGTGGTCTTCCCCTTCAGCGGAAAGGATGGGCCCTGTCAAGCATGGCCAGATTAAAAAGCATACTTGGAAAGAAATGATTTGTTATTAAAGAATGCCCCATTGTGAATCTTTAGGAGGGGAAACAACTATGTATGACAGTGGTGGAGGGTGGGCTGTGGGTGGGCTTGCCTCCACCTGCTTGCTTTTGTCCAGTGCTCTTGGTTTCTTCCTTCCTCCTCTTACTGTTTAGGTCTGTTTCTGTTTTCACAGTGTTTGTATGAATGCATGATGTAGGGAATTTGAGTGAAATGGGGCAGGCTGTTTGGGTTATGGGGGTGGGTAGCAACAGGGTCAGATGGATTGAGAAATTCTATTACAGTGGTGAATAGGGTTGGGGGGGGGGGGGGGGTAAGCACAAGCAGACATAATCATTTAGAGAGCGGGAAAGTAGTTTGGTGTGTGTCCTCAGAAAGAGGGAGGTGTTGCCAGTGTGCCTCAAATACACAGATACACACAAATACAAACCTTAACAGGTGTGTATCTATGCTCACACAGTCTACAATATACACACACACTGCAAGCGATATAGTTAAGTGCAGTTTGGTAACAATTTTTGTAAAATATATTTTGGGGGATTTCGTGCCTTTAATTAGAGGTTGACAGGAGATGGGAACTACATGCTTGTGGTTCATGGTCAGCACCTTAAATTCACCAGGACTCTTGGTAGTAGTTTTTATTTTAATAATGAAAAAGGAGGATACAATCAGAAGTCTGAGTGCTAGATTTAAAATAAAATCAACAAGGCTAAATAGTAAATATGTTACTGTTTACTGGGTTTTTATCATCTGTCACAGTGGACAAAAAGATTAACATTAACAAGTACTCAGACATTCAATTATGAAACACATCTCAATCCCTTTTAAATAGTTTATCTTTTTTCCCAGCAGTCTATTTTGAGATCACAGCCAGGAGCTTTTTGCTGTGGATGTACAGTAATGCTTAGAATATTAGCAATATTATGAAGCGTATTAGCACTTTACATAATACATTATGGTGTAATAAGGAGTAAAGTCCTCTCAGAATATTGAAATTGAAAGGCATTGTTAGAAACGATCAAAATCCTCTAAAGAAATTAATATGTTCAAATAAAATATCAATATGCAATTTGTTTTACATTAGAAGAACAACCTGTGGATTTATTATTATTTGGTGATAACACAGGAATGTGCTGAGGTGTTGCACTCTCTGCTGTTTCTGTGTCCTTTGGGGACAGCTGAAGGTGAGCCCTGTTGTTGCTGTCAATATGAGGCCAGCAGTGATAAAAGGGGAGTTGTAATAAAGCAGTCATAAATAAAAATATATATTATTTTTTCAAGCTGCTGGCAACTGAGGGAGATGAAAAAGCCTGGAATGGACAGACAGATGTTTTGTACACGTTTACACAGCCACTTTCTTGCATCTTTTATGTAGTGTGTTACATTAATTCATTCATTTAATCACGCAGCTTATTAAGACTTGTAATACTTCTCTAATATAGGGAAAAAGTTGTGTGTAATTGTTTCAAGACGTATAAAGTAATAAAGAATCAACTGTAGTGTGTTCTTAGTCACTTTTCAAAGGCTACTTGTACAGATCATGGGGGAATTTGTAAGATATACGAGCTCTTGGTATACTGACAGCATGGTTAAGAACAGGGCCAGGGCTGAGAGAAAATAAACATTATTTCTCTGTGGTTTACCTGACGTTTGACTTTGAGGGCTGAGATTTAGTGACACTTTTGCGCCAAACACTCTGTAGACACACGGCAGTAAATTATTTGAAGGTTGGGGGTATGCACAATCTTGCTGACAGAAAATATTAGGTGCTTTTTTTTCCTTGTGTGTGTATGTGTGTGTATGAAAGTGTGTGAGCGAGAGACAGAAAGACACAGAGAGCGAGAGACCATGTGAGTGTTATATTGCCTGTTGTAGCCATTTCACACCTCAACGGTGCCCTATTGAAACTCCTCCAATGGACAGGATGCCCATTAAATACATTTCATTTGTGTTTGCATCGTTTCATTGAGTTAATCCTAAATATTTATTAGATGTGAGCAGTAAAAAATCTGTTCACTGGAAAGCTAGCCAGCAAGTTTGACACTGGGGACACAGAAGGAGCAAACCATTTTTTCCCATAGAGAGTTACACCATCTGTGCTCTATACTTGCATAAGAATCAAAACAGGGAAGATACCAACTGCAAAGATAAAACTCTTAAAACAAATGGAACTGCTCCCATTTCATTATGACAATAAAATACCCTAAGAGGAAATAGTATTCAATGAGAGTTTTTCTTTTTTTTCCTAGAGGAAAGAGAACACAACCAAACATGGAGAGACTGCCACAGAGAGAAATAAAACAGAGAAAGTAGAAACAACTGCACAAACATTTACTTAAAAAATATTCGCCCGTTCGAAGCTGAGCAAACATTTGCCCATCAAATCGAGGTGTTTGCAGATGAAATTCTCAGTTAGGGTCGAGGGCAGTGATGAGAGGAAGAGAGAGGGAAACTATTTGTCATTGCTGGGTTACTCTGAGGTCTAGAGAGCAAGGCATTTTATCACTGTGTGAGACACACTCACACACACACACACATACATGTACTGTCTCTGCTCGTTCCTGACACTCTCATCCTGACACATACCTTCCCATACCTACACACACCGAGACAACACAGCTGGAGGAAGGGCTAAAGGTTACAGAATTCTACGAGAAATACAAGTAAACTGAAAGTGTCTGACGCAGGAGAGGTACAAATTCTGCTAAATATATGGCGCCAGTGATTTAATATTTATTGAATGTGTGTATTAAAGTTGTTGGCTGGATCCCAGATCACGTTATGTTGTCCAGATAGAAGAATCAACATCCACTCATAGAAATGACAAAAAGGTCAAACTGGAAATACAAAGGTTATGCAAGGATCATGGTGACACAGTCTCAGTACTTTGCTTTGGGGCAGTTAGGTAATTTATGCATTCATGAAGCCAAACAGCTTTTTCTGCTGCTGTGTCCTCGAGCAACACATCAAGAGCCTGCCAGCTCCATGTTGTTCCTCTGTTGCTGAGTCTGACCTCTGACCAAAAGAGAATTTCCACATAGAGATCAATAATCATGTTATTTAGTGCTCAGAGAGAGAGCTACATTTCTAGATTTATGATTTATGATCAATTATGTATAATTAGTTTTTATCAAAAGTTTAGTTTAACCTGACCAATGGGTTTGTTTACATTATGATTTAGCTAATAATTTGATTTTATTATTCAGCTTAGAACATTAGGTTAAATATTGACTGTACTTTTTATTTAATATATTGTTTGATATTCGAGTATTATCTACTCAGTCGCGTCACTCTCCCCTTCCAAACAAAAAGAAGAACCTGTGGTGGCCAGTGTTTGGTTTGTCCCTTCTGGGATACTATAGAAACCTAGTGGTTCAACATGTTGGACTCCATGGAAGGCAAAATATAATGATTGTTATTTTCAGTTGATTATACACTAATGAAAACATATCTATGACTATTATATTCCATTTCTGCCAATAGATCCTACTAAATCTTACACGCTGGACCTCTAAGTTGATTTATGTGGGGGGTAATTTACATGCATTATGAGTTTTAGGACCTTTTGCATTTTTTTGCCACCATAGTTTCGCGTACATGCTTGGAACAGGAGGGTGAGGTGAGGGCATTGCAATCAGCAACCACACTGTTATCGTTGCTAACTTTCATCTGTTATTTAATAGCTTGAATGTATGTATATAAATATATCATATATATTCAGATAATTGTATACTTCCAGAAAGTTGTGTGGTAAAATTTGATTTACTTACCCAAAACTGTCTTCATTAACTTTGTGGATGAGCAACCCTCTCACTCACTGTTTCGATAACCTCAGTATCGACAAGTGTACCTACCCTCCATAGCAATGTAAAAAAGCCCATGGAGCGTGATTGAAATTTGCTTTATTGCCTTATAAGCAATTCCCATTTTGTGGCCAATCCAGTTTATTTATTGTTTGGCTGAGCTGAGGTACGCCTGCGTCAAGCTGTAGGGGAGATTACCTCTGCAAAAGTAGAAGAAAAAGAGAGAAATGGTAGAGAGGAAGGATGAGAGTTGCAGACAATCTTCAGGGACTATTACCCTAATACTCTCCCTCTCCCTCTCTCTTTCACTCTGTTTTTGTTCTTTCACTTGCTTTGTCCTTTTTCCTTCAACATTCATGCTTTAGTCCAGCTCCATTCAACCCCTAACAGAGTACGTAGTCTTCTGCTTTGCCAGTATGTTCTCTTTCCCTATCACTAGCCATAATATGATTTTTATGTGGTATTCTTCATTATTAAACATCGGCCATTAAGACATCATCTGATATATTACAATATATTACAAGGTTCTAAATCCACCCTAAAATATTTCAGCTCCATAAAAACACTTTTGGTGAATTAACTTGCATTTCATGGAAGGTTTAGTCAAATTTATATATGTCTTCACCATATTCTTTGTGGTAGAGGTTTTTCGCTGGTAGATTGACTTTTCTTGACAAAGTTTTAAACTCACCTGAGCCTTTTTGTATTTTGGTGACTCACTGTGCACCTCATTGAGAGGAGAAGATGCAGAGAATCTAGCCAGTCGTCCGTTGACCATGCTCAGACCATGTTTTTGTGACTTCTTTCAGCACAGGCACATACATGAAGGTATATACAGACCAAAAATCATTTAAACCTCTTTACGTACGTCATACTTGTCTGCTTCACTGTTGTTGGCAATGATAGTGGTATTGTATGGTGGAGATCAACAGCAGCTTGTAGGTTTTTATGACTGCCTTTACTCACTGTCCTAACAGTCATCTGAACAAAGAAAAGATAGCAAAGAAGGCAATTAAACCAAAAGTAACTGAGCTTCTTCAGCACTGCCTGTCCCATCTATCTATACTTTCATTCAAACACAGACTGCAACAATAGTGTGCATCTATTTTTGCTTTACAACATATCTGGCAAAAGTAGCACCAGATGCATCATGTTATTAATTGGAATAAGATAGATCTGTGTCTTTGAGGATTATAATGTAAACAGAATAGAACTGACAGTTTATGGCTTTAACACAATATTAATTTGTCTTGCTAATTGGTGCAACTTTGATAATCATATATTTAAAATAAAACTAAGACATCTTGGGTATTTCCATTTGACATAAAAAAAGTGGTCCATTCGGATTTACATGATCTAATAAAAAAGTTTTTAAAAGATGGCATAGATTCTAGTGGAAAATCTAAATAATATATAGCCTATATAGACAAGAACAAACAGATGCAATGAAGCCCTCAGCACATTACCAAACACCACACAGGAAAAAGAGAAAGCCTGACATTTCCTACTCGTCCTGCCACACTTACCTTGGGCTTATTAGCCTATAAAATCATCATATTTGGTCCCTCTGTATTTGTTTGATTACATTTTCCTCCATGCCACTGAGAATATGTGAGATGTTATGTTACACCCTATTGATTACCGGTGTTAATTAAAATTTTAATTAAAGTTTTTTATGGTCTGCGTTTCACTTGTGATAATAGTACAGGGAGAGGAGACCCGCGCCTTCATAAATCGTATCTTTATTTGCGGCGGCTGGCCATCAACAAATACAACTGTGTACATAAAATTTTACTAACATTGATTTTGAAAATATTAATATTACTTTAAACATTGGAGATGCATTGTTCAATTTAGAACCGCAAAGCATAAAATCCTGGTGCTATAACTCAGTTAATGAACAGGAAAAGTCCATTACAAACCTATCAGTAGACGCATCATCTGATTTACATAAGCGCCTGTGATAGAAGCAGAATCATTTACTTTAAGCTGCACAGAAGACTCCTTTAATAACAGCAGGCGATGTATTGTGAAACCAATATGAGCTCAGATGAATGGCTGGTTTTTCCTATGTCTTACGAATACAGAGGACATTATGAAAACTATCCAAATTTCATTTCTGCCTCATGTATATATCATGTAGATCACTGCGTATCATTTCTGGGTATCATTTAACATGAAAAACCCACAGAGTCAGTTGATGTAAGCTTGAGTGAAGGTCTAAGTGCAGCAGAAAAATCTATGTGCCTCTCCTTCTTTAAATACTCGCCTTTTGTACTCTAATGGAGTTAATTCTGTCGCAGTGTAATTGGTTGATATAATAAATTAATAAACATTTACCACATCCAATTTGTTGGACAAACTGTTTCTTCAGATTCTGATGCAGCCGTGTTTCCTGCTACTCTTTAATAGCTATCACAAGACCAAAAACGTGTGTCTGGAGTCTAATTGTGTTTATTGAATGTACTTGGAAAAATAGCAAGGAAGTGTGTTTACTTTATATTGTTAGTAACACAGATACTTTTGTTCCAAGAAGATCATTAAGGAGGAAATCGCCACGAAGCAGGAACCTAAATGACAAGAGTGAAGAGCAAAAGAAATGTGATGACAGAGACACATAATTGAGTGAGTATTAAAAGCAAGGGACAGACAGATAAGGCTCTGTACTGGCTCATCTGTACCCAGCAGTGTGTGTTAATTAGAGGAATGTGAGTTTTAAATGAAGTGCTGAGTAGCGTGGAGCGGTAATGAACAGAGATTGGCCTGGCACTGGGTAATATGCTGGAGGCTTTATGGTATTTATGACCCAGGGGGCCTCTGCTTTATCCCTGTCCTCCTGAATTTCACCCAACCCCAAAACATTACTTTCTTTCTTTACGTATTTTTCAATCTCTCCCTTTTCAATCTCTCCCTGTTCCTCCTCGAAACAGTAAATACAGATGGGAAAGTGCAATTTGACCAAGATGCCCAAACATTTCTTTATTATGACATGCCATGACATATGTCATGCATGTCGGACTGGTACCCAAAAATGAAACTTCAAAATATTAGCTTTATAAATCTACTTCTCTTTTCTTCTCCTGTTGAGACGTTACCAGATAGATGTTACCAACTAAATAATTTGGGGGATATTTTTTAATTCAGGAGCTCAAACAATCAGTTGACTTGTTTTGGAGATGGCTGATATGGAGCTTTTGCTGCATGGCTATGTTGCTGAGTTATGTAGCGTAGAAAGAAAGAAAGCAAAAGGGCGTTTAAACGAGAAATTTGTATATGCTTCCCAGTCTTCTGATTTCCAGAATTTTCACAGATCAATCAAAAGTTCCCCATTACCTTTCTGTAACACTCGAAATAATCTCAAATTAGATATAAATGTCAGATATATTCATTTCTTTTAAGATGAGAAGAGAGTAAAGAAGTTATTAAGACGGATGATTTTGCAGTTTCTCCCCCTGCGTTTCACCCCCTGCACCCTCACCATGCTGTTCTCTTCCAGGTCAGGCTGTGAAAAGAGCTGTCCCGTTGGGAACGTCTTCCCAACGGGACAGCACCACGGGGGCATCATTGTCCCCCTGCCACCCTCCCTCCCACACAGGCCTGACTGATGTGTCCCGGCATTGTTTTCCAGTAGGATCACTGGGATCATTGAGTGGCATGTTGTTTTAAGGGCTAAGCTCAAACCGAATAGCTCTATTGTGTGAGCCATTCTGCCCTCGGCTGCTAACAGCCCAGGGCCAGAGCTAAACAAGATGGACTCATTTACAGACTCTATGATGAGCTCAGTGGTAAAACAAGGCTTTGAATGATTTGGGTTACTCAATTACAGAGCATCATCAGTTTAAAATTCCTCTCTTAAACCTCATATGCGAGCCCAAGGCCCATTTTTAAAGTGATAGCTTTTTTTCTATTCAAGTGATAATATTCTTAAAATGATTTTATTGTTTGTTTATTTTAGTGAAAGCTGATGTTAATGTTAACACTTTCCATTAATCATGTCACAACAGTGTTGCCTGTAATTTTGAAGTCTTTTGACTCGACACACCCCAAACAAACAAGCAAGCATGTTCCACTTAGACCAAACAATGTAATACTTACATCTAAATAAATCTAAGTACTTGTAACTCAATTGACCCTTGATAACATGTAGTATAACATACAGTAACATACTGTAGTTGTAGACTGCCTTCTTGGTAGTCAGGTGTGCTTTGTTTCTGGCTGTTTTGTCTGCATACAATGTGATCCATAAATATTAGAACTGACATATCTTTTGTTTTGTTGCCTCTGTGCTACATTGGATTCAAAATTAAACAATGACTATGTGGTTGACGCTGAGCTTTAGTTAGTTTGAGATCCACATTAGGTGATCAATGTAGAAGTCATAATCTTTTTGTATACATACTGTCACTGTTTTAGGTGTTACACTTTAATAAGGTCATCAGGTTTCATTTTTAGTTGGAAATTAACTTCTAAAGTCTACATCCCTTAGACATCAACAGACACTTCTAAAGGCCTGAATATACTCCCAAACGGATGCGTACACGGACAGCAGGGGACACCATGGCTGCGTAGAGTTTGTCTATGAGGATGTTTGCACTGATCCTACATGTACACCCTCTAATGACGGAATTTACATCACTTGGACCCTAGCAGACCCTTGCATACTCTGTGGTGCAGAGCTGCGTGTCCAATTCAAGCCATGCATCCAGCGCTGGAAATAGACTACACTTATTATATATACCACCACTAAAAAAGGCAGTAGAATAGCTTAACATTTGACTCCGAGCAACAGAGAGCAGGAGAGAGAGAAGCAATTGCTAACCACTAAGCTGAAGCAGAACTGATCAACGTGTAAAAAAAACTGTGAGATTAGGGACAAAGTCGCTAAAATGAGAAGGCTGTCAGTGCTTGAGAAGAGCTATGTTTAAATGTATAGCAAGCAACTATCTGTTAAATGAAGAACACAATTAATTGGGTTGATCTAGAGCAGTAAAAATGCACTACCAACAACACAGAAGCACTCTGCTGGAAATTATACTAAGGGGGAAGGGGGTCTTTTATGTTATGTATTGGTTTATAGACATGATGTGCAAAAATAGATAATCTATTAGGTCAAATAATATGTGTATATATGTATATGTATTTTTTTTAGAACGAATAATCTTTTTTGGCCAATTTTAACAGCACTGTTCACCCAATATGAACACCCTCAAACACACTTAAAGCTGAAAGTCAGCACAACTTATATATATTTAGACCCACAAGACTAAATTATCAAACATTTTCAAATGTGTAATTTCACAAAAGTGTGAATTACAGCAGGTGGAAATACAAATGGACACTTTGCTCCATTGAGAACATGCCAGAAAATCAACAAAAGCACACAAACACACACACAAAGACACACACACTGGGACTCATCACTTTTTTCACACACACAAAAACGAAAATGCACTCACACACACTCATATATAGGGCCACATATCATAAATTCTCACTCACACACATACACTTTACATGAACTGTGTCTGATCAGCAATTCTTCTAGAGGTGAGTATTGACAGGTTTTGTTATTCATAGCATATTCAAGCTATTATATTTTCTCCTCTGCTGCCATAATGTTGCCAGTGTTGCGGAACACATTGGTAGCTATCATTCGCCGGCTCTTTTTAAAAAACGTCTTGAGGCGTGACATTATTACCCATGAGCCATAAGGAGCCTATTCAATGACCAAACAGGGCTGGTTGTTCCTTTTACGGCTGCCACGCTCTCTGTGAGCACCAGGGTTCAAAAGGGCATGGCCTCTCTGCCCTCGCAACACACAGACACCATCTTTTTATACCTCCTTTAATCGAAACACTGTGTACTACATCACAGTTATGCTTTGGGCAAATTAAGGTCACTATATTGATTTCATATTTGTCATTATACGCCAGGTACTCGTATGCTCACAAATCGTCCTGTTTGCCTCGTCTCTGTAGACACGTATCCCCCGTCCTGCAGTATATCATCCTTCATAGAGCCATATTTGTGCAGGAAGTGCATTGTATCTTCCTTTGTTTAGGTGTATCAGAGCTTTCTTGGCTTGGGCTGGAGTCACTTTTTTAAGGCTTCGTCCTTCCCAGGAGTCACTTAGTGCTATAAAGGAATCCAGTCGGGCGAGTGCTTTAAACATAGATTTGTTGTCTAGCATTTGTCAAAGGTCAACAGCAAACAAGCCCTTCGGTGGCCATTTAACTCTGCCACTGAACTTGTTCTTTTTCTCTCAGCGATTTGTGATTAGGAAATATCTCTAACCGCTCTCGGCCACTCAGCTCAGCTCAAAAACAGGTGATTCATAACAGGGCTAAAAGGTCACGTCAAGTGGCATGTTAGTATTTCACTTAAACTTTGATTAAAGATTTTTGGAAAAGATGGGAAAACGACTTAATATCAGTGTGGTCCTCCCTCTTCTACCTCTGCGCCCAGGGTTCTATATTTTCTGCAGAAATCAATAAGGTGGGAACTGAAAAAACTATTGCTCCGCTCTCTCTGGGTGCAGCGCTCATTCATTCATCCTCAGCCTCTCTAATGGATCATAGGAGCTTGCAGGAGCATACAAAAACAGACAGAGCTCTCTTTACCCTCCCCGTTTCTCTTCAACAATCTCTCCATAACAACACATATTACAAGAGCCAGTTACACCAAGAAAAAGATTTTTTTGATTGGATGTGCAATTCCCAGAGAAATTATTTTTACAAAAAATTGTTTTTGAGAGGAAACTGAAAAACTGGAACATCAGATGGCATCGCTCTGATCTTCCTGGCTTTAACCAATTTTTAGATTATACTAATGATATTTGTTTAATTCACTCTGCTATCCTGTACAGTAAAGGTTTTTGATTGCTGCTATAGAAACTTTGACACAGGGCAATGGATAAAATTAAATTAGGAGGAGTAAGTAAGTTCATTTCAGGTTTCTGAAATCTTCTGTTGCATTCTGTGGTTAAAATATTGCGGGAAGCCCCTGGCAGAGGATCTAGCACAGAGATGGAAGCAACAGTAATATTGTGGATATAATCAGTTAATTGTATCCATGCAGAGCTGAATAGACTTGTTTCATAGGATTTACTACTGAGCAGCACAAGAAATTGAAGTGACAAAAGAAACCCTTTTCTGAATATATCATATCTTGGCAAAGTTCTACTACTGAGAAAGCTCTGTTAAAATAGTTTAAGCTATTATTTGTTTGTCCAAAGTGTACTATCAACTGCACAAAACCATGCTAAGCTTCACCTTCAGACTTCTGTATCCCACAGTGGAGCCTGCCATGTTTAACAGTGTGATATATTTCACCGTTTAGAGGACTCATGTAATGGCAGCAATAAGGAGGCACTTAAAGGTCCTTAAGAGCAGCTGCCTGTCAGCACAGACAGAAAAACACACACAGAACAAGTAGCACACAGTTACATTTACACTTCCTCTCCTTTGGTAGCATACAGTACATTGTCTTACACACACAGTAGTGTGAGAACAACACATGCACACATGCACAAACGCCTGAATACATGCATCAAAATAATCGCAGTACTGTAAGCCTCTATAAAATTCTGAATTATTCTGCATGCCTAGTGCATATTGCACACATGCAAGTTCTCACATTTATCATGTCGCATTCAACACACAAAGGTCCAACGCTCGAGGCCTGGATGGGCTAAGTAGACCCTGTGGCCCTCTGTGGAGTAATAGAGCGATAGAAAGAGAAAAAAGGGGGGTATTACCGAGATAGTCTCTCTTTCTCTCTTTCTTTCTTTCTTTCTTTCTCGCTGCTGCTACTGTAGCTGACCGACGAGAACAAATGTCCAACCCCACCATGGGGAGGGGGGGTGGATGCAGGGAGGTGTTACAGGACAATTTGTTAGTCCCCTGTTGATTAACTGTAATATGAATGTAACTGTACGCACACTCAGGGGAGTTAGGCGCCAGCCACAATTACCGCTGACCCTAGTGTAATGGGAAACGAATTTGTAGGAATATCGTCGGCCATCCGTCTTTATTTACACGTGGTAATGAGGTAGTGTATTAAAGTACTGCAAGCTTATTCTTGAGAGAGGCTTGGCTGGGCCTTCAGGCAGGCAGATATAGACAGGAGAAAGACCAGGAACACAGAGAGTCGGACAGCAAGACAGACAGATGGACAATTCTAAGGCAGACAGACAAGAAAATCGAGGGAAAACTTAGACAGGTCAATGGTACATGTATAAAGGTAGACAAATTACACAGGTAAACTGGTGAAAACCAGGACAAATTGGCACTGGTAGGAAGGCAAGAAAGCAGAAATAGAGGCAAATGCATATAAGGGAAACAATCTCAGTCAACATGGTACACAAGTGACAGTAAATCTCACAAATTTCTAAATAATAGAAATATAGAACCTTGACTTGTTAAATATGATACTAGTTATTTGAAAGACAAACCTGTTTAAAATGTGCAATAGTGTGAAATTCTAAATTCCCAGTGAATTATATTGAATTGTACACTGAGCTGATAGCATAGTCTAAAATGGATCAATCTTTCAGCAGCCCCACTGCCTCCTATTGATCCCACACCATGAGATGGATGTGTTCTCCAAACCTCAGGCCTGCTTCCTCTTTCATGGAGCACTCTATTGTCAAGCTACATGTATTTTTGCTTTGTTTGTACAATTTTAAGGATTAATTTTCATATCCTTTGTCACAGTCCTTTGTGTACTCACTAAGCTTCACAAACTTAATCGATGTCCATGAAAGATATTCAAGAATGTTTGTCAGTTTTGGCCTAATTGAAAAAAAAAGAACTCAAATCTTTCTCAACAGCCAATAAGTCCACTTTATTATTTCATCTCATAATTCACAATTAATCTGATTTGAGTAAGGATGATTTAGATGTAAATATTGTCATAGCATACTAAAACCTCTTATGGATTATACTATCTATTATGTATTAATCTACTTGGCATACATTTCATTATTTAGATTTATATGTATATACACTGAGCTAGAACAAACCCTGAACAAAAGAGATAACCCAGACGTAAATAGTAATAGTAATTTAGGATGCTATGCCTATTTTGATAATTTACCTCCTTTTCAACACCAACTTGTTATCATGAAAAACCCCACAAACCACTAAGGAATAAAATGCTCCTCATAAACATAAAGCCCTTTGTGAGTATGTCCCTGTAAATATATATCCTCCTCTCTCTGCACGCCCCACTGCTTTCTGAATAAGCGTCACTAAAGCAGCATTCAGGAGGACATGTTCCTGTCAAAGATGCTAAACCATGCAAGTCGGAGCTCGGGTTCCCTGCATGAGTCCCCCTAAATGAGATGTCCACGGGGATAATAGGACGGCCTGCTTGCAAGCTAGCGCTCTGTGTGGCTCTTTTCATGCCAATTAGACTCTGTGATATAGTCACAGCAGATGCTCCGCCAGCTCCGGGATACCCATCTGATCATCGGCCTGGTCGCACAACATGGGGGGAGAGAGAGGAATAAAGGAAGCATTCTTTGCACAATACACAAATACTTTTGGTTGTGAACACTTGTAAATGGACTTAAGAATAGTTGAAAAAATAATTTACTTTGTTTTTTGTGGTCAAGAAAGTGTTATACATAACCTGTTGAAACATGCAATGGGCACATGATAACATAATCACAAATATGCAATCATACTCTCACTCAGACATTAACAATCCTTATCAACATTCCACTTTAAACTTCATTGTATAATTTCCTTTTAAAGCTGGTAGCACTTTGTAACTCCAGCTGGCTCATGTGTAAGCCGGTGAACACAATTCAAATACTGTCTAAAAAGGCAAAAATGCTTATAGGCTGATTGAAAGGTTTACAGTTCTTGTAGAAGCAAGGTTTTAATCCCTGCCCCTTGCATCTCTCTAGCTCCCTCTACTGTTTCCCCTACCTGCCCTGTAGGTGTTCAATGTGTCACTGAGAACATTAACCCGCAGACAAAAAAGAAAATGGCCTGTAATGGCCCTAATGAAGTGTGACAAGGGCACAGAGCCTACCCTGCTGACACACAGGGCCCCCAAAATTGGATTAGTGATTAACCATGTTGTCCCGCATTGAGTCAAATGGCTGTGGCGACACAAAAGTGCTCGGTGCCTAGTCTGCTGGCCCGCCCTGCTGGGAAGGGATGCCCCAGGAAGAGAGAGATGGGGGTAAAAAGGAGCGAGGTGGAAGAGAAGGAGGGTGAGACGGGGACTGAGGGACGCTGAGAGAAACAGGGAAAAGGATTGAACGAAAGAAGGGAGAAGCAGCAAGGTAGGGGGTGTCCCCAGGGCTCATAGCAGTGCCATGTCTGGAGGCCCCACTGTGCAGTGAAATGAGAAAGGCTCCGTGCACCTGAGCAAGCCCAACAGGGGCCTGAGGCAGTGGGAGAGCCTGAGCAGGATCCTCCCCTCACTGCTCCCTCCTCCATCCTCCATCCTGCTCCAAGCCGCTCCTGACATATATCTTGCCGAGAGACAAGAGCGCCAGTGCAAATCAAACCCACCACCTATAAATTACCTCTTTCATTCTCCCTTTAGCTCTTTCTCTCCATGTCTCCACCCCCTTCCGCCTGCCCCCAGTCCCCCTTTTTGCCTGTTACCCCTGCATCTCCCTCCCTCCTTTCCTCCCTGCCCGGCTCCCCTCAACATGCGACTTCCCATTGCAATATAAACTTGGCTGTCAGAGGGGCAGTTGCGATGTGGCAAACTTGCCATTGTAACGGACAGCTTGACAAATGCAGAGGGGTGGCAGAGCGTTGTGGTCCACATACTATACCTCCTCTCTGCTACCCTCAGTGCATTGAGGAGAGGAGAGCAGGTGATGCAAGAAAAGGAAAAGGAAAGGAGGAACGAGGGGAAAGGAGGTAAAAGGAGGGGGGGTGGATGGGTGGTAGAGATAGAGAGAGTGACTTTCAGAGGGATAATGAGCCTTTGAACGATGGCTGAAATGTTGCCGTCAACCTGCCCTTCTGCTGCTGGGTAATTAGGTAATCAGTAAAGGCCTAATTATGGGATCAGGGTGCAGGGAAACAATTAGCAGAAAGTATTGCCACATAAAACGGAAATTTACGTTCTGCCAAAGCATGTTTAATTCCTGGATGTGTGTGTGCCGTCCTTCCTAAATAACCACATAAAAAGGACATTTCCCTTGCCTCCTACCTGCCAAGTGAAAAGGTTAATTTTAATGACACAGTCGGCATTTGTGGATAAATATGGGAATTTTGTGGGTATATGATTAAATTGAATTTTGAAAATAATTGTGGAATTTTCCGATCTTCTATTTAAATGCATATAATTATTGTGTTAAATATCTTTGTAAGTCTGTCTTTGTGTGTATGTGCGAGTGTGTGTGCAGGACAATCATGGGTTTGTACTGTGCAAATAGATGTATTGTTAAGTAGCCTCATTGGTTTGGTAAGTGATTGCAATTAAATTGTGTTGCAGGGCCCCCCTCTGACACAGCTGCCCTGTGTGTGCTAGAATTTGGTTAAAGGATGGAGGCTTTGCAAAGACAGAAGGCAGCGAGAGAAAATGTGAAAAAAAGGATCACTCAATGCACTCAACAATGCACTGGCAGCCCATACAAACATAAAAAGGGAGAGGAAGAAAGAGAGAGCGCAAGAGAGAAAATTGAGCTTAACAGCCTGATTCTTAACTATTATTTATCCATTATGGGGGGAATGGAGCCGGGGCGCTGTGCGGGAGAGGATTAGAGAAGATTTGTGGGCTTTACAAGGCCCTGTCCTCCCATCCGCATCGCTCCAGCTCCCAGGGGCTCCGCAGCCAGCGCCGGCTCAGCTTGTCTGATCATTTATCCATAATTAGAAAATTAATATTTTAGATGGCGCTATGATGAACCCATTATGGTGATGGGCCCCGATATCAATTATAACTTCAATTTCAATTTCACTTACAGCCACGGCAGCAAAATGGCTCCGGGTGGCGGAGTCGAGTGATGGGCTCGGTGCCACGGAGCATGACGAATACAGATCACTGCACATTAGGATGAGCAATTATTTGAACATGTATAAAAACTATTTACAAGCAATGTAATTGACCAGGGTCAGGGGGAGATGCAGGAAAATGGACAGCTTGACAAATTTTTGTTCCTACCAACAGGAAAAAAGGATTTATTAATTTCTTTGAGGCTGTAATTGAATTTTTGAGAGGGGTTTCTTGTTAAGTCTCTCCTCTGGTCCAGGGCTCATCTCCTGCTATGACCTTACATACATCTAACACCAAAGACTGTCTACTACCCCTGTCCCCATCAACACACACATACACACCCGGATAGTCTTCACATAGAGGCGAGGGGGGGCAGAAACACCTAAAAAAAAAAAAGCAAGGTGAAAGGGAATTGTAGTACAGGGAGGAAGAAAGGGAGAAGAGAATAAAAGAGAAAGATGTGTAATCTTCCATGTTGTCTCAAATATGTGAATCCACAGTCCTTTTTAATTGAATGTGCTGTAGCTGACATCTGAATGGAAAATGAATATAAACTAAATCGTAATTTTACAAATTAATTAATAATAAGAATGGAAAAAATACATTTTATCTGTTTATTTTTCTTTTGTTTCATCATTTTTGTCCCATATAAGACAAAAAGACTAATTAGTTAGCTGGAAATAAAATATTTGTGTTGTATGTATAATCTTTAGCCTATCAGTAAACATAGTAATGATTATTTCTGATAAACTATTCATTTGAAATACATAATTCAATTGTTTTTATGAATTATCGATTATCTTGTCAACAATTTAAATAGATAGATAAAGCATTTATCCATCACCTTATATTATAATGGTACAAATGTATATATTCTATATATTATGTCATATATTTTATGTGTTTTATGTGTACGGATATTTGTGTGTGTTCCAGCCAGCACTCCTTGTAATGTTGTAGCATAAAGCGAAATTATAATCCATCATTCAGCCCCATCCGACCATAGCAGAGAGGGGATATTACTATCTCACCACTGCTCCAACAAGGTTAGATGAATCCCCGTAACAGCCCTAATCATACACACACTTCATCACCGAGGCTAAACCACTGCACGTTAATTATGTAGACATCACTCAAAATACACTGCTACACTGGGCTCTGTGCTGCAGAGAGCTCATTTGTCAGCTGTGTGTGTCTCTGGCACAGAAAACAAAAGGTCAACCGGGTGGACATGATTTCAGATAGCCTGCTTGTTCCTTTAGCGGTCCTTTAGGCAATTTGTTTTGTTTCCTGCCTCTGAAGGAGACAGTGTTTTACATAGGTAACAAACTCATGGGCATTTTGGAGCTGTATATTTACCCCCAAGAATTTTATGTTAGTATTTTTATTTTCATATTTTTCATTCCTGTTGACAATAGCCTTGCTCATTTACATTCCTTCAAATTGGGTGTTATAACTAAGTTAATTTTTTCTCTAGAAAGTCAAATTTCTTCTGTAAAACATTAATAAATGATTATTTCTTATATTATTTTTTGTGTTTATTTCACATAGGGCCTCTAGAGCAGAACAGACCAAACAATTGTTAACTACTAATCCAACCAACATACGTTATTTTCATACCCTGTCTCTAGGTCCCGACCCAGACTTTGAACCCCCCTTTTTGCCCTATAGGCTTGGCCCATGTATGCCTGCTCAACGCCTTGTTTTCTTCATGTCAGTTTAATTGTTCACTGTCAGGGGCAGAGCAGCGGATAACAAGCTTAGTAAATGATGTCTGCTGTTGCTACACATTGATTAATATTTTACATGTTATTATCCTCTGTCCATTACCACAGCAAATTAAACTATAAATCACCCCCTCTGCTGGTGTCACCGGATCATAAATTGTCTCTCCCCTAGCTGCACGCTGCGCCATGCCATGCCGTGCAAGGTCTTCTCTTTGGTGAGACAACAAAGTGGGGAAAGTGCCTGTGTTCTTTAGCCTGAGTTATGGACTAGTCACGGTCACCATATACATCAGAGCCATGAAAAATGAGGAGTTTGTTCTGCTATAAAACATAAAGAAAAGCAAGCACCGTTGTGTTAAAAGTTTGTACCTGCGAGAGTCATAAGTAGTTATATTAAAGTAGGAAACATGCATAGGTGGAGGTTTAAAGATTATTTAAGCTTTTAGATATTTTACAACATATATAAAACTCAAAGCAGCATTGGTTCTTGTTTCATATCTTTTGAAATATACGAATTAAATGTGTTGATTATTCATAATTTAATGCTGTAATTTAAATGCAATTCATACAAAAATGTACAGTCAAATTTTAGTCAAATTTATTCCCAATACGTTACAGCTCCATTTGCATTTGGTTTGTAGTACCAGTCTGCTAAAGCCGCTACAGATAAACACCATTTTGCTTCAGACAGAGATGCTGCTGCTGGTGTTAAATGGAAATTCAGATGGAGCTGTAGATAAATATTTTTTCCCTGACTGTTTAGACCCATTTTTCCCTGGATATCATCTAAGATATCAGATGACCTTTCCTGTCTTGTCATTTTTTTTCTCATTTTCCCCACGCCGGTGGGAGAGATGCAAAGGTGCTTTACCAGCAGCTGAAAATCAATTTATACAGTCCCGCGTTGCATGTAGGGAGAGATGGGACAGAGCGGGCCTGATATAATGACACGGCCAATTGCATTGTGTTGGGCTGCGGGGGTCAAGTGGGGTCTCAGTGTGCCACGGATGCAGGCTTTGTTCGTACGAGGGGCATTAGGCAGGAATTACACAGCGGGGTCAAATGACCCAAACCCGAGGAGGGAGCCAGCACCTTGGGCCCCCCAGCCCCCTCATCATCAGGCTGGGGAGATGAGAGTGACACGGGATGACACTCCAGGAGGAGGGGGGTGGAGAAACACTCCCACTAAACACTTCACCTACTGATAGGTGCCGTTGACCCTTCCTAAATCTCATCATCGTCGTCCCAACGCAGGGGGAGATGGCGTGGGATTTTCTCTGACATCCCCTTCTATACCTCTTTCCCCCTTCAAATCTGGACTCCCAGCCTCGCTCTCTGTCTCTCTTTTACAGGCTCACTCATTTGTATACAGACGCATACGCCTCGATTTATTTATCTATCTGTCTGGCGGATGGAGCGGATGTCCCCTGCTGAAGATGGCAATACTCACAGACTGATCCCCCCTAAGCCTGCTTAGCATCTCCCAGCAGATACAGTCCCTCTGCGTCTTTCAATGATTTATCAATTTACAATGTTTGTTAAGATAGCTTTGCTGTGGCGTCCCAGTGGCTCAACAGCTGAAAGCGCATCACATGTTCCGGAGGCGTTTGGAGTCAAACACTACTGATGGCTTGACGTACGTCATTCACTCTGTGTCTCATCTGTCCTGTCATTCGCCCATATTTTGTCTAAAACACAGATAATGTTGTAATGTATGATTGATATATAATATAATCATGTTTTGATATACAGTGTGCTGTTGGCTCTGATGGTGGTTAAAGCCCAGGATGTGAGAATTGCCAGAGGGCCCTGACCCTCCGACAGTCCAATGGAGTGCATAGATCTGAGGTTAAGTCATCTGACCCGGCTGGCTGGTCAGCCGCCTGCTTTTCCCCATAATTACTGCTCAGACAACCCAACTTTTTCCCTTTCCTGCTCTTAAATCAACCCCAATCCATCCCTCAGGCCCACCATACCCTCTCTGTCACTGGGTACTGACATAAACTCTACATATTGGTCTTCCAGAGTCCATCTGTCAGATTCGGTTTTATTCATCAAATATATGTAAACACATTTGTCACAGGTTTTGGTAGGGACTTTTTCAAAACACTCTAGAAAACATCTAAATCTTCCTGTCGTAGTCTTGATGTACAACAGCAACTTTATGTTTAAAACATTAAATATATAATACAGAAGCGCAGAGATATTTATAAAGAACACAGAAAACATCCAAGAATAGCTGTCTATGTGCTGTCACAGTGGTGTTCAATGTAGATGCTTTACGCAGATTTGTTATGTTTTTGTCGTTTTGGTTATATTAAATAGAGGAGAGAAAAAAAAGAAATTTGTGAAATGAAGGAAAAAGATTGGTGGTAAAAACATGACAAATGCTCAGAGTCAAATTTGAACTTCTGAGTTAACGAGTGTGTGTGTTCAAGACAGACAACACTGTCAACTGTCAATGAACCCAACTTATGCATTCAAGCCAGAGCAATCCAAATCCAAACAGCTTGTTCTCTCTCACCGGTTTATTTCGACATCAGACATGCATATGTAACTACTGCTGCCTGCCGGATCTAAAGTGGATGCAAAGCAACCTGGGTAGAGAGGATCAACTAAAAGAGCCAGACAGAGAGAAAGAAATAAACAGACCAAGAGAAAATAAGAACACACAGCAGAAGAGGAAGAGCCAAACATAGAGAGAAAGCTAAGGAGAAAGAAATCAAGTGAAAGAGAGAAACAGCAGAATGGCTGCTGTCAGCGGAGGCCCACCACAGTGAAACACTAACTGTAGCGACAGGCTGATGAGTCAGTGTCTGTTTAAATGGCAGCTTGTCAGGCCTCCAGCTCTGAGGTGGGCTGCCGACCTGTCAGGGCCCTCGCCACATTAACCAGCTGACCCTATCATCCTTAACATTGCTCCGCCACCGAGCCGCCTGTCACTAACTCTGCCATTTGGCTTTCCAGAGATCTGCCAGAGAGGGCAGGCACAGCCACCTCTTAGTGTTGTTTATTGATTTCTGACCCGCCGCTTAATAGTTTTCCCAGTCCCCCTGAATGGCTTTTGTAAGCAATAGGGTTTGTACATCTCACAGATCAATACCTTTTATATTTACAATAAAATTGAAACGGCTTCTTGGTGGGTCTCGCAGCACCTCGGCATTTGTCATCCTTCTGCAAGGGAAAACTATGTCATTATCTGAATTAAAACATTTATTTCTGATTAAGAGAGTGTCCTATCTCATTAATTTTCCCCTTTCCAATAGAAGGGGAATGGAATCCTATTGATTTTTGTACTTTTTACACGTCTCCACTACTGGGAAGATAATTGAGAAGTTAGCCAGAATAAATGAAGTTTCTAGTCTTGTAGGGCAGCCAATACCTTGGATATCTGAGGTGTTTTTGTGGGAGCAGGCCTTTAATTTTGTGCCAGAAGAAGACAGGGGGACTGAACAAATTGGATTAAGGCTGGGAATGGGGGGGCTGGGGGTCTGAGGAGGTGGT
>NW_023339674.1:6568364-6576425 GCF_004916995.1 Morone saxatilis | reverse complement strand
GAAAAGAGAGAGAGAGAGAGAAGCTCAGGAGTCCACCAGCAAGGCAATTGTAAGAGAAACAGGTGGAGAGAAAGAAACAAGGAAGGAGAAAGAGGAAGACAAGGAGAGTATAGCCTCTGCGTCCATCCACTGACTCACTGTCTGGCTTTTGGCCACAGGGCCCCTGAGCAGATACACTCCTCTACTCCATCCCACCATTCCTCAACCATATCTCTCCACTCCCTCTTCCCATCAAGAACCCATCCCGCTTTCCTCTCTATCACTACATCCTTCCATTCTTTGGCCCTCTGAAGCCTGATCTCTCTCACTCTCACTCTGTCCAATGAGCCCTCCGTCCTTCCATCCCTCCTTCATGGACAGCTGAATGTGAGGCTGATAGGCCGTGGAGTGAGTGGGGCAGCTGCCAGCGCCCTGCAGCAGAACCATCTCTGACAGGCCACTAATTCAACCGACAGAAGAGAAACCTCAACTAAACACTCAGATTATAGGTCCAAAGAGAGGGGAAGAAAAGTTTAGAAAATGAGAAAATGAACTAAGAGAGGCGGCGGTGGTGGGTTAAGGTCTGGGAAAAACATTCTCTTGCTTGGAAGGGATAAGAACTACGTGAAGATCCAAGAAGGGTGTTTTAATGGGGATGTGAAAAGAGAACAGAGATGGAGAGTGAAATTGTATTTTGGAAGATTCTCTTCAATCCAAAATCCAATTAAATTCAATACAAGAACGTTAACCGTGTAGTAGAACAACCATCTTCTTCTTGAAAGGGATAATTAATGGGTAGCATCTCATCAAAAGACAAAGCATGTATTTTAAGTGGATTGTAATGCATGCTGTATGCTCACAAAATTGGGCATCTGAATCTGGAAAATCATTGTCATTGCTACTTTACTTTACTAAATACCATAAAATTATTTGACCAATAATCCTGTTAGCACATCTTAGTGAACAAGGAAGACATTATTCTATTAATATTAATATTAATATTATTCTACATTGTTCAAGAGAAGCTGAAAAAAGAATTAAAAAATGAGACAAAAATACGATATACCCCCTCTGCAATAGACCGGGCATTAAAAACCACCTCACCACCTCTTTCCATTTGTTTATCTGTATAAACTTACTCATGGCCGGCCAGGAGCAGTGTTCAATGAACAGCTTAATTTGTGGATGCATTTCTATGCCTAGAGTAATCTAAGAAGGGATGCAGAAAGGTTGGATACATTCATCACAAACACAAGCTTAACATAAGTGAAAAATTACAGGATTCCCAATGACCTTCCAACCAATCAGGCCTGGTAATTACACTCATTCATTACAAAGGAAGGGAGAGATGGAAGAATACAGAGATGACCCTTCAGGACAACAAAAATGTTTATAGATGGGAACAAAGAGGAAAATGCTAATGGCTCAGCTATCTGGCTGGATGGCCCTGAGACAATGCAGAATAATAATTTCCCATCATAAGCCAACTATAACCTCTGCAGAACTGTACATGGGAATTTATGTTCATATTTCAGCAGTGCATGGTAGCCATTTTACTGTAGGATAGAAGAATGTTAGTATACACTTAAGACTTTATATACAACATTATTACTATATTTCTAAAATCATATATTCTGTGGAAATACAGTAATAACATACTATTACCATTACACACATTTGGAGTTAATCAGCATTTAATGTGCCCACATCTTTATCTGAGCGTAAGTACAAGTACAAGATTATGCAGATGACGCTCATACTTGTATTTTGTTTTAAAACTTGTACATAAATTACATCTTTTGGATTCTTTCAATACCTAGAATTTTATCTTAGATCTTTGGCTCTTTGGGTGTTATGGATAGCACAGCTGAAGACAGGAAAGGGGGAAAGAGAGGATGACATGCAGCAAAGGTTGGATTCGAACCCATGGCCACTGCAGCAAGGACTCAGCCTTGGCACCAGCTCTACTACAAGGTGTGACTCAAATAAATGTTTTTAATATTTAATTTACAGTCCTCAGTGTTTAACTTGGCTTCAGTGTTGTTGCATAATAATTATTTTAAAACATGTTAAAAAAGTTTTTAAATGCATTGTGGGTCACCCTTTATTCATATAGCCCACTTAATACAGGTGAATCTCAAAAAAAAGTTTAATTGGTTAGTGTGAAAGGTAGGGCTGTAACGAATGCTATTTTCATTTCTCGTTTCTTGGTTTCTTTTTGAAATATCATAATAAAAAAATCTCCTTTTCAATTTCTTAAAGCCTAAGCTAATGTCCTCAAAGTTCATGATGTCTGATCAACGGTCTGAACACAAAAAAAAACTACAAATGACTTTTTTTTGAAAATTATTTGATCATCAAAATAGTTGCAACTAACTTTCTTAACTTGACTTATCCATTAATCAACTAATCGTTAAAATAGTTATGCAGCATCTGGTTATACAATATAAGTCTGAAAATTATCAAAACATGGGGTCAGATGGGGTTAGTGTTGGGACTAACCCTAACCCTAACTCTCTACAGGGTGCAATAAAGACACTTTGAGGACACTTTATTCAGTATCTAGTTTTCATTACCTGATTGAAAGCTGAGTCTCATCAGTGGACAATCTAAATAAAGTATGATGTAATAGCATAATGATTGAATTTGATGCTTTGTATGCTTTATTAGGTTGTGATCATGTGTCAGCTCCAGTGTCTCGTCTGGTACATAATTTCATGTAAACTCTATTTGTATGCGGCACTAGATTATTTTTTTCCTTGTATTTTGCTTGGCTAATAGCTAAAGCACCCATGGCACGCTTATTTCCCCTGCACTAACAACATGGAGATTCCTTGCTGACTTTAAATCGAATCACTATCACGCATAAATAGCACGATGCTCTGGCACTGAACTTTTCAATTCATTCCATTTCCCAGACGATGGTATCTGACTGCTTTTCTCTGATTATGCAGATGATATTACTTTTTTTCTTTGTCGATATGTGTTTAGGTGTCATTTGCAGTGGATGATGTTCTCATTGCTCAGTTTACCGCGCCCATAATAAGATCACCTGTGGTATGAATACATTTTCCCACTCTGCTCGTGTATTTGGATTTGCAGGGTAAATGAGTTTCTCTCAGCCTCGGAGAAAGCGAGAGAGACAGAAAGAGGGAGAGGGGGAGAGAGAGAACACATCAAGCACGTTCTTAGATTCACTTTAGAGCTTGACACCTCAGCGCTCGGTCAGTAAATGGCTTTTCTACAGCAGGAGGTGGGAAAGGGGTTTGTGTGTGTGTGCTTGCATCAACATCTCTGGGTACCTCTGTGTTTCTATGCAGCTACAAGACTGCACGTGTGTTTTCTCATGTTTGTGTGTGTCTTTTGTAAGTGTGTTTGCGTCAGTGTGTGTGTGCGGTGGAGATGCCGAATTTTACAGCCACATCTACATCCATACGCCCTCTTTGTATTCCACCCTGCTACCCAAGCACAGGCCTCAGCTGTCATTATTCCCTGTCCATCCACAGAGAAGTTATAGTTGGCAAAAAACCCATCAGGTGGGCAGGACAACGGATAATTGAGGTGATGATCGGAGCTGTTCAAAGACAATTGATAGTGATGGAGACAGGGGGAGCGGGGAGCTCAGCCGGCTGACCGAGCTCTCCGGGGGCTCGGGGAGCGCCAGACCAGAATGTGGAATAACACATAACAAAGATACTGCTGCTCTTGTAGCCAACAAAGTCCAATTTGTCATTATTGTTTTTGTCCCTGAAAATTAATCAAAATATTCAGCTTTAAACCAAATAAATGACTATTTTTTGGCTTTATTCACAGAAAAAAAGTTAAAGGTTTTTTTCTTTGACAACAGAAGTACAGTATGTCCTGGCCCCGAGACCAGCCTGGGCTTTATTAATAGCCCAAATCCCCTTCGCCAAGCCTGCCTCAATCACACAGCAACATATTGAACTAGCAGAGAAAGCCATGACCTGAACATCATATTTCCACCAGCTCCAATCCAAGTGACAAGTTGCCAAACTTCAAAATCTCCCAGAAAACCCAGTTAAGGCAAAGCAAGTTGTAAAGGCGTTTTTCATAAGACGAGGGACAAGGGGGAACAAATGGAGGTTATTACTTTCCTCCATTCCAAATAGCCCCCTACTGTCTGGCTGAAATAGGGCTGGCAAAAAAAATGTCTGTATATCTCACATCCATACCTGACATCATACCTCTGGATTTTTCTATTACCCACTGGCGCCTTTTTTTCCCCTTCTTTTTCTCCATTTTTCTTTGCCCACACGCAAATGTTATCACCTAAATGTCATCAATTGTGTACATATAAAATCAGCCCATTATGTGAGCTGATTGAGTAGTTTCAGTAACATGTATCTTCAAAAGTCCTTGGATGTCTTTGCTGAAAACTTTGGATTCTGCCAGCAAACCTATCACTCGTGTTTCTGAAGCATGCCGGTTTTACCTGACTTGCATGCAGGTGTGTTTCTAGGAATCGATGGGTGGTTCGAGTCCAAGTGCACAATATCAATAACTCCATCACACATATAGTGACACCTCACACACAAAAAAAGTCATAGACACACGTAAACACGCGCGTGGTGGTCTTGCATTACAGAGGCATCGTATCAATAACTCTCTCATTCGTACGACCACACACACGCTGTCACACACACGCGCTGTCACATAGAGACACTGTATCGATAACTCAATATTTCAGGTGTCAGTCTTGTGTGGTGTGCCATGCCCTCTGAGTGGCGGAGGGGGGAGTTGGTTGGCAGCAGAGGACAGGGAGGGACACCCCCTGACAAGGCCGTCACACCTTTCAATACCTTCACTCTGCCTGTCATTAGCTTGTACGTGTGTGCGTGAACTTCTGGCTTGAGCTGGCACCGTCAGCAACTATCACTCCCCTGATTTCCACCACACTCACACACCTCATCGTCTCAACATTCTGCAGGCTTCACCTTAAAGCTGGCTGATCTGGGAGCGCGACCCACTCTAACTCCCCCCTTGTGACTCCCCCTACCTCCTTCCTTGCTGCATGATCCTCCACCAGCTCTTGAGTATTGACCCAAGCTGTCACCCTGGCCGGCACCCCTGACCCCCCTTGGCGGCAGGGGATCCATGGTGAGGCCGAAGGTTCAAATGATTTTCCTCCACCTCCCGCCATCCTGTTTTCCCAGTGAGCTGATTGCTAATGACAACATTAGAAAAGGGCATAATGGAGATTCCACAAACAATTTGCCCCTTGGATTTGCAAACCTAAATATCTGCAGAAGTTACAAAGGGGTGATGGGTGATTGCTTTGTTTGTGTTTGCTCATACTGCAATGTTAAAACAGGGGAGGAGAAAATTCTTTGTGCAGGCCTCTGTGGGCCTTAGGCTTGGAGCAGTTTGTTCATAAAAAAGATAATGAATGAATAATGAATAATTGAAATAGTAATGAAATGACTTCATGCATTCTTGCTCATTTGTAATAAAAACTGTGCTGATAGGGCGTCCCGGTGGAATAGAGGTTTAATAAGAAGCTGACCATGTTATGGCAACATCCTGGTTAGAGTCCAGACGTGGAATTTTGTTGCACTTAGTCCTGCATCTCTCTCCTGTAATTCCCTTAATGTAATCTCTCTACTATCAACTTTTCCTTTTTTTAAGCAAAATTGTCTAAAAGTGCTTAAAATAAGAATGGTGCTGATGTCAAACTCAGAAAGTGTAGCACTAAAAGGGTCAAAACAATACACTTAAAGTTTAAAGTATTTGCTTTGAAACTTCATTTTTGCAAAAGGAAAATGCAGAGGTTGAAAGAAGAGCCTGTCTGATGATAATAAAACAGTCCCCGCAGTCTTTTATCTTGCATCTAGCGGATTAATGCTAATGTAAGTTTCTTTCTCAGTGCAACCAATAACATCCTGCCAAATATCCTAAAAGGATCCCCAGAGCAGCCCTGATGCTCCTCCATTACAGGCCTTATAATAGCTGCCTGAGATATATGTATTTATGTGGCAGGAAATAACATTAGAGTGAATTGCCATAACAACTTTATAAATCAGGCAGGCATAGGGATGGCAGGTACGAGAGAGAGAAAGAGAGGGAGAGAGGCAGTGCCAAGGTGGCGGTAACGCTGATGAGAGGTATCTGAGATGGCATCCATCACTACTGTGCAGCCATACGTTGTCAAGAAAATGGGTTAAACTCTGTTTCACCATATTGGGTGCAAACCACCTTACCAAAACCACAGGCCTTTCTACATTTAATACATTTAAACATAAGTTCAAAAGCAGCCAACACCATTCATGTTGAACCTACTGGTCCTGCAGGTCGTCCTGCTTCCCCATCTATCCAGAAAAACAGGGGAGATCTACCCATTAATCAAAAGTTACAAACAGACTTTGCCGTGTCATAACTCTTACGATGGGCTTTTCCGTTGATTGATTCCTATACACACATACTGTCTGATTACCATAATGTGTTCTTGTGGTGAAAATTCTGGCGGCAGGGGTGAGTGGGGTGGGGGTTGAAGGGAGGGTGGTGTTGGTAAGGGGTTTGGGGAGGGGGTTGGGCTGTTGAGAAGCGAGCGGGAAGTAAATAACAAATGGCCCAGACCCCACCTCATCCGGAGTGATTTCAATCCAATGTTCCATCATAGCTAGTGGAGAGAGGCGAGTGTTTGGGGTTTGGGCTATCAATTACAGATATGTGTAGGCAGGCAGACACTATCATTTCGCTGATTGTCACCAGTCCACTGCAGTGACATCAGGAAGTGATTCATCAGTCTATTTCCTGTGACACCCGGAGAAAGATGACATGCTAGGGCTTGTGGAATTATGGCGGATCCTGAAAGAAGGGCTCTTTAACATGCTTGGGGGGCTAACACATTCTAATGCAGACATTTAACCTCTCTCCGCCAGCGATTGCTCTTCACTGACTCTGTCCATTCATTCGTTTCAGCCAGGGTCTGGCTATTGATGAAACTATCTGTACTATTTGTTCATCAACATGTCATAAAGTGTATCTGTGGCATGGGAAACACTGAAAAGTTGCCTTTTACAAGATTACAGAACATCCACAAGAGAGAAAAAGATACTAGACAATAAAAATGTGTTTAATGATTTATTGTTATCACAATGATAGATAGCAGGTATGATTGTGAATCTTGTCAAAATTAAATAATGTTGCAGTTACAACAAAAAATTTGCAGTAGAAGCATTAGTAAACTCAAAAACATTATCAAAGAAGTACACTGTAATAATATTTCTCAAAACGGAAATGTATACATTTTTATTTTCTTCATTTTTAAAATATATGCTTAACAAGCTTAACAAATTCCTTTAATTACTTGCATCTAAGCATTATATTAGATCATTATATATAGTATATTACGGCTCACCCACTCCTATGTACAGTATGTCCCTGTCATGTTACTTTCAGTGATTACAGTATACAGCTGTTACCTGAAATAACACAACACAAGAAGAATGAGAATAGTGCTGCAGCTAATTGTTTGCATTATTGATTCATTTGCTTATTCAATTTTTTTTAATATAATATATTTTGTAATCTATAAAAGTCTGAAAATCACAATTTTCAACCCTTAGATTATCATATTTGAGAAGCTGGAACCAGGGGATATTTGGCATTTTTGCTTTTGCAATTTCATTTCAGCTCTAAAAGTGAACAATACAAAAGGAAAAACATGGTAGGGAATCATCAGTAGAATATTAGTACATCATGTTGTAATTATATGAAATAAGAAAACAAAGGATAAAGATAAGATTGCTTGTTTTCTGAAAGACTTGACAGTATATGACTATGGTGGCCCATCACAGCTGCATGGATACAAAGGAAACAGAGGTAAATGTCCTGTGCCTTGCCTTACTCGCAGGTCATCCTTCCTCAGAGATTCATACCAAGCTGGCAGTAAGCACAGATGATACCAGCAGGCCAAACTTTATTCCCCCCCGTTGCAATTGCGTCTGTGAGCAGTGACTCTATCAATCTGCTGGCGGTTGGGAAGATTGCCTAATCCGGTAGCCAAGGGACTCTTATCATCAGTCTGCCTCTTCATTGTATAAGTGTGTGTGTTTGTGTGTG
>NW_023339674.1:6547430-6568339 GCF_004916995.1 Morone saxatilis | reverse complement strand
CATCAGTCTGCCTTCATTTATAGGTGTGTGTTTGTGTGTGTGTGTGTGTGTGTGTTTGTGTGGGTGTGTGTGTGTGTGTGTGTGTGTGTGACCAGCCAGCGCCTTATTGGCGCGAAATGTATGTACTGCTCCTCTGCTTAACATTGTCACCCTCATTTGTAAACACAGTCATCCATCAGGCGCCGACCCCCCACTTATCCAAACAGATGAAGAAGGTGTATGTTCTTATAATTTGCTCTCATCTCGGAGAGAGACAGAATAATAATAATCTCTCCCTGATGTACAGTTGCCCCCTCCTCCTCCTTCTCCTTTTTTAGCTCTACTTTCATTCTCTCCTCTTTCTCTGTTTCTCGCTTGTGGATAGTGTATTAATGAAGCGGCCTAATTTGACACCCCACCACAGTGTAATGGATTAAAACGTAACACTGCCATCCGTCTGCCAGCCACAAATAAAGCATGCCGTATAAATATTGTAATTCATACTTGTGATAAGAATCATGGTGCCACCTCTTGCCTGTGTGATAATAATCTTAACCTGCTGATGCAGATTGGAAAAATCTGACTGTGTTCCTGTATGTGTATGGGTGTTTTTAAATTCATGCTGGTGCTGCAAATAATGTCTGTAAGAGGATGGACTTCCACCATTTATGTAAAGTTGTGCAAATTTTCTTGTTTTCTACTCTTCTTGCCCATTTTTTGTATGACTTTCCCTAATATTCTTATATTTTCATTATGAGTATAGAGTTGTAAAAGAGCGCCGTTCATTGAGCGTGCTCGTGTTTTTGGTGAATGGTGATCCAAACGCATCTTTTTGCAACTAATGAATGAGGATGTGAGTGTCGTTGACCCCTTGCCCACACAGCATGCGTGAGCAGTGCGTGACGGCTGCCTTGCTGAACTGCTGTGGACACAGAGCGTTTCTGCTTCATCTTTCTACATTGAGTTTGCCTTTGATAAATATATTACAATACAAAAAAAATGTTAACAAAGTTTCTATCCACAGAAACACTAGAAAACTTTTAATCTGAAGCAGATGCAGGAGGTGTTTAGTAAAATGTTGTTATTATATTTGCATTTTATCATTTAACCTATTCTACAGATAGGCTATAGACAGTGAAAAGGTGAAAGGTGTATGTGTTGCTGGTATCATGTTGATATAACTATGAACAGATCATTTTCATTATTTTTGCTGGGAACTGCGCACAGTTTGTGGGAAAAATAAAATATCCTGAACTTTCTAGTGAAGCGTCAATGCATGTGTGAGATACACAGCTCACGTGGACTGTTTGTCTACTTTAACCTGTTAACATGGACGGCAAAATAAAAAACAAGACCGCAATTCACGCATGCTGTGTGAACTGGGCTTAACTCCTGCGAAAGAGTTACACTTTAATTTTCAGGCGCATCGCTGAAGAGAGAGGGGAAAAAAGTGAAAAGCCGTGTTAAGTGGACAATGATCACAAAAACTCAATAATAAAATCAAAGTTACAGCATTTTGTAAAGCAGCTCATTGAACTGAACTTTGAGCTAACTCTTCTTTAGTATGAACTTGGTAGTGACATGGGAGGAGCCGCAGCCTCAATGTTACTTCACATAGAAACAAAGCAATGCAACAATCATATAAGTTTATGTTATGACCACCAGTTTTAATTATTTCAACTTAGTTTCTGAGAAATCAGGATTTGTCTGTGAGTTTGGCATGAAGAACAGGTCTAAATACTAAAGTACCCATGAGCTTGGCCACCTTTCCTATGGAGACAAAGTAAATCAGAGGGGCGAATCAGACTGATAGCAAATCCAAAATGCTTTGTTAACAGGATGGCACCTTCAACCAGATAACCAAAACAATTCTCCCTACTGATGATTCAACAAAGCCGTAGAAATACTCCAACCGACATTCAATTAACCTTGTCTATTGGAAAAATTAATCAGACTTTTTCTTCTGGAACCAGTGTGCCCAAAATAACTCTATCCTCACAATGACCATCACCTCCTCCCTTTCCACTTTCATTGGAACCACACCTCATCATTCTTTTCTTCTCAATCTTTTTTTAATCATCCCCATGTTCATCATCATCACCGTCCAGCCTTCCTCTTTAGCAGCAGGTGTCTTGACTTTAACAACTATTCTTTATAAGCCGCTCAGACTGTCAGCACTTTAGTCACGCTCTCGCAAGGAGCTTAAGTCCTCACTCCTGATAAGAGCCTGACCATTGTGCTCCGAGCTTTGTCTGTTGCAAAACATGGTTAACATGCTGAGATAGTCATCTGTAACAACTTTATGAATGGACATATGACACGTGGCAAGCTGCATGGGAAAAGATCAGCCCGGCAGTTATGAGTGGAGATGTTGTTGCCATCTGCTCAGGCTGCGAGAGACCCTCAGAGATTTAGACTCTTATATCTTTACAGCAAGTATTTCTCAACGTTGAGTTGCAGCTGCTGTTCAAAAACAGTTTATTGCGAAACAAGAAATACAACACCAACAACATTTTTAATTGTGTATATAGAAATCATATTGTAAAAATGTTATTGCAATGCATTTGGACTTTTCACAGGAAATATGGCTGCAGGTAATTGTGTAGTTTGACTAGTAGTTTGAGTATTGTTGGTTGGGATCAATTACCACTTAATGCCTGTTCTTGCAGTGTACTTTGCTTATTTAAAAACTTGATTATTTATAAGTTTTGTAAACTGTTCATAGAAGTTGTTGAATTGAGTTCTTAAACCTATTGACTTGAAATTATTTTTTAATCTTACACACTATAGCCACAAAATCACCCTAATCCCGTTAACAGCATTATGGTTGACTATTGTATTCAGAAGTGGACCTCTTGGGTAAGCACTCTTACAAAGTGGGCCTATCCCAACTGATGCTTTCTGAATAGCAAACATCTCAGTGCCTCCATTTGCAATGTAGATGTGCGTGCGTGTTCTCGCTCTCTATTGAATTGTTTTCTTAATCGTTTCCTTTGTGCCAAGAAGTAAAGAAAACAGATTGTGTCTGAAGAGCATTGGAAGTGCCAATGACCCCTGGTCACGACAGCAACATAAGGACTGCCAGAACAGCAGATAAAGAGCCAGACAGGTCAACTACTCTGTCCTGCCATGATTGCTAGCACCAACATTTTCTTAAAGGGAGACAAAATTGGAAATCTGTGTAGCCTCTTGCATTTTAAAGAATATGAACTTTTAGAAAGAATTTGCCATTTTTTTGCTATGAACCTATTTGCTGGATTTTCAAATCATTTTTGAACCATTATGGACACATTTGTCCTGTCACCACTACCGACTGAAGTTCCTCTGTAAAGTCAATAACGGGTCTTATACTCATTCTCTAATACTGTTATTGAGCATCCCATCCTGTAAACATGAGCTATTATTGCAATAGCAGCCAATAATGAAGTCAGTGCTTCTCTTATGTTAGAAAAGGAGGCACATTCTCAACTTATAAATGTACCAAGCACTGTAGCAATGATCAAAAGGCCAAAACATTGTATGATTGGAAAGAAACCTAATTGCCTTTCAAACCTCTGTGGCACGTTCTATTTATTAATCTGAAAGTGGTTCCAAATCTTGGGGATAATGAAAATCTCTTTTATAAATATGTATGCAGTGAAGTCACAACATAATAGGGGCCTGGTGAAAAACAGGAGGCAGCAAGGCGGCTGAAGGATGAGGCGCAGACCCTGCAGAAAAGAATGTTCCCCTAGCAGAAATTGGTTTAATTAATAGGACATTTTACATAATGATTACAGTGTAATTGCACCGACTAGCAGAGTGTCATTAAATATATCCTTGCTCCTTTACAACACCCTCCAGCTAAAAATAATGAGTTACATTGGAAATCACTATGCAACAGGTTCATAAATAACATTTAAGCCCATACAAGGCAAGTACTTATAAATAATAAATATTTGCCTTTTGTAATTGAAGAAAAAATGACTGCCTCTTTTTTCCACCACTGCATGCTGCTTTGTCCTGCTGTAGCCCTGGAAAGGAGATTTTTCCCATTTTTTCCCCTCTTGTAAGTGCTGAATAATTTATTTGCCGGCTAATAGTCAACACTGTCAACACCCAGTGGTTAAAATATACCTGTGTCCAGATAAATGCAGCAGCAGGCTACAAAGCGATTATTCCCTGCTTCCAGATATTTTGTTGGATGCAGTCCCTGTATACACTGCAGTAAATCACCAACTTCCAATTACCTTCCTCCATAAAACAAGGCTCGTATTCAAATCAGGCCCCAAAAGAGAGAGACAGAGACGGGGACAACTGAACCCATGCCTGGGGGCGCTGACTGAATGTGTGCATGGGTGAGCATGTGTGTATGTGTGTGTGTGTGTGTCTGTGTGGAGGGGGTTAGGGGTGGAATTTGTTTCTTCGTATAATGCTTATTCCATTTTACTGCAAAGTGGCACTGCTCCACTATCCCTGCAATAGCACTTTCATGCTGGCTGGGTTTTCATTGGCTTAAAAAGTTGGCTACTGAAATATTTTCATTAGTCTTTCTTCAAGTGAAGAGCCAAAAGTTTCTCTTGAATATCATCCAAAACAGGATGAAAGAGTTAGATATGCCATGATCAAGTGCCATGATTGCAGAATTACCAAAGCGGTGGTAATTGTTCTCAGGGGATTGTTGTGCTGTAAGTGGATCTATCAATCATTTTTATGTATTGGAGCTTAGAGGCGGATGTTGGAGGCCCCGTTTAAGTCCTCGCTGCTATTGGATGATTATCTCTTCTTCAAAAACTCAACCTTTCATGTATTAAGAAAAATGAAAAATTGCTTTGAAATGTTTTGGAATTTCACTTTTTAGAGTAACAAAACATATGCAGTAAAAAAATTAAACTTAGAAGAAAAAATTAGGTTATAAGTTTTTTAGTATTCAGACAGCAAATAGTTTATTATATTAGAGCTCACTGACGTCCTGGGGATTTCCTTATTGGGGTCGTATCTCTGCATCAGTGGAGCTACAGGATTAGTGATGTGATTGTCCAATTTGTTGTTACTGTGCCCTCTGTGAACTCTCTGACCACAGTTTTTTGTGTTTGAGTGTGTGAGAGAGAGATATATGTATTCAGCAAGATATGTTCACATTGTCACATTAAGGAGAGTCACCTTGCATTCGTGACAAGATTAGACCGGTATTTAAGGTTTAGGTTCAAGGTTTTCTTTTAGGGTTAAGGTTAGAATTATGACTTAGTTAAATGTACAGTGAGCAGTGGTAAGGAACTATTAATAATACAATGTAAAAAAAATCCACTACAAGTCGAAGTTCTGCATTACAAATATTAGGTATGTAAATATTATTAGAAAAATGTACAAAGTATTAAAATGTAAAAACATAAAATAAAAATAGCCCCTGTGCAAAATATACTATCATTATTTTATTACATTATTATATTATTAGTGCTGATGCATTACTGTGAATGCACAATTTTACTGTATAATTGGTCCACATGGAGAAGATTTAACCAATTTATCTACTGTTAGTTTAAACTATAACATCTATTAGCTCATCATATGTTTTGTATATACAATTTTTAACAGACAAATAACATACATAAAGTTAAGTAAAAAGTACAACATTTCTTTCTGAATTATAATGGAGTAGAAGTGGCATGAAATGGAAATACTTGAGTAACCTAAAATTTTTACTGTACTACTGTAAGCACTGTATCTGATTAAATGTACTTTACAGCACTGACATTCAGTCTTCCAGGAATTGATGTAAGTCAGTAGTACAGCGGTACAACTTTGCATCTATGTATGAATGTAAAATCCATGTCACTCCCTTTCACACTCCTCCCACCTTCAACGACCTCCTTCATGTCTTCGTCACCCATCCCTCTTGTCGTTTTGGCTCCTCTCCTCCACATCCTGCAATCCTTCTTGTCCCCATTGAACTACCACACAGGGTCTGATAAATGTCTGCCCAGGTATCATCATCACACATGCAGATTCCCCTCGAACACGATTCACTTTTGATCAGCTCCTTTGTACTGGCGGTAGATAAAAAACATTTAGGATGCTCTCCTTCTTGCTCGCCTCCCTGCCTCTGAGTGTATTAAATACCCCGCTTCCATTCCACTCCACACACACACACACAAGAAGCCTCCTTCCCCCCATACCTATATACAGGCAGCAGACACCATCAATGGATTGCATTTATGCAGAATGCATCAATAACCGGAAAAACTAAGAGGCCTTGTCAGGGATGGGGAGTTGTCACAGGCACGGGCAAACGAGTCTACGCGGTGCTCATCTGAGCTGCAATCAGCCCATAATCTGAGTATACATCAGGCCTCTGTGACATGGAAATTTCCTGCTCCTCCGCTCTCATTTTCAGAGGCAGTAATCACAGGGAGAGGCGCTCAACCTCACCGAAATGTATAAATAATTTTCATTCAAACATATTAACAGTCAAAATACCAGAATCCATCATGGCGGTGCGAGGAGCTTCTTAAGAAGCAATCAGGGTCTCTGCATGTGTTCTTTGTCTTTGGCAGCTGAGAGACAGGGCGCAGATTACTTGTGCAAGTCCTGTTTTGCATAATGGCCTACCCCCTTGGTGCTTTTAAACTTTCCTGCCGATCCATTACGTTTACCAAGCCCAGTTCCCTGCCTGTCTTTAATATCATGCTTCCTCGGAAAGAAGATCTGGACGAGGCTTTAAAGACCTTTTTATTAAGGCAGGCATGTGGGCCTCCATCCATCTTACCCAACCTGCAGACACGTTTATGTTCCATGGACGGGTTATGTACCGCCATCTTAAAGAGCGAAAACTTGCCCTTTTTACCTCATTGAGAAAAAAGGAATTTCGGAGACGAGTTTGTAGTTTTCAAGGTTACCAGGCCAGATATGCCCTGAGCAGCAGTGGACTAAAATGCCTCTGAGAGTATACGTTGTGTGCCATCAAGCTATCTACGGTAATGTTTAGCCAAATTTATATGAAGGGACAACATTGGACCTGAATAGAGACTACTGTGCCGCAATGGATAGTGTCATATGCTCAACACATTTATGTACGAAGATGTAAAATGGCATAATCCAGGCATAACACCATCTCATTAAAGCACAGCAAAATATCCCCTTTTTCATGCCAGAGGAGAAAAAGGATGTTAGCGCAATTCACAGGAGGTGAAAATTAAGGCAGTTTGAGCTTGGAGCCCACCCGAGCTTGACAGGACATGGGCTGCAGTTTTATGTCATGTCGTTTATCTGCAGTTTATATTTTCTATGACCGCATTGTCTCTTTCAAGAACCTTTGGAAAATACACAGGCTGTAAAAACAGCCACCTTTTGTCTGCCATGCACCTCACAAACGCTAATGTTTTTGTAACAGTTGCAGCCTCTTAATGATCCACAAACACTTTTTGCAAGATATTTCTTTCTAATATCAGTTTGAATGTCTTTCCTGAGCAGCAGATGTGGGGTCAGCAAAGGTGGAAGGTGGGGAGTAATGAAACATTCTGAAAACGGTGTAAAGCTAGTGAGGGATGCCCTCATCGTCGACGATAAAGCACACTGAGGCAAAGCAAACACCTATGGATCACAGCCCTTTTCATTACAACAGTAAAAGGATCCATACTTTCCATTTCTCACCATCAGCTTAAAACGGTAAAACCAAAACTTTGATGTAAAGTTCCATAATAAAAAGAATAATAATGGCTCTCTGTGTGCTTACTGATTAATGGGTTGGATCATAACAGTGTGCAGACAAAGAATAGAATTTATTCTTTTCTAGCTAGAATTAAACTGAAAAATAGGCATGTCTTATCTTTTAAACAAAACATATGGTACCTGCACCCTGACCTCTGACAAATCATCACAAAAATGTTAAGGTTTCAGCATAAGAACATTGATACAGCAATTAATACAATGCAGACAACATCAACAGGCTAAATAATATCCAGTTAAGACGCATAAACAGGTATGAGTTTTCCATCTAATATGAAATTGAAAATTAGAAGCAAAAGCATTGACCTGCTGTTTTCTTTGAAGTGAATTCACAAAAAGTGATCACCTCAGACAATTTCAAGTTCTTTCTATACATGATATTAGAGTAAATACATAAGTAGTAAGTAGTAAATAAGTAATATGTTGATATTTTATATCTCCAATCTCCAAAATTTCAACTCTTGATGAGCTATTAAAAAACAGCTGGCATACACAGACCATTGTCATGTATAACTGGGTAGTACAATCTATACATGTGCATGTTGTGGCAGTGTGTATTAAATTGCAAATCAGGAGGACAAAGTAAAATGCTTGCTTTTGTTATATCCGTTCTTTGCTCCTCCCTCCCTTGTCTGTTCTTCCTCTCCTCTCTCTGGCCCTCTAGACTTTAAGGGCAACAAGGAATTATAGCTCAGTGAAGTGCAGTGGCAAAGCCCCAGAGATTCATAGACAGTCTCAATGATAAAGTCCAATCCAGGAGAATCGCTACTAGTGCAATAACAGCGAGAGAGGGTCACAATAAAGTTTAGTTTAATGACAAGAACAAATAACTTTAACATTTGGCTGGGGCACTGAACCCCTTCCCGGGGATCGCATCTGATATATCAGCGGGCAACTGCCCGTGACTGCTGGGCGATTGTGCTTGCCACTCTGGCACTAGTGATGCATGTGGGGTCTCGTGGCAGGTGTCCATTTTATAGACTTATTCAGTTCGAAATTTTGGACACTGGCTGAGGCTCAAGATAGGGCGGAGAGGCCTGGCTAGATTATTGTTACTGCACAGCTGACATCTCTCAGGCTCCTCTCTGTATTGCTATCTGGCCATGGGACTCCTATCTAACTTTTAGCCACTGAATAGCTAACAGCCAGCGTCTGAGGTAATATCAAGGCTACTGCTGCAGAGCTTGGACAGAGTCCTGAGGACAGGGCCACTTAGCCGCTAATTGCCACACAAACGACACAGAGCAGAAGAGGAATTATAGGTGACCAGCTGTTGGTCAGTTTACTCTTCTGCTACTGCCAGCCAATAATATTAGAATTATCCATAAAATTTTTTAGATTTAATAGGGTAAATATCAATTATTTTAATGAATGATTAATCTGAAAAATTTTCTTGATTAATCAATTAATTGTTCAATCAAAAAAAATTCAGAAAATAGAGAAAAACTGCCTAATGGTCAAAAAAAGTCAGAAAAAAATTACAATTTCTTAAAGTTTAAGGTGACATCTTCAGATGTCTTTCATTGTTTCTCCCAAAATATTCAGTTTCCTGTCGCATTAGACAAAGAAAGGCTGCAAATCTTCACATTTGAAGTGGAATTAGATTAAGTGTGGTATTTTGCTTGAAAAATAAAGTAATTAACTGATTATCAAAATAGTTTCTTCCGATTGCCTAATCATTTAATCAGCTAATCGTTTATATTGAATAATTCTATCACAGTCAACTCTTGATATTGAGAGACATGAAGACAAAAAGCTTCATTGGTAGACGCTTACAATGTTTTATTCTTCTAAGCTGTCTTATATCAACATGTTAACAACATGAGCATTGGCGGCGCAATGATGAGAAAATTCTATGGATCATAACAATATTCAATTTGCAGCCACAGCACCCTCTGACAGGCTACTTAGCCCCAGTGAGTGATGAGTGCCGATGGCCCTGAGGTGTTGCTGATGGCTGCATGGTTCTGCTGGGCAGCTGCTGGTCTGTGGCTGGATCAGGGGGTTCAGGCTGGCCGCCATATTGTAAAAAACAGCAGGAGAGGAGGCCATGGGGAGACGGATAATGGAAGATAGATACCGTACACGGGATCAGTTTCTCACATCTGAAATGATGAGCATAGAACCTGGATAACATGTTTAATTCATTTAGTTTGGAAAAAATGTGATAAATATTAGGATGGAAAAGGTTTTAAGTGGAAAAGCAGCATTCAGGAACTTAAACCTCTTTCAGGATACTATTGCCTGAACTCATCTTAATGCTAAGTCTCTCTATCTCCACTCACCCATCTCAGAAACCCTCCCTTTGGTTATTTGTGGCCACATTTCTAGTTTACACGGCCTGAAAAGACCCATTCAGTACAGCTATTGTTGAATTCAGGTCTCATATGCAGATCCATTTGAAGGGCCATTATCCAAAAAGAATGTGGGAGACAAAGTGAAGACAGGCTAGTGACAAATGATCAACCTGATAATAGGCTGTAAGACACACTTACCATGCTAACAACACGGCGTGCAGAACGTACGCGCCCCCCGTCGAAAACAAACAATGTGCTTCCAATCTATCATCGTTGATCCGTGTCATCATTACCCCTCGATGGCCATGCGGACATCAACATGACAATGCAACATGCAGGGGCCGCATTAGTGCGATAGATTATTATCATAGAGAATGTGGCAGAAATCTCTTATGGAGCATTATAGCTGGCGTGGAGAGTAACAAACAAACAGATTTATGTCGTGCTCTCTCTGAGGAGGCAACTTGGCTGAGCAAGAGTGTGTGTGCGTATGTGTGTGCATATGTATGAGTGTGTGTGTTGGAAAGCTTTGCAGGTGAAATGTTGTGCTAATTCTGTACAGGATGGGCTAATGTCGAGCCCCCGGGTCCTGTTCTGTTGGCAAGCTGATTGGTGATTAGAGATATAATTAAGAGCAGCTTTGACACAGGCACTGTCCTCCACCTTCTCAAGCTCCTTTGTCAACCCCCCCTCTTCTACACGTACACACATACACACTCCAACTGCCCCAGCCACCCAACCCGCAAAGCCCCCCAGGCCACTTCCCATCGCTGTTTATGGTGCTTCCTCCATTATCCGACAACAAAAGGAGTCCTCAACACACAAAACCCCAGCCAGCTGTGTGCCTGACATGGTGGGGAATACACAGCCCCTCTCCAGCGACAATAAAAAGAAACTTGAGTTTAAACAAAAAAAGTTACACCATATTTGCTCAGACTAACTATGATGAAAGGCAATGAAGACAAGGGCTCCTCATGTAGGTATCAATATAAATATTACTGGAAGGTCAATTAATATGTAAATTAACTCCTCCATTTAATTAGCTATTTAACTATTTTCCAAGGCATGGACATATTAAATCATGCTTAAAGACCCCTCTAACTAGCCTCCTGACAATAGTGCCAGGGAGTCGTGGGCTCATAAACTACCGGCTTGACCTATAAAGAGCCCCGAGTCTGCTAATTCCATCTCAGCCTAATTTTATGACTTGCATAAAATAACCATAGTGCAGCTTTGTAGCTGTAAAGAGGATATGGGTAATAAAACGGAGCCGGGGAAAGCATCAGAAATCTCCTCTTCACTAGTGTCCTCATTTATTATTCTATTATTCTTTGCAGGGTACCGGGCTCATGTGAAAGACAAATGACCTTATTATATTAAATAATTTGTGAGGATATTAACCGTTAATCACACATAAACAGCATTTAAAAGGTATTGATTTTCCAGTGCTCTCAACAGCTTGTTAAATTTACGTCCAATAACATGATAATAGATAATCAGGTGAATGATACTCATCTGTAGGGGACAAAGCAAAGGTAATGGGCATCACTGACCCTGACTTTACCATATCTCTCTATCCCACTCTTTCATGACCTTCACACAGGTATTTGACCTTGAGCACGTCTCAGCACAAGTCTACAGTGATTGACAGCCACATGTCAGATATTATGTCTGGCCGGGGGAATTTAGTTTCAGGTCGTAGCTTTTTAACCAGAGCTTGTACAAAACTACTACAACCTGCAAAACCTTTACTAACAGTTCATTGTGAAAGTGTTCTTTATTCAGTATCATTTCAACATTGTGCCGAAAAAACTAACACTGACTACACTTTTATATTGTGAATTCCAAAGAAATGATTTCCATTAATCAGCTGCTTTTTTGATTATTGGATAATCATTTTTCAAACTGGAGTCCGGGGACCAACAGGGGTCTTTGTGTGGGTTGTAAGGTGGTCCTCAGCAAAATGAGGAATAGAATATTCTAACCTTTATCTATATAACCTTAAGAAATAGGGTTGGACATTTTATTCACTGTAATTTATAGTGATCCCAGTTTTATCACTGATTAACTATGAAGAACTTTTTTTTATCTAAATCCCCAAAATAGAAAAATTACTCAAAGTGGATTCCTTAAAACAAAATCCTCTCAAATTGGTCTGATGTGCTTCTTTTGGGCTGCTCCTTTATATGAAAACGTTTGTGAACCCCTGATTTTAGTCATTTTTCAAGCTAAAATGCAAAACATTCTCTGGTTGTAGCTTCTTCAATGTGAGGATTTGCTGCTGTTCTCTGTTTTATATGATAGTAAACTAAATATCTTTTTTGCATTTCGCATAGATCAAATAATTAATCGATTTATTAAAAAAAATTATTGGTTAATCAGTAATTAAAATGACTGTTGCAGCCCTAAATTAGTTGTGAATTACAGTACCGACCTAATGGCAGCCCACTGTAGAATTTCTACATTTTTATTGATTTGACTGTTTATTTGAACGGTATAAAGGGACAGAAAAAATTGGGAGGAAGAGGAAGATGAGGTATGACACAGGCTGAGCTGAAACATAATATTACAAATACTGTACGTAACATGTCTTGAGCCACAATGATGACCCCCCACTGTGTAGCTTTATCAGAGCCAACAAACTTTGGGTGAAAAGTTGATGTCTGTTTCTTTGTTTCTGAAACACTTCATCAGAGGCATCACTTTTTGTTTGGCACTGTTGACAGCTGTATTCTGATCTCTATGATTACTTTTTGATGCAGCTTTCCCCCTCCTATTTGTGTGTGAGTGTGTGATTGTGTGAGAGCGAGAGAAACAGGGAGTGTGTGTGTGTGATTTCTATGTGTCTGCTGACCGCCCGCAGATACCATTTAGGTTTGAAAAGTCCTCCAAGTTGCTGTTGGGGAAGCTGACTTGCCACAATAATAAATTTGCAGCAGGTAGCAGAGAATAGCGAGTGGCATGCAAATCCGTCTTGGTGTCCCTCTGGGGCCCTGGTGCTCACTGCGGGAGAAAATGAAGCCATGCTGCTCCAAACACTGTCTCTCTTTCTCTCCTGGGCCTAAAGTTAATTTCAGTGGAGAGAGCCAAATAGGGTGTCGACTGGTCTCTTTTCTCCAGCCATGTAGACACACCGGGGCTTGTTCCAGAGATGGATATGTGAGAGGATAGACTCACACTACCTACCTGACACTGGCCCTCTTGATTCATTATGACAGGCCAATCTTTTATTAGCCTGGGCTTCGTATTCAAACCCTATCAAGAAAAAAAAAGTGAAGAAGCTGAATTTTCTCTGGATGAATACAGCAGATTTATTATGCAGTGCCTCCTCCCCGACCCCCATATAGAGGCATGTAATTATTAGCCTCATGTTTTTGACAGATCTGGTTAGCAGGCTGTTATTTGATATCCATGTTAACTGAGGTGCCTAGATTGACAGATATAACCACACTCGGCCATAGAGCTTTGCAAACCATTATTTTAAAAGAGATATACTCTGAAGGACCTTTTTCAGTGAGCTTACTAAAGAGATGGGATCAAAAACATCCCGTTTTACTCTTACTCACAGATTTTAGAACAGTAAATGAATACAAGGCTGGACGGTAGAGTAATTCAATTACTGTGTGGCAGTGCAGGCTCAGTTTTATAGCCTGCTCTCTGCTCTGTGAACACATCCACAGTTAAATGAACATGATAGGCAATGGTCATCTCCCCCTGTTGTTACAAGATAGCTGTTAGGCTGCCTCAGTAATGATATGAACCAGGCTCTGGGTTCCCAGACTTTTTATGAGGCATAAAACAATATTTTAATTTGGTCAAAGGATTCTCTTTTTTAATAATGTATGAGAACATATCAGTTTATGAAAACTTCAGCACCAATATTGGCTGTCTCATTATACTTGCTGAATGCTTGACCTCTTAAATTTTATGGTCCAGATTTAATTTTTTTTTAAATGTTGTCATCACAAGATCAGATCAGGAATTTTAGAAAAGCTCTCAAATACCATTGTAACAATTAGTCAACAAATTGATTATTTGAATTTAATCAGCAACTATTTTGATAATTTTTCAAGATAAAATGCCAAACATTCTATATTTTTGGGTTTTGGACTGTTGGTCAGATAAAAGAAGCAATTTGAAGGTAGCTATTTTTCAACTCTTTTTTACTTTTTATAGACTAAACAAATATTGACCTGCAGATTAATCAATAATAAAAATAATCTTTAGTTGCAACCCTAGCAACAATAATAACTACCTATATTATTACAACAGAGGACTATAAAACATAAATTAATCACCAGATAGTTTTAAATAATTAAATGATTTAATATAAATACTGGAACAATAGTGTCCAAACCTTTTTTCCCAAATGTCCTGATTTGGCCTTTCTATGGCTGAGGACTGTCTAGTCACTTCAAACTAAATAAGAATGTCTTAGTCAAATATGTGGCCCACAGAAGCTAGTGTTGTCTGCAGTCAAACTCACTATAAATTTGTGAATCAGCTTTGAGGCGCATCCCAGTCTTTCAAAAGCAATGCTTTTGTAAAATAAGCCCAGCCTCTGTATGACAGGGAGCTGGCTGGCCAAAGAGTCAGGCCTTGTAGTGCAGCTGATTCTGAGGCTCGTCTGTGATGGTGTTGGTGGATGGATGTGCTCTGGTGTTGGGCAAGAGGGGTAAACTGTATTGATCCTGATATAGTCTCATTTTTGTAAGCAGACGGCATTTCCCTCTGTGTTTGGGTACCTTTTTGATGGCCCCTGACAGCCTCTGCTGAATGCTGTCAGAGACTATTTGACGGGCTGGACAAGGGTGGGAGGAGGGGGGAGACAGGGAGGAGGAGGAGGTGGAATGGAGGGAGGCAAAAGGAGGAGGAGGAAGGTAGCTGTTCAGCTCAGTGCCGGCTGGTGACAATCGCCTCAGCCTTGGAATCAATTCCCTCTGTTTACAGACCATTTCACAGCCCTTTACCTGTAACATCACTTGTGTCAGTCCCATTAATACCCCCAGATATATAATGGTTGAATTAGCATAATGGCTAAAGCGAGGCCCTGGTCTGTGAACACATAGCAAATGTCAACATGTTCTCTTCACTAAGCCAATTAGAGGCCATTAACAGGCCTGTTCGGCTGCAAACATCATCAAAGTTAAAGACAATTCCAAACAGCATCCCTCCAACCCCCTTTTTCACTGTTGCAATAGATGGGCCATAGAAACTGAAATGTTAGTAAACAGTGCGCCAGCTTAGACTTCTGCTGGTTCATCTTCAATCCGCCAGTGTATTCAGCCATAGAGGTAAATTGCTGCGGCTGCATTAACTCTATCTACCGAGTCCACCCGGTAGTATTGCCCTGGGTTGATGGTGGTCAACATCTGGCTAACAACTGCTTAATACAAAGTGATGCAACCCTTGAGATGAGTGAACAGTGTAATATTTTTGATTTAAAGTTTTCCCTGTGTTTTGGGAAGAGCTGAATGAATTCAATTGTTTGTATGATGGCAAACATCATTTTAAAGATTATAAGATAAAACAATATTTTTGCATTCAAAACATAACACACAGTACGGCAAAGACAAAAAGGTAGGCAGGCATTTGCAGATCACTGATTCCAACATGTGCTTAGCATGCTTGGCAAAATTTAATGAGTTAAAATGCATATTTAGAATTGGCCTATTAACTTTTTTTCCAATTAACTGGTTCAAACGATTTACTCAATTGCACGAGTCTTTAGACAGCTGGTAATCTTGCATATGCTAGCAAATTAGTGATGAGATAATGAACACCGTTTTAAGATAAACACCAGAAAGTTGTTATATTTCGTAACAAATGTGATGCACAGAGAGAAATAAAGTGCTTTATAGCTATGCACAGCAGATGTTGCATTTACACATACATTTGAGCAATGTGCTTATACTTTCACTGTATCTTGAGCATTTAGCCCTTGGCCATCATATAAAAACTGAAAGACAATAGTGCTAGTGTTAAATAAAGGCCTTGAAAGTATTGTCACAAAACTGCAGAGGCAAGCAAGGCCAAGAGTCAACTGTTCAGGACCACACATCATCCTATATGGCCTTCAAGAACAGTTAGCTGTGTACTGTCAGATTAAAGTTACTCCTGCTCATGAAAAACCTGCAAGATGTCAACAGAATACTTGAGTTTATCAACATTATAGAAACGATATGAGTCATATTGTAGGTTTAAGTTGGTCATACAGTAGACTGTCTCCTTTGTCTCATTCTGTGTGTCTCGTAGTTCACAGTGTATTAGTAAAGTGACAATGTACCCTGGATGTATTTTTAATTTTGGACCACATTTTAGAGTTGAGTTGGATCACAATTTGATCAGTCTGCTTAAATGATTTAGGATGATATAAAAACAGTAAAAATAAGTCTAGCATGTTACTTTTTGGAATTCTAGGTTTGTAGTAGCTGTCTGCCAGTCCTTGTAAAGACTGCCATGTTTTTAAAATATATTGTAAGTTCAGCTTTTGATTATCAACCTCACTACCCACACATATAATAAAACATACTTTTACAAGAGAAAAAACATTTCAAATAACATTATATTTTGCAGTTTGCATTGAGAAACTTTAAAACATTTGTTCAATTTCATTTGTATAAGTTACAATCCTTTACTTTGAACTCTTTAAACTATGAACGGCCTTCTGTAAAACCTTCAAAAATCACTTACTTATCAGTAGGTGGCATTACATTGACTACGTTTATACATTCTTTTGGATTCTGGGCATTAATAGCCAGTGTGTATGCCCTCTCAAAGAGATTTCCCCCCATCTTTCTCCATGTTGACTCATAACAAATTGGTCACTGCCTGGCAGGCAGGTCACCAACAGGGCTCACCTCACGTCTGCATCAGGATGCAGCCCACTGTCTGCTTCCCCGCTTGGCTCAGCTCAGTTCAGCTCTGCAGCCAGCCCGCGATGATAAGTCACCCAGCCAGCCAGTATTGATTGGGGGTGCTCGAGGCTTATACAAAGGCAAGGAGGGAGGTGACTGATTGTGTTTTACAGAGAACATTATCACTCCACTCAACGTAGGAGGGCCGACAGAATTTCCTCGCCCAAGAAATGGAGACGACCACCCGGCCTGGGAGTATATGACTTGACTCACTGAAGCGCTAAGTCCAATTTGAAAGCCAAATTGTGAGGCTTAGAACAAAGGGGAAAAAAGAGAAATGGTTACAGTTGTCTGGTGATTTTTCTCCCTTTAGCGCTGACCAGTCCATATACTACTACCCTTTCTATTTGCTGCATTTTCTATAAATTCATAAAAGCGCTGAAACAAATTGCCTACTTCTGTACGTGCTCTGCATGCTCTCACCCTCAAGTCCACACAGAGAGAAACTCTGCCGCTGTAAGATCAAGTTTCATCTCATTTTTCCACCTCATATTTGGTTCTTTTATTGCATCTTATGGATATAGTAGGGTAGCCCTAGATGACTTTGTCAGAGGTAGGCTACAAGGTACTGTCATGCACTATTCCTTATGGGAATTTAAATAACTTTTTATCTTGGCCTATTTTTTACAAAGAGGATTTATGTCAGAGCATGAGGTTTTTATCAACTCTGCTTGCAGATTAAATGTGGATCAGGCTCCCACTGAATATCATGATGCACAATAGAAGATGATCGCGACTGATCAAAAACTGCTTCAAGATGATGGTGCTGTTGAGTCTCGAACCCTTTCCTCGGCTTTGTCCTTCTCTCACTCTCTGTCTCTCCTCTCCTCTCCCCCTGACTATCTTTCTTGATCATTTTCTGCCTAAATAAAGCTTGCACTCTCCCCGAGTAATCACGCAAGAGTATCAGGATCTAATAGACTCACACAAGCTCCCTTATCAGCCAGGTGCAATCTGAGGCTGCTGCCGCTTAACAAGGAATTAAACATTTTTCCATGCTGCTGCCAGCACTTTAATTGATTGATGCTAAAAGTTTGGAAAATAAAAGCCTAGTGCGTCAAGCGCGGCACTGCTTTCCAGGCCCTGCTGGACCCCGCAGAGAGAAGAGCCCTCGATTAGAAGTGGCAGCTCGCATTTTCAGCATCAGCCGGCCCTGTCATCTCAGCCCAGCCAGGATGTGTGTGTAGGTGTGCGTATGTATGAGTGTGTGTGTGTGGCATGTGTGTCTGCCACTTCACATGGAGAGCAGCGGCTGAAAGACACATGTACTCGAAATAAGGGAATCAATAGAACACTTAATGAACAATTAGGAGAACAGCTGTAGGCCTGTCAGACACCCATCTGTACACAGATCTGCTCTGAGAGAGGGAGAGCGAGAGTGAGGCCTCACTACAGCACTGAGGCTATCGCTTCAGGACATGTGCAACCCCCACCCCCCCTTTAGCCTATCTACATCCATTTACACCCCTCTCCCTCCCTCAGCTCCACGCTGTGAGAGCCAAGTCCAATTTAGTCAAGCAGACCTCCATCTCCTTCCATCCCTCACCTCACATTAGCAGGAGAAGCCACTAAAGATATGGAAATGGCACAGGACATCCTTCAGGCTTGTGTCAGGGGAGGCGGGATCGATAAATTTGACAATCCATGGCATTTAATTAAAATGGCTGCCGGAAGCTAGGCAGTTTGTTTTTCTGTGTGGGACCCAGCCCGGCGTTTATTGCTCAAATGAATACATAAGTGTATTCATAAGCACCCTGTACATTAAATCCACCTCAGTCTTTGAGATGGGTTGGGGGGCCTTTCAACTTTCAACGCTGAGCGAGCACACGGACAGATGAAATTAATATCTCCACCTCTCCCCCCAGTGATTTTTAACGTATTCTTGATGCATAAAGAGATATCCTCCTCAACGGGGGCACTGACAAATGAACATCGACCGCATTCAGCTCTCCTGATTTGCCTGTCTGTGACAGTGGCGACCTTAGGTGCCAGTCAGGACGAAAAATAGTCAACAGTAAACGTACACCGACAGAAGTGTTGGATAGATAGCTTCAGCCTTCGTCTGGGTGTCTGACGTTTTTACGTGTAGATCAGCAGGCTATGACTGACAGCTATTATGGTTAACTAAGCACGGGGATCTGAGAACAGTATCAGAGGATGGGCAAAGTCTGATAATTGACCTTGTACAGCCTCTCAGTCGTTCTTTATTAAAACTTCATTTAAAGAAGAACAACCCCGGGTGGCTGCTGCTGAAGACTCTTTATCTCCCGTTCCCTCAGCAGCCATAATGGATTACATAGGAATCCATTATGCATTCCACACAAGAAAGAAGTAGGGCCCAAGACCTGCTTAAAAATATATTTTTAGTACTGAAAATTAATGTGTTCACACAAGCCACTGAATCATTTTAAATGTTCTTTTTTAGTATATTAGGTATATGTGTTGAAAAGACCTATATTTCAATGAGGCCTTGGGCCCAGCAGTGCGAGAGTAATGGGCGTACTAATTTATTAATGATTTTAGCTGTGTCGTTATCTGTGTTTTTTCTTGTGGTTGTTATTGTATTGTATTGTAAAAGTGTATACTGTGTACATTGAAGTCTACATCTGTTGTTGTGGAATGCTGCTTTCACACACTTCTATCTCTTACTGAGTTTAAATGACAACACAGAGGAAATAATCTGCACATTTTTAAGCACTTTTACACAGTTGTCAGGCTACATGCACACCCACTTTGCACTCCATTGCAACTACCATACCCTACAGACTATATTTAGGTCAAGATCCTCATAATTTACTCACAGACTGTAGTCCATAGACTATTTTAAACCTGGTACCTGAATCGGCTGAATCACTGCAGTTGAATGTGGAAACTTATTTTGTAAGATTTTCTGGGGGCATTTGATAGTAAAAGTGTAGACACACACGTAAAACATAGAAAGCAAGAGAAAGGCATGACATGTAGTAGAGGTCCCTGCATGGCCAAATTCAAGGGTGTTGGTATTATGCATGCTTACTAATGCAACTAAGTGGACCAGAGCCATCATCAATGTTATTAGCCCCACCTATGCTTTTCTTGCTGTGAGAAATGTCAAAATGTCTGCTATGAAAAAGTTGTCTGTTGTCTTGCACTGTAAAATGAATTACTGCGTTTCCGCAAAACAGGTTGTGCTAACAGTAAACTAACAGTAGTGACAACTACTCTGCTGTAATCAGACAAGTTAACACAGTTCATTTAATTAAAAAATGCATCTGTTTTGTGGAGCAATGTATACTCAAACAGAGGAGGGCTACATAAATTGAAAGACGTTACACCATTACCATGATAGTTCCTTCCTTTCGGACTCTCCAACTCTCTCCATTCTCTTGAAGATCTGCACTGTTAAGAAAGTTTGCAATTCATAAACAATGAAACCTTGCATGTAAAAGTTGGAAAGTTCAAAATGGAACTCACTTGAAATTTACTTCGTCTCCACGGGCCAATCCACAGACCGTTGAACTGACTGCAGTCTGTAATCTTGCTGTTGGTCAATTTTAGATAAGTTTATATAAAATGTGTGTCCAAAGATTGACCAAGCTTTTAATTCCCGCTCCCTCAACTTTTTTAGCATCAACTATCAGCCTTAGAACTAGGGCTGCTGATAATTCAATTATTTCCATTGTTGAAAATAATTGACTAATCTTTGTCTATATCAGACAATATGCAAAAATTTCCATCACAATTTCCTAAAGCCCTTGTTGAAATTGTTTATTTTGTTTGACCATTTTGTGTCTAAAACAGAAATATGTCCGGTTTACTATCGTAAAAGACTAAGAAAGCCTGCAAATATAAATATTTGCGAAACTAGAACCATTTTTTGCCTAAAAATTATTTAAACAATTAATTATACAATTTAAATATTTTACATTTCTGTTGATTGACTAATAGATAAGTCAACTAATCGTTCCCATTCCAATATGAACACAGTTATAACATGTCAATATGTCTTCATCCTGCCTCTCTCTCTCTCTCT
>NW_023339674.1:6500863-6547330 GCF_004916995.1 Morone saxatilis | reverse complement strand
GGGGGGGGGGGGGGGGGTTGTGCAAGCATGTGCCTTTCTTCATGCTCTGTAACAAATGGTCATCTCTAAGAAATTGGATAGATCAGAGGGAAAGAAGTGATGGAGGAAACATTAGAGAAAGCAGCACACAAAGGAGATGCAGGTACCTGTAACATTGTGCTCAGCGACCTGTTGAGAACATCTGAGCATGCCCAGTTGTCTCCTCTCGCTCCACATCTTTTTTATTCCTGGCCTGTTGCTAAGCACGGTCACATACACACGCAGCCAAGAGTCCTGCAGTGGTGGATGGGATACAGAGAAGTGCACGAAAGGCCAAGAGAATAAGACCTCTATTTAAATGTAAATACACATACATGCCAACACAGTGTAGTTCCATGATTTAAAAACTGCCAGTTTAACATCTCAGCTGGAAAACACTTGAAGTGAAGTCAGAATGCGTGAAATGGGACATAAAAAGGGCGTAACTTCAAGAATTATGATGAGAGGAAAACATTACAGCATCTCTGTTTTTCCAAACCACTAGTCATGTAGTGGTCTACGATTGGGCGCTTACAGTCTCTGCATAATGTATGAGGTGTTTTAGACCTTCATAACAAGCGCTTAAAGCCCCAATAAACTGTATTTTTCGCATGAACATTTGATGAGAGGACTACTAGCAAGGTGAACGGGTTTCTTGTACTGCCTGACCTGCCCCCTCTGCATCAACACCGGTCTGTAGCTGGTAGCTGCTTTCAGCTCGTTGTGGTTTTGTGGGTAGGCAGGTCTGTTAGAGGGGCCTTCCTTTTTCTCCTGAGAAATGACTGGCCCTTAAGAGAAATTAAGTAAAGATGATCAACCGCAGAACGCTAGCACTTGAATAGTAAAAAGGAGAAGAGGAAGAGGATTTGATAGACTGGAAGGTAGGGGAAGGGAACAGAAGTCTCTTGTTTGGTAACGAGTGAGAGGTCGCTCTGCTGCTGCTAGGCTCAGATTGGAAGTCTATATGTAATATAAATGTATTACCCGTGTGTGATCACACTGTCGGAGTGGAAAGAAAACGGTCAGGGATTGCAAGAGTGAATTGCATCTCTCTCAGAGTCGTTCTCTCTTCTCCTTTCTTTTGCTGCTGTTTACAGTCACACATGGACTCTAATTTCAGATTAGTCACCACAGCAAAAAATAGCCCCTTTGTTTTCTACCCAGCGTTATCTTTAGCATTGCTGGTTTCTCTGTGTGGGTTCTTTATCTCGTTCATTGAGTAGACGTACCCATGGTTCATTAGATCGGGAACACTGGACCTTCGCGTATTACGAAGCAATATTGCTCAGACAGCCTGTATTCATTTGTGTGTGTGTGATGTGGTGGACATCCGGGGGAGCTGAACTGGAAAATCATTAGACCATACACAGGTTGCTACCATGTGGTTCTCTGTACGTATCTACATTTGTGTAACTGTATCTAGTTCAGTGAGGTGGTGTAGTCTCCACAGAGCCTATTCAGGTCACGGTCAAATTGAGAGAGAGAGAGAGAGAGAGAGACAGACAGATAGAAAGAGAGAGGGAGAGCGAGGTGGGAAAGAAGTCAGACAGAAGACAGCACAGGAATTAATGCTCTGGGCTCTCACTGAGAAAACCCCTTTTCCCCTGAGAAGAGGACAGAACAGGAGACAAGAGGACCTGGAAAAAAAAAAGAATAGTGTAGTAATAATAATAATAAAAAAAAGAGTAATAATGTAAAAGGAGTGGAGAATAATTGAAGGAGTGTGAAAAGCTCAAGTAGGGACAGAAGAGGTTTGAGGATGCAGAGGTGAAGCAGAAGAAATGTGATGAAAAAGAGCTTCAGAGCACCAAGTACAGGGTAGGAAACAGCTCTAGGAGGAGTGACTGAGTGGTTAGGAAATGACCAGAAACACCACACTGGAAATAAGAAAATATCTGATTGGAGGAAGACCAGCCGTTAAAATAAATGTCAGCTGATGGCACAGATCAGAAGTGAAACCTCATTTTCAAACAAAGAGGTTACAAACCACGACTACCACAACAATGAGCCATCTTTAACCTAGAAAAACACTGGAGCAGCAGCCTCTGTCTGTACTCCCCCACGTTCTCTAGCTTTTGAACCCCCTCCTCTTTCGCACTGCTTCTCAACTTTTCTCTCTGTCTCTGCCCGTGGTTTAAGCTTCGACTCCAAACAGTGTCCATAACGACAGAAATAGAGCAGCTTAATACACAGTCTCAAACACACACACACACACACACACACACACAAAGCTTCCTCTCGCCGCTGTCACACCGTTTGGGACGGTTAATTATACCGCCTGCCTCTCTTCCTCAACAACTCTTTGACTCAACACCTGTACAGTTTCTTTATCTCAACTCCGTCCACTCGCAGTGAAGTCTCATTTTCTCCTCTCCTATTCTCTTTCATTCCCCCTCCTCTGTTACTCTTTAATTTCACTTTCCCCACTCTCCTCTCCTCTTCACCCTCCTCCGGTGGGCTAAAAACCCAGTTCATTTCGATAGCGGAGGAGAGGGCTGTGTGAGGGTCCCCCCCGGGGCTGGCTTTCTTGCTGTTGTGTCGTCAAGGTAACACACTGTCAGGGACACGGACTCTCTAGCCAGTTCAAACGGCACAGTAGATGTATTCATTAATTTAAAAATAGGAGGAGAGGAGAGGGAAATGGGGGGGGGAGTGAGGGATAAACAGGAGATGAGAGATGAAGGGAGAAGAGGAAAATAGATGAAGAGAAGGGGGGAAAGTGGAATAGGAGAGACTGAGGAAAGAGGTGGAAAGAGGTGGAAAGGTGAGCGCCACAAATACCGCGGCACTGATGGCATCCCTCGTCGAGTCGGGTGGGAAAACAACATGCTACTGTCAGTCAAGTCAGTCAAGTGGCCCCAATTGGCTGTCAGTAGTTGCCATGGTTACCATCCCCATACTGCCGTTATCGTGTGGCTCTCCCCGTGTTGTTTGTGTGCGAGTGGGAACGAAGGAGCGATAACCCCCCCCCCCATGACCCCACACTGAAGCTCCACCAGACATTTCACATAATTAGAGAGTTGTCATATCAGTCGAAGATGCTGCCTCACCATCTCTCCGTCTCTTTATGTGCCTCTTCTTGTCTATCTTTTGTCCCTATTTGTCACCTCTTTAATTTGTACTTTCCCCTCTTATTAGGTCTCCCAGAGGGAGATTGAGAAAGCAAATTAGTAGGAAGGAGTATGTGTGTATGCAAGTGTCTGTGTGCGTGTGCGTGTGTTTCCTGCCCATCTGGTGTCAGATTTCACTTCCTCTTGCTGTGATTGACAGCTGTCAGAAGTGATGTGTCAGAGGCATGGCCAGGATGGCGGTGAACTGTACTGGTATAGGTTCCCCCGAGGGAGGAGAAAGCATGGTTTGACAGCAACGTGGACGCTTTGATCAGATCTGAGATCAGCACTGTCATATCTGGCGAGGACTTGATGCTGCTGGTGTATTTTGCCGGTTTATGTGTGAGCTGATGGTAAAGAATTTCAGCCCATAAAGAAACACTTTCCTTCATTTTATCTAAAGAAATCGAAATGATCACATTTAGAGATTTTCATTGGATAGTGATGCAATTCATTAGCCCTGAAGATGATCCCGTTTGATGACTTTGGTGATTAGTGACTCACATTAACTGTATATTAATGTTACGCATCACATATTTAATTAATTGTACCGTGGTGCAGCATCTAGTCTGCCTGAAAGTAATTAAGAAGATGAGAAACTCATCTCTACAGCTGTAAACCTCAAGTGAACTAGCATGGTAAAAGTGGAGAGCATTGAATGTTATTTTAGAGGCAAATCTAGCACTCGTATATGTAAAAGGTAGGTGTTTGTCTCCAACATCGTAATCATCTAATGGGGTTGCTTTGCGTCATGCGTGGTCTCTGTTCTTTCTCACTAATTGCCTTAAGAGCTGTATAGGTGAATGCTTAGAAAGGGTGCTGCCATGTTATGCTGTCCTTTGGCAGAGGAATGGTATTTTACAGCAGCAAGTCATCATATAATGCACGTGTGGTTCAGTGTTCCCTTAAATGCGCCATTTTTCAATCTTTATTTTTATCATCACATCGCTAAACACGTACTACCCAGTATGTGTAAATGAATGGATCTCTCATAAGGATAATCGACTTACTTAGGGGTTTTGCATAAGTTAGATTGGTTTGGAGTGGGCTTCAGTTAGACATGGTAACATATTGGAAGAGAGAGCACGGGGAAAAAAAACAATTAAGTGATTAGGCGGAAAGTGGATTAGAGAGAGGAAAGGCACGGAGAAGTGTTTTTTGTGTGAATGAACGCGCGCGCACCAGAGAGAGCGAGAGCCAGCAGAAATGCCAATGGCAATGTTTTTGTGAGGAAGGATGAGAGACAGAAAGAGGCAGCATCTTAACATACCAAAGCTGAAAGCCTCAGGGAAATCTATTGAAGAAGTCAATATTTTTAGAGACGAAAGAGTACGTCAGTTTGCCATTAGCTGTACGATTCCCATTGCTCGTCTTCATAGCCCATTAGTTTATTGACATATTATTTTCTATTAAGACATCTGTTGTTCTGTCATATGACCAAGAAGGCACCCAATCCGAAATTATACATCACTAGTGTGAGATGATAACATTTTTAGGAAGCCCTCTGCTAAAAATACTAACACTATTTTAGTTTAGTACCTTTATTTCTGCAGACCTCTCGGTGACTCGGATGGCAGCTTTTAGCTTTCCGCTGCCTGCCTCTGGATGAAAAGAGGGAAGGAGCGAGAGAAAAAGAGAGAGCCATGACTCATTCACATTACCCTCTGAAGTGGAAATCCTGAAAACGTGTCTTACTCACACACACACACACACACACACACACACACACTCTCATATGCACATTCAGCAGACTGCAGCTTTAATATTTGCCTTGGACAATGGTCCACTCATTGTCCACTCAAGAGTTTCAAAATACAGAATGATAATCAGGTGTATAATTTTTTACAATTCTAATTTCTGGGATATTAAAAGGTTAGATTGCACCATTAGGTTGACTGTGAGCACAGGTGCTGATTAAGTTGATTCACTGAGGCAATTACAGCCAGATCCCCTTTAATTACTGTGGGTTTTATTGCAACTGCGTAATAATGGTGCACAGGGCCTGCAGGAGTTTTAGATGGAGATGAGATTGCAAAGTATCACACACAGACACAAATCTGCAGGATGGAAGAGATCTTTCACAAACCCACACGCGCACACGCACACACCCACGCAAACACACACACACTGACATATGCACACACAAAAAACATGCCTTTCTCTCCGTTTTTCTTTCTCAATCTCTCTTTGTCACACACACACTTAAAATCACACACATACACACTCTGTCATTAGGCAGAGGGGAATACTAACTACACCAAACTTACAGGCCACAGCATTGCAGAGACTGATTCTAGTTACAATCCAAGAGTCGGGTAGAGCTAAGACTTATGGTGTGTGTGTGGTGGATGATACACACTCTTAAATTCATAGCATGTCTTCCTACACACATTTACACACAGAGACAGGCTGACACCCTCCTAACCTCCACCCTCTCATTCACACATACACACAACACACTTGCCACCCTGCTCAACACAGGCATGCAATAAGAAACAAGTCGACAGCTACACAGCAGGCAATATCCCCTGCCTTCAGCCTCGGTGCGCGTTTCGGATGCATCTGGTTAGTAAAAGCTGACAGAGGGCCGGCCATGCCTCAGAGGACAGCAGAATGAGGAATTTCGGCGTTCCTCCACATCACCCCTGAGATGCAGGAAACACTGGAGTGCCCCCACCCCCAACACAGACACACACACACTAACACAACCTGTGATGTGCTCCTAAGATTCCCTGTCACCAGGAATGGAAATCGAAAGCGGCACACACATCCGTTATCTAAATGTTAACTCCAGTGCCCTTCTTGTTGTCACAGCCGGACGAGGTTAGCCAACACAAGGAGAGGAGCTTTGCTTTGGGCCTCTGCCATGGCACACCCCTCTCAGTAGGAAGAGAGGAAGACTCTGATGCACACTAATCACAGTGAAAAGCAAATTCAGCCTCCTCTTTTGAGTTTTGCTGCATTATTTAGTAAAAAGTGAAGTAATGCAAAGGACTACTAATTACAAACTTCACCCTCTTCAAATCAAAATGAATAAGAATGAAATAATGAATGAACCCAGTGCAGCCACAGGTTCGAATCCGAGATGTGGCCTGTTGCTGCATGTCATGCCCCCTTTCTCTACTCCCCTTTCCTGTCCAAGACAAGTTTATAATTTCAATTCCGATAGTGGGTGTTTGCACCAACACTACTCTTTAGGTGCTGTGACATCAAGAAGTGAAATAATTACAATTGATTCAACTCAGAAGATGCTAATGTAATCTCCTCTCCTCCAAGTTCTAAAGTTAGAATTTCACAGTAGCTTCCCATCTTCTAGTAAAATTGTTGGCTTAGAACCAAGATCCTGTCATATTCAGATGTTTGATTTATAAACCATAATAATTCAAACCAGTGGAATTCATTGTGTCTTCTGTTGGCCTAAACCATTCATCCCATTCAGGGTCCCTGTGAGCTGGAGCCACAAAGGAATGAGTTCAGTCTGGGAAATTTATTTATTTATTTATTTCCATATTATTAACACATTAAGAATGCTTTTCACATGCCTTTAAAAAAAAGCCATTTTGTTAGCGTTAAATTATAATTTGTTTGGAATAATTAATTAGAATAGTTATTAACAATAATATTATAACTAACCATATATTCACAAGAAGTTCACCTATACCTCTCGCTGCATTTATTTTAAATAGGTTAAAATGTTTCAGTGTACAATCATTTATGCACGTGTATTCGTTACAAGAAAAGCCGTTTTAGCAAGGCTGAAAATATGTTTCTCCTGTTTGATTGTGGGGAAAAAAGTTTAACAACCTTTGACCTTATATGTATGGGAGGTCATGTTCACATAGTGGAACACCCTTAAAACTCCTGACCTGTGTGGTGCTGATTAATCACAGCATCATGACATGTGTCTGGCTTTAACCCAGAAGAGATGTGTGAGGCATGCAATGCCTCAGCACTTCTCCAGGAGCTCCTGTGAACAGGACAGATGGGGGTGAGTTGGTAGAAGGAGACGGGTGGAGACACGTGGACAGTTGCGTGGACAGACTTGAGACTCTGAATGCAGTCTGATGCAGCGCAGGCGGTATTTACGCTCCGACGACTGCGGGATCCGGGAGCCGGATATATTTAGCCGCCCAGAGAAATCGCGCTGAGATGAGATTTCAAAGTGAAGTACCTGTTTGAAGATGCATGGCATTCCACAAGGGTGGGCAAGGGCTACTGGGTATAAATCTAGCACCCCTGCACCTGGTGTGAAGACAGGGAGGGAGTGTGACACCTAAGATTTAGAATGACTTACACACAAGCCGTACATGTGTAAACTACACACTCATCCACATAAATTTACACACTACCTATGAATGGAAGACCGGACACTTTTTAGCATCCACACAGCATCACACACACATTTCCCCTGTGTCTTTCCCTTTTTGTTAAATCTAATTCTTCTGGATGCTCTCGGTGTCATCCATCATGGTCTGATCTTGGCTAGAGGAGATCCTGAGAACCACAGGGTTAAGAGGGAATAGAAATGACACTTTGGGGTGTATCACAGTCATATTCCTGAGTACAGCTAAATGACACAAATTTGATTATATTGTCATGGAAAGGGTAATTGTTTTATACGTTGACATTGTGTGCATGAGATTTAGAAAGCTTTAGACACCCCACTCAGCACGGAGAATATGTGTAGCTTCCATAGGCCTGGAAGCAAAGTAGTAACACATTAAGAAGCACCTTCTTGCATTATGTATGTCCATACCATTAATTTCACAGTAGAATTATATGATTTATGTTAAATTACAGGCACTCACATTGAGGGATCTGCTTGTTTATATAGTATTATTTAAATCTCAGTTTGTTGGCAAATTAACTTAAAATGTCTCATTACATCCTACATTTCATTGAAACTGAATAAAAGTGTTAGGAAATACCCTTTTTTCTTTGTTATTTTCTGTGAATTGTGTGTGTTGAGGATAACATCTAAGAACTCCACCTCCTAAGAACCTAAATACTCAGATCACAACTTTGATTTGTGGATCTCCTTGTTCCAGTGAAAGCTGTATGACTAGACGTAATCAGGGGTTTATTCTAAATACAGGTAGATATTAGAAGGGCTTACTTGATCTCTTTTACTGTTGACCCCTCTAAGGGCTACATGCCACAAGTCATTTACCGCTGTGGGTGACACCAAAATAAAATCTTTATTGGGCGTCTCTGAGTCTTTACATGCAACCCCCCCTCCTCCACCCACACACTCCCCGTCCATCCATCTGTGGAACAGACGAATGACTCTGATGGACTCCCTCTTTGTGAGGAATTTGCTCGGCTGCAGATTAGATTTTCAGGAATCTGCAATGTCAATGACACTTTAGGCAGCTGTGTTAAACGGGAGGGCATGGTCTATGTATCTGTCTGTGTGTGTGTGTGTGTGATCGGCTTGCTTTGTAAAGCCACCACTCACTTATTGCATTTCCCCTGAGCCTGTGACTCATTAATCAAATATTCATACATCCCCTGTAAATACATGGAGAACACAGTCAACCCTCAGAGCGCTGTGTGCCCCCCAGCACAAATGCTCTTTCATGTTTCTGACAAAAATCCCCAAATGTCCCATCCCCTCCCTACGCCTCCCTCCTGTCCATCCAACCCTTCCTTCTTCCTTTCCATCTTCCGAAGTTGGAGAATGTCTCGGGTCCTTTGCTCCTGCATACTTGATGTTCCCGCTCTGTCCACACAGCCGGTCGACTGTCCACTAAAAAAAAACACGGACGAACACACAGATCAAACAGGGGATCTAAATGATGCCTTTATGTGTTTTGCCATTGGTTCTCCATGGTAGAGAAGAGAACAGATGAGGGATTCTTCTTCCTTTCTGTCCATCCATCCTCACCCTTGCCCTGGCTCCCTCACAGAAGGGACAGTTCCCTCCTTTAAAAAGCACAGCTCATCATAATACAAGAATTTGTATTGTACAGGAAAACAGTCCGGCATAGCTCAAACTAAGAGGGCAACACACAGATTATCCATGGTAACAGAGCTTTGCACACAAGGATATTTTCTTTTCCTCCACAGAGGAACACAATTGCCGCCAGTGTCACTGGGTCACATTTTTTCCGGTCCCTGGTTAATGGGCTGTAGAGATGGTTAGCACGTACGATTAGTTTTAATCTACTTCATTTGACTGGGAGAAAAAGGGATTGAATACATTTCAACACACCACTGAGGTTTGTTTCTAGCACTGAAAATGAAGCAAACCGTTTTTTCATTCTAGTAGAGTCGCTTCAAATTTTTGAAGCGGACAAAAAAGAAGCAAACCGATTAAGAAAGTCAAATATGTTGACTTTATTCAACTTTTTTGCCTGGCAGTGTCAAAAACATTTTAGAGACACATTTTGTAAGTTCATTTATGCAAACAGACATGCAGGTGTTATAAAGCAGAAAAGCACATGAAAAGGATTCTGAATAGTTCAGTGTTTCTGAAGTAATAAGTCAAAGTGCATGATCAAGTTTGATAGCTTAATATGTATTCTGGCGTACTTCTCCACTACTAGTTTGTTAAAAAGTGTTTTCGTAAAAACAACAATATATATTTCAGTCACTCGTCAAATCATAAGTAGGAAATGTGGTAATAAACACAATATGAAATGTTCTATGAAAAAATACTAATTAAAAAATGCTGGCCATAGTATTGCACACAGCATATAGATTTGGAGGGCTAATATATAATTTCTCTATGGCTAGATTGCTATTTCAATTAAATTCACCTATACTATACTGTAAATATTGTAATTCCCTGAACCCAAAAAGATTTTTTATGTTCTAAATTCAGATGCTGTTTGTTCTGTGTAAGACAGACAAAGCAAATCTAAAGAACTTATAACGGATAGTGCTTAGACATAAACATGACATTGTCCGTTTGACAAACTCTCCTCACCACTGGTCACTTGCACTGTGATGCATAACTCAGTCAAGATTAATCCCACTCAAAAACACACCAGGGCGGGCAAACAATCATATAAATCACAACATCCTATATTATTGCTCAGAGACAGAAATGAGTTCTAGTGTAAATAAAATGTTGGCAGAATTATGAAGAAGGTGTCCTTCAGAGCATGTGTCCCATATGCTTCTGTTGAGGTGGAAAAGTCATCTTGTTCGGTGAAATGCTTTTGGCAGAGAAGTTTGGAGAAGTTACTTGACTCAATCTTGAGAGAGCACTTCGTCCACATTAATTAAGGCTTTTATAAAAGTCCTCTTAGCCCAATGCTAACCGTGCTTACAACACATACAAAACTGTAAATACTATAGCTGTAGTCTTATGAAAATATTTAAGTGGGCGAACACTTTTAGTCATAGTTACACTGCTCTATGACTGTTCTATAGTTACTATCTGTTGGCCTTCAAAGCATGTCGACGTTGGAGTGCTGAACTGGACCTAATTGATCATTATAAGAAAAGCCCTTTGAGACTTCTTGAACATGATGTAAGGTACAAAAAAAATACATAAAATCTCCCACAATCTGGTATGTTGATGGAGATGCTATCAACAGCTTGTCTTAAGTCCATAAAATAACTATGGAAAATGAATAGATGTTCCTCTTAACTAGAAAAAAAATGTTGAAGTTGTTAAATTAAGCAGAGCACCAAAAACAATGTCCAACCAGTTAGTAACAGTTTTGGCAAAAAGTGCTTCCTTGCTTGTTTCCAGGATGTTTTAACTTAATTACTGTAGAAAAATTCCATAACCTTCAATGTCACAAAAAGCTCAGACACGAGGCTTTGGATGTCAAGCAGTTGGATTCATTAAAAGAAGTTCTCTGTCAGTAGTCTTTTAAACGGCGTTGTCAAAGCAGCACAAAGTCCCCGGCAGTGGTGACCGTCCTCTGTGGGTCACGGATAAAGGGCCATTCTCTCTTCTCTGGGGTCAGGCCGGCCGACAGGTCGTAATCTCTGCCGTGACCTTGCACAAAAGTGAACGCGGGGTATTTCTCCTTCGCCGACGGCTGCAGCACCTGGAACAACAACAGACCAGTGTTTCAGGGGAGTGCTAGTGTTACACCATACTGTACATTTCACATAACAGTTTGCTTTGAATTTCATCACATAGCCTAATAAGGGACATTGTCTTGCACCTTATGTGTTTTCTCTTAATTACAGTATATTCATTTTAATACAATTTCTAAAGTCTTTTAAGCAGAAGCATGGTAGGTTCAAGGAGGGAAGACTCTGGTTTACAACATCTACCCAACATGTTGACTGGTTTGAGAAAGTAAGAACAGTCAGATTCATGGCTAAATGGTGCCATCTAGTGGTAAACTTTTATCAGACTGACCACATATTTTCAGGGCTCAACTCAGAATTAATATAGCATTATGATAACCACAACGACAATAATAAGAAATCTTGGCAGTGGTGAAGTTACTTTTGAGACGTCCTCTGTTAAGGCAGTCCGAATCCCTACCTTGGACAGCTCTTGTCTGATTCTCTCATAGTCTTGAACACTCCTGGAGTAGAAACCTATAGTGCAGCTTGGGTCCATCTTGCTGAAAGGCATCTTCTTTGGTGAGGGGCAATGATACGACTAGACAAAAAGACACAAAATACATCAGAAAATATTCATCAACCTGAAGGACCAGATAATGTACAACAACTGCGGGGCATACATACACTCCATGGCAGCGTCAACAGCGAATAAGATGTATTCTGCATCATTTGATGAATGAAATCCTATTTATCTGCTGTCACAGCATTCATAAATTTACAACTCTGGTGTGTTGTCACATTGTATACCACTGCATGCAAAAGCATAAAACAAAGTTGCTATACACTGCTGTGTGCCGATTTTTATGTATTGGTCCTGAAATATTCAGGCTCACAGTACCTGATCCGGTATTTGCCGTATTTCTCTTAAGTGGCAGCTTCACACATCTGAGCAGCAAATAAATCAGCAGATAGGGACTCAGTAATTGGGCCGAGGGCTGCTTTAAGATTCATACCCTTAAGTACTAACAGAAACTATTAAATTCACATTACTGGGGCCCCAGTCAGCTCGCCTGTGTAATTTCACATTACCTGGAGAGGGAAATCGCTGGTGCTGACATCCACAAAAGACTGACAGTAATGAGGGTCCATGTAAATCAAGCTGTCATCTGCAAGGACAAAACAAAAGACAAGTTATTCAAAAACATCGGATTATTACAAAAACGCGCTTCTCTCCAATTTCTATGCAGAGTAGCTCAAAGTCACTCGCTTGGCCTACTGTTAGGCTTGTGTGCGTCAAATATGCCTCCCAGAAGGTTGTTGCTTTTTAATATCCACCAGGGTGGATTAAATTCTGCATAATCAGATGCGTTTGTACAAGCACATTCTTTACACCCACAAAAAAGGGGTTGTCATTTAATTTTTGTGTGGGGGGAATTACTTTTACAAACATGCAATTATATTTGACCATTTGCATATGATAAATGCTGTGCTGAGCTGCGCCTTGGCAGGGAGAATGTATTGCTTGTCATTTAGACATCATCCACCACTGTATTTCAAATTGGTAAAATGTAAATGCGTAAATATTGACTGCCAAGATGTACAACTGAAGGTTCCTCCTGGCTCCTGAAGGTGATGAAGAGTGGCTCACTTTGGGGCCCAGATGAAATTTAATGCATGCCTCCTATGGAAATCAATTACAGCTCACAACTTGGGAGGTTTACTTGTGATAAATGGGTGAGGCTTTGATGGGTCAGAGAGAATAAAGTAAGCCCTGCTTCACTTGCTTCCATCTCCACTCCTCTCCGTTTTTCTCACGCAAACAGGAATACATTAACTTACTTTGTCTCTTCACATAAGAAGGGTATATTATGCAAAATAATCTGCTATTCACACCAACCGCTCTCTGTGTGTCTTTCTCTGTTTTGCATTACGCTAACACTAACCTTGAAATCCTACAAAGTAGCAGGCCTGTTTGGGCTTCCCTCCGATGATGCCTATGCAGTACTCCAGACTCAGTATGCTCTAAATGCAGAAAGAGGGACAAAGAAATACAAAGTACGTCTTACTGGGAGCCTAAATCCTTTTGTTTCACACGTTATATTTCAATGACTGTCAAACATACACACATATATTTTAAACTCACCATTCCCCATATTCGCCACTTCCCATTTACAGGGACATCTAAAACCTTGTGATCAAACACCAAAAGATAAAATCTGATTAAAAGAGAGTTCTAAAAACTACCCCAGGTCTTTCACCTTTGCAAAGTTAAAATAGTCAGGGTTTGTCTTCTCGCCTCCCAGTCGCACAGGGACGAGGATGATGACAGCCCGGTTGTCTGGCAGGGTGGAGGCAGACACTGGTTGGTCGATCTGTGGGGAGGGAGGGGCATCAGACCTCTCAGGAGAGGCCTGCCCTGATCTTGGTGCCCTGTGGCTATCGATGACATCAGCACTGTACACTATGGAGGATCAATAGCACAGAGGTCAAATAGGGGTGTTTTGTCTGTCTCCATGTTTGCCCTGTTTATCTGTCAGTCAATGGCTATCAGCCATTCTGTGTGTTCACCAGGCTCTCAGTCCTTTCTTTAAGTAACCATTGCTGGTTTCTGAAGTAGTTTTTGCCTATCAGATTCTTCCTTCTCATCATTGTCTGCAAAATGTCCAAATATGCATATATTTAATGGATTTACGGATAAAATACTAATACTATATTTTATCCATGGAAGAGTTAGAGGTATCATAAATACCACTTCATCTTGAACTATATCACAGTATATCACTAAATAAAATGATCTCATCTCTCTTCTCGCCTAATCATGAGCTTTTTAAAATGTTATTTTTTTTAAATATATATATATAAAATAAATACCCTGTTTTTGCTCAGTCCAAATACAGTCTAATTGCAAGGTAATTCCATTCAGGCTGCAACTAACAATTATTTATCCAACCAGAAATGTAGTAAAATGTCCATCACAATTTCTCAGAGCCCATGGTAATGTCCAAATAGCTTGTTTTGTGTGACCAACCATCCAAAACCCCAAGAGATTCAATTTATACTGATACGAAACAGAGAAAGGCAGCAAATTCTTACATTTTAAGAAGCAGGAAATCGTGCATGATAAACAAAGACATGATGATGAAGACATGATTTATCAGTCATTTTCTGTTGATTAATTGAATAATTGTTTTTGCCTTCAATTCCATAATGTATAGATGGTCAAGGTGTTGGGAGCAAACAAGTTCAGTTCACTCTCATATCAAACTCCTAACACACCAAAACACTTGCTCTCACTCCAGCTACCTTCTGCTCCGGCTATTGAGAAGACAAATGTGAATCAAAACCCAAGTTACTGGGGTTAAAAAGAGGTTAGAGTGGGACGTTATAGATTTTTGTAGTGGATGTGTTTGTTGGGGAATAGACACAGTGAGACTGCTGTCACCCTTCAAAGCTGCTCCATAGTCTCCCAGCAACACAGAGATGTTGGAAAAAGAAGGGTCAGTTTGGGCGTTGTGCCCAGTATCCTGTTTTATCAACAGCAGGCTCATCTTTCATACCTGTGCAGTCCTGGGAGACATATGCAGTTATACCCGCCAAGCCAGGGTCCATCGCTTCCTCGACAGCTTTCCTAAGAGAGAGAGAGCAGAGAAAGAGAGGAGACAGAGAAAGAGAGGAGCTTTTATAAATTTACATGCACAGCTTGTGCTAAGTAGACATCAGGGCTATACATACTGTATATTACCATGAACTTAAAAACTGTGATATTACCAATTCAACAATAAGTTAACTTGTGTCAAATCTGTGCATCTGTTGAAAATTCTAATGAGTGAGATGCTGGAAATGTATAAGCATCTTATCAAACACATACGGTAACATATTGTAAGGACAGATAAAAGTTTACTGCTCCTACATGACAGCTATGCGCAGACTTCTAGTGAGTGTAATAATTATACAACAATCACTTCAAACATGCACAGTTCAAAAAGGAATTGTGAAAATCCTGCTGGTTTCTAGTAATATCAGCATTTTATTTTTATTTATTTAATCCAATGTTTTGCTACCGTTGCCCTCTTTACTTAGGTACTTTATATCCATACCAGAAAATTCTGGATGAAATAATGGGACTTTAACATTAATAGTGGTGTCAGCGATTGATTTACTGGTTGTACAAATTATTACATTTTGTTACACTGATTGATTATTTAAGTCATGTATCAATTAAAAGTAATGTTTATGTTAGTAATGTAAAATATGTTGCTTCTCGAATATAAAAGTTTGCTTGCTTCATTCCATATTAATGTAAAATTAACAAATAAAAAATAAGTATTATTGTTGTGCCTTGAAGCCTATTTAATTATCATGTGGTTATACCCAGCAGTGGGGTGCATGTGACATGCAAGGTTTAAAAAGTTTGATTTTAGAGTAACTACAATTAGACTTACTTGAGGATGTGTGCCACGACAGCTGGCCCATACCAGTCCCCTGCCTGCTTCCCCATGGTCAGGCCCAAGCGGACCAGTCTGTGGAGGCCTAATTGAGCTGAGGGGCTGTCTCCAAACCAAGATACCAGAGTGCGGTGGTACATGTCTTTCAAATGTGCATCTGCCTCCTCTGCAGATCCTGGAGCCTGGGCGAAGTGCGCGGGTGGGGATCCATGATCAGAGGGCCCGGGGGATCCTTGAAGAGAAGCCTCCAGAGAGGCTACCAGACGCTTGGCTGCAGTGGTAGTCCAAGTCTCTGTGTCTAAAGGCTGGAGCGCCAGCGCCCCTGACCAGGTCCAGTCTGTGTAGGAATAAATCAGGTATCCAACATCAGCTACAATCATCTCATATGGATTCAAAAGTTATTAGCTTTAAACATATTCGTCAAGCAAAAAATGACCAAAACATTTGGAAAATAATAATTATCATAATACTAATCCTGATTTAAGAATTGCTCAAAAACACCTTGGACAAAACTCAATACTTGAGTAAACTGAATTAAATTAAAGAGATATGATAGATGGGTTCAAATCAACCGTAACACGACAACACAGAAAACAGATTCATGCATAACAATTAGAACAATACATACATAAAATCAGGGTCTTGTAGTGTTAGGAAAGCCTACAGGTTTTCAAAACTTGGTATCAGTAATAGAAAGTAATAAAAGGCCCCAGATATCAGATATCTATAGATCTCTGAACCTGATCATTCCACACATCAAAGTTCCAGTTAGAGCATCACTACTAAGAACAAAAAGTCTTTCAGAACTTGTGAAATTAAAGGTTTTGCTTTAAACAGACAGAACATTGTGCGCTTCAGTAACAGAATAGGTGTCGTTCTGTTCAATTATAAGTTTGAGAGTCCCAGTATTTCACTTTAACGGTGCCTTAGCCTTACAAACAGGGTGGGAGCCAAAGGCGGAGAGAAAGGGAGTGGCCCAGGCTATAAAATGGTCCAGAGTGGAGTCTAAGGCATTAACCAAATGACCTTGATCCAAAAGTGAATCAAAGTGAAATTGATCAATAAATATATTTAAGTGGCCATTAGTCATTTTATAGAGAAATATTTCATTAGTGACATATTTTAGATTTGACAGAAGAACAAGTTTTAAATATTGTTTTCTAAATGACTGCATTAAACTGGCGTTCATCTCATTATGTGGACCCATAAAGTCTAGGACACTTCAGAGACAATAGATCTGACAAAGATATGAGGAATTCACTCATCTTAAATGCCTTGCATCAACCAAATTAAACTCTGACTTTTCGGTCGAGAACGTGAAAACTCTCAACACAAGTCTTCTGGCTTAGAGAGAGAGAGATACTGAAGTGAAAGGAAATAGAGAAACTTAACAGAAGATACGGTTATAGAGCGCTCCAAAATTAACTCAGTATCTGACCTAACCAAAAATCACCCGTAGTCTATTTTACAGTTGCCATTTCTTTATAATTAGAACATACCACATTGTTTAGTTTCCCACATGTTTAGCTACTGTTTACCAGGTGGTTAAAGTGTCCCATTTAAATGTCTGTGTTGATTATATCAACAACACCTGGGAGCTGTACAGCGTATCTCCAAATATCCTCTCCTCTTTTACAGTGGCTGTTAAATAAGAAGGTACAACCAAAATTTAACACCTAGAAGTTTTCATACACCTTGTTAGATCACTGCAAGGGGTTTTACTGTAACACAGCTGAGGTACCATACCGTCATTCCACTCACCTCTGCCCAAAAAATGCAGGATAAGTGCCTGAGCCAGCATCATCTGCCCGGCTCTCAGCATGCAGCCCCAGCCGCAGTCGGAGGTCAGGCTGGAGCCGGGCAGGGGAGGGAACTCCTCCCTGTAGGTGAGCCACACTCGGGATGCGAAATCCTTGCGGAAAGCTTCCACATTCCCCATGACGTCCTCATCGGAGGGATCATGGCAGGCTTCTGTAGGACTGTCATCATCTGAGGCGAATAAATGACATGAGACACATTCAGGATTTGCAGTTTACTTTTCCAAAACTCAATACGGAGAGGGAGAGAAATCTACTGGCTCATCAATTTTAAGAATTCTATTTCTGTTTTGCTTTTGCTTGTATTGTTTTCAATCATTTATTTCTTGTTTTGTTTGTGCTTTTGCTCATAAACTCTGTAAAGCACTTTGGGTTGGCTTGGGTATGAAATGTGCTATTTAGATAATTTTTCATAAGCGGGCATTTTTATTTTCAAGGAATTTTTTCAAAGGTTTGTAACATGCAAAATAATAATGACACACGTAAAAGATTTTGCCACTATTCGAAAACCTAAATATTTGTAATTATGCTGACTCCTAACAGAGTGCAATCTGACAATGATTTCCCAGTTAATGGCCTGAATGGCTACGAGTTAATATTGGCGCTACACTGCTTTGTCATCATGATATTTGGTCTCTGCTATCAACATAATGAAGTGTTTGGTAACAGTTTCACTTGTGCTCACCTGACCACATACGGCTGTTACAGTATTAATGGGTATGTATGCGTGTGAATGTCATAACAGGGAATGCAGTCAGTGTGCATTTGCATTGTGCTTGTATGTGTTCGTGCATATGGGTGTACACCTACCTTCAGTCTTAAAGTGGTAACATTTCCCGAGGAGAAGCACTGGGGAATTTCTACTGAATGAGGTCTTTGATTTCAACGCCCAACCTAAGATACACAACAAAAAAAGAAGTTTGGTTGATGATTGAAACACACAAACAAACTCTGAGACGCTCTATTTACTCTGCAACACCCATCATTCAATGTTCTGGATCGCTCCCAAGAGTCCTGCCTATTATTGTGCTATGTTTTTGTTTACTTCCTGGTACATAAAAGTGTTACACACAAGCCAGTGTGGACAGTATGACAAAGAACTATTTTAAGGGCTGACTCAACAGCAGTAGGTTCTTGTCTCATTGGATTCTGAGGCTTGTTTTTATTTGTGCATGTTATTGCTTATCTCTTGTTACAAATACAGAGTGCAGATAACCTAATTCAAATTAAGTCAAGACAAGAAAATAAGATTGTGGGCTATATCGACAGGTTGAAAGAGCACAGCGGTGATGCATGAAAAGCAGTACAAACAAAGTGGACAGAGAGGACTAAGCTTAGGTGTGTGTGTGTGTGTGTGTGTGTGTGTGTGCTGACCTCAAGCAAATAAATTACTTACTGTACTTCACATTGTGCCACACTGACAAGAACTTTGTCCTCAATTTTTCCACCTCGTCGCTCCCTTTATTCTCCATTTGGACCAGAAAGGACTGGAACCCATTCCCACACAGCCTTTAAACTCTGGTGCACACAGTTAAGACACACACACACACACAGTAAGCGGTATCACTTCACACTGAAACATTACATTACATCTCAGATTGAACTGGGCTCGTCGTTACCGTAGAGCTTCCATACAGGCGGTGTTTTGCTCCAGCCGCAGCCGCCCTGAAGCTCCGTACGAGTTACACCGTCACATTAATATGGATCATTTAACACACAGTGTGTCGCCCATGGCCAGCTGTGTAATTGAACACTGCCCTGCGATCGCCAGTGTTTACATGGAGGAAGTAGAAGGACCATGTCACGTGATGTCGAGGTATTTCCGCCGGTGCTAAGGCTCGATTTATGTCACCAGGGTAGCCCGAGTGGGCGGGGTTTAAGTCGTTTCCCCAACCACTCACGCTGTCTCGAGTGAACACGCCGCCTGTCTGGGTTGTTCTTGGCAACAAAATAAGCGTAAGTGTGTTGTATGAAGGCAGGGCGACGGATAAAAAGCCACATTAATTACACCACTTTTAATTATGATTCCCCCCATTACTGCTATTCCAATGGTATGTTGATGATCATCCGAAAATAAGTTTATCTGAGAGTAACACATTCACGGTGACGGTACAAATCATAAAACCATTTACTAGTGTGGGGATTTTTTTTTCTTATCAATTATGTTAGTTAGTTTTTAAGTTGTTGTTTTTTTCAAATCAGACGAGTTTGTATTGTGTTTATTTTGCATACGTCTAAAAAAAGGATAAGATACATTTCATATTTTGTCAGGTGAATGTCTAATCCTCCAGGTAAAATTAAATAAAGTTTAAAATTCAATGCCAGCATGGGAATTGATTTAACGGAGAAACAATGGACAGATTTAACCTATTCTACACATTAAGTACAAGTGCATTTCGTTATAACATATTTAATGGTTTATAATAGTGCCTGTAGTATAAAAACCCTTTAAACAAAGCTGTTAAGCGTTTATTCCTCACAGCACAATGCGCAGCGGCTTTTCACTGGGTGTGTTCTGTTGCGCACCAACCACGGTCACTACGGTAACGATCCCATTCTCCCGTTTTCCAGTTTTCCCTGTGGCCGTCCTGAGTGAGTGAGTGAGTGGAAACCGGAGCCTGCCTGCAGCCTGCCTGCCTGCCTGGGAATTTCGTGAAAGCACATCAGCGGCCACTGCCATGGCTGAACGCCGCGCCTTCGCCCAGAAAATCAGCAGGTAAAACGGACCCAAGACCCCCAGAAACGAGGCGGCACCGAGCACTTAGTCGCCCGTATTTAGGTCGCCCGGCTCGGACCACTGCTGAGAGGAACCCCGTGAAGGAGGCCCAGCTGCCACAACAGCCTGGCTGCTCCGGAGCTAGCCGCTTGTTAGCTATTATATGGGCAAGAGATGCTGCTCAGACCCACCCAGACAGACAGCGACACAGCTAACTGTCTCTCCTCTCTCCAACAAAACAGCGACATGTAATACGGGTGTATTAAATTAATTTTGATAAAACAGGAGTCGGGTTTTCAGTATTTTTTATTATTATTATTTTTTTTTTTACAGTTAAATGGAAACCGTTAATTGTGGACAGTCGACTAGCCTACAGTAGCTAACGATGAGCAGCTAGGGACACTGGGAAGAGAAGAGATGTTAACTGAAGTTTGTAGAGTTTTTTTGTTTTTAAAGAAAGACATGAGAGGGCAGGTATTTGTTATACAGTAAGACAGGGAACAAAAGTCTCCCTGAGCAGCTATCAGATGCCGATATTATAATCTCCTCCCCGCCCCTCAGACGGATCAAAGTAATCTCTTTAACAAAGGGCTTTGTGCTAGCTGTCAAATACCATCATCCCAGACGATTGGTAGATATATAATAATATATATAATATATATATAGATGGGTAGATCTGAGAGCTATCAACATAAACAGTGTTTTAATTACTGCCATTGCTGATTACTTAATTCACAGCCAAGTCATTTGGGTTAGTTATTGAGCAAAAACTATTATATTTGCCTGCTTGTTGGTGCAGTTTTTCTCTCACTGAAATAAGATTTTACACCCTGATCTGATGTGTTTTTAGAAAGGAGGGGGTGGGGTCTGCTGTCACTGTTGTTTTCATTTTCTAAACAAAATGCAAAACGCACCTGTTCCTAAATGTTTTTATTCTTACATTTTACAATAAGTTCATTTAACCATTCAACCAACACTATAGGGCTGGATTCTGAAGTTGCTGCTGCTTTGATCATGCAAGTTGTTGTCGTAAGGACTGGAGGTGTATCCATGTATTAATCCAAACCACATCTAAGTTTGTTATGGATGAACGCAGACTGGACGCACCCTCCTCATGACAGGATGATTCATAGATGTCAGCTAACATACGGACATACGCAATGATACCACACGTACTGTACTTTGTAATCCCACTTATTACCACAATATGACAAACTATGGCTTCAAAATGTTCCATAAAGACAAGACGACGACTTTTTCAACATTAAAAAACAACATATTGCGATTATTTTGACAGATATTGCGATTTGCAATATGATTACATACTATAGCATTACATTAATGCACCCCTGTCTTCTGCACAGTTTTCTTTTCTTTATGTATTTATATTTTGAAAGTACTTTATTTATCTGTGTGATTCGTATATTCGTATTTGTATATTTTATGCACCAGTTGGACACAATCCTCGTAGTTGTAAAAACCTTCCTAAAACATATTTCTGATTCTGACTCTGATTGAGTGAGAGTGATAAGTTTTGGATCACAAATGTAATCTTGTTTGGATCTGTACGAAACAATATACAACATATTTTCTTACACCTGGACCACAAGAGGTGTAGACCAGAGCATCTCTGCAACACTACAGTACTTATCATTAAAATGCTGTTTTGTTAACATTTTAAAAATTGCAGCTTCTGAGATTTCAATATTTTACATGGCCATATTGTGTTTTCTTAAAATAATATTTTGATGAATTATGCAGCCATTATTATAACCTTAAGAAAAGGCACATTTATGGATGTCCATTGTGCCAAATTACATTATAATGTGCAGGTCTTTGTGATATAAACAACTGTTTGAATCTCAGTGAAACTTTCCCGAATGGATAAAGATTAAACCATTGTTCACTGTTTTTAACACTCAGTAGTGGACACTGTTTACCGTACTCATGTTATCCATGAAGCAGTGGAAATAAGTGCCTGTATTGTAGCTGTTTAAGCACGCAGACCTTTAGTAATGGAAGTGAGTTAGCTTATGTTGCATGTTCAGGAAAATGTAGTGAGTAAATTGCCAGTGGCTTTTAAATCACACGTTTCAGTTGAATGGTTTGCTTATATTATGCTCTTCGATTGCCGCCAGTTTATATTTTGTTCCTGGGAGTTATTGTTGTTACCATCTTTAAGAGATAGAGCCACAAAGGCTGTTTGTTTAATCAAGTTGTTCCTCTGTGCTAAGTAAAGGTCTTGACGGGACATCGGGGACGACTGTGGAATGTGTTTGTCGGTTCAGTCCTTCTGACTTTCTCCAGCGGGGACAACACTGCACTGCAGAGGCCGCTGGCTCTCTGCTACAAGTATAATGTTATCTAAAGCTGACAAGTTGGACCGTGCAGTTTTTATTTTACCTTCCTGGGTGAGACGATAAGCTTAAACGTCTGTGTCACAACCTCGCCTCAGGCTTCAGGATAATTTCGGTTTGTATACACAGTACTTTTTGTGAGGGGACAGTGATGAACTCAGCACTACGGTGGCTTTGGAGAAAAACCAGACTCGGGTCAGACGTTTGTGGCTTTGCGACCTTTGCTGACTGGATCACACCTCATCCTTGGTCGTGATTACTGTAATCATGACCAAGAGTTTAAAGTAACCTTGAAACTAGTTATTGTGATATTGCTTTCAGGATTGAGAACGGAGAAGGGAAATGGGGCAGCTTCTTGGTAATGAAAAATCATAGTTAACCATAATAATTGTTGAGTCCGTATAGCCTCTGTGTGACCTGTGTGACGTGACCTTGAGTCTTCAGTGTCTACCCTTTATCCTTGGTTCTAATTTGTTATTTGTTTGTGTTACTTTGGGCTACTTGCTGCGTAGTTGTTTTGTTCAAGGCAAAGGTCTCTGAGTGGTTTTGGTGGTTGCTGTGATTTAAAGGACCTGCGTATGGGTTGGAAACCAAGAGCTTTGTGCTGACCACTGGGGTCCAGAGGCTTTTATTTCTTCTCTCTCTCTCTCTCTCTCTCTCTCTGGGTGTAATATATAATACTGTTCGAGGCGACACAGTAAGACTGAGCAGAGACACAAAGAGAAAATCCTAAAAGGGCCAGAAATGTAATCTTCAAAGTTAGTTAGCCTTGCCTTTGACAGCTTAAGCCACTTGGAGGAACGCTGTGTAGGATTTAGGGGGAACTATCGGCAGAAAGTGGCAGAAATTTAATATAATATTCTACAGTGCTCAAACACTGACTCTACATAGGGCCTTTCGTGGCCACCGTAGGCTTACCTACACGCTTGGAAGGGGAGGGTGAAGTTTCACAGTACTGTACAATATAATTACATAATATAAGCCACTTTGGGTTAACAGTAATTGCAATGTTAAGTTCTCCAGGTATAACAGTTAAATATCCCCCCAGCTATCACTTGTGCCTGGGGTATTTAAAGTATTTCATTGAACTGTGAGGTTAAACTGGCTTTGAAGTGTTTCAGTTAGTTTTCAGAGACACAACGAGGGAGAGAAAACAATGTCAAACCGTGGACGTTGTAGTTATAGGGTATGTGCCTTAAACCATTAGGGTAATCGATATGGGGACCCCCTTAAATTATGTATATGTTGCATAATTTAGCCATTTTAGGAGGATCGTTTCCTCTTCAGTTGCACAGGTATTAGGATGTGTTATACAAGATTGCCTTAGTATTCACCATAATGCATCATAGCTGCATGTTCAGTATTGTGTATCGCAGAATCACCTGTGTTCGAATCCCATCATTACTCTGGACAAAATGTTGCTATGTTATTGTTTTGTTTCTTTACCTGTGATTATCGCCTCTTTTTACTTTACGCTAACTATATCTAGTTTGTGTATCATTCCACATATTTGTATTCATTTCTTTCTCTCTCCACACCTGCCTCTCCTCTGTTTGCAGGACTGTGGCAGCAGAGGTCAGGAAACAGATAGCTGGCCAGTATGGAGGCTCCCCACAACTCTTCAAAAACCTCAACGTTGGGACCACAACAAGCAACACGGTGAGGGGTCTCAAAGACTACTGAAACTGAAACATGATTGACATTCAGTCTTGGATCATTATGCTAGTGTGACAGCTGCTGCTACTGCTTTGTTTGAAAACGTCAGACAACCAGCCTACATTACAATGCCAGTGTCTGTGCTCTCAACAGTTGAGCTACTGTTGATTTTTCACATTTGGCCAAATACAATTATTGTGTGTGCTATGTTGGGAAAACAAACGCATGAACCAGTGAACTGTCTGCTCATACTGGGCTGGTTTGAAAACAACATACTGTGCACATATATTTATATGTATATTTATATACACCTCTCACTGTTGTTGCTCAGTGCGCAACTGTAGAGTTTTTATTTAAACTTCAACATTTTGAGATGTAGGTTAAATGTTAGACATGTATCATTAAGCAAGTGCAGTATTTGAACAGTAGGGATGCCTGCTGACATTGATCTAAGCTTACCACAATATTACAACCCGTGCCATTTTCTGTTGAGCTGGTGGTTATTTGAATGGCTGCACAATTGTTATTTTTTTTTAATCTCTTGCTAAATACCATCAGGGATACCCATTGATTGGCCTGTTCACCACATCAAGTCTCTGCTGCGATGTTTCTAGGGTTACGAGTGTGTGAGGCCAGACATTATGTTTGTTAGAGGGCTAGTGCCAATTGACCTTCAACAGCCCTGAGTCAGAACACTGCAAATACTCCCCCTTGCCTCCTTAATTAGGCTACAGTTGGCTTTTAATTAAACTGTGAGAGGTATTTGTGTTCAAATTCCTCAAGAGGGGGAGACCGAGACAAACACACACACAGACATTTACACTTAAACGGAACATCTTCCCATCACTACAGAAGCAGGCTAGTGAAACCATTAGTCTTAGCTTGAAGTAGCACACTTGTTAATCTGGTTACTTAATTTTCCTGTTTGGAATGGAAAGCTGATCCATAAGCTAGAACTGCTGTCTCAACAGAAATAACAGAAATTACCTCATGTTTTGGACCCATTGGTACTGTACTTGGTGCAGATTCATAGGCTGACTAATAAGCCATAACTCTGCTACTTTCTTCAGAGGTGGTATAGGGAATCAATCCCCCGAAGCCATTACTAAAAACTAGTGACTTTAAGACTTTACCAAGACATTTATGTACAATAAAAATAAGAAGAGGTGCAGACAGGAGAACTGAAAAGCTGACTATGTCTTCACAGCTAATTAACTTTTCCCATCTCTCTGATCTCTCCTTCTCCCTCCTTCTCATCGCCCACCAGGTTCCCCTCACAGAGGCGGTGGAGCCAGTGGATTTTGAGGAGTACCTCATCACTCACCCTCCCATCGTTGAGTCAGGTCCCCTGAGAGATCTGATTGAGTTTCCCCCAGATGATATAGAGGTCATCTACACACCCAGGGAGTGTCGCACAGTGGTGCAAGCCGTCCCAGAGGAAGGGTAAGGATGCTGTGCGGTTGGAGTTCTGTAGGTGGTAGTAGCAGGTGTGAAGTTGGTACAGTCTCACCATACTTTCTGTTTTTTTAAATTTTAAATTTGGAGGGAAATATTTTTTTTCATTTGTATTTTGTTTTACAACTTCATCCACATTTTAATTCCATTTTCCAAATCTGTTATCATTCACTTGATGGCAAACATTTGCCAAGTCACTTTATTTAAACTGTATGCTTTGGCCGTGAGGCTGTGCAAACTCTTACCTCTTCAGCTTTCCTTGCTGCATTGTATTAGATACGGATTTTTGTACTGTAACTATAACAGCTGCACCACATGTTTAAACACAAAATTCCTGTGGGCTTGACACCATTATATTCTGTAACTCTGACTCCTGGTATTTCAGAAGAAGTGGCGCAAACACTGCAAGTGTACTTCAAAGTGTGATGTACCAGAAAGATTAAATGACACCAGTCAAGTGACCTGCTATCTTTATTCACTTAGACTAATGCATTTAAAGTCTGACTTTTGCTATTAAAAGCAAGCTTTGTTTGATTGATTAAGTCTGTCTGTTCTGCAGGGATACTGATGCTCATGTCAGAGACTGTGTCAGATCCTACACAGAAGACTGGGCCGTCGTCAACAGAAAGTAAGGCTTGGATTATATCTGCAAAATATTATATTAATAGTGTAATATAACTATTTTGAGCAAGGATACGTTAAGGACAGAGTTCTAAATGACTGCTTGCTCACTCAGATACCACAAGCTTGGTACAGGCTTTAACCCCAACACCCTGGACAAGCAGAAGGAGCGTCAGAAAGGCCTGCCCAAACAAGTGTTTGAGGCTGATGAGATGCCTGACAACAGCACCTACCAAGATGACCAGGTACCAAATCTATTTATCTTCATTTTTGATCTCCTCTTGAAAATGTCATTTGGATAACCATATTTATTTTGATACAAGAGTTTACCAAAATGCTGAGCAAGTGAGTTGGTGATCTGTGACACTCATTTTTGGGTGTTTTTTTGTCCTTTAGGATGACATGAAGCGGCGGTCGATGTCTATAGATGACACCCCACGTGGCAGCTGGGCCTGCAGCATCTTTGACTTGAAGAACTCCCTACCCGATGCCCTACTCCCTCACCTCCTTGACCGTGCCCCCAATGAAGAGATCGACAGGCACAATGAAGAGCAGCGCAAGGCCAACCGCCACCGTGAACTCTTTGCTCTGCACCCCGCCCTTGATGAGGTAGAGTTTACCCCTTTACCTAGGCTGGAAGCTTTTTCTTCATGTCACATCCCATGTACACGTTACCCAAATAACTCCAGGATGTCATTTTATTTGTTATGAATAAATTAGTATTAATTAAGTCTAAGTGTTTTCACAGCATGGTCGTTTTGATCATATTCACTGATTTTTGAATGTGATCTTCTGTGTGAATGTGTAGGAGGAGCCCATTGAGCGCCACTGTGTGCCTGAAGTACCTAAAGAACACTTTGGCCAGAGGCTACTCGTCAAGTGCTTGTCCTTGAAGTAAGTGGTGGACAGCCTTTTTCAGAAAAAAAGCCCTTTAGCTCTTTTATTTAACTGCTGCTTTCTGCTGACCCATTCCTTTTTCTCTCCCCTTGAAGGTTTGAGATCGAAATTGAACCCATATTTGCTAGTTTGGCCTTATACGATGTCAAGGAAAAGAAAAAGGTAAGCTGTTATGCTTTCCACAATGCCTCCTCAGCCCTGAGTTGTTGGGTCACTTCTGCAAACCATTAAAATTGTTGGGAGGCCAAAACGAATTTGATGAGTGGACTATAAAATTTTATGTTGTGGCCCTGTTATGCTTGTAGGAATGCAGTTAAATCATACACTGGAACTATGTATCTATCTGAAGAAGACCATCCACTGCTGGGTCTTTCCACTCCCTGTTAGCTGACAAACACTAGAGGGTAGCAGTTGACTTGATAAGTAGACGTCTCATATATATATTGCTCTGCACAGGAGCGCCATTATTTCACAAGTGGGTAATTTGTCACTGAAATGTTATCATGTTTGTCAGCCAGCATGAGCAAGAAATCAGGTTGCAGTAACAGTCAGTCACTCGAGAATTATGATTAAATGCTAATGGTTCTGATGTTGTGGCCATAATATTCAATTTAACATCTATGTTATGATCACCTTATAATTATTGTGTGTGTCTGTCTGGATGTGTCCCTCAGATATCAGAGAACTTTTTCTTCGACCTGAACTCTGAGCAGACGAAGTCGATGCTGCGTCCCCACATTCAGACAGCAGCCATCTCCACGCTGGCACGCTCTGCAATATTCTCCATCACCTACCCCTCCCAGGATGTCTTCCTTGTCATTAAGGTCAGACAGTTATGATATCATTTCTATAATGTCTTGTCAAGTCTTGTTTGGCAATTTCCAACACCTGTTTTTGAAAAAAGTAGTCTTGTTGGGGAAGGTTAGTCCAAGGAAGCGAGACTCCTCATCCCTGAAGAGGATTCAGTCCACGTTTCTGCAGTAAAGACATTGGGAGACGCTTTTGATTTTTTCCCTCATTATTTCCTTAATCGCGGCAGAACATTACACAAGCCATTAGAAGCTCCTGTTGGTTTAACCCTGAAAGACACTATAAATAGACTTGGAGGAGACAACATGTTGTTGTCAAATACAATACGACCTCCACTTTTTCCAAGTGTAATTTCCAGAAGAAGGTGTCGTCTTATATGTGGGCCAATACCGTCATTTAAATACGATTGGCTTATATTTGACCGTAAGTCTTTGTCCTGTATTATAACTTTTATTGCCTTGTACATGATGGAAAATTTGTGCTTTGTTTCTAGCTGGAAAAGGTACTGCAGCAAGGTGATATTGGAGAGTGTGCTGAGCCCTACATGGTCTTCAAAGAGTCAGATGCTGCTAAGGTATGATCAGTGTGAATTATATTTTGAATGGCACATAAAGAATTTGAGGCTTGTCTCAGGTGTGTTGTAATACAGTACAAGTTTTATTTTTATTATGTGAGCAAATGTTCAGTTTTAAATATAGATTAATTTAAGGAGTGCTATCCATTTTAAAACTTTAATGTAGCAATGTTTTTTAATATAAATCACTACCTTAAGTAAACATGTTTTTTTTTTGTAGAATAAAGAAAAGCTGGAGAAGCTTCGCGGCCAGTCAGAACAGTTCTGCCAACGTCTTGGCCGCTACCGCATGCCCTTCGCCTGGACCGCCATCCACCTGATGAACATTGTGAACAGTGCTGGCAGTCTTGAGAGAGATACAGAGCTGGAGATGAGTCTATCAGGTCTGACCTTCCCTTTTAACACAACCCTTCAGATTGTACCTGTAAACATACAGGATGTATTTCAGTATCAAGTTGTGCAGTCACAGTGTGGAGGCACAAAAAACCTTGGTTAATGTTTTTATACTTCTAACCACTCACAGCCTCAATGTCACATGCACTTATCAGGGACAGAGACCGTGACAGAGTCCTCCAGTCATGCATCAGACTTATGGGCATGTTCAATACATTACCACACTTTAAAATCTTTATCTAAAAACAACGTTTCAACAACAAATAGTTAGAAACGCAAATTTAAACAGAGAGTTAAACACCCAACGTATCCAGTCATATTGATTTTTGGTGTGTTATTTTGAGTTTGACCTTTGGTGTTTGTCTAACCCTTAACCTCACAAGGTATCTTTGATGCTGTATGTGGTGTATGCCATTTTGTTGCTAGGCAGAGCCGAGAAATTTTCTGCCACATTGGACAGAATAAAATATGGGATTAATCTTGAACCTGTTGTAGCATCCCTTGAAAGAAAAGTTATCAATAATCAGAATTTAAGATTTTAAAAATGCTATTATTGTTTTTTTTGCCTGTCTGCAGAGAGAAAAGGCTCATGGTCAGAACGGAGGAACTCGAGCATCATGGGAAGGCGTTCCCTGGAGAGGACCACCAGTGGAGATGAGTCATGCAGTCTGACAGGCTTTAGACCTGCAACACTTACCATCACCAACTTCTTTAAACAGGTCACAAATACCACACACACAAGTCTCAAATATTGAAATATATGTATTTTCTGGATTTCTTGGAATACTCAGACAAAGAGGGATATATCCTCTAATGTATCTTTTTAATTAAATTGTTATATGCTGCATATGTGTTTTAGGAGGGGGACAGGCTGAGTGATGAGGACTTGTACAAGTTCCTAGCTGACATGAGAAGGCCTTCTTCAGTGTTGAGGAGGCTCAGACCCATCACAGGTACAAACATGAATCGAGTGTTCTGTTTTCTTAGTAGTTGTTGGCACCTGGCACACATCTCTAGTTGGCATGATGTTTCCTTTGAATTACTTGGAAATTTGAAGACGTGAACCACTGATGTTTCAAATTAATGTATCCTTTTTCTCTTTCTTTACCTCCTTACTTGTACACTCCCTTCCCGCTCTGTCCTCTGTGGTTGTCACCACAGCCCAGTTGAAGCTGGACATTTCTCCAGCTCCAGAGAACCCCCACTATTGCTTGACCCCTGACCTTCTGCAGGTTAAACCTTACCCAGACAGCAGGGTACGCCCCACCAGGGAGATCCTGGAGTTCCCTGCCAGGGACGTCTATGTGCCAAACACCACATACAGGTACAGAAAAACTTTTTTTTTTTGTTTTCGTTTCATATCTTTCAGTTCATTTGATTTTTGTCTGCAAAATATATTCATTTGTCAAGATAAAGCTTTCTCTAAATAACCTGTCAGTAGGTTGCAAAAATACAAGCAGGTTTTAACTATTTTAACTTTAAAGAAGACAAATTAATCAATTTGAAATCTATTTAAGCAGTTACCCTACCCTGTTGGGCTTTTTTGGAGAGTTACATTGATAGCTTGTTAAAGGTGAATATAAGCAAAATGCCAAATGCTTCATGAGCTGCATGCAAACTCTCACTTTAGTAATCACTGAGTCAGTGAAGGATGACAACCTCAATCAAAGCCCAAACACATCTTCACCCTGTAAAAACCAGTACACATCTGTTTAAGCTTTGCACATTGATGACTGACACCGGCTTGTTAATGTTCACCTCATGTTTGAACAAGTCCTATTTTTGTCAAGGTCAGTTGAGAGATGTTCCTATTAGCGTACGTTGCTGCTGACACGGTCTCGCTACCACAGGCCTTGTTTGTCTGCAGATAACCAGGTGCCTTCCTATTGTAGATTAACTGATGCCAAACCTAATTGATCCACCGCTGGAGCCAACATATCTGGGTGAAAGGAAATATGATGTTGCATTTTAAATCTGCTTCTTCTTTTTTTAATCATTGTATTGCAAAAAGAAGGTTGTCTGTGATCACAAGTTTTCCAGAAGCCTTATTGTTTGATATTCTTATCCATCCCTACGTTTTCTTTAAAGTATATGTCAGATATACTCTATGAGGTGATTGAACCTGAACGCAGATTACTAATCTTTATCAAGCAACCCCTTTTTTATAAGCTGTGAGCAGCAGGATACAGGCCCTTAGCTGGAAAACAACATATTGTTTTATGGTTTATACTGAACCATAAAATGAATGAATGTATTGTCTTACTGACTGTAATGGCAGCCCGTTCTTCATCTTACATGTAATACTAGAATTATATGAAGTCAGTTTCTTGGCTTATTTTGCTTTAGTAGTAAAGTTATAGATCACCACACTGTAAAAAATGCAGTCATGTTAAATCATTTCGTCATGATTTTTATTTTGTTTTCATAAATATGATTTGTTAGAGCATGTAGCTACTTGTCAGGATGACATGTTAGTATGAGGCACATTTACAGTACAGTTAGTTATGTTCTATTAATGGACAAGAGTCAATATGACTCAATAACAGGAAATACACAGAAATTATGTTTTTCTAACAATACCAGCATAAATCAGATAATAGCATGAACGTAGTTTAAATACTTTACAGAGTAAAAAAAAAAATTGAACAATCAAAGGGAAAAACTTCATCAGTGTGCTGCCAAAGCTTTAAATCTCCAATATTTTGGTCTGTATTTGTACAGCTGACATTGCCCCCACTTTGTAGATTTTTCCCCATGAAACTGGGATTGAAGCAGTGTAAAATACAGGACAAAAATTACAAGACCTTCATTCACAACACTTCACCAGTATGAACACTTTGAGATTTTGTTGAACCCTGACTTATATAATTTGCATGCTTTATGTAATAACCTTGGTTGGTATTTGTGCCTGAAGCTTCTTGAAACATGCAACAGTTTTACACCACAAAGATAAATAGCTAACATAGAAGCTGTCAAATACATTTAAATTCACTAAAAAGATAGCCAAGCAATCTCAGTTTTAGAACTGCTATATTATATCCCTCATAGTTTTCTATCTTTCTGCTGTAGTACTTTGACATTATGCAGCCACTGAATCAGGTTACGGATGGATCAATATGTCCATTTTGCAAGTGATTGCAAATGTTGCATAATGACAGTTCTACTGTCCCGGCTGGATCTGACCCAATAGGCTAATGACCTGCGTGGCATGGTTGCATCATTATGACTGTTCAGCATATTCTGCCATTTTTGGCTCGTTATCTGTGAGCCAGCACCAACCTCAGACAAAACAATGTGAGGAAGCAGTCAGCCTAATGTTGCAGATAAACTAATAATTTGGTGTTGTAGACATATAAAATGTCTGTGTTTCCCCATCTATGGAATGTGTTGGCTGAGTGTTAGAATCAGTGTTTGTGAAAAATGCCAGTAGTGTTGTAAGAGAAGGTATGACTTGTGGGGTTCAGTTAAGGCCTTCAGCTGGTCGTATGGTGATCTTGGTCATCTTGAGGGAATATGAGGGTCCTGTGCCGGGCTTCCAATGAATGCCCCTCCTTCTCATGGAGCGTCCTTTTGCCCTCAACCACAAATACCTTGCATTAAGGTTTGTCTCTCCACAGCCATTGAACCACCAGCCACCTGCCAAAGGGTCAAGATAAGATACACAGGTTATATAAACCAAACTTGGTCATTTCAAGTTAAACTTAACACAGTGACCTTCTTTGGTAAGTGTTTTATATACCACCAAAAAAACATTGTTTTAGTATATTCTTTCTATGGCTATGATGGAAATACAGGTCACCAGGAAGCCCGTGTGCTGAATCAGCTTGTAAAACTGTTTACCTGTGTAATTGCGAGCGCAGTTGGAGTTTCTTTGGTTGTCATTATTTCTGTCTTTTGTAGAGAATCTCATACTGGTGCTGTTGGCCATGGCATCAGGCAGGTCACCAGAGAAGTGACTGACATGAAGTGTGTAGTCCTTGGAGGGACCATCTAGTGAGAAGCGGTACTCAGCCCAGTGCTTATCCTCTTTCCAGTCCTCCAAGTCAATACGCAGGATGTAAACTCCCTGCTGTGTAAAGCTGTGGATCTTCTTTAAGCCCAACCAGAAGTCCTCTGCATAAGACATTAATCAGGTTTTATCTTGTTAGGATATTTCTAATGTGGGAAAAAAAGTCACCCTCTTTCTATTAGCAGGGAATCTTCAAAGGTTATAGATTTCATTTTATTCATTTCAAATAGGAAATTCCTGAACCTTTTTTTTGATAATTTCCCTTGCACAATTTTTTTTATTCAGTTATTTTAGAGTCAGCCTTCTTTAATCAGAGCAAGCATGCATGTCTATGCACTTTGCCTCTGTCTGGGATTGCTTCATGTAAATGTAAGGTATAATCATTCTTAGGTTGGTAGTTGTGAAAGAGCGTTGCAACTAAAATCCATGCCTGCAGGAGCCATTATTTTGGAAGGTAGTATGACTGAACCAGTGAGCTGCTGTCTGAGTCAGTGAGTTCTGTAGAGAACGCTGCCAAAATGTGTGTACTCAGACAATACAGGAAGCCACTTACTGATATGACTGATACTGAATGACTGATATTTAACAATTGCTATTTCCTATGACCAGGCCTACAGGAAGTACTTGTACTATTATAAGTGTTATTACTTTCCCTTAGCTCCTTTTTGAAGTACAGACTGCACAACAATTTATTTGTTTAGTATCCCTTTTTAAGAGTTATTAATTGATGTGTATTTATTAAGAATACAAAAAATGGAAATTGTATATGGTTTTGCCAAATGATATAAGTACTCACTCTCCAGATTTCCAAAGCCTTTATCATACTTGTCCCATGTCTGGTCAAAATCCACCGAACCATCGACCCTGCGTTGGATGACAGTTGAACCCCCATCTAGGCAATGGATCAGAAACATATTTCAAGTCAAGTTTCTGTTGAAGCCACTCAGACGTTTACGTTTTTCCTGCCCCATGTCAGTACTTTTTTTTTACTATCTCCCTTAGAACTCAGATTGCTGTACTGTCACCCACCTGAATCCATTTCACAGTAAACGTTGAATGGCTCCGATTGGTTTGGCTTGATAACATAGATTCCACTGTTTGTCTCTCCTTTGTTAAACAAGTCACTACAGTCCTTGGCGAGCTCTGAAACACAATGAAGAAAATCACATTGAATGCATTCAAATTTCCCCAAACTGTTGCATCCTCCTTAATTTTATTTACATTACATCTTTACATCTTATGTTTATGCCAACAAACAACTGCTAATACATTTCAAATAATTTTACCATTTGTTTCCAGGCCAGTTGAGTTTCCTGTCAGATATTCGAACATATCAGAAGCTGCAGAGTTTGAATCCATTGGCTTATCGACTGTATCTTGAAAACTGTCAATGCTTATCTGCAAAAGAGTGCAAATTAATCCACAATGTTAAATTATGTTGTCTGTCATAGAGAGTAAGGCATATCTATCCATCCTTCCCCATATTCATATTCCATTTCTGTGGAATTTAAGTTGTCTACCTTTTCCTCCAGATTTTTTATCTTCATTTTCTGGTTGTCGAGCTGATCATGCTGCTCCCTCACAGCATTCAGCAGATTGGTAATTGTTTTCTCTTGCGCTTCAATCACTTCCTGAAAATACACAATAAAAATTGTTGCATCAATGTTTTAAAGAGCATCTGTTGACCCTGTCGAAGTACAGGTTTCTTTAGTATTTTTTCCCTTAATGATTATAATTGTTCATTAAATGCATTTCCATTGTTAACTCGACTTGAGGGAAACTTTTGGTCAAGTTTTTATTGGCTTACTTTTGTCTTTTGATGTGAATATATTATCCAGTCACTGTCACTGATGCAGTCTTAAATAAGGAACTCTGAGGAATTGCTTCAGCACATATCAGTTGCTTACCTTTAGCGTTGTGATTTCAGTGAGCTGGTCAACAGGGACCATGGTCTCCGACAGTCCCTTCAGCCTCTCCTCGAGGCTCCCCACTTTGCTCTGCAGCTGTGTACGCTCCTGCAGGATGTTGTTGATCTTGGAGTTGATTTCTAGCGACAGGTTCTTGATCTCCTCATTGTTGGCCTTCAAGAAATTGGTGGTTTTCTTCAGCTCCTCCTCTTCCTCTTTGATCTCTGATGTGACTACTGAGAGCTGGTAAAAAGAACGGTCAAAAATATTCAGCTTCTGGAAGATGTCATTGATTTGGGCTTTGGTCTTATGGACAAACTCCCTTAAACTCTGGCCTAGCTGAAGGAGACCGTTTGCAAGTAGACGAACATCATCCAGCATGGCGAAGCGAGACTTTCCCTCGGTTGGGCTTGGTGCTGTGGTAGAGGCCTGCGAGGGCACGGTGGGGTACTCTTCTCTACCTGAGGATTCCAGAGGGACAACAGTAGCCGACGTAGCTAGCAGCAGCAACAGGCAGAACAGCTTCATCATGACTTTCTTGTCCAATCCTGGATTGTGAAATATTTTCTAACAGTGTTTCAGTGCTCTTGCTTCCCTCTACTTTGTGCTATTCTCTGCAGTCTTTTCCCTCTCTCTGCCTATAAGCTAGGCTTCCTTGCTGTTTAAATGATGTGAGAGCAGCAGGCTGCCCTGTGTTATATACTGCCCTCTCAGTAGAGGAGGGGCGGATTAGCTGATCATTAAACCCTACTATGTTTTAGCTCTGTACCCTACCTCCTCCCAAATCCCCCTCGAGCCCTCCCTCTCCTGAACAAACAAATCACAGCAGTGAGCAAATGACCTATACATCCCCCCCTTCTCTACCACCCATTTAACCCCAATCCCCTCTCCATACCACACCCTACCCTGTTCTCCATCTGTGGTGCAGAGCTTTAGCTGATCAGCAGAAAGTCAACAATGGCCATCACAGGTTTTTGATGGATCGTCAGTCTGATCAATCTCAAACCTTATAACCCTGCACACACTTTGCTCTGATTGATAATGCTGTGTGTAATTAATGTTCTTGGGTTTGATTTAGCATCCTGCTGAATCAGCCTAGTACCACGTTCTCTTTTCCTCTCTCCCTCCTCCTTCTCTCTTTGCGTGGGGAAGGGAGTGAGCTTGTCATCTATGCCAGGGTTGAGCTTCTGGGCATGAATGATGTTGGAGATTTTGGACAGTGTGTACTCATCATCTCAGTTTTATTGCTCAGCCTTGTCATTTTTTTTTTCAAGTTTGTCATGCCTTGTGTGATATTTTTCAGTGGCACCAGACATGAAATGGGGAATATATAGGTTACTGATTAGCTTGCAGCTTTTAAAGGATCATTCCTGTGCACTCAGTCCTGTCGTAAAAAACAGTCTTTATGGGAAATTCTTAGTAAGTTGTTTCACGCAGACTTGCAATGTTGGTGAAATATGTCCACCTTCAGCCAGAGAGAGGGAGGAGGAACTAATCAGTGAAATGACTTGGTGTAGTATTTAATTAGAATATAAATATTTATACTTTTGGCACTCGATGCTGTGTGGTTCCCAACCTCTAAAGTAAGCTTGTGCTGTTATGTGGTGTGAAAAAGGCGGAGAAGAATTGCTGTGTCATGCAGTCATAGCCTTTTCTGGCTAATCAAAGCTTACAATTGTTTCTTATTCATACTGGCATGTGGCAAAGGGAAGATTGTTACGTTATTATGAAAAAGTTACGTAGTCACAAATACTGAAAATACTGAGATATTTGGCACATCGCCTCTAGTTAGCTTTGTTTTAAAATGAAAACGTTTTAGCACTCTGGCTGTTAAAGTGCACCTTAAAATACCACACATTCATTGTAATGAGCTTTCTCTGGTAATTTGCGGTTATATGGATGGATTACCTCAGTTCTCAGTAATGAAGGACTGCTACTTTTCTTTACATAGGAACAGTGCAGAAAGAAAGGGTCTTACAGAAAGGAAAAATGTGGCCATGGATTGAGTGAATGCGCCAGGAATTTGCTTGATCAGCATAAAGCTGGTAATGATATTCAGTATCCTTTATGCCAGCACAGTGGTTAGCACTGTGGCTTAACAGAAAGAGGGTTAGGGGTTTGAACCTAACATGGCTTGCTGGGGCCTTTCTCTGTGTAACTGCCATGTTCAAATTTCAAACATGGCACTGAACCACCTCAGCAGTCATCTGACGTAACATGATGCCTGTTGGCTATGTTTGTTCTCTCCATTCTAATTTGATTCAAATTTTTAATTGTCCATGTTGCTGTATCCGTATCTATACTGTATTTTTGTATCATGCATGCAAGCATCAGTTTAGCAGCCAGCTGCTTTTGAACTTCAACCCCTCCCCTTGGCATTTGGTTTTGGTGTGCCACCCCAAGGTTTTCAGTGGACCCATCTTGTCACCCCGATGAAAAAAAATAAGGTCGCACCACTGTGTTTAGAGTCAGTAAACAATAAAACCCTTATGTAGCCACTAGGCTCAAAATAGGGAAGGTCAGTAGCCGTCATCTGAAAATTGGGATTATATTGGGAGATCTTCAAAGTTTGCCATACAGAGTTTGCTTTCACAGTACTCCTGAGTACTGATTAACCTTAGTTGAATCTGATGAGAAGAACTGACCAATCAGTGATACTGCTATTTGTGCTTATATGGGTATTTCAGATCTGCCACAATAAATTTATCTTGGGGTCTATTTCAGTTCAAATTCAACAACCCACTTAAAAGCTTCCATTGTAATTGTTAGGACATGCTAGATGGGTGGTAACTAATCTAATCATCAGAAAGATTCCCACGCTTTCTTGTCAGTTGTGGTTCCAGCTGTGGTCTCTGTGGGGCCATCCCCTACAGACTTGTCTACGTCATTGTGGTTTATCAGCTGATCGTGGGTTACTTTGCACTTCCCATTGTCCTCCCCCTTCCCAACAGTTTAGCAACCAGTGTTTTGTACAGTACAGTACCATTTCTTTTGCCGACAACAATGGTCATGATTTTTGTTTCTTACAACACATTAATATGTTTTAACTGTAAAGTTGTGAGGCAGAATCAATGCAGGCCCACCATACAGTTTATGCCAGGAAACAGTGTGCTGTTACATAATGTAATGTTATGTAATGTGATTTTCATGATGGTTAACTCTCTTGACCAGCGCTCAACAAAGTGCTGTCCACTGTAAGTTACACATTGCAGAGAGGTTAACCTGGTTGGTGTGATGATGCACAATTGTTTTCTTTAATGTTACTGGCTTTACAGTTTGATTGATGGGGATAACAACCTCTCATTGCATCTCTCAAATTATCATCAATTATTTTAGACAAATAGCCATCTACAGTGAAACTCCATTATGTATTTTGAGTATCTGATAAGTTACTATGCAGCCTTATCAGATGTTGTATGGATGCTAAACTCCACTGTTTATTTCCAAAACAGTTATTAATGGAAGCCATATAACTCATGTATTTTAAAGCTGTAATTCTGCTATATGCATTTTTTTTTTTTGGAAGGAATGTAATGTAAAAGTCTAAATGATGAAAAATACTTACTTTCTATCTTTTACATACTATAAAATTAATGATTTTGTACATGCGTTACTTAAATGACATAATTAATAATGCATCTTTTTTTCTCTGTTTGTGTCTGTATCCATGTCTGTCTTTTAGGAATCTGCTGTATGTGAACCCTCAGAGTCTTAACTTTGCCAACCGCCAAGGCTCTGCCCGCAACATCACAGTCAAAGTGCAATTTATGAATGGAGAGGATCCAAACAATGCAATGCCGGTACGCCGTGATGAGAAACAATTCTTGCTTTTGAATTTAGTTTAGTCAGCCATCCTAGTTGTATGTACTGTTATTTTGACAACTAATGACTCTCACCTTTTGATGGTAAAGTGAAAACACTGGTTCAATGTAGTAGTCTTTGGTAAAAGCAATGTAACAACACTGCATTGTTCTACAAATATGTATGCTCTGGGTAAATACATGTTGACAAAGAGTCATAATTAACATGTAACATGGCTTCTTTTTATCCCTAAGGTGATATTTGGGAAGTCCAGCTGTGCAGATTTTGCTAAAGAAGCCTATACTGCTGTGGTGTACCATAACAGGTAAGTTCTTTCTCTTTTGGCATCTTTTGTAAAGAGTGCAGTAGGGAACCTGCAATTGTGATGATGATGAAATGGAGGTAAAACTACACTAATTCAAATATCCAAACATTTGGACCTAATATATATCTTTGATGGCATTAATTGAAGAATGGGTTGTGTCAACCTTCTGGGTCAAGTGGTGTCCTTGGGACAAGTTTCTTCCATCTCGACATAAGAGCTGAGGGGTCTCTAAAATTTTATCACCACTATTAGGTGTTTTTTTTTTTTGTTTTTTTTACAACATCCAGCGGTTTGTCATTTGTCACCCAAGGATCACACCTTCAAGGCTAAAATGAATCAACCTGTGAATAATGTACCACTGTGACTAGGATAATCATGCACCAGGACTTAATCCAGACCTTAGATGTGCTTATTGGTAATGGTCAATTACAGTCTGAATTCCACTCCACAAATTCACCTTTGTGCTCAGCCAATAACCCATTATCTTTTCCATTGTGGTAAAAGTTGCTTCTAGTACTTTTCCGCCTTGAGGATTTTTCTTTTTCTGGTCTATAACCAAAATGTTTGTTCCCATGAGAAATGAGGGCCCTTCTGTGAACTTTTTAAGCAGATTTAGTCATTTCCAGCTTTAAGGCGATCCTAGTTGGTTTGTCGATGAGCCTGCTGTTGTTTGTTTCCTCCTGGGGGACTATAAAGAATTCAGCTGAAGTGAATTATGATGTGTTGTGTAATTTCTTTATTTTTAGATTACTTGACTTCCACTATGTACCCCTGCTTTGTCTTGAGACAAAGGTTTCCAAGTTATAAAAACACTGTAAATAGAATAGATAAAGATTTAATTAGATTTGGACGGATGAAAATGAAGTAAATCAAGGCTGTAGCTAGTATGTATGTCTGTCTAGCTGTTATCTTAAAGCATGGGAAAAACCTTTTCAGTAGTTTTGAATTTGTAAATGTCCTCTGGTAAAGCAGTGGGAGGACCCTATAGATATGTATTATTTTCCTATTTAAAAACATGTAAAAACAGTAAAAACTGAACTTTTATCCATCCAGCAGAAGCTTTGTCTAAAGCCAGACATTGTTTTGGTTATATAGTGAGTTCAGGCAATGGGAGATCCATAGTTAATGTGGATATAATTAGAACTGGAATGTGTAAGTGCAATGCCCTTGAGATGACAGCCTGAACCACATGACTTGTTTTTATGTAGTTTGGAAACTAATCTATTGTGGGTGACTGTCTTCCCTATTCTATCTATTTATTGAATGTAAAATAGCTTGTAATACTGTTGTTGAATAGTTTCATATCATTGTTACTAATTGTACTAATGAACAGATCCCCTGACTTTCATGATGAGGTCAAGATCAAGCTGCCTGCCTCCCTGTCGGACCACCACCATATTCTCTTCACCTTTTACCACGTCAGCTGCCAGCAGAAGCAGAACACACCACTGGAGACCCCAGTGGGATACACGGTAGGTAACAGTTATACGTACAGCTGCAATGACCACGTAGTCTGTTACTGTGGTTTAAGTTCACAGCTGTTTGTGCGCTCAGTTCTGCAGTGTTCATGCAGGCGTAGGTGTAAACTTGACATACTCATTCACGCCTGTGTTACACACAGTTAGGTTGATTCTCTCTTCCACACAGTCACAGACTGTTCTCATCTTGTAAAAAAACACACAGTTTTAAGTTTATATGTGAAGCATTAAAGATATCACAGCAAATTTAGAATGTATACTAAATGCAAAATAATATCCTCTGTGTGTTTTTTGTCCTCTGTATTCTCTTTTGATCTGTTTTTCTCTCCCTCTTCCACCAGTGGATCCCCATGCTGCAGAATGGGCGTCTGCGGACAGGGCACTTCTGTCTGCCTGTGTCTCTGGAAAAACCACCACAATCCTACTCTGTCCTCTCACCAGATGTATGACACATTTTTTAAAGAGTGTTTTTAAAGTATGAATGAATTATTTAAAGTAGGAAAAAGGTATAAATTTAGGAAATATGTATTTCCATTTTTTTCATGTATGGTAAAGAATTGATGTGTCGCAGGCAACCCAGGTAAAGTGTTGAGCACAATCAAATGATTGTGTTTTTGAGAAATATATTATGCTCCAGCATGCTGTCAGAGAGTCCTGGAGTACCCTTTGTAATATAAAAAGGGTGAAATGGAAAGGCTTCGGACAGCCTTTAAATCTTTTTAATTTAAGAAGGATCGCAGCCTTCCACGCACAGTGACCAATCGTTTATTTGCACTGCTTGAAAATGTTTGTTTTGCCAGTGCAGCACGGTTATTCTGGTATTATTGTATTCCAGGTTCCTCTCCCAGGGATGAAGTGGGTGGACAACCATCGAGGAGTATTTAATGTGGAAGTGGTGACTGTTTCAACCATCCACACGCAGGTAACAGTACTGTATACAATAGTGTTTGGGGGAATTTGTGTATTAAGCTTCATCTCCTCTCATCCTCTCCACTCTGTCTCATCTTATCTGTTATCATCTGGATATATTTGAGCAGAGGGAAAATGGTGCTGGAAGATTAAAGACTTAAATAAGAATAAGAATTAATAAGTGTTTTTATGTAATATCAATTACCATATAATGATGTCCATAAGCATCACCCACAGGTTATTTAAAATTTAAATTACACTAAAGAGAAACAAACACAGTGTTTTCAAATTTAGACAGTAATTCCACCCTGCCACCGGTTCATTACTGGGTGAAGCTCGCCTCGCCAGTAATTTACTGGGGTCTACTCCATCTCTGTGTCGGCCAGAGTGTAGAGGGCTTGACTGTGGTCCCTAGGAGCCTAACTGGGACTAATGTGCTCATAAATCACTGCTCCTGGCGCAGATTAGACTTGCTGGATTCTATTGTGTTCTCGCAGTAAGGTTCGTTTTGTAGTTTCCACTTGGTGAGCCAACTTACAGACGAGAAGATCCAAGCTTACTTTTGTTTATCAACTCCTTTCCCCCTTTTTCTCCTTCACCTTTCTGTGCCTTTAACACTGTTATGTTTTTTCTTTTCTCTCCATCCATCTTCATCCTTTCTTTCTCTCTTCCTCTCTTTTGTTCCTTTACCATCCGTGTCTTTCTGTATACCATTTTCTGCATTGTCTTGCATTTGTGTTGCCAACAAATTTCTAACTTTCTCATCTCCTTTGCGGCCCCACCCCTACAACTCCTCCTCTCTAGGATCAGTACCTGGATAAGTTCTTTGCCTTGGTGCACGCTCTAGACGAGCACATGTTCCCAGTCAGAATAGGAGACATGCGCATCATGGAGAACAACCTGGAGGCCGAGCTCAAGTCAAGCATTGCTGCACTCAACTCTTCCCAGCTGGAGCCAGTGGTTCGATTCCTTCACCTTCTGCTCGACAAGTTGGTGTTGCTTGTAGTGCGGCCGCCAGTCATTGCTGGGCAGATAGGTATGATATTGTACTGTGATTTTACAACAGCTTGGACATAGAAAGGGACTAAAAAGGGATTTGTGTGGGCCCATACACATACTGTAACTCTGTGTGTATATGCTGTACTCCTAATCGATGTCTGTATTTTTGCACGTGTCACTTTGCTTTGGTCTGTACCTCTTTTTATGTCTGTGTGTTTAGTGAATCTGGGCCAGGCATCATTCGAAGTCATGGCATCTATAGTGAACCGGCTGCATAAGTACCTGGACACCAGCCAGGACATGCATGGCCGCAACGGTCTGCTGTCCTCTTATATCCACTACGTCTTCCGCTTGCCCAGCACTGACCCCAACTCGCCCTCTCCAGGTATTTTACTGTCAATACAGTTTACCACCTCATATTTTCTTTATTCTATGTCTGTTTTTCTGTTTTCTCCTTTTTAAGTTAACTTCATCCAACCCCAAACTTATCCTCACTGGGTTTCTATTATCAAACCTACCTGCCATAATTTTTCTTCTTCTATTTCTTTTATGTTTTGCTTTTTTCCTCCCACATCTATTTTGTCTTCTGCCTGCCCAACACAGACCCCAACTCATCTGTAACAGGTAGATATGGCCCACCACTGTACATCCTAATCTGTGTGTAATTGTTCTTCCCTCTAAAATTAAAATTACCCTCAGTTTAATATTAGAGCATTTGATGTGTCATACAGGATTCCCAGCAACCATCCACTGCCAAGACAGAGGCAGGGTTGGTACCAATATAAATGTGGGTATAGGGAACAAAGTTAAAGGTAATTTTCCCTCCTCTGTGTCTTGTCCCAGGCCCCGGAGGGTTGGGAGGTTCAGTTCACTATGCCACCATGGCTCGCTCAGCTGTTCGACCAGCCAGCCTCAACCTCAACCGCTCCCGTAGCCTTAGCAACAGTAACCCTGACATCTCTGGTACACCCACCTCTCCTGACGATGAGGTCCGCTCCATCATTGGCAGCAAGGTAAGGTCATCCAATCTCCTTTGGTTAAACATAAGGCTCAAACTTGTTTTATCTCAGTTCTTTTAGAGTTCACAGGTGGTCCTAATGTAGACAGAACCAGCAGACGTTGCTAATAATGGTTGCAGTTATGCAGCCCTATTGCAATATTTGGCTTGTCCACACTGCCTGTGGATGTCAGATATCGGAGTTAAATATTTAACATTGCTGTAGTCCAGTAGCTCTCTTCATTTGTGATTTATTGTAGACCTGCATATAGATCTTAAACCACATCAAGGCAGAGGCCTTCCATGTGCACAGTGACCCGGGGGACTACTTTATCAACATGTAAACTGTATAGCCAATGGGTAAACACAAGATTGGACATCTTATCTCTCTAACCCCTGTAACAGCAACCTGATGTACACACATACGCATAAACACACAATGCTCACTGTTTGCAGGTTGTGAAAGGCAAGAGAGACATTTAGTTTACGGTCACATCAGTAGACGGATGCTGTCAAGAAGATACAAGAGCACATTGTTTCAATAGTCATATATCTTTTGAAGACATAAAGAAATGCTTACTCTTGTCAGTCTCTGGTTTTCTTTGTTTCTTCTTATTATTTGTTTAATTTATGTGTTGTCATATATTTTGTCTTGTATAAATTTTTTATCTAACCCAAAAGTACCTGAGCAGTGAGTGAATGCAGCCCCTTGTTTGATGATGTTCCCTTTGCTGCTAATACTTAACTAAACCTTTCTTCTCTTGTCTCTGAGGGAGAGAAAGTTATTTCTTACAGAGACAGAGAAAGGGAGAGAGATAACCTATGTGCTTTGCTCCTCTGTGGTGATGATTTGGATTTTTAATTTACTGACAGCTAACCTTTTTTTGGTCCTTTGGCATCTTCCAGCAGTCCTGACCTCTGAACCTCTTTAACCTGTCATTATTCCTTCCCTCCTCCTTCCCCCGTGCGGCTCGCTCATTCCCTTGCTTCCTGCCTGCCTTGTGTCCTTTGACCTTGGCACGCCTAGGGCTTAGACCGCTCCAACTCGTGGGTGAACACCATGGGCTGTAAGAGTGCCCCCTGGGGATCCAGCCCTGGGTCCGCTCCAGAAACCATGCAGGTGGTTTTATGAATGCCCCGTCCTCCACTTTGCCTCACTGCAAAAACAACTCACCCTATTCACATTGAAGGGATATTGGGATATTTGGAGTTTTGGTTTATTTGTGTACTTTGCTAAAGTTACCGAAAGAACGGCGAAGGTCGGGGCAATCCATATCCTCCCTTATAAGTATTTCAAAGTTTCCATTTTTATATCCTGTTGTTATGATCATATCCGATTGTGGAGGAATTTTAAGTGACACTACTATGATTGTCAACCATCTACGTTTCTGCAGAGTATAGAGATTCCTAGTGACTAGGTTAACACAAAGACATAAAAGACCAAAACTTCGGAATATTACAGTATTCTGGTAAACTTTAAATCACAACCCTACCATGATCCCATACATGGGAATCACAGCCACCTCCATGACCCTCTATCTCTCATGTTGGTGTCTCGGGCATCATCCCTCTAACTTATTTACGTATCTAACACCTCCCTTTTTCTCAGTACTTGCACAAAAAGACACATAGTCTAAATCCAAATATTTCAGAGCTAGTTTACCAGTTATTCATGGCAGCAATTTCTTGAACATTGTTGGCCTCGCTTTCTTTCCGTCAAGCTTGCCTGACATTTTGGGTTTACAGTGATCAGTTACAGTTAAACCAAGACACACTGTGATCTTTTTGTGTCTGTATATTTCACAGGATTTTTGGAGTAGTAGAGAAAAGGAGTAGTGTTAGAAATCATCTTCATCAGTAAAGTAGATGTTGTTTTTTACATTCATTTTATTTGATCTATTATTTCCTTTTCTTCTTTTCTGCTTCTAACACAATTATTCACTCTCTCTGCTTTAACCTCATAGTCTTCACGCTCAGCTAGTATCCCTGCATGACTTTCTACTAAACCTACATAGCATTCACTTTGTCACTGGAGCATGGTGTATCTGAGAGTGAGAGTGTATGTCTGTCTACATGTGTGATGTCTGTCAGCTTCACTTTCCATCCTCATGTGATGTCATGTCTTCTGTCATTTTAAGTTGTCACTAATTCACAACTTATTATGAATATCAAGCTAAAATTAATTCTCCATATTGTAATTACAGATTACAATATTAAATGAATTGTGCCACCATTGACAGAGCACGTACATTATCAACCTGGGATGGGACATTATGTTACTCTACCTACCAATAATAATATCTTTAATATTGTAGGATGTTTTATTGTTATGCCATTTTACATGTCTGAAGTATTGTATTTATCCGGAGGGATGCGGAATGGCTCACCATTAATCAATGGCTGTAAGATCAAGAAATGAAAACCAATACAATGTCTTTACTTGAACTCATTGCCTGTTTTACAGCCATTTTGCATCCCTTCTTTAAGGTACACAAACTACCAATGTTATCTGACTGTTTTAGATTATGGGTACAACACTTTGTGTTGTGGCCATGTCCAGTGTCTAATTGTTGTGTGTCTCCATGTATGAAAAGTGTGTGCAAGAGATCACAAAGGTGTGTAGCGTGCATGTGTGTGTGTGGGTGACCTAGCAGACACATTTTCCCTGTGTGCTGAGGAAAAAGGTGCAACCCCACGCTCCCGTTGCTCCTCCACTAACCTTGTTGTCACCGTTCCATTCATCCCACCCATAGGCCATGGAGCGCTGTGGCAATCGCATGTCTTCGCACACTGAGAGCGCCAGTTTCTTGCAAACTTTAACAGGACGGTTGCCCACAAAAAAGGTAGAGCCACTTGCACTGGGGGAGGAGCCAACCCCGCCCACCTCTTTACTCGCCTCTTCACCTGTCTTGTCTGTGAATGTGTGCCTCTGTATTGATTGATGTCGTATTTTGTGGTTGTGGAGTCTTGTTGAATGCTGAATGTCACCGGTCTGCCTCATGTTCCGAATGTCTCGAAGAGTTTTTGATGTGACATGAATGTTGGTCGTAGTCTGGGTATCGCTATCTGGCTAACTTAGTCTGGGAAGTCTCCTTTCTTTGCACACTATTCACTCAGGCATTGAGTGCATGTGTGTTTGGTTTTCATTCCACTATGACCCTAAAAGAGATACTGTACCAGGTATTATTATTAT
>NW_023339674.1:6497492-6500827 GCF_004916995.1 Morone saxatilis | reverse complement strand
TGATAGATAATAATAATAATGAATAATAATAGATAATAATAATATATTATTATAATAAATCAGGTATTATTATTATAATAATAATAATAATAATAATAATAATAATAATAATAATAATAATAATAATAATACATTTTATTTATACAGCACATTTTAAGTGCCTTCCATTGCCGGAACCAGGATTAAAAACATTCCAGGAGGCAATAAGGCAAAATAAAGTCAGAAATAAAATCACAACAAAATGAGGTAGTATTAAAACAATAAAAGACCCCCATCAGTAAAAATCAATACCAACAATAAAGCAGATAAATAAGATAAGGCAGATAGTTTTAAACAATTAAAAGAATTATAAGATACAAAATGAAAAGCACAAAGTACCCATCGCTAATATATGCTAAGACCAGCAATACCGATATAATAGATAAAACATGATGGGAAATTAAACGTGCTAGAATGAATAAAATGCTTTTTAAGAAAGATATCTTTTAAGAAGTGATTTAAAAGACGTCAAAGAAGTTGAAAGTCTTCGACCCTCGGGCAGGGAGTTCGAGAGCACAGGGGCTCTGACTGCAAAAGCACGATCGCCTTTGGTCCTGAGCCTAAACGCAGCCAGCGGCGCTCTGCCCGAGGATCTGAGGCACAATGTAGGTGGGAGCTAAACCATAAGTGCTTTATAGGTGATAATTAAAATCTTAAAATCAATTCTAAAACTGATAACCAGGTTTCTGGCTGCAGGTTTTATACTTGACCAAGAGGATCCAACATTTCTCTGTAGAACAGGGATCGACCTTGGTTGGGACATCCAGCACTTTATTTCTGATAGAGAGGATAAAAGATGATTAAAATGTCCATCTTCACTGGTTTTTAATTGGACATAAATTTGTGTGTCATCTGCATAACAGTGGTACTAAATATTGTGCTTGTTATTAGCTTGTTATTATGTGCCCAAGTGGCAGCAACACTGGATGGACCCTTGGGGAACACCACAGGTCAAGGGGGCCACAGAAGGGGAGGCATCACCCATGACCACTAAATATACCAAGTATAAACAGGTGGTTATGGAGTTTGCTCTTTTGTTTATACTGAGCCACACTCAGTTGTCGCTTCTAACAACTTTAAAGAAGTAGCAATGATTAGATATCAAACAGGTCTTGCCCCTCTCTAATCTTTATTATATATCAGCATGATTTAAGGAAGACTTGCCAGACTCTGGACAAGAGCCAGTGTGTTAACCAGACTGTGTTGGATGTTGGTTTTGTACAATAACACACACCTAAATAAAGTTATTAATGCATAGAGCTTAAAAGAAATTAAGAAAAATAAGTACTTCTCTCCATGCAAAAATCTATGCACATCCATGAACACAGGAAAATATTTTCAGTCGTTTATACCATTGTCAGGAACTTGCATTATGACAGCTATCATTTGCATGGGGATAAGAGTGCATTTTTCATAATTTCTCATAAAAATTGTTGCACACGACTGTAATTTATATTGTATGATTTTTAATATATTTGTTTAGTATTTGGTAACCCTTCCTGTAACTTGTGTGTATATATAATGTTTTCTGGTAAAATCTCAATTTGTCTTTAATTGTCACAGGAACTCTACCGGACTGTATTATTATTTCACATAGAGAATGTTAGAGTTACTAATATTTTTTTAACTAAACCTGCTTAACTTTTATTTCATGTCATATCCCCCATTAAGTAAATACACTTTGGAATCCAGTTAACAGTATTTTCACTGAATAATCTGTTCACAACATGTAGACCTATGTATATTTTAAGATGTACAGTGATACTTGTCCTGGTGCCTCACATTCTCTCTGTCTGGCTTTACTGCCTCTCCCTCTCCATCCCTCCCTCTCCCACTTTGTCTTTGTTTCCTACTTTCCTGTTCTATTCAGCTCTTCCATGAGGAGTTGGCCCTTCAGTGGGTGGTAAGCAGTGGAAGCGTCAGGGAGGGCGCTCTACAACAGGCCTGGTTTTTCTTTGAACTCATGGTAGGAAACAACATTTTTACACCTAAAAATTGCTTTGACTACCTTTTCTCAGATCAGTCATCACAGTGCTGTACTTTTTCCATGACAGTTTCTTGTGTTTTATCCAAATTAACACCTCTACCACAGGTAAAGAGCATAATCCACCATCTGTACTTCACTGAACGCTTAGAGTCACCCAGAAAGAACCGTTTCCCAGAACGCTTCATGGATGACATCACAGCCCTGGTCAGCACCATCGCTGGCGACATCGTGTCTCGCTTCCAAAAGGTAAGCAAGGGCCTGCTGATGGGAATGCAGTCCAAGCTGCCAGCTCTGGACACTTTATAAGATGTGTGTATCTCTTCCAATCAGGACCTAGAGTTGGTGGAGAGACTAAACACCAGTCTGGCCTTCTTCCTCAATGATTTGCTGTCAGTCATGGATCGAGGCTTTGTCTTCACCCTAATCAGAGCATACTGGAAACAGGTAAATGCCTTATTTCTATCTGTCCCATTCTTGAGAACACAATATCTCAGAAATGCCTCAACAAAACAAAAACAAAACAAGGGAATTTCTTCAAACTCTGCAGAAATGTCCATGTGGACTCAAGGGGGAACTGATTAGAATTTGGTTGTCAAAGATCAAAGTCACCGTGACATCTTAAAACACAATTTTGGCCCCAACCCTTGTTCTTTATGTTAAAAGATAATATCATTTAAACAGTATTAGTATGAGTGAAGAGAAAGCTAACTTGAGAAGTATGCAAATTGATTTGTGTATTTCCCCATAAGCTCATTATTATGGGTTGTTATTGGAAGCTACATCAAGATATTGTCCTATTGTCTTTGTCCTATTCTGGTGCTGTGACACATACCTTTCATGCTGAGTCTTGTGATCAGTTTAAGATTTATAAATAGAGCATTTTGAGTTGCTTCAAGGCCCTAAGAATATATTAAGGACTCATTTGTGATGATATTTCAAGATTTAATTTTTCTCTTTTGACAGCGCATCCTCCCATTCTGTATTTGTGTGGCTATAATACATTAAAGTAGTATTTTCTTTAAAAATATTTATTGAAGTGTACTGTTTTCACTCTCCAGGTGTCCACAAAGCTTTACACTCTGCAGAACCCAACCCTGGAGTCTTTGAGGCTTGATTTCTTGAGAATCGTTTGCAGCCACGAACACTACGTCACCCTCAACCTACCCTGCAGTCTGCTCACCCCGCCTGCCTCACCTTCCCCCTCTGTGTCTTCAGCAACTTCACAGGTCAGACAAAAAGTTGTGTAGGGAAATTGAAACATGCACACAAAAATACATCATATAGTCTGTTGAGGAAAGGGATCTCTTTA
>NW_023339674.1:6484467-6497392 GCF_004916995.1 Morone saxatilis | reverse complement strand
AAACATAACACATCTTCAAGTCCTATACTAATTAAAAATATAATTAATTAATTAATTAATTAAATTAATCTTGGGATGTTCTGTGTTCTCTCTCCCACAGAGCTCTGGGTTCTCCACACATGTCCAAGACCAAAAGATAGCCAACATGTTTGAGTTGTCTGTCCCCTTCAGAGAGCAACACTATCTAGCTGGACTGGTACTATCTGAACTGTCTGTTATACTCGACCCAGAAAATGAGGGGTGAGTATGCTTTGGATGCACACTTGCTACACTTACAAAGATTGTGAGGGAGGGCGACTTGAATGATCAAAATTATGGAGTTTCAGGGATTAATGAATGATAATGGAAGGTCTTCACCTGTTATCTTTATGGATGGGTGTCATTGTCTGTGTGTGCTGGGTGTCTAGCCAATAAACTGTCAAGTGTTATAGAGAAAGGAAAGTGATATTTTCAGGTTAGAGTCTCTGTTACTGTTGGCGAGAGATAAGCCTGTATAAGCATGGGAGTGAGTTATGGTTATTATTATTACCTTAATGCGAGTAATGTCTCTTGTTATCTCACCCATTGTGCTTTTTACACTTTAAATGAAATAATGTATGTTTTTGTTCCCTTTTTTGTTTGTTTTTTCACCGTAGGATGTTTGGACTACATAAGAAAGTGGTAAGTGTCGTTCATAACCTCCTGTCCAGCCATGACTCTGACCCTCGCTATGCCGATCCTGAGGTCAAGGCCCGAGTCGCCATGCTCTACCTGCCTCTCATTGGCATCGTCATGGAAACACTACCACAGCTGCATGACTTTACAGGTAAAGATTAGGACTAACTTTGAAAATATAGTAGTTTCGTTTGGCACCATTTTTTTTATTGTTTCACTCCAACTGTCAAACATGTCTTCTGTTGTAGTCAACTGGTTTCTTCCCACTGTCCAGTCAGCAGCACTCTTTTCAGATGTCCCTTAATTGAAACAGTTGAGAATGAGTCATGCAACATTGTGGCAATAAGGCTGGTGAAATCCCAAATAACCTAAAGTTACTTTGTGACCTTTAAGAGCATATCCTTTGAAACTCAAAACGTTATCATTTGACCTGCAAAGGATGTTGCACCCTAACATAACATACTGTACCAGCTGATCTCTAACCTCAGTTCATCTCTCGTACATTATCTCTCCTTTAACCCCCTACCTACCCTATGGCAAACCTTTCTTCCCTAGGCCCTGCCTTGTATTCAAATGACCATTCATAAATGTTTATATTAGCAATAGTTCCAGAGTCAGTTAAGCTCATGTCATAAAGTTTTGTCTCAATAAAAGTTGAGACTGGTTCTACTTTTTTGAAATGATCGTTTCTAAAATTGAACCAAATCATATTAACAACTCCTCAGTTAAGTTTAAATTTACTTTAAATGCATTACTATTCAGAGTACAGACAGACAGGGTATGCAAACAGTAACTGTCATGTTTCCAAATGCGGTGGGATTGGTCAGTAGAGGTTTTCCCATTCAATAATTTTGACCCCTAGTCTTTCTGTCTTGATAACATCCACAGAGCTCGTGGTCCTACACCCCACTAAGACCTTTAGTCCAAATCTTCTTATTACTATATTGTCTCTGACCCAATTAACTGGTTAATTTTCTTTTGTCTCATTTTTTTGTCACTAGAGTCCCATAACCAGTGGGGTCGGCCAGGCGGTCCCCAGGGGGCAGCGATGGGCGGCAGTGGAGAAGAGGCAGAGGGAGAGGGTAACAGTCTGATCAACCAGACTGTCGCCATGGCGATAGCAGGCACATCCACCCCCTCCCCGATGTCCCGACCAAGCAGCTTTTTGCTCAACTCGCAGGTAAGTCTCTGTTTCTTATCATACCTCTTTGTATTGTTTTTGTCCCACTGTGTTCTGTCCTTCATCAATCCACCTGGTCCATCTTTCCAGGCAAGTCGTCAGCACGGTAGCTTCTCGGCCGAGTCAAGTCGCAGTCTGCTCATCTGTCTGCTGTGGGTGCTGAAGAATGCTGACGAGCTGGTATTACAGAAGTGGTTCACAGACCTGTCTGTGTCCCAGCTCAACCGCCTGCTGGATCTCCTCTACCTCTGCGTCTCCTGCTTCGAGTACAAGGTAACATCAATAGTGAATAGACACACTAACTGACAAGTCAGAGTGATTAACCACTAACCATATTGTTGCCATGGGAATACAGAGGGTAGAGCATCAGCAGTACAGAGTATGCCCACCTCTTCACTGTACCTTCTTCTACATTTATATCCCACAAATAAGGAATTTGTCCAGCTGATATTTTTTAATTTAACACTTTACTCATATCTGCCTTCATAAGAGGAGTAAACAAATAGAAAATTCTAACCAGAAAAACGTTACCACACAGAAAACAAAAAAAGCAAGTTCAAACATGATGAAAAGTAGCAGCGCACACAGCTCCAAATCTTCATCACTTGGGTGCACAGTTGTAGAAAAGAAACAAGAAACAAAATACTGGTACTCACAGATGTCAGTCATCATCAGCAATAACTTTTAATCTTCTGTTGAAGGCATTATCCTCTTCCATACAGAACATAAGCTTCTCTGCGGTTAATATGCTTTGGCTACTCAATATAGTGATACAATTAAAGCAGACAACTTGCTTCTTTGAATGCTACACTCATCTATTTCTGTCTCTGTATTTCAAGCTGTTTATGCTGTGCTCTTTGCTCTTTGCTTTTTTGGCTTGCACATTTCCTTATATACTACTAACCTGCTTTGCTTGCTGAGTGCTGTGCTGCAAATAACTTCCCCGCTGTTTTCTCTGTCCGTTCACTCACCCTCTGCCTCATGGATACAAGGCCCATGTTGTGTTCACCATGCAGGGGAAGAAGGCGTTTGAACGAATGAACAGCCTGACCTTTAAGAAGTCCAAAGACATGAAGGCCAAGCTGGAGGAGGCCATACTGGGCAGCATCGGGGCCAGACAGGAGATGGTGCGACGGAGCCGGGGACAGCTAGGTGGGGTCACATGGTTTTTGTGCTCACACATGCACTCAAACAACTGCATATCTTGAGGGCACACACAGAACCACAAATAAACAAATGCAAATACAGCTGTAACAAAAAACTCCAAACTAAGTAACAGATTGTGTGGCTTTGACAAAAAAACCAGTGAAATGCAGACCATATTCTGCATTATAGACAACACATGGATACAACTTCACCTTTTGAATAGTGTAGATTCAGCCAAATTCAGTCACGTTTTACTGTGTACACAATCCCTCTTTCACCTCTAATAAAAAGTAAATAATCCTTTCTCCACCATGTAGAGCGGAGTCCATCTGGCAGTGCTTTTGGCAGTCAGGAGAACCTTCGATGGAGGAAGGACATGACCCATTGGAGACAAAACAGCGAAAAGATGGACAAGTACGCGCTTTCTAACACTTAATCACGTTCCTAATTCTTACTTTACGGCACAGAAAAAACGTAAAAGATAATCCCAAGACCTTTATTATCCACTAAACTGTGTTCTGTGTTTTTTCTCTCAGGAACACAGATTATTTCAAATGATGTTCACAACATAATCCATAAATGTGTAGGAAAATGTCCATCCCTACTTTAAATCTTCAGCTCCACGTGTGCTCTTTTCCATTTTCATAAGGACAACCAATCATTTAGAAGAACAAACCAATACCTTATGTACTGTGTAGTTCAAGTGTGAAATTAAAGTGTGAAAATGAAAGTGATAATCATCCATGTGGTTAAAGATACAAACCATCAAGGGTTAGGGTTAGAATCAGACTTACTTATGTTTACCTAGTGTTAAAATTTCTATGTTTGCCCACCAACTATAGATATATGTGTTGCATGCACTCTTAAAAAAACTACTTCTTTGTATCTTATGCCACTTGAGCTGTACTTATTTTGTCAAATGGCGACAAAAGATACAGTGCTATGCTTTTTTAAAATTTAATTTGAAATTAATTTTTCTCTGCTCTTTTGTAAATTCAGATCCAGCCTTTATTTTCTGTTAATTTCCATTTGTTCTCTCACGTTGCTGTGTGTTTATGTAGGAGTCACAGATCAGTCAGGTATTGTATGGTCCACATTTGTTGTTTGGCTCCTTTGAATTCCCTCCTGCTTTAGTTCCTCATTCATGGTGTATTCACATGCTTGTGAGTATTTAGACAGTTGCAATGGACACAAAATGAATTTATTAGTTTGTATTCTCATCCTGATCAACTTTTAGCTTAATTAATTTAGGTTTTGGTGACCCATGTTCCTTATTCTAGTCTCATGAGGCACCCATTTTATGATTCATTTCTTCTCCATTTTAACTTCCTAAGCTCATAAATGCACATGAATGCACCAACAGAGACCCCCTGATCCTGGTTCTGACCCCTGAACCCCCCATCCCATCAGTCCCTCTGTCCTGGTAACAATGTCTGTCTCGGGGTTGGTAGTGGTTGCAGTGGGTCTGTTTTGCTTCTTAACCAGTGTGCTTCTTGTTTTTGGGGTTCTGACTCGTGTGTCTCTGTGGTTGCTGCTGCAGAAAAGAGCAATAGCTCTTGTTTGTCATAGATTCTTTGTTCTTTTGAAAAATATGAAAGGTAAATACATTGCCACTAAAAGCCAGTCCTGTTATGATTTCAAACCTAGGACATGTAGACTACAACATTTAGCCCTAGTATCCCACCTTTGAACCAGGAATGGACTACCTTGCTGTTCATCTTAATAATGAAGAACAGTTAACCTTAAGGCCTTCAAACCTCTTAACCCTCATGTGAGGGAATGTATTAATAATAATGTATATAATGTAAGATGAATTGTCTACATGTGGATCAGCTTGCATTGTTTCTGTGGTTCATTTTAATAGATTGTTACATGCAGGTTAAGATCATCTTAGAGTATAAAATTAGTTTGAATATGAGTAAAACTAAGAGACAAACTGGTTTCTAAACTTTGTGCTGTTGTTGTATGAAGATATGTTCAATCAAAGTTTATGAAAACAAGAAAATTGTCTGACGTTCTTCTCAGCATATATCTTTTTCCTCCACACTAAGATTCCTTTATTGTTCATGACTATGGACAATGGTTTGAATGTGGTGACTGGAAGCTCCTGCAACATTCAATGATACATCATTGACATCGTACTTTGGGGGTGGTAATCATTTTGTGACAGTGTTCTCTGGATTTTTGGTTGTAGGACCAGAGCAGAGCTGGAACATGAAGCACTTATTGATGGTAACCTTGCGACGGAGGCCAACATAATTATTCTTGATACTCTGGAGATCATTGTACAGGTAAATGAACATGAATTTCTACATTTACCCATGCGGAATGCAAACATGCATGGATGTACTCAAAATACCAAAATCATTCAAATGATGTAGTCCAACACACACAACACATATATACCCCGCCATGCTTCTATAACAATTGTATGTGTCCCCCTCTCTCCAGACGGTATCAGTGACGGAGTCGAAGGAGAGTATCCTGGGCGGGGTGCTGAAGGTGTTGCTCCACAGCATGGCATGCAACCAAAGCGCCCTCTACCTCCAGCATTGTTTTGCCACACAGAGGGCGCTGGTGTCTAAGGTTAGACTACTGGAATTTTATTAAAGTGCTTAAAATCAGGTTATCCTCACCATTTATTTCAGGACTTCCTACTTGTACTGTATTGTGTCATTTTGTTCTGCCTTTGTAGTTTCCTGAACTGCTGTTCGAGGAGGAAACGGAGCAGTGTGCTGACCTGTGTTTGCGATTGTTGAGGAGCTGCAGCAGCAGCATAAGTACCATCAGGGCCCATGCCAGCGCCTCCCTCTACCTGCTCATGAGGCAAAACTTTGAGATTGGCAATGTGAGTACAATAAACAAGAAAAACTAAAGGTTTACAACCTAAAAGGTTTTTTTTATTAGTTTAATAGCAACATTTGTTCATGAACCTGGTATAATGGGTTGTAAATGTTAAAGAACCGCTGGAGTGTAGCTTTTATGGAGCTACAACGATGTATCAGTAGTGACAGTTAAAAGTATTGTTGCCTGAACCCCTCATGCCTCCAGAAATGACCTTTAATTGAACCTCACATGTTAATAAGCCTTGTGAAACCACATGCTTTGAAAGACCTTCTTATTTAGAGAACAGAATGTTCAAAATGATTTGATTACTTCAAAAAGCGCTGCTATAATTATATATATAATTACATCAGTTATTATAAGGAACTAAATTACTGCTTATTGGCTAGTTCTCGATTATCATATTTGTTTATTCCTATTTTTCTTTCACTTTACATCACGCAATTTAGTACAAAACTAAACACTGCAATCAGCTATCCAATTTACGCTCAATTACTGGTGAATGCATCATTTCCTTTGTTATAGAACAGGCAGACTCACACAGACTTTTTTGAAAATGACTTCATAGCTAGAAGGGATCTGCTCTTCAGAGTGCTTCCTTCGCAGACTGTATCTGTCACATGATAGCCAGAACCACTGACTTTCTTCTTCTTGTGGTTGCACTTTCAGAACTTTGCAAGAGTGAAGATGCAAGTCACCATGTCTCTTTCATCGCTGGTGGGAACGTCTCAGAATTTTAACGAGGAGTTTCTGCGTCGCTCTCTTAAGACCATCCTCACCTATGCAGAGGAGGACCTGGAGCTGAGGGAGACCACGTTCCCAGACCAGGTACGGAGTTATCTGTCAAATTGTTTAGTTTACGTTTATTACAGTGTGAGAGACTGTTGACTGACTGACAACTAGATTTACTGAATTGAATCACTGAATCATTTTACTCATGTACTCCACTACACTTCTTTTTGTTTCCAGGTCCAGGACCTTGTGTTTAACCTGCACATGATCCTGTCTGACACAGTCAAGATGAAGGAGCACCAGGAAGACCCTGAGATGCTGATAGATCTCATGTACAGGTACAGAATACATGCACACTCAAGCAAACATCTTTCGATTGATTACAAATGTATTTCTACACTGTGATCATCATTATCTTGTTGTTTGTGTGCTTTCATGTAATGTGTTTTTTATATTTTCATTTGTGACCATCTCCAGGATTGCAAAGGGTTATCAGACGTCACCAGACCTGCGGCTGACTTGGCTTCAGAACATGGCTGGAAAACACTCTGAGAGAAACAACCACGCTGAGGCTGCTCAGTGTCTGGTGCACAGCGCTGCTCTGGTCGCAGAATACCTGAGCATGCTGGAGGACCGCAAGTATCTGCCTGTAGGCTGTGTCACCTTCCAGGTAAGGAGAGTACTGGATACACTTAACGTGTGTGCATATGCCTATCTTCTGGCAATAGAATGTCTGCTGATGCGTGTGCTTGTATTGTTTTTCTTGTATTTGTGTATGTTCACAGAATATTTCTTCCAACGTGCTGGAAGAATCTGCGGTCTCTGATGATGTGGTGTCACCAGATGAGGAGGGCATTTGCTCAGGGAAATACTTCACTGAGATCGGCCTCGTGGGACTCCTGGAGCAGGCTGCTGCCTCATTCTCCATGGTGAGAAATGTAGAGGGATAGAGGTGTGATTGGATGAACTGCAGGTGACTTCCTCTTTCTCTCACCTAAAAAAGAAGAAGGCGTTTTACTATGGGTCTTATTCATTGTTAACACACACAGTATTAAAATCTCTATGTTTAGGCTGAGTGTTGGTATTTGTGGATGACTGACAGTGTCATACTAACATTTGTTTCCATTTCCTTTCAGGCGGGCATGTATGAGGCCGTAAATGAAGTGTACAAGGTACTGATCCCTATCCACGAAGCCAACAGGGACGCTAAGAAGCTAGCCACCATTCATGGTAAACTACAGGAAGCATTTGGCAAAATTGTACATCAGGTAAACACAAACAAACAAACACACACACACACACACACAGTCTTGATTTCTTTCCACACTAGGCTCCAGTAGCTTGAGGTGGGAAGCTGACTGGATTTATACAAGAACCAAAAGAGAAAAGTATTTTTTATTTAAGTGTGAGTCAGATTTTCTTTTTTATTTCCACCGTCAATGAAAAGATAACATCTGGGTTAGATTAGGTTTTAGAAATTGTTTCCTTTGTTCTTGTGTAAATTCAGTAATGTGGATCAAGAATAACATGTTCCAACATCATCTGTCAATGAACACCTCAAAACCTCACAGTCACATGAATGCTTTGCACAGATGCACATTAGTCACACTTATTACATCTGTCACTAGTGTATCTGGCACTGTAGAGGGTTAAAGTTTCTTCACGCAGGATTTTATAATAGAAAAATGGGACAAAAAACCTTGGTTGTGCTACTAGGAGCAAAGATTTTCGTCTACAAGTAACGACACCAAACACAACTGGGAAATATTCTGGATATGTAGTCATGTTGTCCAGCCATCACACAGACACAACTTTGCATGGTTTTATTTTTGGCATTTTAATTCCAATTTATTTATTGATACCTTGCATGCTTTATTATATTATAGTATGAAACAGAGGATGCATGAGGTGTGGGAAGAAACTCCTGTTGTTGTTTTTCCTAAAGGCCAGTTGTGTGACTCATAATGACGATGTCAAGTTACAGTGTGGGCGAGGTTACAGTCGTCTGGTGTGCAGAGCAACTGCTCTCACAAAGCCAACACAATTATCTTTGTTTGCTTGAAAAAAGTTATTTTTTTTGTAATTTTAGTTGCTCTGTTCTCCAGCTCGATAGCTAGTAACCTGGATTAGTTTCCAAGGAGTCAGTTCTCCTTGCTGTATGTGTTGTCGTTCACTCTCCTGTATTCTCTTTGTCACACAGAGTACTGGCTGGGAGGTAGGTGGCTAAACGGTTCCTGCTTGGCCCTGCTCATGTTGTTTATCTTTTTGTGTTATTTTTATTTACACTCATCTTTTTTTATTTGCTAGCCGTGGGCATTCAGTTGCTCTCTTTGCTTTGTTACATACATCCAATCCATTAACATCTGCAGACAATGTCAACTGTCTGCCCCTGTTGGGTACACATGCTGTGTAAGCAGCAACACCTTCACCGTTTTTCCTCTCTCCTCCCTCCTCTTAATGTGCAAGAGGAGCTTGTTTTTATAACGTGACAGTGTTGGCAGGCTGTGCATGGGAGCCACAGTGTGTGACACTAATGACAAAAGTCTCAGCGAATGCATCACCTGCACAATCCGCTCTCTCCTTGTCCTCATCTTCTGTCTGTCTGCTGGTGTGTCGTTCAGAACACACTCATTGACCGTCTGCTGTCACACTTCATCTTCATCTCATCTTCAACCACAGGGCTCGATTTCAGTGCACTGTTTTTACTCGAAGGGTATCTGTTAGCCTCCTCTAGCCATTGGTCATTCTTTCCACATACCATTATTCAAACCTTTTAAAACACAGGGTGTTGCAGACTTGCATTGGGTCGAAGCTGGAACCAAATTCCTGAGGCAGTCTGTTTTTTTTCCCCCCAAGAGGGTTCAGCTCACAGTAATCTCAGGATTACTTGAATTATCCCTTTTGATTTTGATTAGTTCTTATTATTGCCCTTTTTTTTTTTTTAATAGTTCAAACTAAATCGACCCCTGATTTGATTTTTTTTCATCCATTCTGTTCTGTTGTTAACAGTATTAACCAGTTTTCATAGTCTGTTGCATGAAACGGACAGAGCACTCCGTGTTCCTTTTGGAAATACGCTGAGGGTGCATGTTGTGCTTCTGAAGGTGGTGGATCTTTGTTTTCTCACTTTGTCTTCGTAACTGTCTGCGTTTGCATGGTCTCGATCCTCCACAATGAATTTATGTTCTTTCTTAAAATCAATGGAGATATTTTTGCTATTGTGTGTTAGTTTGTGTTGTTTTTGTAATTCTCTGGAGGAATCCAATCCTCATTAAAATTTGTTCTGTTTTCTCCTTTTTGATTTCCCTGGTTGCCGACCCTTCCTTCCCACTTTACTTAATTGTGTCTTGTGGTAAGTTCCTTAGTTTTCAGGGCCTCTTAAATTTCTGCTTACATTTCTTTTTGAATCAGTAGTTGCAGGAGAGTTTGCTATAAACTTTGGTTAACGAGAGAGTTTATTTAATAATCTCTTACTAGAAGTCAGATGCCAACCTATGCAACTTACCCACAGCGTCTCCCTTTCTCATGTTATACACACACATACACACCTACTCACTCACATACACTTGCGTCAGACCTTCTGTGCTTTGACTGAAGTAAGTTCTTTCATGTTAAGTTGCTTTCTGGGTGGTCTGTGCAGAACAAAATTCCGAGTTTCTGGATTTGATGGCCATTTTCTTGTCACTGAACACTAATACTACCTAAGATATCGCATGGTGGTTGGGTTCAGGCATCAGTTTGAAGTAGTTATGGCCATTTTTGTTCTGCAGAGCACAAATGGTTTCATGGTTTCTTTTGTTCTTTCTCTTATCATGACTCTTGACAGGCAAAAGATAGAAAATATGTGCATTAATTGTGGGCATAAAGAAGAAGTCAGAAGAAGTACTATACTTACTATACTTGTTAATGACATGAATATTCTGCTGAGCATTTTTAAAGGAAGTTGTTTCTTGTTCTTGTTCTCAAGCACTGCACTTGTCCGTCCTCTGGGTATTTTGTAGAGGTGGAAAAGGTGTAGAACAAGCTCATAAAAAGTGAAACTTCTACAATGGATGCAAATATGTGGGACTGTGGTTACCATTGAGTAAAGGTGTGGATGATAATCTGGAGGTTGATGATCTCCTCTGACACTGACATTTTATTTCAAACCACTCATATGCAGTTGTATAGACTGAAACACAGTGGCCATAGTGCTGACAGTATACTTGCAGATGGCCGTGCAGATGAGGAAACTTCATTTAGCTGTGATATGTGTGAATAAACTACAACCTTTTCTTCCTTTCTATACTTCCTGTGAACTACACAGTCGCAACTGGAGCTGAAGTCTGCCACTAACTGTTAGAGTATTTAGCAAAAAGGGAAAAAAAGCATTGTGAGATTTTAGGGTTTGCACTGGATCTCTGATGTCTGATTTGGATGATGATCTATCCTTTTGAGTTTGAAGTTTGGATCAAAAATGAACACACCCTTATATGAATTTAATTACCATTCTTCCTCAGCGTTAACATTTATCTTCCTCTCCTGGCAGGATGGAAAGAGGATGTTTGGTACGTACTTCAGAGTCGGATTTTACGGTTCAAAATTTGGCGACTTAGACGAGCAGGAGTTTGTGTACAAAGAGCCTGCCATCACGAAGCTGGCGGAAATCTCTCACAGGCTAGAGGTAAATACCACCATGTAGGCTCTCTAGACTTTCCTGTAATAGCCTGGTTTCTCAAAATGATTTCCTCTTCGCTATGTGTGTCTACTGCTACTAATGAGTTCTGTGTTTATTCTCAGGGTTTCTATGGGGAACGATTTGGAGAGGACCAGGTAGAAGTCATTAAGGACTCCAACCCAGTGGACAAGTGCAAGCTGGACCCAAATAAGGTCTGTGTTGGGCACAATGTTCCCACATCAGTGGATAAGTGGATGGAAATGGATCAGTTTAGAGTGATTTTATTCAAGCTTTTAGTCTGACCAGTCATGATATATTCTGTATTTCTGCAGGCCTTCGTCCAGATCACATATGTGGAGCCGTACTTCGACACGTACGAGATGAAGGACCGCATCACTTACTTTGACAAGAACTACAACTTGCGGCGTTTCGTCTATTGCACGCCCTTCACTCTGGATGGGCGGGCCCACGGGGACCTGCACGAACAGTTCAAACGCAAGACCATCCTCACCACCTCCCACGCTTTCCCTTACATTAAGACACGCATCAACATCATCCACAAAGAGGAGGTGGGTGAACAGTTTGCAAATAGTTGAATCAGCAGAAATCAACTGACCTTTTTTATGTCACTGGTTATGTTTCTCCATTACTAAAGATTTTATTATTGTTATTGTTGCAAAACAAATACAGTGGCTTATTTTAGCCTGTGGAAGGACAATATTCTGGAGATAAGGTGGTAATAAAAGGGAGCTGTTTAATCAAACCACCTGTGCACCTTGATCACTAAAACCGCCTGTCTCTTCGTCACTTCCCAGATTATATCCACACCCATCGAGGTGGCGATAGAGGACATGCAGAAGAAGACTCAGGAGCTGGCCTTCGCCACCCATCAGGACCCTGCTGATGCAAAGATGCTGCAGATGGTCCTACAGGGATCAGTAGGCACAACTGTCAACCAGGTAAAGTTTTAAGATGAGCGGTATTATTGATAGATTTGATAGAAATACAACTCTGAGCATTGGTATGTTGATCTCTTGTTTTATTATTGTTCTAAATGTAGCAATTCAGCATATTTGATGTACTTTGCGTGATTCTTGCAATGATTGGGTTACATCCACATGGTTGAATGCACTTGAAGTTGCTTTGAATAAAATTATTAGCTACATTAATGTAATGTAATAAATAAGTAAAGCTGTAGATGAATAATCATATAATATGCTTTCCTCAGGGTCCTTTGGAGGTGGCTCAAGTGTTCTTGTCAGAGATTCCCAGTGACCCAAAGCTATACAGACACCACAATAAGCTACGGCTCTGCTTCAAAGACTTCACAAAGAGGTATGGATTGTGGATGATGAATCACGTACCTGTGAACTGATACAATATGTTGGAAATGTGTCCGGGAGACACAAGAAGGTTTTTGGCATCAAACTGCTGCCCCTATAAAAAGGAGGCAGCGTAGTATAGAATATACACGCCAGTATTTGACCGACTTCTCTGTCAAAGGTGTGAAGATGCCCTGCGTAAGAACAAGAGCCTGATTGGTCCAGACCAGAAGGAGTACCAGAGGGAGCTGGAGAGGAATTATCACCGACTGAAGGAGGCGCTGCAGCCCCTCATCAACAGAAAGATCCCTCAGCTTTATAAACCTGTGCTGCAGGTCAACTCACACAGGTAGGACTGAGCAGGGGCACTGTTTCTGTGTGTGTGTGTGT
>NW_023339674.1:6471191-6484367 GCF_004916995.1 Morone saxatilis | reverse complement strand
AGCAAACGGACAGCTTGACAAGGTAGTTTGTGACTTTCAGACTACATTTTGTGACGCTGTTTTGAGTCTGTCCCGTGTTTGATATCTCATGTACGGTTCCCACTGGTCACTGATTTTCTGCTAAGTGAGGGCAGTTTTTAGAGCTGTATTGCAGAAAAACAATATTATAGAAAGCAATACAGTACATTTATGAATTTATAACAGCAAGTCTGTGTGTGTATGCAACCTAACGTCATGTAACACCTGGACGTTTTCATCAGCATCACAATGGGAACCCTACATTTGTCATTTACATCGGTCGTATAGCATGTGTGGATTTTAAAGTTTCGTTTCACAGATCTGGATGAAAATACGACATTTTAGTCCTCCCAGCCTTACAGTCTTGTAAAAAGACATCTGGCTTGTGAGAATAGTAAAAGTGAGAATTAAAATGGCAGATAAGCTACATAAACCCAAAATCATTGGGTCTGAAGGAACTTAAATCCCCCATTGTGTTCAGTTTCAAACAAATCTGTCTTTGTAAATCAAAACTTTTTTTCTTTTTTCTGATTTCCAGAGATTCCTTCAGCAGAATGAGTCTTCGCAAGCTTGACATTTGAAGATGAAGACACTACAGACACACACACACACGCACACACATTACAGAAATTGCAATATTAATTTATTCTCAAGTGTAAATAGGAGTGTCTCCAAAGTTGGTCAGTGTTTCGGAGAGTGTGTTAAAAGAAAGGCTAAACGTGTTGCAGCTTGGTACGTCATTCCAGTGTCTTAAGTTGTTTACAGGCAAACTGTTACACAATCAGAGGGACGAACAAGTGGATCTTAAAGATTAAAGAGATACCTTGACATTTAGAATTTTTCTTTGCTGGCCTTTTGCCACACGGGGGGACATGTCTTTATATTCGTCCCTACGCAACCATTTTTAAAAAAAGCTAATCATGTTAGCCTTCGGTTCTGAAAGCAACAGAATCTGCTGGATGTAAACAAACAAGCCACTGAAAACCAAGAATGCTCTGTGATCCCTTTATTAGTGACTTATAGTGCCAAAACAATTTTTATTTTATTTCAGCAGAAAAGGTACAATTTTAAAAGTCAAGGTGTCTATTTAATTATGTACTATGTGTCAAAAATCTGTATTCAATTTCATGTGTGCACTTTTTTTATTACGGTGTAGCAATGCATTTTACAACTTGAAAGTTTATGTAATTCAAAATGGAGGGGGGGAGAAAAAAATGAAAACATGCAAAAAATGGTACCATTATTTATCATGACGCTTTATTATCATTTTTAGTTGAAAGAATGTTTTAAAGTTAGGTACTTCAAACATCCTTGTATAATTTTATGTAGTTTTGTTTTGTTTATTTTAAATATTTTACTAAATAAATATTTTAATGTTCAGTTGGTGTATGCTGCTGTCTTCTATGTTTGTGTTTATGTAGGATTAATGTTACGTTGGAGACGACACATCAGTAGGATGTAAGAATATGGCCATAATGTCTGGCAACAAAAGGATGGTGAGTGAGGACATGTGAAGGTAAAAACTTTATTGCTTATAGTAAGAACCTGCCAACATTAATGTAATCACAGCTGGAATGAGGTACAGTTTAAAGGAGACAACACTAACTGGGACTGTTGTCACATTACATTAAATTCCAAAACTTGCTTTGGAAACCTTTCCCAGGTACTTATGACTGAATATGGCCAATAATGGTTATTGCTCATGAAGCTACAGCTAAATATCCGATTTAATCCCTGAAACCATGATTGGATTTATAAACTCTGCTGAACCTGAGATGAATAATGTCATCTTTACTGAATATTTGCAACTAGATACCTGTAATTCCTTATGACCACATTTTTAAACCTGAAAAGCTACGTTACGTTATTAATTACAACAAAAATACGCTAAACGCACAAAACAAATGCAATGCTCGATCAATAGGAGTCATTATTTGAGTATCCACAGGGACAGACTCAGAAGTATGGAACATGTTCAAGTAAGAAACTAAGCCTGTAAATAACAAATCCAGATTTGCATAAATATGCAAATGATTAGCTCCAGACTGAATTAGATATGGAAGCTGAAGAGGCAGTTTATAACCTCGATAAACATCTTAGAACCTTTACTGAAGATTTATAAATATATTAAGGGTTTAAGTTTCACACATCTTCACTTTGAATTGGCACCTTGAAGCTTGTGAGTGAGAAAGTCAGCAGCCTGCATAAACAGAGCCAAGCTTGGTATATACACTGGAGGATGGACAGTTTAGTGTGTTTTATGCAAAAATATAAGTCAATCCAACACTGTAGGTTTTTCTATCAGCATATTCAGGCTTCAAATTTATATTTAAAAAAATTTTGAATGTAAAAACTTGAGGACGAGGAATTAGTGCAAAACTTTAGAAGTGAAGCCAAAGAAAATATAGCAGAAATAAAACTTCAGCGTATTCTCTCTAACCTCATGAAGCGTATTCTGCATTACTTGAAAGGACCTTTTGTGTTTTATTTGGCTTTTTTTTGTGGAGTAATCTATTTAAAATATACTCAGCACCAACATCTTCTCCTGTAAATGCAAATGAATGGATTATATAAAAGTAAATCAGCTAGAAAAGATTTTTACATTTTGCATTTTCACTTCTTTAAATTTTTAGTTCAAAAGTGCTTTTCCAATTTGTAAAAAAAAAAAAAACAGAAAACATATCAAAGCCAGTGTCCAAGAAATAATAGTACACACAGCAAAAAGAGGCCTGTACTCATTAACTGTGCTCAGTTTACAGAGGCGAGAATCACATCCAAAAAAATAAAAAGGCGGCTCAAATCATCCCTGGCACACAGACAAATCCCCATTTGTCTGTCCCGGCATACAAGTTCATGAGTGGGTCTAAACAGCTTCGGCCCCGCAGTGAGACCAGACTGTTTCAGTGGCTTTGTGGGCTGAAAAGTATCTTCAGTTCAGGCAGCCAGTGTGTTTTTGGCACAGTTGGTAGTATTACAAAATACAACTGTGTGAGTGTTGAGCTGCCAGAACGCCTGACTGGCGGTCCTTGTGTTCGTGTTAGAGTCCCGGTTCTGGCATCCTTCTGTAGAACAGCAGGTACGGTGTCGATGACGAGCAGGTCTCAGGAGAGCATGCTCGCAGGAAATCCTCCTCCTCAAACAAACGCACCTCAGAGTCATCGAACAGCAGCCACTTGCCCTCGTATTGGAGGAGGTTGTTCAAGGCCTGCTGCTCTGTGGCCTCCACTCCGCCGCAGGAGCTCACGGAGGCCTCCTCTCCGACTCCAGGCTCCTTTTTAAGGCCCTGACTGTTGATGGTTTTCCTCCGTTTGGATCCCTCTGAGGCTCCGCTGCTGGCTGCTTTCTCCGTGTGTTTGCTGCTGTTGCCGAGGTCGTAACTGGACAAACTCCTCTGGCCCCCCAGGAGTCCGACCCCACCCTCCGACAGCTTCTTGCCTCCCGGTTTGTTGCTGGCCAAACTCGCAGCTCTCCTTGCGGGAAGGCTGAACGACACCTCTCCGTCATCATAGTCCAACACTTCCTCTTTCACCCGCGTCCCCTCTTTACTCTCCTCCTCCTCCTCCTCCTCCTCCGTTTCTTTTCTGTCCTGCAGCCAGAGCTTCGCATCTTTCAGATCGGACACGCGGACGTAGGCGGTGTAGTGGCCGCTGCTGATAGTGATGCCGCTGTGCATGACCACCGCAAACAGCTGATAGCGCTGAGCCGTTGCAGACGAGCGCCGGGTGCACCACTCCTCCAGGGACAAGGTCAAAGGCGTCTGCAAGGGAGTGTTCACTTTAGACAGACCTGCATACGGGTCCAACCTAGGAGGAGAAACAGAGGAGTGAATATCATGACCGTGTCACTATTCAAGACGACAGACGTTCCCTGTTCTGTTCCTGTGTGATACCTGTAACATCTTCTTTAGTCTGATAACTTGTTTTCCTCTTCACTTTCAGTTAGTGGAAGTATAAGTTGTCAAAAGACCTTTTTTCTCTCAACAGCAGTGGACTGTCAACTGAATAAAAATCCATTTTAAGCAACTAAATGTGTATTTCTGAGAGGAAAATCAAACATGAGCCTTTTGAATCTGTAAAATCATTAATCTGATTTCACATTCACAGTGACCAATACGTCTATACTCTATATACCAATCCGCCACCACAGGAGCACTGCAGGACAGAACAGTGGAACAAACTGACAGTAAATGTGTTGACAGTTCATCAACTCACTCCAAGCCGTTGGCAGAGAAGCGCTTCAGGTGGATGGTGATGACTTCAGGAGTTTTGTCAAACAGCAGACTCCTCTCAGCCTCAGTGTAATGATGACAGGTCTCACAGAAGTATTTGTCCTCCCCAACGATCCGCTCCACTGAAGCAAACTGCCCGATGGCCCACGTCAGAGTCTTCAGCTCTGGTTTAGGATCAGGAGAAACTGCAGAGAGAGAAAGTATCAGTTACTGAATAAATCCTTATTTTGTCTACATTGTGGTATGGAAGGAAGAGGAATGTTCATTACACGATATTTTTATATGTTTTGATGTCATTTTAATTCACAGAACACCTTCTTTCTCTGGATATGCAGGATAAGATTGCCTTTCAAATGTATTTTGCAGAGGGGGACACTGTAATAAAAACTTTTTTCCAGATTTCCCTGTGTATGTTTTCACTGTGCAGTTATTTTAAATGATTCTATGTGATACTACATTATGTAAATTGATTGTTTTGCATGCTTTCAGTCAACTTATTGCCTTATTCTTGGAGCGGGTGCAGGGTGCGGGTGTAGAAGTGCTCACCCTCGGAGAGGTCGTCCGGGCTGCTGGGTTGGTCATCGAGCACTGGGACGCTGATGTCCTGGAAGTCCTCCCTCCTCTCTGTGAAGCTCTCACACTCCAGACAGCGAGTCCTCAGAACCAGTTGGCCCTGGAACAAGCGCTCCATCAGATCCAGGCCGTCTGAATAGAACGGAGACACGGAGAGACATACCTGAGTGACCTGTCATGTTTCATGTCTGAAGTCACATATGAAGCACTGACTTCTCTTCTTACTCTCTATTCCAATAGCTTGAAGGCTGCTTTTACAATAAAATGCACATTAAGACAGAAACTCTTTGAAAGGCCATCTGAGGCTCCAATCTGTTGGAGAGTGACGGCTACTCTGAATGGAGAAAACTGTAAGGAGGAGTACTCTGTATATTTGATGTGTACGTGTGAAATAAATACTTTCAATAGAATAACGTGGCGGTGTTTACTCTCCCCTTTTATCAGTCATATACAGTTTGTGGTATTAACACTGAGGGATCTTAGGAGAAACCTGCTGATCTAAACTCAGCTCACCTAATCAAAGTATTAATCTCCCACCTTGAGGTTTCACTGCCGTCTCTTCAGCCGCGCTTTGCGGTGATTTCTGCTCGCCGGTCTTCTCATTGTGACTGTGGTCGTCCGTCAGCCCGTTCCCGTTCTCGTTCTCTGATTTGATTTGGTTCTTCACGGTCGTGCAGCTGATCTTCCCCACGCTGCGGAACTTGGAGAAGATACTCGGTTGTTTCCCAGAAGGCCTCAGCCAGCTCAGCTTGGCCTTCTTCTTCTTCTTCCCATCTGCCTCTTTAGGTGCTTTCCCCTCAGCGTCACTCCCGCCTTCCTCCTCCTCCTTACTCGGTGTCTTCATCCCTTCATCTTCTGCCTTCCCCTCTTTGTTCTGGCTGCTGTCTACAGTGATGTCACTAGAGGACCTCCTTTTGGAGCGAGTGAAGGGTTTATTTCTACTGATGCCGTCTTCCTCTGCATCCGATTTCTTAGACTTCACCGATTTTGGCTTCTTCTTGGCGTTTCCCACTTCAGTGTCACTCTTTCTCTTGCCGCTGACTTGGCCGTCCTCTTCTGTGGGAGTTTGAGATTCTGCTGCCGAGCTGCTGGGACCGACATGGACACCATTCTCAACTTTAACCTCAGTCGCGTCTTCGTCCTTCCTCGTCGACTCCTGCTCCTTCCTGATGGTGTCACAAGCCTCTTGGATATATCCCAGGATGCACTGCAGCACCTCCTGGGCATCATGCTGAAGATAGCCTTCATACATGGGGTTCAGCTGCCTGTAACACACACAGTCAATTAGTTTACTGAAGGAAAAACAATCTTAATGATTTATGAACTGTTAAATAATTAAGTTGATTACTCAAGAAAAGATTTTGCTTATTTCAGCTTTAAAAATGTTATTCTTTGGCTGTGTAACTGTTGCTTTAAAGTAAATATGAATATGAAAAATGTCGTTTTTTAACTTTTGAACTTGACAACTTAACAAACAGTCAACAGCTGAAGATAGACAAGAAAGGTGTAGATACATTGTTTGATTTTTCTGCAGTTTTGTCCTTAATCACTCATTCATTTGGGCAGAAATGAGCTACCGAACAATGTGAATGTTTAGTTACAACCTATGATTAAACGTGACCACATCATTACCGCAGTGTGTGGAGGATTCTGCGAGGCGGTGTGGCGAGTTCTCCTTCACTGAAGCTGTCGGGGTTGAGCAGGAAGTCGGACTGCAGCTGCTCCACTGACGTCATCAGACTGTTGAAGCTCCCGAGGAGCTCGATTTGAGGTGGCAAAGCCTCAACTTCTGACTGCTGAGACAAATAAAATACAAAACATCAATAAAATGTTTGTAGTTCGTATCAAATAAGCTTAGATGGTCTCGACACAACAGGGACACTTAGTTACACTATATTATACAACTGTTGGCAAATGTTAATTTTGTACAAAATAAAAGCGTACTTTGTTTTGTACCAACCTCTTCGCTTTTATCAGTTTCTTCCTTGGATTTGTCTTTTCTTTTGGACACAGTGTATAGTGTCTTTATGCCTTCTCTGAGCCCCGGGCAGTAGTACAGCACCTGCAGGAGCAAAGAGACAACAACGTTAGTCACCGAGGGAAAACAAAGACAACAGGGTTTCTGTGAGGTTAAACTTTGAAGTCATTTTTATTGGAGGCAGCTGTGTGATTCTGTGATAAGACCTTTAATTATTTACCAAGCACATGAATGTATTGACCTGAACCTGGATAAGGAGACAATATTTGCTTAAATCACATTTGCTAAGTAATGTTATTTCCTATTATAGCCTAAAATAGCTGTTTTAGATCTTTGTGGGGAAATCTAACACTTTTAATACCTTCTATATTCTTTTATGAGGAAACTTGAGTCGCTACTTAAAGCCTTTCCACACTGCTGATACCAGTAACAGTACACGATAATAACACAAAGGAAGAGTTACACATATATGTTCTAAGTCTCTTACTCTAAAGACATGAAATACAACCACAGGCACTATTTGAACAGGTGAGATCATCCTCCAGTGCCCGTCTGTCTCTTTAGATCCAAACGCTGCCAATACAAACAAGCTACAGTGAGAGGATCAGATGTAAGCACACCGTACATCAGTCGGGGGAATGCTGTGGAGCAACCACTTATCTACAGGTCTTATCTGTTCTACATCAACCACAGCAGACACTGCAGTGTTTATGTCCACCTTTAATCTAACCTGGCAGAGTAATGGTGTTTCCTACAGACTGTATGAAGGCTTTATATGTTATGTAAAATGTTAAATCCATGACGAAGGAATATGTGGATCTTAATTTAGTAACTTATAATGTTCATGCTTTGATACAGAAACTGAATTTCATGAGAATGACAATAATTTGTGTTTAAAAAGGTTTTGTGTCCATGTTTCTCTCTCATTAGTTAAACATTAGTTCTACTTATTTAAAGTCAAATAACTACACATACTGTGAGATGCACAACCCTTCCTACACACGTGTGTCTACTGTACACACACGCTACACGTATCCGTCGTATCTCTGACGCTCACCCACCTGTAAGACGCTGTTCAAATAGCAGGTGTTGCCCAAGTTGTTGAGCCCCACGAACGGCACCAGGTTCTCCCTCTTCTCACCGGGCAGAAGAGCGGGTGAGGCCGGGCACGGAGAAGGACCAGGGGCCGCCGGATCACAGCCGCTGAACAGTGGACAAGAAAACAGAGTGTCAAATTAAAAAGAGAGGAAACCGTCACCAGCTACGAGTTACTTCTCTGATTGTTGCTGTTTCACTGGAGCGAAGAGATCGTCCACCACTTTTTGTACATTATACGAAACCAACTTCTTAACACGTATAAAACTACGGCTGCACAAACATAACCATATTGTGATTGCCAAATGATTCAAAATTAACGCGAATTATCATTTTGGCGTCACAGTTTCCATTTTTCGACGAAAAAAACAACTAAAGTCATGACGATGTGACCTCTGTTGGGCCAAAGAAACACGCTTTCTTACATCTGTAGAACAAGATTTGCAGGCCAGTGCGTCTTTTCAGAGCGACAGCGCTGAAATATAAAGCCGCTGTCACACATTTGACCTCTATCATCACAACACAACTGACTAACATCTGATTGAACTAGTAAATTGAGGTTTTGTCAAATTTCAAACGGCTCTTGGTTGATTGATGATGATTTAAACTGCGTGTTTCACCATTCATCAACAAGGCCCCAATAAATCAGCCTTTTTGAACTTGGTATAACCCCAAACAAATCACACCCTGACAGCACAGACCCACCTGGCCTCAGGCTCCACTGCTTCGGCCGGTTTGGGTTCATCTGCTGGAGGTTCAGAGAAGTCCAGAGCTCGTTTGGTCTCCTTCTTCTGGAGGAACTTCAGAGACAGTTTGCTCTTCTTGATGGGGCTCCCCAGCGCCGCCACGACGTTTTCACCCTGCAGGCCTGGCATCTTGAAGGGGGCGATGTAGTTTTAACCTCTCTGTCTTTTCTACTGAGATGCAACAGCGCACCCCGCTGGCAAGAAATGGAAACACAGTTTAGTTTCAGAAGGCGCCATCGAGAGTTCAACGAGAACGAAAGCAACTACGCACTAAGTTGTTACTGCGCAGTTATGCGACTACAACAAAACGACGCACATTAAATGAACGCAGACAGCTCTGGTTTATTAAACGCAGCACAAGTTACCGGCTGCACAACGCGTTATATAACATGGTAGCTGGCTATGGCTAACTTACGGGCGCTTCTTCTTGTTTTCAATGTGCCGCTCAACTTTTGACAAAGAGCTGTTGACATTAGCAGCCTTTGTTTTAGTTAATGGCGTTAGGAAGGAGCTACGGTGGCGCAATAAAGCGGTATTGTTGAGCGCTTTACGGACAAAACACCGCCGCAAAACTGGGTCAAAACGATGCGGAGGAGAAAAGACAGGCAACACGCCGTTTGTAACAGTTCACTCACAGAAAACCAACTATCGCAAATCCACACAGCGTCTAAACTCTCACCCGAACGAGTCATTCCACACTGAAGTTTGATATGTTGGACGGAAAACCCGCTCTGAGAGACATTTACAGAGTGTTTGACGATTCAGGCGGCGCAGCGTAAGTTGGCGCTTTTTCCTGCTTGAAGACCCAGCGGCAGCAACCGTTACGTCGCCGGGGAAACACCGGCTCCGCGTCGAAACTTCCGGAAAAAAAAAAAACGTCCGAATAACGGTCGCCCTTTGCTATTTCAAACATATTACGTACGATTTATAAATGTGAGAGAGACTTCTGTGAAATTATATCACGAGAAAGACTTATATCCCAGAGGCCAGGCTCACATTAAGTCACCTATTTCATTTAGGCCCCTGAGGTCAGTTTCAGACGCCATCTTTGTAGTTTTTTTTTTTGTTTTGGTCGAGCTGCGTCAAGTTGGACTGAATGACGTCAACAGTGGCAGCTGTTAGATTCCTCTTTCAAAGTAAAAGTAGAGAATGAATTTGTTAAAAGTGAATCCTACAAATAATGTCTAATTTGCCGTAATGAAGAGTCGCTTTAAGCTACAACTAAAACAAGAAAACATTTATAAAGGCTGTCAATTGATCAAAAATATCTGTATAAAAAGAGGTGTATATAGTTTACATATAACTCTTATTTTCTATTTCTATTATATCTTGTATTTTTCTATTTTATTTTTATTTAATGTGTATTTTCTTATCTATTGTGTTGTCATGTATCTTGAGCTGCTCTAACAAGCATATTTCCAGGATCAATAAAGTATCTTATCTTATCTTATCTCATCTTATCTTGTCTTATCTGTCATTTTGCCTGTGTAAACATATTTCAAGCTAAGAACTGGTGTATAATTGAAGCAAGAACATGGAATAAAATCCCAATGGGACACTGAAAGAAAGTTAAATTCATTCTCACAGAAGTTACAGTTGGATTTATCACATTAATGATGAATGCCAACGTCAGTGATGGACAAAGTACTGTTAAGTAACTTGTGAATCTCCCCTGTGATCAATAAACCGATCATACATCATATTTATATGTGTATATATATATATATATTTGTTGATTATATTTTGTATAATTAATCTGAAACTGGAAAGAAACTAAACAAATGTGGTGAAGTAAAAAGTATGTTTCCCTCTAAAATGAGTAGAAGTATAAAGCATGCCTAGCAGAAAATGGAAATACTTAAGTAAAGTACCTCAAAGTTGTATTATAGTAGTAGTATAGTAGGGTACATGAGTAAATGTACTTAGTTTCCACCACAGATGTTAAGTTAGTTAAATATAGCTGCTCTTGTCTTGCGCTTCACGTGACTTTTATTTTGAAGAAACGGAAGTGAAATATAGCTGTATCTCGTCTGACTTGACAACCGTCCTATTTTTATTCGGATATCAACCTAAAAACTATATATACATTTGTGGAAATTTTATATAAAAATGTGTACTTCAATGCACTTTATTAAAGCCAGTTCATATAAATGACATATTAAATAAACACACGAAACAAAACGGCTCGTCCGACGGTTTTAAAACGGCAGCAGGTCCACCTACCACCGACAGGGGGCAGCATTGTCTCTAGAAACAGAGGTTGAACCGTCCAGCATCATTCCCACTTCCAGCAGAGCATCTCCTCATCTGACAGTCAGCAGAGGCTCTCCTTCCACCGATCTAACGGTAAGATACTATTAACGATTTCTCAGGTTTCTGCTCGCACAGATACACCGAAGTCTGCTCGAAAGGCTTATCGCGAGAGTTGCCTGTTTAATCTGTTTTTTGGGGCTTATTTGTATCAGTTGCAGTGTGTTGATTTTAATAGGGGCTACTGAGTGCTATTGCCTGCGTGTGTTTTTTTTTTTTTTTCTCTCTACCACAGCGCAGCACCTGAATGCAACGCAGGAATAAGAAATGAGAGGTGTGTCGTTTTCTGCCTTTGCAAACAGCAAGTAAAGGCATTTGTAAATACGATGGTGAGCCTGTAGATGTATGCAGGACGAACCGCTGCTGCTGCTGCTGCTGCAGCTGCAGAGTGGCTGCTTGGTCAGCAGCAAAGATGTATCGATGGACATGAGCTACTGTGCTTCCAGCCTCCAGAATCCACTCTATTTTATTTCCTGGCTTGGTTTTTTTACCCAGTGTTGTTGCAGTAAGGATGCTGACACAGTAGTGGATGGGAGTAGTTTAGGGAGGTACAGTACTTCCTGCGGAGGGGCTGTAGCCTTCCCCCCAGTTGTGGTAGTGATGGAGCACATTACAGCATGCAGTCTCCATCAAACATCCCTCAGAATATGTTATCATTGCAATCTCCAGCCCTGGGTTTAAAGAGTACATTTCTTTTCATTAAATGAGAGTAACCGAACCCTACGCCTCAGTTAAATTGGGTTGGAATTATCTTGCAACCCCCACATATGATGGTTAATTTTACTGATGAAACAGATTTCATTACAGCTGTAATAACCAGCGGGTGATTTAACAGATTTAACAAGGAGCGCAGGTGTTATGTTCTCTCACATCCCAGCTAAAGCCCTAACCAGGAGATGCATTAAAAAAGAGGGATTACTGTGTTTCACCTCCCTCATCGCCTCCTGATAACATCATTTTCTTTATGGGGAGCAAGGCTGATTCTGTCACCCACGTCCGAAGCTATATACTACACAGTGAAATCAAAACGAGGCCTTGTTTTTGATTTACATTACATTATGCACCGGGTTGTCAGACACTTGAAGAAGGTCACTGGAGACATGAAATTGAAGGGGGGGGTGGACATTTACTCTCCATGGGAAATGTGTTCCTATACTTGTGCGAGAAGGAAAACATCCACCTTGTTGGATTTGAAACAAACTGCTACTTATGAATGCACATATTTCAGAGATATTGCCACCTATTGGGCGATCCCACGAGAATGTAACCCCTAACCTGTAGTGGTAATGAGGATCATTCTCCATGCACCGAGCAGTGGAATTGGTCTTTATCAAGGCAGGCTTTGTCCCAGGAGGCACGGAGCTCTCACGGCCCGGAGCAACAGAGGTTGGCGGTGTGGCAGCTCAAAGCCCTGGCCCTTGACACGAAACACCCCCCCCCCACACACCCTCCCTCTCTCTCCCTCCAGCCTCCACCTTCTCTCCCAGGAGGGGAACACTGTAAGGGAAAATTAAGGCATGTTGAGCGACAGGCAATGCTGCACTCCAAGAATGAGAAGCATGTCCTGAATTCTACTAAAGTTTACCTCTCAACAACAAACTCTGTACATACATGCATGCAAGGTTCTTTTTGGGATATTTTTTGGTGGTATAGCAACACTATTAACCATTTAATCACTCCAGTTCTTACAGTCTGTCACACACACACAAATGGTCCACAATTATTGATTAATAGATTAAAAGGAAAACATTTTGGGAATTACACTTAGATGAGAAGAGTGATACAAGAGAGGCCAGAAGAGGTAAACATATTCAGTGTTTCACAAGAAAAAGAGCATAGGTGAAACAGTTGTGTTTATTTTCTTTAACTATTGTGTGACCCCTCTGATTTATCTTGAGACTCCTTGGGAGGGTCCAGACCCAAAGGTTGAGAACCACTGGATTAATGAACTCATTTTTCCAGCTCTTCACTTACAGAAAACTCAATTCAACTCATTAGGAGCTGTTTTTCATATCAGCTAGTTTATTTATTTTCACCAAAAGCCCTGGCAGACATCTCACACAGGCTTTGTTCAGAGCCTTGTGTGTGTGTGTGGGTGGGTGAGTAAAAGGGGGTTAATTAGATCCTTTATCAGTGTATGCATGTGTGCATAACCTCGCTTGCATATGTGCATATATCAGATCAGATCAGATCTCAGGCTGCACACAGGATCTCTCTCTCTCTCTCTC
>NW_023339674.1:6466954-6471145 GCF_004916995.1 Morone saxatilis | reverse complement strand
TCCCTCTCTCTCTCTCTCTGCATACTTGGTAGCATCTGAGCAACTCCCATTTGATGCATGCTGAGGAGGTGGGTGTATCCAGCCCAGCCGCTCTGATGTTAGGAACCAGTAACTCTTCCATCCTACTCAGTCTGCTCTCCTTGCTCTCCTGTTTCAGTCAGTCTGTCTGCCCTCTAGCGTAGTATTCTCCTTTCACTCACCACTATTCATCACCATCTAGGATACATTTACACAAACCCACGCAGGTAGACAGACTACTGTCCTAGTGGACTGAAGTGTTTTACGTTTGGGCTGATAGATACAGATATATGTGCATTACCTTGGAAAGAACTAGAAAGTGGGGATCTGTAGCAGTGCTGTTGAAGGTGAAGTTTTCCCCTCCACTACGTTTTTTGTCCCAAAGGATACCACACGCAGCTGCGGAGGTAAGGGAAGATTAGATGTAGTCTGCACTTTTTAAAATTTCCTCCCTGTTTTGCTCTCATTCTTCCTTTTTCAGCTGTTTATGAAGTTCATTTCGTGCGTTCCTCCTTCGTCATCCTACTCTATTTTCTTAAGGTATCCTCTGTGAGTTCATTTATTTATCATATTAATTTATTCTTTTTGCTGTCTCTTTTTTCAATAGTATTCTAATTTACAACTATCTGGCGCTCTGTTTTTCTCTCCTCTCTGACAACATTTTTGTACCTGAATTTACATTTTCAAACCAGCACACATGTCTATACATTCCAGCCATGCTGTGATGACTCCAGTTTTTATCATCTTTTTTTCTCTTTATGCTGATGTTTATTTTTTCCCCCTGAGCTTTGGGATCTTCTCTCTCTGTGGTAATCAGATGCTGAAAGCGAGGCATGCACATACATATTCGTGCACGTATTTTTCTCTTTATTTCTCTCTCTGTCTGCCTGTCTGTTTGTCTTTTACATCTCTTCTATACCGGTTGATCCCTTTTCCGAAGCATTTCATTAGCTGGGCCAGGTTTCAGTAGAATTCCCTTCTGGCCTGACTAATGTCTTTCAGCTGGGTTCAGACCTGCACATATGCATATGGTTACAATACACACATACTGTAGAAAGTAACCAGACAGTGGATGGAGCAGAGAAGAAATACGGTTTGTTTAGAGTGATCATGCAACTTTTGCATGGTTGCTTCTTAGCGATCTGCATGCATTTACTCTGCAGCTTTGCTTCGCTTGCTGTCCCTCCTTTCCTACATCTCTCTCTCTCTCTAATGCAAAACCCCCCTTTCTCTCTCTGTCTCTGCTTTTTCATGGTCTGCATGTATTCACAGTTAGTCTTGGTCACTGCTCTGCCTGCCTGCCACAGAGCATTGGCCATGGTTGGTTGGCTAACCGCAGCTACACAACATTAAAAAGGCAAAGCGTTGTTGTTACACGGGGCATGTTTACAGGGTGTCACATTGTCTGCGCGTGTGTTTTGTGCTGCATTCGCTGACATTAAGAACTCTCCATCCATGCTCAGGTTAAAGGGCAAATTGTTATTCACACACACACATACGTACACACACTGTCCTCCGAGATATGGCTGACCTGCATTAGTGTACAGTCCCCTGCTGTGTGGGTGTTTATGTTTGTGTGTGTGTCCATGTGATTTCCTTGGAGGTGCAGAGAGGTGAGTCATACCAGCTCACATGCCGTTGGCTGTTAGAGGCATTCACTGTAATGATACAATGATGTGTGAATTGCAAATAGACACTATCTGATTTGAACCGTGTATCCATGAAATGTCAGCTTTTCAGGAAATGAAAACAAGCAAATCGTTTTTTTTAGCTCACCGCCCATGAATTTTTAAGGTTATCCAGAGCGATCTGAGAAGGTTTTGTAATCCCAAGTCTCAAAGAAACACATAGAAGAGCTTGTAGTCCATTAATTAGAGTTACCATACTAAAATAAGCTAGAGCAGAGTTAAAAGGCTCGCATTGCACTAACAACATTAAAATGATACATTTGTTTTGAATTGGGGATAGCAATGTTGGTCCGTCAGTCGGTTCACCACTTTGGTCTGAACTGGATGGATTGCCATAAAATTTGATACCAACTGATGGTTCCCAGGAAAAAAAAAAATGAACAAACATTTTCTAGGGTAAACATGAATAGTAAAGTAGCCCAGTTTGGTCCTGCAGTGGAAATCAGACCATTAGGGACTAAGCCTCAGGTAGAACTGTATAGGACAGGCTTTGCAGCTTAATCTGATGGAAAGTGTATTGAAGCACACAAACACACACGTGTGCACTTGGCCCACCCAGAATCTGTAGCCACTCCAGTGAGCATCTTGGGATGGCTGCTCTTATACAGAGCAAAGCACAGAACGCTTGCTTAACTCTGAACAACTAAACATGCTATGCCCTATCTCCCACCATCAACACACACACACTGAATAAAGTCACACTGCTCTGACTGTGTTTTCTGAGTTTGTGTGATGGCCATAATGGTAATTATTCTAATTTGTTATTCTAAAGATAGCTGTCAGCTAAGAAACAATGCGGCACAGACCACATGGCACACGACACAATTCCCTTTACACAAACATTGTAGTGATGTGTGTCTGGCGTGTCTAGAGCAGTGTGTTGCAGGTTGTTTTCTCACTTGTCACGAGCTGAGATGAGCAGTAATGTGCATGGTGTGTGTGTATGTGTGAAGTTGGCCGGTGCCAGTCGATGCCAGTCTGTGCTCTGTCTCTGACTGGCCAAACGCCCGGTGCTCCCATGTGGTTCATATTCTCCAGACTTTCACATCCACTGACTCCTCCTAAGGCTGCTCTGAACCTGTAAATGCCTTTGTTGGCCCACACAGCGTGAGTGTGTTTGTGCACAAGTGTGTGTGCTAAGTTGATTGCTTAAAGTGATAAAGGTGTTCAGTTTCTTACCGAACCAAATAATCCACTACAAAGACAAAACAAAGCTAGAAAAGGACAGAATCTGCGAGGGGGTGTGTGAGCTTTCAATAACACTTGCATGTCTGCTTGAGATTGAGCCATGCTGGGCGACAGTGGGTTGGATTTTTTTATTGTTTCATCTTCACAGATAGATGTTCTTTCATCGAACAAGTGGCAGAGCTTGAGCTAAGGAGCTTTAGGGCTTCTTAGCAGTGCTGTGGGAGGGAGAGGGACTCCCTAAACTCTGTCTATGTCAGTCAAAGAAGCCAAAAACCCCTCGCTGAGAACACACAGATACATGAGAGCCAGGAATGAGCACGCTCACACTCACACACACACACCAGCTGAGCGAACGCCTAGGGATAGCACTACTAATCTCATTCTCTGTTGACACACTATTGCTCAGATGTGCCATGCTTTCACAGCTCTCTCTCATTCTCTCTCTCTCACCATGTTGGTATCCCAAAGCTAGAGGTGTATTCCTTCCTATCAGTGTCAGCAGAAGGGTGAGTTCACACTGGGCCAGAGGTGTGTGTGTATTCTTTGTGCCCGCAGCACATCTGCTCTGTAAACCACAGCTTCCCACAGACTGCAAGACTTTAAAAAACAGTGGGGCTTTGCAGAAGTTAAGATAAAGTGGCTCTGTGGTGAGCAGATGGTTTTTTAGGGGTGGGAAGTAGTGAGAGGAGAAATTCTCCTAAGTAAACTAATTCATTGGATTATCCAACACTAGTTAATACATTCAGAACAAATTCAATTCAGTGTTCTTTTACTTCATTTCAAACATATTATCCATAGAAAAGGAAGATTAAAGATAAAAAGAAAGAGATATAAAATAAAGTATAAAAATTGGAAAGTGTGGATCCAGAGAAAAAACTTTATTTATCTCTGACAAATGAAGAGTTTGTAGACATCAGCGCTTTGGTCCCTGACAATTCATGAGTTTGTTGTGGCTGAGGTTGATCCAGACCATTTTTTGGACAGTAGCCAGGCAGCATTGAAGTCACTGCCAAGGTAGGCAGATTTCTTTCTTTGCCCAGAAAGCACATTTTGTGTTTAAAGGAATGTCAGCTGGCTTACATCTATACAGTGTAGTCTTACTACAGACTCTGAACCCTTTTGAACTATCAGTCTGATTTTGTGACGGACCAATTTGAGTCATTTTTGTCACTCAAAGGAACGACTGACTGATGGCACGACAAGTCACAGCTCAGTGACTCCACCTTATCTGTCCTGTCTGTAGGTTAAGATTGATTTCTTGTCATTCTAGTCAGCTAAACTGCTCCATTGTGGTGAT
>NW_023339674.1:6453930-6466940 GCF_004916995.1 Morone saxatilis | reverse complement strand
ATCCCTGTTGTTTAATTTAGTTTCCAGTAAAGAGTAGAACCAAAGTAGCTGACTATTGACAATGGTCATTTCCTCTCTTAACTTGCAGTACGTTTGAGTGACAATCCAGTGCAGCTGATCAGTCATTTGTTATCTTTATGTGTTTGTTTGATGCATTTTATCAGGCAGGCTTAGTTGTGTTGGGGTACAGGTACAAAATATATTCCTACTGACCTACCATCACTCTTTCATCTACTAGATTGCAAATTTTTAAGAACATAAAACCAAACAAACCATGTTGTATCACTTGCAAAGCCACAGTGGAGCACTGCAGGTGAGTTGATTTGTGATGGTAAGGACCTTGTAGGCACAGGTTACTGGATAAAGTTACTGGATTTATAAAGATAAATTTTTCAGTTGTATTGCAACTAATGAAACATAGATTTTGCATTTAGTGTGTTCCATTTGATGTATTGAAAATTGATGGAAGAAATACCTTTTTTGGTGATCAAAATCAGCCAAAATAGTCCATCAGCCATCAAAACTTGTTTGTAATGGAGGAGATAATGTAGTTGGAAGATCACAATTTAATACTTCATATGTGACATCTTTTCTTATCCCTTTGTCAGAACAAAGTGAGGAAAAAAAAATAGCCATCAAACACCAACGGTTAACGGCATGTAATATCTTCTTGTGACATATACCTTTGGAAATCAGTTCAGTCCTTGAAAAACAATGTATATTTTTGCATTGTGACTGAACTCAACAATAGTGTGTTTTTGTGGAGTTTCCATGGTGCTTGCGAGAGTGGGTGAGTTTAGCTGGACAAGGGTCAGTGAGGTGGGCTGCAGGTCATTGCTGAGGGGAACTATGGAGATCAGAGGAACAATACAAGCTGTGAGGCTTTCCCTTGTTCTTTGGGTGGTTGGGTGGGGGACACCAGCCTGGCTTTCTAGCACACAAGTACATTTAAATCTGCCCATTTTTTAAAAGACTGTACCAGTATAGTAGCATACTATATTTTTAACAGAACTGCCAACCATTTCCCAAAGTTTTTCGTAATGCTTTTCACATTTCTGTTCAATTCAATTCCTGTGGTAACAGCTTCAAATGCTGTTACCCACAGGAATTGTAAAATGTTAAAAGAAAGGAAATAGTTACTGTTGGCAGCAAACTCTCAAAGCTCGGATTTTAGAGTTTCTTTTAAATGCTCCAAGAAATTTGCCTACCTCATAATGAGATGATAACATAACTAAATATTCACAGTAAGGGATTATCTACAGTTTCCACTTGGTTTTTAGTTTGTATGTGTGATGTGTAGTCAGTAAGCTAAAACGTGTTAAACCCCAGTATAGCGCTTAAAGGATGAGGATTGGAATGTGGTTTCCAGTGAGTTAAGTTCAGAGCCATAATTTGCACAGCCAGGTTTTCAGGTAAAATAAAGGTCCGCCAGAAATAAAGTACCACAACAGGACATTTTTCAAGAAGCAGTGCTGAGGAACAATGGCTGGGTCCATCCTTACATTGTTTCCCTACGTTGTATCCTACCACTGCTCCTTAATGGGTTCCTGGCATTGACAAGCAGGAAAAAACAGAGTCTGTCGTGAGAGGAGTCGAGAGTGCAGAGGGGAACATGTGACTTCCTTAATGGAACCTTCATCGTTAAATGCTGTGTTGTAATTGGCTGGCTGCAGGAGGCAGGAACTTCCTGCCTGAGTGTTGTTGGAAGTGACCACTCCCTGCGAAAAGTCAAAGACTTATTGAGTGTTTGTATACGTGTGTGTGTTTGTGGGAGGCTGTTAACCTTTAGCTTTGTGAGTGTTATATTTGAATCTTTAAGACGCTTGTGTGTGTGTGTGTGTGTAAATATATTTAATGTGGATACAGTGTGATGCTCTTCTTGTTAAATTTGTAGTTGAGTGTTGTCTTCTTGGCAGACTACTTGAGTGCAACTTATAAACTATATATGACTCATACTACTTTAATCACTGGAACACATTGTATATGTAATGCACTTGTATTGAACTGCACAATTTGCAATAAGGAGGTATATATCTGCCTACTCTTTTCCTGTGATCATTTCTCATGCTGCCTTATTGCTCAGTTTGCAAACACTGCTGTTACTTAATGCTTTTCAGTATTAACAGTCACACTTTGACCTCAGCATCCACCAGCAGGATCTGATTATAGGTTTTCCCAGGAGGTTTATTATCATCTCTCCCACTAATCACATCACTACACTGCACTACATTACGCACTACAATATACCTATGAATATTATATTCTATAGCCAATAGATCCTCCTAAATGTTAAACACTGGACCTTTAATGTATGCTTACAGGAGGGTGACGAGACCAGAACGTAGACTTCAATTTATCAACACATACACATTAAAAGCCTGTTCCATGCAAGCTCGCTGACTGATTTGCACAAACTCTCACACACACCTACACACATGCTCAGTAGCAGTGGTCTACTATTTGCATTGCCTCCTACTGCTCTTGCTAACAGCACGAGTGACATGGAGAGATTGTTGGTAAACCACAACTATGTGAGAGTACAGAGGACTGTGATTGTCACTATGGCTGTTGGACAATAATGGGACGTCTGAGGACTCTAACTGTTATATCAAACCAAGTCAGTGGTTTGCAAAATGGTTGGTGTTGAAAAAATATCACAGGTTTCTTTTTTGCCCCGCCACATGATAGAGTGCCGCTGTCTTTTCTGTAGACAGGTCACAGAGTTTAGATTATTTCTTAAATTCAATTAAACAGACTGATCCACATGAGAGTAGAGGAGCTATATTAGGGCGGAAATGATGAATTAATGGATTAGTTGATTTTTCAAGCTGGTTCCAGCTTCTCAAATCTTCAATGCTGCATTCAAATTGCATGGAACGACTTCCTTTAAGGGGCTGGTAGAGCAAGTCAAAGATGTCTTAAAACATATTCCTCAGGTGTGTGAGTTCTAAAATGAAAAGAAAACAAACAGGACTCACACTCTGAACACAAAAACACAGAATCGTCTCTGCCAGCACCCCAAACCAGACACAACCAATAACACCCAGTTGCAGAGCTGCAGTGCCAGCAGACAATTGGCAAGAAGAGAAACAGCAGCAGCAGTGTAGAATTGCAGAGTATTTTATGTTTTAAATTGTAAACCTGTGAACTTGTGAGTCACAAGCCACTTTCATAAGTATAAGAGGAAGAACATTTATTTTTCTTCCTCTCAGAATATATTTAGGCTCTGACGCCATTCACTTAAAGGTCATTTGTGATTGTGTGAGCTTCTGGTGCTGTAGATTTGTCATATTAATTTTCTTGTGTGTGCAGGTTTTAAGTTGTTTTTAGTGTCTACTTGACTTGACATGGTTTTGTTGTTGAAGATGTCATTAATGAATTTCAAAAGTCAAAGTCATAATGTTTTGAAATTGAATATTGTTTCATCCTTGTGGGCCTTTGTGCACCTGTAAGTACTAAGTGATGGTTTTTAGTTTGTGTCTTGTATTCCAAAACCCCCATCCTCATCCTCAAGACAACCTCAACACACACTTTATCCATCCAACAACTCACTTTTTCTAATTAAAGTTTTATGTCTCCCATCTGCAAGCCAAAGAGAAAATCAGCCATATAGCAAGCTCTCTCTTTTCCCTCCTCTGTCTTTCTCTCTCGATCTCACATAATCACACACACACACACACACACACACACACCACACCCACACACACCACCACACAACATACCACACCACACACATCACTCTGCACTGCTTTTAAAGGTAGTATTGGGTTTCCCATGAGTTAAAGCTACACACATTAAGTGTTGATGGAATAAAGAAGAGCACAAAAAGGCAGAAGAGAAAACAAAATGAAGGAAGGAAAAAGACATGATCTGAGATGACTGAGAGCTGAGGGTGGAGGGGTTCAGTGTACAGAGGGTGTGTGTGTGTGTGTGTGTGCACTTGAGCTGGTTTGATGTTCCTTCCCCATCTTTTTAAATACCAACTGGGATGAGATTAGCTTGCACCTAATGGCTGCATGAAACTCAGGAATGTAGATCAACAGATGAATGCCTCCACGCTGCTTCGAAATCCATTACTGCAAAGTATAGTGTTACCACACACACACCACATCACCACACCAAAGTGCTGTTAAGCTACCAGGTTACTGAGTTTCAGAGGGGTGCGTTTGGTGCGGTGTGTGTGTGAAACCTTTCCCGTGTGAGTTGCAGGTGTTTGGCCTTCAGTGGAGCTGCTGCCTGACTGGGATTTAATAATGATAGCTGTCTGCTCCCTCCACCTAGTGAGTGTGTTTTTGTGCATTTCGCTTCTCAGTCAGTTTCTTGTTGATGCTGCTAAAACCACTCTTTCCCACAGGGACCAGGCGTGCCAACCTTCTGCTTGCCCATGTGGTGGTTGTTTTCTAGTTGCTATGTACATACACAGTTTGTGTAATACTGTTAACTTAATGGGCATTATAACTAAATGTGGTCAGACCCAACATTGTACGCCAACAAATGCAAAGTCCTGTCAGGACCAGGGTTTAGCAGGCGGTGAGCGCTCGAAGGTCGGGGGGCAGCAGAGCAAGCGGAGAAGCTTAACAAGCCAAACACTGGCCCAAAAAATAAGACCATTAAAATAATTTCATTATTATCCATCAATGGCAAAAGTGTGTGTGAAGACAATTTTTGGGAATAATAAATAGAAAAATAAGGAATTTTGTGAGCTTGTCAGATATACAGCAATCCAATGTCAATTAGGCTCACAACTGGAAAACAGTAATGGGATCCAAATGTTAGTAAAAAGAGGGTTTATGGAGGTAAACACTTTTATTTTCAAGTGATGGCAGGCCAGGGGACCCAGGCAAGACAAGACACAGACTTGGCAGGTAAAGAACATACAGTAAATTAGGCTGGCCAGGGCCAAACAGGTATAGGAGGCAAGGAAAAGAAACAACAGATTGCAGCGTCGGCCAGAATCGACTAATACTGGCAAGGCGTAAAACTGCGACCAGTGACGGGGAAGAAGGCCGAGGATGAGCGAGAGCAGGGCACTATCTTTCCCCATAACAATACTTGTGTCCATTTCAGGAGCATGCTTCCTTAAAAATAGGCATTTTAAAGAGAATATATCAGAACAGGTTGACCAGGCCAGTCCCCCCAGGCCCAGGGTTCAAAACTGTTGTGCCCTTTCCAGTGCAGCCTTTGCAGCCCCTTAATATCCCCCAAATGCCACCATGGCATCCGTTGAAGGGGAGCGCCTTGAATACTTTGGTACTTGCAACTACCAGAGATTCCCAAAAAGAGAGTCAGATGCATAATGAGGAGGGAGGACGAGAGAAGCGCATGTCGCTCACTGTGACACATCAGGCTAGTTGCAGCTCTTTGAACTGGAACAACCCACCATGATTGACTTCCAACAAGCCGGATGTATCATCAAGCAAGGCCTTCTCCTGAATGGTCAATCAGGCCAGTGTTTGGAATCCAATATTTCCATATGGAAATCTAGTCCTTAAAACTGAAATATTATATAATATATATGTCACATAACGTGTAGTCATGGCATTTATTTAATATTTACTTTCTCGAATTAAACCAAAACAGGAATTATGTCATCCAAGATACAAAAAGGCAAATTCATGCAACGTAGAGTTATTTCCTCGGCTTCCGTGCATATGTCGTTTAATAACTGTATATAGTTTTATTTACCTAACTTCACAACAAATCCAAACATAAACTCCTACACTTACCATACCTGTACTTCTACAAATACACACCTAAATACTTCTACACAGACAATTAGGGTGAAAAAATAATTGACACACTCTTACTTACAAATTAGCCTGTACAAATGTAAATAGTCCAGTAACCCTAATCCTACAGACTTTGTTGGTGTTGTGGGGCCATTCCACTCCGGTACATTCACTTTTGGTTTACAGTTACCTGATCTGTGTGTGTGTGTTGTGTGCCTGTGTCGGTGTGGTGTCGTAGCGCCCCGCCGTTGTACGTCGTGGTAATGTAACAGCCACCTGGTCAATCTCTTTTTTCACCATAAATGCTCTCTGTGTAGAGCAGTTTCTACCAGGCTGTGTGTATCTTCCCGATAGAACAATGATACATGCCGGCTCATGGCTACTACATACAGTGATAGCGCGTTCTACTGGCTTGACTTTGTTTGCGTGCAACGTTAACCAACCCAACAGACGGACTCAACAATAACAAACCACGCATCAAACACCCCACTAACCTACCCCTCAGTCCCTTCTCGATCCCACCCCCCGCCCCCCTCATCCTACCTACCACATCCTCCCCATGCACGTACCACAAACCCCAACCTGCAGGGCACAGAACCGGACAACTAACTCTACGTAGCCATGACTCTTTCGCCTTTACACCTTCTTTTGCCTACTCCCATTAGACCAACAATACTCAACATAATTCTTTGTAATCCTCAGCAGAACCAGCGATCACAAATAACACTACATACACACTGCCTCCCATGGACCCGTATCAGTATGTCATCGACATACCTTACTATATATATATTTCAGGTTAACCGAACCTTAAATTTCCAACAATGAAGATATGGGATTTCAAACACATCGGGCCCTGACTTGACACCAATTCCAGGAGAACAGCCAAATTGCATAAGGATGACTCTATCATCCCCGGTGAAATTCGGAGAGAATATAATTGCACGACATGAGCTGGCGTCTGTTACCAGTTCAAGAGCTGCCAATCATAGTCCTGATCTTCGGTCCACAGTCTGACACAGCTCGCCGCCTTCCTCTCTCTCCCTCCTTCCATCATTGCCTTCCGTGGATCTCTTATTATCCTTAGCCTAGTCCTCTGGTTCCCCTCAGTTGCAAAGTACCAAGATAGACAAGAAGGCGCCTGCCTCCTCACACGGATCGCCCGAGCCGATTGGCGTGTGGCAGTCGGCGCCGTATATTAAGGGCTGCAAAGGCCTGCATAACAACGAAATGGCCATCACGTTATTGTACCCACAAATCTGGATCCTGGAAAATGCGGCCCTGCCTTTGCTAGGCAACCTGTTCTAGATACTGGAATAAGAACCCTACCGTCTTTAAGAAACTCGATTGTTTTGCAAAGAGGACAGCGATCCTAGTAGGCGTGTAGGATGACAGCGAGTATACTGATATCTTAGGAGTGTTATTGCCTGTCCCGGTTTTTTTATACGCCCACAGCATCATACCTAGATTGCCCACAAACAAGTGTTTAGGAGTGAGATGGACATGAATTTCTGTATGTGCAACTTTCTTGCCGCCACCATAGAGATGATTGCTCTGCCAGCTATTTTACTGCTAATGTTCCTACCCTGCCAAGTTCTTCGTTGTTTGCTTACATGCCTGGCCTGCAGCCCCACGTCGTGGCCACATCATTCAAACACTACACCAAAAGATGCCAATATAACCCAAATCCATAAACTTCCTATTTAACACCCCAACTAACCATATTGGACTCCTACTTACCTAGTTTCCAAAGTATGTGTGAAGCTGAGCAGATGTCGACTCACTTGGTAATTGCACACGCCTCCTAATATCCGAGAGTCGGAGGATGATCTCATACCTCAATCCTTTTGTTCTAATATTTATTTCTCCCAGAAATTATGCCTCATTCCGAACAATCACCACCTCCTTACACATTAGATCACGATGAGCTGCTTAACTTTAAGGCGATCGATAATCATCTTCTTATCATGGTCTTATATTTTTGTCGCAGGTTGTAGGCTTTTCAGATTAATGCATTTAATCTGTTTTGGTGTTAAGTCCCCTGATACGAATCTACTGGGAACGGTTGTCAGTGTGCTGACGACTTCTGCACATATTTGTTGGCACCATTTATCAATGTTTTGATATGTACTGAATAATTCCCTAAGCTGCTTGTCTTAAGGGCGCATCTAGGTAGACCTCTCATGATTGCCGACACAACTGGCCCACCATGTACTAGTAGCGGTACGCATTGCTTATAGGTAAACACAACTGGTCACAACGCAGAAGTGTACCGCCTTAGGCTCCCTTGTGGGACACGAATCCAGTGTTTTATGCAAGCTACTATAGCAGAGATTACTGTGATAGAGCTGTAACCATCGCACAGAAATACATACCTCGAGCACTAACACCAAGGCTGTTACGCACGTCATGACAGCACTAATATGTTACTATCCAGTCCCAGGCAGCATGTCCACATCGATCTAGCCCAAAATACACTATTAGAACTCCCACAGGGACCTAAAGGTCGACCACACCACACAGTGGCAACACACACACCCCATATGATCAACAAGATAGCTATAACACTATGAGTAGCTGAGATCTATAACTCAAGCACCTACATGAATTAATTATAAAACCCGACTACACTAAGACAATCCATATCTCGTTGTCGTAGTGGGGATCAGTCGAGTGTCATGTGGAAGCTTCACCAAAAATACAGGACTACTTGTGCAGATCTGCATGATGTATCACCGAAGCACGCCCAGGTGACATAGTGTCAATGTATGCCTAGATTGGCTGTACGATTCTGATGGTTCATGCAAACAACAGCCATTAGTGCAAAGCCACTATAAATCTCAGTCCCATTACGGTATTAAAACATGGGAAAGAACATCCAACCAGCTTCGCAACACGTACTTTACCACTGAACCCCTCACTCGATCTCAAGTCATCTACTGAATTTTTTCCTTCTCTTTGCGATTATTGGTCTAATCTGCTTATTTTGTACTATCTCTTAATCCTTAGCACCAGACTCCTTATACCATACAGCTAGGATATGTGATATAAAAGATAGGAGACAAATCAAATAGCTACACTAGAACTATAACAGATCGTTGTATGTGTGTGTAAGTACCGCAAACTACATGGAATCAAGCAACTGTGTGTGTGTAGTAGTCGTGTTGGATGGCTGATGTATGTGTGTGTGAAGATTATATATGTGTAATAGGAGACATATGAAGAGAGAAAGATAATGTAGATGAGAAAAAAAAATTAGACGACTGGAGGCATTGCATTGATTATGGTGTTATTTCTCTTTGGCTGTAAGCAAGCTCAAGTGGGAGAAACAAAACAACTTATTTTGTATTGAAAAATATGTGAGTGTGGTATTGGATGTAATTATATAGTGTGATTCGTTCGTTTGAGCGGTTGTTGTTTGGTAATGATGGATTGAGAGAGTTAATCTCTCGCTCTACTAACCAAAAAAATGCTAAGACAAAAACAGTTTTATTTGCAATATATAAGACAACACTACACTAAAACTCATCAATTCAAGCAGTATAATTTTGTACATAGGTATGCGACATAATAAAGGCACTCTACAGCAAGGGCATGATTACAACAAATTTTCACTCTTTATCAATATCATATGAATCTGTTATGATCATTATTGTATAAAGTTATCAACACATAATTTAGACATCAATTAAACAAACTCCAAAGCTAACCCAGTCTATCGTTTCAAAGCTATGATTAATCAAACTATTATAAAAACTGACATCATGAGAGATAGGAGTAATAGTGGGGTAATATACAAATAGTTTAGATCTAACGCAACGAGCTCACCAACTCGAATCACAATATGCGAAATATATTTAGGTCGTAGAATGGCAGTCAGACACGCCTAAGGACCTATAATTTCATGATGGAGGAAGAAAATTGAATGTTGTGGCTTATACCCTTACTCATCATCTTACATGGATAAGTGGTTGTGAACTCACAGTATCAACAGTTTACAAATTTAAAATCAATCTAAACTACTCCTGCAACAGTTAAACAACGCGCTGGCTGTGTCTGAATCTCTTTTAGATTGCCTCCAAATATGGTCATAGCTAGGGCTAGCTGGTCTGCTACCCTGTGATGATGTCGTCTAATTGGGATTCATGTGTTCTCGGGGTTATGGGGGTGGTCGGGCAGAGACGATTCTGTGTTATTATGTCATTTCAGACGTGTGGAGTCGATGTGTGTATATATCATTCATTTTCACGCAATCCGAACCACAACCTTGGAAGGAACTAGATGTTTTAAGAGAATCTCTCGACTTGGCATCTACCCAAGACCCTTAAAGAAGTATAAGTGCTGTTCCATGTTGATATTTGAGGAGATGACAAGATTGACATTGAGATTGAGAATGATGGATAAAAACGCTTTGATATTATAAATTTGAACTATATGGAATTTTAAAATTATCTGCAATTATGCAATACACATTGATAAATACTAGCATTTCCCCTCTGCATACTAAATGTGACAACGATCAAGTCCTTTGACATTGTTAAGCTTAAACGAAAGAGGTAACGTATCAGCTACTAAATGCCTGTATAAGATTGGCTTTATTGATCGCAGCCGGCACACTTCTAAAACACAAGATACATTTAGGAATAAACTAGGCCAACTCAAAAGCTGACACTTTACAGTTTGTGCCAAGGGAGAAAATCAAAGAAACCTTGTGTAATACTTTTTTTCCCAACACTACCAATTTCTGCTAACCCATGGACTGTACTATCTGAGATGCGCCCAAACATCCTATACGTTATAGGTAGATCTCATGGCCGTCCCAACCTTAACAGGTGTCATAGAACCTACCCATCAGAGACAAATCACAAAGATCCTGCTAGAATTATCTTCAACAATTGTTGTCGTATTTAACCAAACAATGTCCTATACATAGCTACACTCGTGGCCTTGTTTAGGCTGAAGCTGTTCATGTATTGTCGCTGTAATAGGTGCTAACTTTTTGACTGTAAACGCTAAACGTAGAGCATGTATGCTAAGGTGTGCTAGTGATATTTGTGCATAAATTCAGTCATGTAGAGACTCGTTGACCTGGAGAACAGGCTTCTCTCGAATTGGTTATTGTGATCTTTGGAGTGACATACAATTGTAAGGACTTAACGTCATCGAACTCCGGTTGTTCATACGTGTTGCTATGATCTAACTATGCACACAACATTGATAAAAGGGTCCATCGGTCCTTACATTCTTAGGAGGATCTCACTGATTCGCCCTCCCCGTAATTACTGAGTATTAGGTTAAAAGGGTACATAGTAAACGGATGGATCGGGAAGGCAGGAAGGTGGATAATAATGATGGAACGTGCGTAATGCTCCCTAAGATGCCATGGGTGTCAAGTGAATCGTGATTATCGTTGGGGAGAGATGAATTAAAAAAAACTTTGGGAAAACCCTTAATTAATACATGAAGACTCCTGCCGTTAATCCCTGGCCCCATTACAATAGACATGTGTACCCTCCTCACCTCTCTAGGATTAAAACATACAATTCGCATCCAGGAACACACAGCCAGAAGGATTGAAAGGCCTACAATTGCATAGATTCCAATTCAACACACAAACCCACTAGACTCTCCGCGCGAGGTATCCTGTGGATTGCTGAGGAATAAAGCTAGCTGAACATGCTTTGACTATACACTCTGATCAAAGATGACATGTTCATATTGAAACATTGTGAACCTCAGTTCATGCTGTTGTTGTCAATAACTTGTACGGCAATAATAGGCCAAGGCAGACTGAGTAGCTTGCTTAATGTAGACAAATTATAGATCCCCAGAAAAACAAAACGAGTTACGGCAGGATTATATACCCTCCTTATTGCAAAATTAGTATGGTCTTTTCTCAATTGAATTTAGTTCACACTAGTCGCTCAATTTAACTTCAAAAGTTTTGCCAGTATACCATCTATATCATGAGTTCGTGTAATCACAGTGATATGAGACAAGTAAGTATGTGAGATCAAATATATTCACTTTCGATAGAATAAGTCTCTTATCATAGGTTTAAGACATCTGCCAAGTATTGTTCTTGTCTTAAGGAGGAGAAAGAACAGTCTAGTCAGCCTTACACACAAATATTATGTTTACAGAAGAGACAGATGATACACCTTGAGTAACACACCGATGTTGGGTTCAATTACTAACGTCTTACAACTATCTTACTACGACATCAGGCAAGCGTTCTTAAATGAAATACATCACTTTGATATTGCAAGTTAATTAAAACAACTCACCAACAGCTGTATCAAATGTTAACAGGCCCCCACGTACAACACTAACATCAACGTTAACATAAATTTGATCTATTGATAATGCCATCTTCAATACGTAATAGATCTTTCGACTTTTCGCCAGTGAGTGGTTCATCTCTACCAACCACTGGTAACTGTGGCAGGAGCAGGAAGTTTTCTATGCTCTGGCAGCATATGCCAATTTACAATTACAAGTAGTGCATGTAAGTATGAAGTGCCATGAGAAAATGGGAACACCAGTATCCTACATCTATGTTACACAGTCTGCCACTCAACATCTCTCGATCCTGACTATCTACGACTATGGACTCTTATTTTTTCTCATAGATTATTCGAGATTGCCAGGATTTACCCATTTTTAGATAGATGGAGCATTTAAGATAAGTGTTCTGTGATGATTTTGATTTTTTAACCCTACACGTTTAGGGAAACCAATGTAATCGGAGCATAGGACCAGCCGTTGCCTTCATACAGCAGAACATTAGATACATTGAATAAAAGTTGTATCCCTGTCTGTTTGCGTACTTTAATTCTATGGCGGCTTTATTACCTGAAAACTGGCTGGTGTATAATTCCATGCTATCTGACAACTTTCATCACTGGAAGAACCAACATAATTCCCTAATCCTCATCCTTAGCGCACCTATACTGGGGTTATAAAACACGATTAGCTTTACTGAACTATCAACAATCACTCCCAATATCAAATATAAATCATCAAGTGGAACACATGTGATCACCATCCCCTATCTGTGAACAAACCTCTATAACTTTCAGTATCAATTAATATCATATCATTTATAATGAGGGTAAGGCAAAAATTTAACTTTGGAGTCATTTAATACGGAATCACGTAGAAATTCTTGCACGCTATGCAAGGTTTCTAGCAAACATGTACTATTTCTTATCTCATAAACAATCAATCTTTATACTAATGATTCTCGTGGGTACACAGCATTTACATGATAATGCTGTA
>NW_023339674.1:6450432-6453905 GCF_004916995.1 Morone saxatilis | reverse complement strand
TTTTTTAACAGGTAATTAGTAATTCTATCGGGTAAGTAAGCCTCCCAACCCTGCTGTACAGTTATTATTATTTTGTTTCTACTTCCTGTGAGGACTTTGTGAGATGGTTTGAATGTAATAATTAAAGTTTTTTATTCTAAGCAATGCTGGGCCTTTTGTGGTCTTTTTCCTGTAACTCTGTTACTCTGTAGCACCTACAACACATTTAGCACAGAAACATCTAAACAGTGTTGGTTTTAAAATGCATATGAGATACATTTTCTGAAGCTTTCCTAGGTTTCTTAAGTAATCAGGTTGTTGTTGGACAATGGCAGTATGATTATATAATATTCATGACTCAAAGAGAAAGCACTTTTCTTCAGTAAATCGTGAGAAAAACTTGAGAATTGCCCATTCCAGAGAGATGTATGTGTTTACATACAGTATGTGTTCATACTTTTCATTCATTCATTATCTTTTCTTGCCATGCCTCGCAGCAGTGTTTGTAGAGCCTGGATATACTGAGTGTGGTTATAAGGAATAAAGGCAAAACATGAAATATCTATTCACCAAATATACAAAAACTGTGACAAAACATATTTCTACATGACTGGTCGTCCTATCTACCTCTATCTTCGTCTGGCCCCTGCAGCTCCAGAAGTTGCTGACACGGTGCCATTATCTCCCAGTTTTCCCCGGTAACTAAAATCCACAGACAGCTCACCATGTCAGCCAATCAGATAACAGATAGCCCCTGATTTCGAGTCAGCGCTGCATGCCTTTCATCCTGCTGCTAGAAAGCATTTTACTAGACAGATAGGATCCTACGGAGTGTTTACTGTATGCATCATCTGAGGAATAGACATAATGAGAAAGATGACATGGAAGAAGAAACAGAAGGATGATTTTGTGCTGGATTTTATGGATGAAGATATTAATAAAGAGAGGAGTGAGGCAGTAAAAGGGATAGGTGAAGGCAAGGAGGAATGATAGCAATACGAAGCAATGAGTAAAATAAAAAGCAAGGATTGAGTAGGACTGAAAGAGGGAGGGAACATGGGAGGAAGGAGAGAGAAACCTTCTTTCTGCGCACCTCTCCCGTGTCAGCTATAGGGAGGCCTGGTAGAGAGACATTAAAGGAATGAATGAGTAAGAAAAGGAGAGAGAGAATGTCAGCAAAGCATTCCAGAGGCAGTGTTTTCCCCGCTATCCATCTTTCTGCCTGTATGTCTGCCTCCTGATCAGATATTTCTATCAGTCAGCAGTGGGTTCCTGAAACACTGAGGCATCTCTTTTTGCATCCAGCAAATCAGATGCAGAGAAGTGGAGGAAGGGAAGGAGGGAGAGAGAGAAAGATTGAGGATAGAAAGGAGAAGAAAAAAGAGGAGAAGAATATGAGAGGAGGCAGCAGTGATGGGGGAGAGGGGAGCGAGTGAGAGAGAGAGCAGAATCTGCATCCCTGATATATTTGGCATCTTAAATGAGGGTTTTGGTAGCACCAGTACACTCACTATTTGGAGTATATTTCATTGCACCGCAGTAATATTTCCTCAGCAACATTAGTGTCGCAATGAAACTCTCATCTGAGCCCAGACCAAGCCTCAGAGCAAATTACTTTCCTCGCCACTACGGTCTCTGTTTGTACCGCACATTTACAATGGACAAGAAAAGGCTTTCCTGTTCAAATTAGCCTGCTTGGTCAACTGTCAGTGTGAATTATTTTAACCATCAAGTGTAATAAATGTTTCAGATGTTTTTTTGTGGCAAAGGTACAGATGTACTGACTTGCAGTTTCATAGTGCATACGGATGCGTACAAAAGAAGCTCAACAGAAAGGAGCAGTTAGTGCAAAACGTGCACTCAACAAATACAGTATATAATCAATATCTAACTCTGAATGCAGTTTGGTTGCAGCCCTGAAGGAATGTGCAATAAAGTGAACAGCAATGCAGAAGTCAGGTGTACTGTAGAATATTTACCCTTCAAGCATTTGGACGTATTTATGTTGTGTTGGCTCTGAATACTTACTAACTAATAATTACTGTGAGATCAACTTAATTTAATTTGAGTGTATTTGCATTCATATTTGGGTGAATGATGTCAGACTGTCCAAAAGATGGGGGACTATGGCTAAAAATTCTTCAAACACCATTAAAACTCAACCATTGTTCTCTTTTGAATCTGTTGTTTTAAGAGCAAAAACAAACATATCGACATATCAAACAAACGTATAAAATCACGGTATATTACAACCTGTCAACAGAAAAACTGAAAAAAAAATTAAAACATGACTATTAGCGCCATCAGGCCTGAGTACATCACTCACTGCTCCTGCTGTGCGGTCATGCCGTCTCCCAGTAGATAGCTAAAGCCAACACATGCTTTGCCAGCCTGCATTGTGGCACAAACACAAACCAATAGTGACCCACTGACGCTTTGTTTTTCTGTGTCATGATGCCACTGCTGTGCATTGTATGCAGCTGACTAAGCCGCTTCAGACCTCTCTATGCAATGCGGTAATTTGGCCCCAGCCCAGAGCCCCAGATTTGTCCTAAACCATTTCAGTTAGGACGGCTGTGCCAACTGTGGTCTAATATGGAGAGAAATAACTAGCCTGAGTAACAAACCCAATTTGTCTCCAGGATCAAGCAGATGGGTAGTGTTTAGTATGTCTGTTTGGTCCAGTCTTGTCGACTCCTTATCGGAGTATCTGTTTTGCACTCTTATCTGGCATATCATCGTAGGTGGCCATCTGTTTGTTTACTGAGAAGAGATGAAGGCTTTCTAGGCAACCTGCACCTCTGTGTCTTATATCTGCCTCTAGATTTATGGTTAGTTTGTATCTTCTGTATAAGGTGTCTGTACAGTCTGTGTGTTGGTGTTTCTCTTCTTTATTGATGCTGAAAACATGATCCTTCTCCCTCATCCTCCCTCTGAGCTTTAAATCCATGCACACACACACATGCATACATAAATGGATGGAGAGAGGTCTGCAGATAAAAAAGATTTTCTATCTCTTCCTGGCTCTTAGGTTATTTTTATCCTGAACGCTTGTAAGCTATGTGTCTTCCTTTTTATGAACCTCTTTCCCTCAGTGACTTCTCTTTTCCTCTATCTTCCTTTCAAATCTTTGTCTTTCTTTTCTCTCTCCACTCACTCCCTCTTTCTATCCATCCATTCATCAGGGCTGAGTGAGAGTGAGGCTGGGAGAGAGGAGATGAAAGACGCCAGAGTGCGGTTTTCATCATAGGAACACATGTACAGTACACACACACACACAGTGTAGTGTGTGTACACATCTTCCTGTGTGTTTTTCTTGCATTCTGACAGTGTTTTAAGCAATTCACGTGTCCCAACTGATGAAATTATGAAAATGAAAGATTTAATGTCCTTTGGAGTTGCCTAAATTGGAAGAATCTTTAAATGTAAAAGATGCGTCATTCATCAAATTCTGAAACAAATTCAGTTATTGTGTGCGTGTGTGTCTGTGTATG
>NW_023339674.1:6404065-6450332 GCF_004916995.1 Morone saxatilis | reverse complement strand
TGTGTGCGTGTGTGTCTGTGTATGAGAGCGTGCGTTCCTTAAAAATAACCAAGATAAGTCCATTACCAAGAAACCGTGACAGTGCATTTTGGATTTTACAAAGAGTGTGTGTGTGTCTGTTTCTGGGGGTAGGTAGGTGGTTGCATGCATATTTCTGGATGTGAGTAAGAGCATGAATACACATTTTGCTTGTTTTTGTTTCTCTCTCTCTCTCTCTGACACACACACACACAAACACACATAATAAGTCATGAGCCTATACTAGCCAGTCCGAGAGGCCTTTCTGGTTCAATGTTTAGTTTAATCGTTTAATCTATAAACTGCAATTTGCAAATTTTAAAGTTCCCACGGTAACATCTTAAGATTGCTTGTGATATTCAGTCTACAATTATACAAAACAGAGAAAAAGCAGAACATTTTTGTATATGAGAAGTTCAAACCACAGGAAGTTTTTTTGTTAATTGACCAATTGATAAGTCGACCAGTGGTTTACATAATACTATCAACAATTCATTTCTTTAGTTAAACTAACATTTCATGAATTAAAAGTACAAAGCTAATCACTACGGCAGCCACCATTAACCACCATGGCCAAAAACGTAAATGCTATTTTCTTATTACTGTTAACATTAAAATGCATTACCGCAATTAATTTGCCTCCTCAATGAGAAAATCCTCTCTGCAGCAACTTGAAATTGAATGAATTGTTGGTGGATTGAATACAGTGCTGCTGAGTGGGGGCCCGACATCTCCACGCTGAAGTCCAGTTGACTCTTGACATACAGCTTTGTGGGGGTGTTTAACATGGTGGTGAATGGGAAGAGGATAAGCTGACAGGCAGAAAGAGCCCTCCTATGATGGGATTAACACAGTGGCAGACAGGGACTAGTGCTTTAGATTGATTAAAGTGTAATCCTGGTGGATAATCATGCCTCCTGATGTGACATGTGTGGCAGGCACCCCCCATATTCTTCTCACATACATAAACACAAACAAACAGCGTCCTCTCACTCTGTGTGCCCTCTCCATCTTATTCTTTCTTTCCTATTTCTTATTATGTCTTTCATTGATTATTCCTTCTTAGAAAAGGTCAAGAGGAATGGAGAAGAGATGGCAAAGATGGATAATGAACACTCTAGCTGTCATGTTGTCCGTCACTCACATAGAGAGACATTATGTCCAGAATCCGCCGTTTGCTCATTCACCACATAATGAACACGCAATAGTTTACTCTACAGTCAGTAGCATTTTAGACATTCTAGACAGTCATGAATCGTAACCATTTTTTGTTTGTCAAAAAACAAATATTTGCCTCTATTAACATTACTACAGTAAGGTGGTATGTGTTATGTATGTGTAGTATTTATGGACACATTGAATTGCGTCCACTTTTCCATGCTTAGTTCCCAGATGTGTGATTCATGGGAACATTGTGTTTGAGGGGCACTGACTGACAGTATGGAACTGAGGTCAGCTATCAGTAGTTACTCAGGCATTATCATGATGTGGGGAAAAGAAAAGCTCTGAACTCTGTAGAGTCTCTGTGTGATAGCCTAGAGTATGGGAACTCGCCTGCAGCCCAACAGAGGAAGAAGGCTATTTATTTTAGATTTAAATAACACATCCATGGTCTGGATACATTCAGCTCTAATGCATTTGTCATGTTTTGAGGGAGATTAAAATGTGATTATGGTGGGTTTTGTGGTGACTCCATGGTTGAACTTTTTTGTATGGGAACACAGTTAGTAGCCTATAAGATCTTGGGCTCTTACTCATACTCTCTGAACTGCTTATTCTGGCATTTATACTGTGGGTTGTATAAGAAAGAGGCAGCAGACGCATTTGTAACAAAGTGGATAATGAGATAACAAAAACAAAAAAAAGTGTGCATTCTGGCAATTAGGAGAGGGAAATCGTTAGCTTCACACAACAATCACACAAACATACTGGGTGATTTTGCAGAGTTAATCATCATAATATCACTCCGTATTCTTTATCTCACCTTCACAAGCCGAACATTTCTCTCTCCTCCTTCTTTTTGCTCAAGGATTTCATAATAGCAACTGAAGTGGTGACATTTTATCCTGGCAGACAAAGCAGGAGGCAGGAAAGGAAATCAATTTTGAGAGAATAATATAGAGCCAAGATATGAGATGATGCATGCTGGTATGTGTTGAGATGAAGTGACAGAAATGTGGTTGACCCCGATTCTGCCGCTATTCTCTGCTCATCAAGGAGAAAAAAGCCCTGTTTTGGGCTATATTTTGCAATGTAGCATATGGAGGCTTGTCAGCATGTGTACTGGTGACATTATGTACCCATATGTTATAATCTTGATACAGGAAAATAAAGTAGGCCTGTGAGGACTTAGCTGTCCATTTTCTCTCTCTTTTTCCCCTTTTTGCTGAGAATTTCCTCATTTGTTACATTTCTTTAAACACTGTCTACATAATTGCCTTTCAGGTTTTTCTGGTCTATTTCTCTGAATCATTTGCTGAACCTCTCTTCATCCCTCTTTCAGACACACTGGCCTCACACATAGACAGAGCTCATCTTAAGCTATCTGTACTGTATGTCTCTGGCCATCTGCTCTCTCAACCTCTTGACAGTTGTCTAAATGTTACTCAGTGCGTTCGATAGAGAGGCAAGCAGATTAAACTTTTTGATTTTGTTTTTTTTCCCACATCACTCACAGTGTGTGGTAGTAAGAGGCTATAAAGTAGCAGATGGATTTCTCACATCAACTTCATGAAAAGGGGGATAGTTTGATTTGTAGGGCACTTCCCTCAAGGTGATTTTCTAATAAACATACAGCACAGTTTTTTTTTATTGATATGGTATGCTGTGCTATGATCACATCAAGATCTTAAAAGGTGGGGTAAGTGATCCTGCAGAAATCTAATACCTAGACAAATACCATCATAAACTGTGAACAGCGACACAGCAAGTAACATTAGCTATGTTGTGGGTTTGCAAATTGTCACAGCAAACGTGCAGAGTTTTCCAGAGCCACCACACCAGCTCCAGATGTATGTATGTATGTATGTATGTATGTATGTATGTATGTATGTGTGTATTGCTCTGGGCTACTGTAGAAACATGACACACAGTGTCTGTAGATTAAAGTCTCATTCTAAGGTAACAAAAACACAATTATTATTAAACCAATAATCACCATAGATCCTCCTAAATGTTACACATTGGACCTTTAAGGAATATTTTATGCTAATTGAAGTCTTGCGCTCAGAGGGAGATTGCCAGATTTGGTACTAAAAACCAGTGCTCACCACTGATATCATGGCTACAAGTGCTGCAGACATGTTGTAGAAGTTCTGGGTGGATGAATTAACAGTTGTAACTCCCCAACTGTCCTAAATGTTTTTGTTTTTGTACTGATTAAACAGATGCAATACAATGTGTTAATTACTTGGACAGAGCCAGGCTGTTTCCTCCTGCTTCCAGTCTTTATGCTAGTTCTCTACTTCATGCACAGACATGAAAATTGTATCCATTTTCTTATTTAACACTTAAACAAAAAGCAAATATATTTTGCTATTTTTTCTGACTGACTGTCAGGTAATCGTAATCCTCCATTAAGTAAAAAGGCTGAACATTTGCTTGTCACACCCTCTCGAACTTTTTAAAATCATTATTTTTTATCATTGTAAATTAAATACTCACGCGTTTTTTATGGTTGCACAAAATAATTGGAAGACATCACTCTGGGCTATGGGGAGCTGTGATGGGCACTTAAAATTGTCTGACATTTTATGACCTAAACGATTAATCAATTAATTCCTTGCTGTGCAGCTTGATTAAAATGTGTTTAATGTAGTCTCGCTGTGAGCTGGCATTATCTAGATATTTTTGACTATAATAGAAAGGGAGATATTTAAAGTCTTAATACTTTTTCATCTATTTAAAGGTTTGTTATTGCTGACCTCATGTTTTGAGATTCAATCTCCGTTGACTGCCCTGTCCCCTTCACTTATTCTCTTCATTTTGACAAGTGTGAAGGTCCAGAAAAGGCACTCAGCACTGTGTCCAGCTCTCCCAGTTCTAGGAAGCAGCCTTATTTTTTACTAGATTGCAAAGCTGTAATTTGAAAGTGACTTTTACAACTCTGGCAGGTTGACAGCCAATCCATGTATTTCCCAGGTTAGTAGTTCAGTGCGAAAGGGGAATGACAAAGGAACAGCATGAAGTTGTCACGGGGTTGTGGCCACGGTGGTGAGAGAAAGATGAGCAGTAGGCGAAAGAAAGACAAGGCATATAAAGCAGAGACAGGTTAGAGAAAAGGCCAAGTGTGCACTCAGTCCAGGAGTTAGAATGAGAGAGGCAGGAAACAAGCATGTCTTTATTCCATCTACTGAAAAGAGAGATACAGTTATGGCCTGTTGAAGAGCAGGGGAATCCCAGAATCACTCGTTCTGACAGTTTCCTGTTTGTGGTTCCTCTTCCTCGTACCATATGATCGTGACCTTACAGCACGCTCTTTGACAAACAGAAAACCATTGAGAATACACTTATAGCGCTATATCTCAGCAAGAGAGAAGTACCAGCTGAGGAAATAAGTAAAGCTCTGTCCTCCCTCAAAAACTGCCACGAAGTTGCCCTTGAGCAAGGAACTTAAATCCCAGCAGCTTGTCAATTAGCTAAACAGTAAAACGCTTTGGTTGTCCTGGGAAGCACCCAGGTGTATTGATATGTCTTAAACTTTATAACTGTCCAGTATTTTCACATTTTCTTCTACACTCTTAGACACTTGAAGTCACATTAACTCCAATCGAGAATTACTGAAATCAGTGAGTTATTTTTACTCAAATGCAAATTACTTTAAAATCAGGAGGCACGTGTATGAGCAAACGCTCTGAGCCAGCACAGAGGGTTGCCTAAACACAGCCAAGTTTTCACAGACCATGGCCTGTTCTTTTCTCATTTGAGTGCCTTTTGCAACTGCCTCTTTTTGGAAAGCAGGACGACTTCATCAGTTTTCTCCTTGGCAACCAGGACTCTATAATTTAAATTGTTAAAATGGCCCTTTCCTTTCAGATGCTATGTTTTAAATTTGGGTTATCACAGCTAAAGCAGGTCCATTGTGTCTTTGTTAACCTCTCTATGTTGGCATTGGCACCTATATCAGGGACCGATGTGTTATGCATCCCTCCTCAATTTGTAACATATCTTTTTACTAGCTCTATATTTACTTCAATGCAAGGACATCAAATTATGAAATGTTATGCCTCACATCCAATTTCCAACTTTTTTTATCTACATCTTTTATAAACATCTGAACAGCCTCAAAGCGGTGTGTGTCTGCCTCTAGTCAGCCAGCCAGCCTTTTGTTTTAGAGTCCTCTTTGCTCCCGAACAAAGTCTGTGTGTTTTTAAATGAACTCCCTTCAGGCCAAACCATATTGTGTTTTTTTCCCATTTTCCATTTCTAGCTGTCATTGTGTATGTGAATGTGCAGTTGACTGACCCAGGGCTTGTGTCCTGGTCTGACTGTGGCCGCCTTCAACAGAGTCTTACAAAACCTATTTTAGTGGTCTCTTTATACATAGTCGAAGTCACAGCAGCTCAGTGTGGAAGCCAAAGCTGAAGTCCATTAAGCTGCAGTTCCCCTAATGGCCTCTAGACGCTGGTTCTAGGGAAACTCTGATTGCAATTGAAGTGAAGGGGAAACCTCCACCCTCTGTCTAGAAATACCAAGTCCATAAATATTTTCTTCAAGAAGTGGGGGTTTGATGCAGAGATGTCCCAGTCTATTACACTCCAAACAACTGACAAGATGACAGTTGGCGACAAATCTACTCCAGGCTTCAAAACATCCCTTTAGGAAGCCAGTGCTGCAGGATTCCCTCTTGGGATTCGGCAACAGTGAAGCAGTGTGACAACCATGTAAGAAGTGGCTGAATCTTAGTCTCGATCCACCCACAGTTTTATGAGGAGTCTCAAGTCGACTGTGCTTCCACTGCTGTTAAGATTTATAAAAACATCTAAACACTTGTTTATTTTTAGTTAAAATTAAAGCAAAACCGGTGATTTTGTTTCAGATGGTAGTCCATAATAATCTCACAAAGCGACACAGAAGCTTGTCGCCTGTGTGTCTGTGTGTACATGTGTCTTTGTCTTGCCAAGGGTTACAATATGTGTGTGAGAAAGAGACACAAAGAGGGTGTCTGTGTCACTTCCCCCTTTGTCCCACAGTGAACCTAAATACATCCAATTCATCTCACCAGAGAGGAGTTCAAACCTATTTCAAGAAGCTGGTAATTTGGGAAGCTTTGGAAACAAAATGATGCTGGAAGAGCAGTCTTTTCACTCTGTCTGTCTGCTCTCTGTGGTTTAAACTAGCTGATATGAAAATCTGTGTAGTTGAGGTGAGGGAGTAGGGATTGGAGGATGTAGGCTTCTGTGTTTTTCCTCAGATGGAGAAAGAATTAGGGTATGAGGAACACTGAGATTTATTAAACTCGTTAAGCTCCGCAGTAGCGGTGTAAGCCATTTTTTTCCACAATTAATATGTCCTAAAAAAAGACACAGTAAAAACTGTAATATGAGGTTTTTACCATGACCTTTAAAATATGTGTGTGAGCAGTTTTACATTAAACTTTGCATTGACCTTTAACCATTGTTCTCATGCTTTGTACCTGAAATTGATGTGATCCAAATGATACGTGTGTGCATAATAATGTGTGCTTTTTTGTTTAAATTCCAACAGTACTGAGCTATATTTGCCCTGGTAGTAAGGCAGATAATGTGACATTGGCTTTCTACTTCTCCCTTTCAACGTCCAATGTCCTATCTCTGTTCACAATGTTACATAATACCAATATTATCGTTTATTGTCTTTCAGTGAAATCATCTTGTGATGGTAGGATCATATTGTTATATTAAAAGATTAAGTAATATGAACAAGAGTTAGACCAAACATATTAAGTACAGTAACAAGAAAACTGGATTTACAGCAATTACAGACTATCGTCCTTCATGCAAGAAAGGAGCAAAGTATCATCAGGGAAAAATCCACATTAAGTCCCTAGTAAACATACACATTATGTTCTCAATAAAAGACACAACAGTTCATCTTCAGCTCAGTCATTTGGCTATTAAACTGTTGTATTAACACATTAGCCTCAAGAAACTAGTATAATGGCTAGCTTGGTTAGCAGTAAACTGATCGCAGGGAATCTAAACTCTATTAAATCATCAACGATAATAAAAAGATATAAAGAGTGCTATTTGGACATCTGGGCAGTAGATAAATGCCTAGTCAATAACATTGGATGTAACACTGTCAATTAACTGTGTCAGTAGTGGTTGCTATAGCAACACAGCGTTCAACTGAAACCAACTGCTGGAGGCAAAATGTAAACATACGGACTGTTTTGTCTTATGTAATGCATAATAGTACAAAACTTTGAACATCAGTATTATTATTATTATTTTATATGTACCGTGGCAGACATTTGCTAAATAATGCTACTTACTGATATTTATATTATTATAATGTCAACCATGTCACCATACCAGCATAAATCTTGATAGTATTTGATTATATATCTGACTTGAGTTTTTCCAAAGCATCACTTTTAATTTGACACTGACATGACTGATGTTTAAATGTTTAATATCTTTCCTGTTGTTCTGTATTTAGCCACCGAACATTCTCATGGGTATGTTCAGGGTGCTTGCGTGTGTGGCAACCCAGACATTAGTCACATGACCACTGCAGTGAATAATTAAGCAGGACTCCCATCATCAGCGGAAATGATGTCTATCCTCTGTGAATTTACATTTATGTGTTGATTGTGTGTGTGTCTGTGTGTGTGAGAGAGAATTAGCAATAAGGAGAGAGAAAGGGAGAACAAAAGTGACCTTGGCAACCCTCTGTCTCATTTCTCCTTGAAGGAAAGAGTAGGAGGCGGTAAGGAGAGGAGTGGGAGATGGATTTCATTTGATATCTCCCCCCCTGCTTAGGGAATACACCCTCTTTCCTCTCTCAGTCTGGCAATCTGTTTGTCTCTCTCTGGTTTACAGCAGCATAAAAGCTGCCCTTGGAATTAATGACTGGGGTTTTTGTCTCCATTAACATGGAATTCACACACGATCTACTCAGGGATCATCAATTGATTTTATGGGACTTACAGCGCGACTGTCTGACCTCTTTGAAACCTTAAATTAGACTCAAGCTCAGATTAGTGCATTATGTTATGATATATAAGAGTACACAGACCCTAATGCATTGTGTTGCTTGTTAAGAGTGTTGTGTAGTCTCCTTGTTAGCACAAAATAAACACAGTAGAACTATTTCAAGGAGACTTTCAACATCTTCCAAATTTCTTGAAACCAATACCATAGTTACTTTTTACTGAACTTCTTCCAGCTGTCTCATTCGCTGGTGTTAAGAAAGCACTGATCAATATTTTTCCCTTTTCTTCTTGTGGCTGTGACCTGGAGATAAATTGGCTAGAAGCTAAGTCAGCTTGAACACAAATAAATTGGGCTCCCTCAGTGGTATAAATGCACCATGTACTCGTAATGCTGTGTGCCTCTGTACTATCAAATGAGTCAGAAACACCCAAACAATAATTATAAGATTAAGTGAGTGCTGTGAATGGTTTAACAGCCACCCTGTGGAAATATAGAAAGAAGGCACTGGGCACTAGGCAGTGAGCTTTAACAGGACAATAGAAGAAGATGAGGAGTCATGATAAAAAATTGGACTGCAGTATAAGTGAGTTGACAAAGCCTGCAAGCTTTGGATCAGAAGACATATATCTTCTTTTGTGTTTTTTTTAAACTCGTATCTTGCTATTTTGTCCCTCTCTTCACATGTGCATTTTTTTTGTCTAAACCAGCAATTACTTCACAGCACCACCTGTGCCACTGAGTGTGACCCATTTAAAGGCCCTGCAGACCTACTAAGGTGTTTTCATCCATTCTGGCTGATCAGACCGCTGCTCAAATTGAGACTGGGAAGAAAGGCTGTTACGTGAGGTCACCAAACTCGATTGATTAATAAAAGGATGAGGGTGTAAAAGAGTCCGGTCCAGAAAAGGAATGGGATTCAGACAATAAAGGGAGAAATTACTATTAAATTCATGAGTCCGTTGATGCAAAGCAGATAGGAGGATGTTGTAATTGGAAAGAAGAGGTGATGATTAGACAACTACGGTCCAGTGTGTAACATTTAGGAGGATATACTCAAAGGTATGTTTTAATTACTGTATAATTACTAGAATATAAGCATTGTTATGTTTTCGAAGGAGCCTTTTATATCTACAAACACTGGCATAAGTCTATGAGTCCGCCATGTTGAACCTCCATGTTTCCCCAGTAGCCTAGAAGGGACAAACCAAAAACTGGCTCTAGTTCGCGTTTTTCCCGTGTTTCTCGGCCACTGTACTTTCTCCTTTGCGCTTGAAAAAGGAGGGCGAAGCGAGGGAGTTTTTAATCTGCAACTACACCGCTAGATGCCACTAAATCCTACACACTGGTCCTTTAATGTTGTTATGCACTGTAGTTATATAATTCAGGGTGGCGAGATATATAGTGACACAGGACATAAATGGAGCTTAAAAGCATTATTAAATACAGGTCAAGGATCCAGGGAACTCAGAGGGGGGCTATATTATGGAGATAGGATTAAACAAGATTATAGTTTTTATTTTTTTAGCAGTATTCAGGTGAATTATTTAGATCATCGATCTACCCACACTGATACATTAGGTGGCAATATGTAACTTCCACATTAGTTTAAAACGATTAAAATCATGATGATGTGACATTTGTTGGGGTCTGTACCAAACAAATATGTTTTCTTACATCTGTAGAACAAGATTTGTAGGCCAGGATCTCTCTGCAGCACTACAGTATTTCATTATAATGCTGTTTTGTCACAGATTTATCAAAAAATCTCAACTTCTTGCAATTTGGATATTGCACTTGGCCATGTTGCGATTTCGATAATATTGTGATTAATTGAGCAGCCCTACTCTTCATTCTTCATTTCTATTAATATTGGTGTTAGACGCATTTGCTTCCGTTCACAAATTGACCCAGTGAGGCACATACAGTTTGACAGATATTGTTTGTTTGTTATATTCTTGTTTCTGTAACTACATTACATATTTATGCTACTTGGCTGTAGTGAGTGGTAGGACAATTACAGAGATGTATAACTGTATAATTTATAAATGACGAAATGCTGTCATTGGCCTGCTAGCATTTCTTAGTCCCACAGTTTATGTTTACAACCTATTCACGCCACACCATTTGATTACAATTCAGTCTGACTGCACTGTAATAAATAATGACAAAGGCACAATTTGTCTTGCCCAACTGGTGCAGCAAAACAAACAGTTGGGTGAAAATGTCAACCAAGCACAGCCAATACACACCCATGTAGTCCTCAGAGGAAGTCTAATGAGGCAAAATAAGTGAAAACACCTGTGTGTGTGTGTGTGTGTGTGTGTATGTGTGTGTGGTGTGGCTTTGTTTAAAATCATATTGTATATTTCTGTTTTACCTGTTTAAAGACACAGTATTTTGTGAAGCACTTGAATAAGTAACTATCAGGAGTACGTGAGATACTTTTATTTAAGAGATAATGTATTTTAAAAACCACCATAAATTTGATGACTAACAAATGTTGTATTTTAACTTCCATACTTGATGTGATTTGTCTATTTTCCATTAAAAACCTTCCCTGTGCTGAGTGGTAGCAAAGGCTAAGCTAAAAGCTGAAATGATTTTAGTTTTTACTGCAGTTCCATCTGCTGTTTAAGTTAGAGTAGTCAGAGTTTACTCATTCCTCATCTAAAGGGAATATTAAACAGTTTGTTGTCTTTTGACTGGTTGAAAAAATGCCTCAGCATAATGCGAGACCTCCGGCTGGATGAAGAAATTAAGATAAAAGGAACACAGGAAACAGTCAATCCCAATTAAACCGTAAAATGTTGCACTCCCGTCTTGTGTTTTTTATTGAACTAAAAGTGAAGGCACCTTCGTATTAAATCTGTCTCACATCGATGCACACCCACTTTAAAACACACAACTTTGGATTGGTGTTCCATCCCAGTTTGATGGTTTCAATCTTTGCTTTTTGATAACCTCATCAATCATCCCGAATTGAATCCTGTCTCTATTCTTGTAATATGTAAATCTTTCGGGCATTGGCGTAGTGTTTAATAGTTGTTTTTCCAGGCTCTCACTCACAGCTGCCCCTCAGGCGTTCTTCAGCAATGAGTGAGCCTAGTTACACATCTGCTGTCCATCCATCATCACCTTTTGTCCTAAACCCATGTACACATATGCTAGAAGGTATTACTACAACAAATAACTGAATACACCTTTTTTTATACTATAAAATACAGAGGAAATAGGTGTTTAGTCATACCTAAAAATTGCCAATTGAAAAGAAATAACATAAAGAAGCTAATGCAGCTACAACCCTCTGACCAACACTTTCTTCATCTCAGTTCTGCAAGATACGAAAGTGATGGATTATGCCACAGTCGCAACCGAGTGGAAAATCAATTTTCCCTTGGGAAAATGTTTCTCTTACATACATTATCATATTTCACGCTACATGACACAGACTGAGATGTTTTATTTTCAGATTTTCGATTTTGCTCACGGCAAAGCAGAAACGGGCTGATGATTAAAAAAAGTGGGAGTTGGTTAACGAGGTGAGGAAAAATACTACTTCAAAGCCACAGCCGGGTGGTACGAACTTGGGAAAGAGTTTGTACCCAAACTGCTTTTTGTGCTCATTAGGGATGAGAGCGTGAGAAGAGGAGAAGAGGAGTAACAGTTATTTACACTTACACTACACACAGAGTTAGGGTTTCTACCTGGATGTTCAATTACAAAAGTGCTGGGCTGAAATCTGTTTACACTGTAATTCTAGCATTATATTGTATTCTATATCTCTCAGTGGAGATACACAATTAATCTCTTAAATTCACTCAATTTAGAAGAAAATAAGAACCTTGGCAGGTCCCCATTTAGAAGGTCTTGAAATCAAGCAATTAGAAAAATAAACGCTTTAAATTGCAGCTGCATAAAAACAAAATGTCAGAAACAGATTTAGAAAATGAGTCAGTAACAGAAAATAAATTGGCCCAAAATGAGAATACAAATTGGCTGAGTGACTCTGTGGAGTCGGAATGGAAATATGCCAAAATCCACAAATAACCTTGTTTTTCTAAGGCTGCCACTCAGATGATGAATATAATCTGTTTTACCAGTGAGGTTAGGAATATGTGTCCTTTTTTTATTCTATAAAACATGCAAATAATTCATGTGTAAACTTTCAATCTTTTAAGATTTAATTAATCCTACAAATCTTCCTTAGAGAGATAAGTATAACTGTGTCAACAGGATGAATTACTTTAAATAATGGTTACCAGTTACGTTTGCAGTTCAGTGTGTACTTGTTTTTGTACCGTCCAGAACAAACTGATGAAGTAATTTAATGAAACAGAAAATCCTCAACAAAAGACTAATATCTGATGAGGGAGGAATTTCTGTGCGTCTGACTTGCCTACCGTTATAATTAGAAACAAAGTTGGAATAATCATAACTGATGGCTGTAATACAAACCTATGTTATTCTTAAATTACCCAGCATACTTCTTGAAGAATGTTGAGCATATAATTAAAATAGATTTTTCAAATGGAAATTTACAGTGGTAAAAAGTACACTTGGTACCAGCAGCTCCCCCCACTTCACAACACGATATACTTGTTTGCTTTTTCATTCTACTGCAATGACTCAGTTCCCCAACAGCAATCATTTTCATCTATTATAAATATACTGTATATGTAATGATTGAAAATGAATGGTATTTTATCATATCACATATTATATTGTAAGAGCAAACATTTAAGATAGCATATCAACTGCATTTCACTGGCTATAACACATGTTTGGCAATGGTCAGTATCCTTCAAGCCCTCAATCTTTATCTAACAGGATATGTATGCATATCAAACATGCTTGGCGAAGATAGCGTGGCATGCTCGTGCCACACAAATGTCGGGCCATTGTCTCAGACAAAAATATGTGAAATATTTGCTTTGGCAAGTGCTGGGAGTTTTTCCACATAAATAACACTAACAACTTTTCTCTGTCTCTGTGTCTTTAAGAAGGAATCAAGCCTTTGGTCTGTTCTCTAGTAGGAATTTCAAGTTACTTATTCCCAGCTCGCCCCATGGTTACTGCAGAGATAGATGGCTTCTATTAGACAGTGAGAGACAGAATGAGGTGAGTTGAACGGGGGTTAAGCTGCACAGATGCAGGAACACCCCCATAAGACATATTGCTTTGATAGATTTGGGGTCGATGCAATTTTGGGATTCAGATGCAGTGAAAAGAGGGTTTGGGGAGGTTGAAATGATTTTCAACTAAGCATGTCCCAGATCCCCAACATCTGTGAGGGTGTGTGTTCCTTTTATTTGTGCACGTATTGTATGCATTCAAGCTCCAGTAAATCTGGGTTACATGTGCTATTTGTGTGTCTCCTTGTTTGTATTTGAAAAACTGTATCCACCCACTTGTACTCGGAAGCTGATAGACAGACAGATGGATACGCAGCAGTCGCACCATCTCTCCCGTATCTCTGGGGCAAACAAACTACAGTGCTGTCAATATGATAATCAAGTAGCTATTTTGCAGCAGGGCTGAGCGAGAGTTGTACAGGACCCACAGAAAATGCTTACAGCGCAAGATCAAAAGCACTTAACAAAAACTTTGGTTAATTAAAACGATTGCATGGACGTGATCAGAAAGACAAAATGTGCAGGGAAGCAGCACGCCCCTCACAGAAATGAATGGAAATTGTGTTCAAAAGCCCCCTTAAAATCCTCTGGAAAATACCAACTGCCACACTGACACCCCAGCCAATGATTTATCTCCGCTGGCAGCTAGAGGGAAAGAAAATTAAAAGCTGTGTTGTCAAAATGAGTCCAAGCTGTGTACTACAGGCATGTCCAATAATCAACATCCCCTCATCCCTATCTTGTCTGCTTCCTGTCCCTCTTTAGTATGTGGTTTTATCTCCTTTCTTCACTTTGATTCATTTCACCTCTCTTCAAGCTTCAACCCTGTTTCCCTTTTTCTTTCTTTCTTTCTTTCATCTGACTGATATCCCTCGATTATCCTTTTCTCTTTTTTCTAAATTTCCCTAATTGCTTGCCCGCTCATGTTTCCCATCATCCCTCTCTCTCACTATGATTAAAGGCATGGTCACTTTGGAAAATGCCTCAGTTCATCTGCAGATCTTTGCAAAATAGGCAGTGCTAAAGACTTGGTGACGTAGGGGATACTTGCTGGGTTAGTTGTGTTGTATTTAAGCAATATTGGCAGAATGGGAAGAACAGGAAAAACCTCTCGTTATTCCGACTTGTGAGTGTTCACACATTATTCCAAGAGGCTTAACCCAATGACAAGCCTAGTACACACCCCTAAATAGTTTCTGTTGTTGTGTTACATACAGTAGCGGTTAGTTAACGAATGAAACTAGATCCAAACAGTGTGTATGGATTCTGTTAAATTAGTTGAATTGCTTCTATTAGAGTTAATATTAAATATCTGAGGCCAACGTAAATGCTTTTTTCCACTCGACTACGTCGAGTTGTTCACCATGATGCGTTTAAACTTGAACTCTGTCTCATAACTGTCAGCAAACCTATTAAGTGGAGCAGTTTACAAAAATAAGGATCAAATAAAAGTGGATGGTGCAACACAGTTAATACGCTATGAAAACCTCAGCTCCCATTCCATTGTGTTTCTGTTTTTTAGCTGTTTGATATTCCTGGATGCACTCCTCTTTTTTCAACATTTCCTCGTTGCTCTTACCTCCTGTCAACACCCTCTCACTCTCTTTATCTGACACTTTCTTCCTCATGATGCTCCCCATACATAAAGAAAGCGGACCAATCAGCATCCCCGTCACCACATCTATCGCGGTGAACCTGGCGGGCCTCGTTCCTCCCGCCTGTCCAATATCCCATTGCTGCTCTTTGTGCAGTCCTTCTGCCTGCAGCGCTCTGCTGTATTTAGTGTGCTTCCCAGTGTGGCAAGACAGATAATGAAAAAGAGAAGAAAACCACAGAAAGAAATACAGGTGGAGAGAGAAGGAGGCTGAATAAATGAAAGGGTTCAGCCCTGACTCTCTTCTTCATAGCCGTAGGCAGCTGTTGCTCTACAATGCCAATAAACAAACCTCTCCCCTTTTGTTGCACTTCATCTTCCAGATTAATTTGACACTCCGGCTTTTTAAGATAGGGAACCATGGAGAGTGTCAGGAAAGATAAGAGAGCTGGTGTGACACGCGAAAAGGGCTGAGAGCCAAACTTGAACCCTTGATTTCACAAGTACATGGTAGAAGCTCAGCCAGCTGACTCACCAGCATTGCCTCCTTTTACTTCCTTCTCCTTCTTTTCTCTAGTTTTTCCTCATCTTTCCTCTCCTCTCCTCTCAACAATAAAAAACACTGAGTAGGAGTAAAGAGTCCACATTCTTTTTGTTTGCAACTAACTGGATCCAGACCAGAAACAAATTCCCACAAAAGATTTATTTACCCAAAGAAATTATTTCGATTGATATCAGCAATTATGCAAATCCCCAAAGGCATTCCCAACATGTGGCCCCAGTTTTTTAAAAATTCAAGCATTTTGTTTAAATTATGAAGATTTATGTACATGCTTTCTCGCGGTCTTCCCTTTTTAACTCAAACAAAAACATTACACACATACAAAGGACTCCCTTAGGGCAGATAAAGATGGCTCTGCTTTGTGTGAGCAATACTCAGTGGTCTAGAGTAGGAGTATTGCAGGCTGTGAGATGAGTATATGTTGTATAAAATTATGCTTGTCTCTATAATCTTTAAGCCTCTTTACTCTATGATTAAGGTTGACATATGATTTCTGTGAGGCATTCTCTTGGTAATCATAACATTTTGTTGTCATATCTGTCAAATTTTGGACCAACCGAATAGATTTAACCCCATTAGCATCAACACACCTCTGACCCACAAGGCATCACTCCTCCCTTCCATTTTCACTTCACTGTAAGGAGAGATTCCTGGGAAATGTTCAGACAAGGTCGCGACCCCATGTAGCTTCCCGTCAGACTCAACAAATTGCCCGTGCTGAGAGAGCCGAAGCAGCCTCCTGGTTAACGCCGCTGTTTTCTACTTGTACAATGTGACACAGAGTGAGCTCAGATGTGCCTGGAGATAGTTGGACAAATGTAAAGGTAATCAGTGGGAAGCGTGAATATTATTGAGTGTAAACTCCTTTCTCACCCTATTTGGGTTTAATTGAGCAGCTTTGTGTTTTCTGCCCTCTTTTATGATTTGAATGTGAATTTCCTGGCTTTGTTCTCATATTTTTAGCCATTACTGTATTACTATTGGCAATGATAACATTCACATCACTTCTGTTCCATTTTACGATTGTAAAAGCCCTTATTACTGTGTATTTAATTTTATATCATTATATCTATATTTTGATATAGTATATTTTCTGGAAAATCAACTGAGAAATTGTATAATGTTTACTACTGATTTAGTAAATTAAATACTGGACCAATCAACATAAACCATAAATTAGTCCTTCTCATTGACCAGTAACACTGTTTACAATAGCCCAATTCAACCACAAGCATGATAGGGATAACTATTTAGTTTAAATTTGATTTTGAATCATGTTATGGTATTTATCATGGAAACTCTCAACCCTTTACAAATCTTGACAATGTACAGTGAGTAAATGGTGTCATGTCATAAAGAAGTAAAATATGAGATTGAAAACACCGATCATTTTCTGAAGCATATATTTTTAGATTTTTAGAGCTGTGAGACTTGAAACCCAGCTGATCAATCAATGACACACATGTCACACATGTAAACATAGTCAGCTTTGCTGTTTTTTGTCTGAGTTATACTCTCATCTTGTGGTAACGTGGTCTACAGCAGGACTGTTTTGATCTCCACTCCAGAGCCACTGTTTCCCATCGTTGCCTGTATATCATTGCATTTGTTTACATGCATAGCTTACACATCTCCCCATATAGGAGGGTGAGACACACTGGCTGTCTGCTCTGGTCATTGTTTAGGCTTTAGGGTTGATTCATGGTCAGGAATAAACACAGCAAGATATACCAACAAAGAGAGAAATACGAGATGCATGACGTTAAAACATAGATAAAATAACAGACCCATAAACACTGTCTCTCTACTTTGTTCCACTGCTCCAGTGCTTTCTAGCTGTAGTTTCTTGGCTGTAGTGATTATTAGGGATATTAGAGTCCAGCCTGTAGTCTGTGTAGTCTCTCGCCCCCACAGGTCAGCAGAGTTCAGCCCTACAGGAAGAGGCTGTCTGTGGGAGAGAGCAGACCAAAGCCACAATCAGGTTATTGCTCATCCATGCTTCACCCACACTTAATGATAAAACTCTCTCTCTCTCTCTTTGCTTCTTTTCCTCGATCTCTCTCTCCTAAAATCCCGTTTTCTTAGGCCTATGTGTTCCCTTTTTTCTTTTGCTCAGTGTTTTTGTTTCTACAGTTTATCTTTGTCCTTCCAAATCAGATCACTGCCTTGAAGAATTGGGATTGAAATAAGATTGAATGACACTGGGTGATAAATAAAACCAGATCATATTTAGGAAGGGAGACAATAAGAAACTAATGCTGAAGGTCCACTCCTGCCATCAGCCACTGGTAATGTGCTTCCTCCAAAATCAATGAAAACTGATCATATTGTGTTCAAGCTACGGATGCTTTGTTTCACACCTGATGGAAACGTGCAAGTTTAAAAATTGCCCAGATTAAATTCCTGACAGCTGATGCACATTTTCATCTCCATCTAGTACACTGAACCAACAAAGAATGAAATTGATTTAGTTGTTTTATGGTTTATTGACTCAAATAAAAAAGTCATAAAATGAATGGAAATCCACATAAGCTATCATGCTCACTTAAAGACCGCCCTGCAGTGCTTTCAGAGTGACAAACCTGATCCAAAAAGCAAATTATTTTCAAGTGCCTTGCTGCAGTTTGCTACTGTATTGCAGTTTCTTTGAGCTCAGCTCTTGTTTACATTTTGCACACAGTGAAAAAGCACCAAAGCTGTTGTTATGCACACTATTAACAATAGTACAGATGAATCTCCACCTGCTTCTTTCTCAAAACAAGCTGTTCTCTGGCAGCTAGAATGACACATTGTCATCTTTAGAATTTATGGTTTATAGTGACTCTTTTGGGGCTCAGATGAGAGTCTGGAATGACAGGATAAAGCAGAGGAATGGGACATTATGGAATACAAAGGAAAGCATTTGGGGAACTCAAATGTATAAGAAGAAAGAGGCATACAAAGGAGGAATGTAGCCAAAACTAGAATTGTGTCTCTCTGTCTTCATTGTGTCCACTTTACTTTTTGTTTCTGTGTCTGTCTGAGTTGCTTTTCTTGCAAAATACGGAGGATTTTGCGCTCTGCATTTATTTTGCTTACGCTTATTTTGTTATTTGTTTTACACATTTGGTGACTGCACCTACATGTAAAGTAGAGAAAGAGATGGAGAATGAAATGATTAAAGTGAGGCTTGACAGCATTTTCTCTTACAATGCATTTTCTCACTGCTGTATGTTCTCAAACATAGAAGAAAATGCTTATTTAAAAATAACTTAACGTCGCCTTCTATCTTTATGATTGTTTTTCTCTCTCTAACTTTCTCCTTGTCCGTTTGTTTCTCATGCATACACAGTGTTCACCACAGTTCAGGTCATTTCCACTTGAGCAATGAGGTGTGTAATGCGGTCAGTTCAGTGGGCGTCTTTTTTCAACGTATAAACAGTCTTTTCCCTGCCTGAAGGTCTTATCAGCAACTGCCCTTCCTCAGGATGTCTGCCAGCCCTAGCCCAGCCACACACACACGCACGAGGCACACACACACACACACACGCACATTCACACGCACGCAGACACACACACATTCTCAGTGGAAAATCCTGGTCATTGCTTGATTCACAATTTTTTCCATCTTAAAACCATCTTAGAAAATGGATATTCAGTGTTACATTTGACATTACAGAATTTAATCAGGCAGTGTTTCAAGAATTTCTTAAGATAGGTACAACCTGAAATGATTTAGTGTTGGACTGAAGACAACATAGTTTCATTTGCCCTGAGTCATTTTGAATCCCAACCTGTAGATATAAAAACAATTTGTCCAGAGAAATTCTCAATAGTTTTCTGGTGGATAGTTTGTTGTTGTTTTAGTGCAATGTCTTGGTGGCTAGAAATTATAATTCAATGCTACATCCACATTGTCAAATGCTTTACATTGTTTCACTCCTGACTGATTTTTGACTAGATTTTAACATTCAGAAAGAGTTTAGAGTTAATGTGTCACTGCTTCTCCTATCCCCATAGTGCGACACACAAAGTAATCCACACTCATCTACACTTATAACTTGGACCCAAGAGAGGATGTTTTTGGGGGGTTTGCATAGGCTAAAAAATAATCAGAGAAGAATGTGCAGGCAACATTTGTTGAAGTGTGTCTTGAGCGTTATCCTTGTCTCTGTGTCTGTATGTGCATCTTCCTTGAAGGAATGAGAGAACAGAGCAATGAAAACAAAGAAAAATGAAGCACACATTCTTTTTGGCAGGGGTGATGGCCAAATGATACCGTCAGTCGGTGGTACAAGGTTAGTGTAGACTATATATGGTCTTGAGCTGGAATTTTGTACTCCCAAGAAGAGATAGTTGATACAGCATGTGTGTCCAAGCACTGATTTATGGCTTCCATAACACATACACACAACATATATTCCAAATATTGAAAAAAAAAAAACAGTATAAACTGAAATCTGTTTGAAATATGTGGCGAGCCAACTTATTTGCTAAATATTGTAAATCATGAAAATAATCTCTGTATAAATATATACATTGTTAGGTTGATAAACGAGGCACACTGTAAAACTATGGAAAGAATGGCAAGCCTAAACATTGATGTATTGCGAAATAGGATTTAACTGACATGTTATGGATCCCCGGGTAGAATATGCCGTTATCTATGAAACATTACATATTACTGGTACTGGATGAAAGAAATGTATACTGTATGTGTTTCTTCAGTTTCTTAAACACGCACTCCTTGATTTCGTCTGGCATTCTCAATTGTTCTCCCAGTTCACCTTTCATATTTTAAAACCCAACTTTAAACTCTGTTGAATTTCAAAACACAACCACAGTTGCATTTGGCAAATGGAAGTGCACCTTTAAGATATAAGATGTCATTTGTGACAGACAAAATATAAGATATCCATCTTAAAATTGAAAATTGTGAGTTACTTACAATTTCTACCATTATTTGTTCTTATGTATTTAGCTCATTTTGAGAAGAAAACTTTTTTCCAGAAAGCTTCAAGCTGTTTGATTTGATGTTATTTAAAAACTGTGTGAGCTTTGCCAGTAAAAACTGTTTTTGGTTGTTTTTTTTTGCACTTGCACCCACTCAGACACATGCACACACATACTGCAGACTGCACTTGCACGGATAATTGTGTGCTGCAAGACTTTGGCATATGTCTCAAGCTGCCAGTGTTCCAAACCTGTAACAATAGCACACAAAATCATGTTACGAGACATAGCAAGCATTTAAAATGATTAGCAGGAGTAATCCTTTCAGTATAATGAGAAATTAGATATTGCCAGAACTGAGATCTTTTATCTTGATCTTTTAAAAACATGCGAAGTCAAAATATTTGACAGTGAAACCTTATTTGAAGTGAGGTGAAGAATTAGTAAGAGCAAAACTTATTTAAGTCAGGCTGATGGTAAGTGATGACTGCAGTGCCTGGAGGAGGCCACTAACCATTAGTTAGGATTACATGCTGCATATTACAAATACTTTCTTTTGCAGAGTGTTTCTGTGCAACTCCCACAGTTAGAAAAACACTCCAAGCTGTTATGCTGAACTGTATGTTTATGAGCTGTGGAGTGCAGCAGTTAAAATTGTTTTAGGTTTTCACACTTACACACAGCCAGACACATTCAAACATATACATTTGCAGAATCCTGGGGAGCCAGACTTTGCATAACGCTGCCTGTTGTTATTTTAACATTTTAACTGTGTGTTTTTGCCCATGCTGGAGCTGAGCGGCTGCTGATATATAACATCACATGTTGTCACATTGTATGTACCATGTAGGAAGGTTGGCCTGCCAGAATTAAAGTTTAATTTTAGACCTGGAGAGTAAAGATCTCTGAAGTCCGCCAAGGTCCCTGCCTTCAGCAGCCACCTGACTGACCACAAGCTCTACCTTTACACCTTTTCTTGTGAGCCCAGGTGGCAATGGCAGAGACTGTTCTAACAAGAAAAACCGAATCAGTCATGTCAGCAAGTCATACGTTAACGTTCAAGTGACAAACCCCTCTAGCAGCTGTACTAAAATGACGGCCACAATTAGGTGACGTTATTATAGAGCAATGAAGTCCATGTACAAAGGAAACTAGGGTCAACAAAACATTGGACTTCAGTATCTAAAAGGGGGGGTCCTGGTCTCCAGGCAAAGTCACTTTTTCCCACTGAAGCTGATTTGCAGGATCTCAGCATCTAAAATGCCTTTAGCCCAACACCTTTCCAACAGAATCATGTCTTAAAACTTTTAAATAATAAATCAGATTTAAATAATTATCTTTCACTATTCTCTATATTGACCAGCTTTTCACCCCGTCGTGACAGTACAGAACTCCCATTAACATTTTTCTATTAAGACGATGTCAGTAGACCCAATACACAAACTGGTTTGAGCCTCACCTTTGCCTTGGGAGACCCTTCGAGGATCTGTTTCCCTGCGGGTCTCAGGGTCATGTGGGCATGGGAATCCCTCCACTATGATAGAGAGGGTCAGTCTGATACTCTGTATTACTGTGTGGGCCTAATCCACCAGTTGATTTCTACTACTCCCTCTAACCCACACTAAGTAGACAAAGAGCTACATGAACTTGAGGCAGAAACTTACTCCCTGTGAAATCCACTGTTGTTGGTTTCAGTGCACACCATTTTGACAGTGCGTTTTCATTTCTTTTAACATAAGAACAAGGGAGATGGACAAACAATGCCTAACCTCGACACACAGAGAAAAGACAAGAGAGGAGTGAGACTCTATAAGTCCTCGGGGTCTGAGGTGGGATCTGATCCCTCCTGACAGGAGACGGTTCATGTGATCGGCAAGAAGGAAGCTTAACCCTCTAGGCTGCATCACACCCTCTTTCAGTCCGCTGCTTTAGATGAAAGGATGTGAGCTGATTTTATGCAGTGTGTTGGACATATAGGGAGAGGGAAGGGATTATCCACAGAAGATGTGAACATTGTCTAGGTTTATGTGAGACATATGCTCTCTGTGCAAGTTGTCCCTCTTGAGAAAGAAAACCATATGTTCTGTTATCAATTTTAAAACACAAAACATGCACATATTATATATAACGGATATCAGGTGCTACACTGAACTCAAGCAAGAAGCATACTAAAAGGTCCTTCCACCTCAGTGCTGCAGGTCCAACACAATACTTATTCATGTACAATTCAATGTACAATTTCTGTTCATGTCAGTCTGGCCACATTCCTCATATTTAATGTTTATTGGATTTGTTCTGTGTATCCACATACAGAGAAAAGTTATCGTACTATACGCTCACGTCTGTGTGTATGTTTTCTATGTCTGGTTTCTTGTTGTGAGCTCATCAATTACAGTTAGTCTGTCTCGCACACTCAAAGGCCTCCTGACATGTTCTGCTTCCCTTACACTTATTTAGTCATTACAAACAGCATCATCAAAATAAACAAAGTGATTCATGACAAAATTAAAGCGCAAATTAGCATTTAAGCTGTAAGAAGTGTGAGTGTCAACTTTTCTCCCTCCAGTCGCAGACTTGTTTGATTTAGAGGCCCAGCATTGCTGCAGCTATGCCATATATCCATATGAATATTTCATTTGCGCTGTGTTTCTGTACACTCACATGGCATGTCAAGCCAAAGTATGGGGGCTATATTTTACAGATGCTGTGTGCTTGCTGCTGAGCTGTTTTGGTTGGATGTTTGCTTTTAAAATGTGTTCCACACACTCGCTAAGAGGGGAATTAGCATCGGTGGTCTGAGGGATCGGTGCAGGAGCGAGATAAGAGATAGGAACCATTAGCCTGGGCAGTTAACCTATTTAAAGATTGTTAATTATTTACCTCATTTACACTACAGAGCCAGCTGGGCTAGCCAGGGTTTACTCATTAGACTGCTTTCAGTTATTGAGACTGACAGAGCTAACTGGGGTTTACTCGTTCGAATTTCACAGAGATGATACGTCAGCAAGGCTAGTCTGATGTTTCTAAAAAACATTTTTGATCCAGTGTGGGGCTTGACCTGGTCAAAGCAGGCCTCATGTGGTCCTGTGGCAGCATAGCGGGGGTTGACTTTAGGTCCTCCAGTAATAATTAGACTGGTGCATAGTGAGAGTTCACTGCAAGGCAGGCCTTGTGCCGCAGGCTAAACACACACACACTTGTGCACGCACCACAGAAACGCACATGCATGCACACACTAGTAAATGCATGAATGAACAGGGACTCGTACACAAAATGTTTGCATACACACAAACACACACAAGACTACTCTGCTTCAGGTCTCCCTTGTGGTCGTTTGCACTTTAGGAAATCTCAAGTTTTACACACACTCACATCTACACACAAGTTGCTGAACCGTCTATACATACAGAGAGGCAGTGATGGTTGGTGACTGTGTTTGTTCGTTCTATTGAGGCCATATGTTTTAGGGTTAGCTGCAGTGAGCAAACTAGTGAATTTATAATACTGAGAGAACTGATAGTCTGACAGCCTTTTCTCTTCTCTTCTCTTTTCTGTACCCCTCAAAGCCACCTCTACCAGCACATCCACCCCTCTCCCACCCTTCACACTTTTTTTTCTTTCTTTCTCTACTGAGGTTAAAAGAGAGACAGGGTCACTAGCACTCACAGAAACAGTAACAGGAAGGACAGGAGCTGCATGGCAGGTGAGAGGCAAACCACCCCATGAGAATTTACTCCTTTTTTCTGACTCACTCCCCATTTTTATCTTGTTTGCTTGTGTCCTCTCATTTTTTTTCTTTGCCTGTTTTCTCTCTCATGAACAATTTGCTGTCTCTATTTCCCTGTTTTCATCTGCCATAATTCCATTTTGTTTACTTCACATTGCTCATCTTCTCTGCTTTGATCTGCTACACCTCACTTCTCATTTCTCACTCCCTCTTTCCCAGTCTATTTTTGCGGGGTAGAACATAGGTCACATGTATTTGCCTGGGATGTGTGAGAAAGAGTGTGAAACAGAGAAAGAAAGATTGCGCATGTGTTTGTATAAATGTGTATGTACTCTGTACATGTGGGTTTGGTGTGTGTGTGTGTGTATGTAAGAAAGAGAAAGGGGCAGTGTGGTGTTTTTTTGTTCGCAGAATGTTACACACAGCTTTGGCAGCTGACAATGCGGGAGGAATAAGTGGGCAGGCCAGCAATCAGGCAACACACATGCATGCGTTCATCTACACACAAACACACACACACACACACACAAAAACACGTGCAACACGGTGAAATGAGTATTGAGCTACTCAATGTGGCAATCAGCCAACTCTTTTCCAAGGCAGCATTTGAATGTGTGCATCACATGTTTGATTTGTGTTCTCATACACAATATGTATGTGTGTTTGTCTGTGTGTGTGTTTAAGTGGAAGCCGAGCTGGAAGGCTGTCATGATGCTAAGATCAATAGAGTGTGAATTTATAAGTGTTGATTTCTTCCAAGAGTCATCCTGCCTGCTCTGGAGACATAGCCTGCCTAGCTTCACACTCGGCTGGTGTCAGGCAGGCTCTTTATGGGGGACCTTGTGGGGGAATAAATAATGTGTTTGCGTTCATGTTTGTGTGTGCTTGCATGCACAAAAATGTCTTATTTCATGTTTGCCCGGCCGTGTTAGAATTTCCTGATTGCATTCGAGTGTGTGTCTCCTCTATTTTGGCTGTGTCAGTGGAAAATGGTCATTAATGAGCAGGGGGACCCAGATTTATTTATAACCCATGTTTCTCTGAGAGTTTGTTAACACATCAGCTCAAACTTGCTTATATTGTACACTTGAATATTTTATACATGTTTGGCGTTTGTGTGTGTGTGAGAGTTGTTTTTACCTGTCATAGTGAGTGGAAAGGGATGTAATGTGACATGGCAGCACTGTAAGTGATCTACTCCTCTATGGAAACATGCAGCACACCTTCTTGCTGCCCTAAAATTTGCAATATCTCTCCTTCTTTTTGTGTTTTTCGCTCATTCCTGCATCCTTGACTGCATATCTCCCTTTGCCCCTTCCTGTCTTTTTTACTTTTTTCACTACTTTTCATAAACTACATGCCCTTCTTTTCTCTTCTTTCTGTCTATCTTCCTGCCACCCAATGCTCTGCCTGCCATCTCTAACTGTCTCTGCTCATTTTTATCTCTTGTTCCTTTTAACATTGGCTAATGTTGGCATAGGAATAGTCAGATAGCCCACATGCTAATTAGTGGTAGCAGTTACATCACCACCCTCATTAACTTCCATGAGTGGAAGTAGCCATAATGCTAACGTAGCTCCAGCTAGAAGGGGTTGGCTTTGTGCCACAATGAATAATAGATGGTTTGTCACTTCCTTTATCTCTAATGAAAGCAGGCAGCTTCTGCTCGTGTTGGAATACCACTAGGGCGTGAGGAGAGCCATCTGAAAAAGGAAGATGCTTTTATTCTGTGTTTGGAGGGGTAAAGAGATCAAGTGATAGACTGATAAGAAAACAGTTGCAGGGAGGGCATCTAAGGGTTATCTGTCCTTTGACAGACAAGGCAGAGGCTGGACAGGGGTGGTAATGCTTCATGTCCTCACTAATAATAAAGTTGAAATGGCAAACAAATTTTAAATTGTCCAACACAGTGTTAAAAAAGTAATTCTATAAAGCAGTAATGTTAAAAAGTCTCTCTTCCACCCACACTCCCTCATTTTGTATTTAAAAATAGCTCAGTACAGAGTATAAAATATAAAAGTGATTTGATTGAGACTCTGAATGTGGCAGTCCAGGAATTACTTCCTCTGTATTCAGGTACCAGTTATAAACCACTGTTAAATCAGTGTTTTATACTCATGCAGTTGGATAAGAGAAGGATACATTGTCTCAGTGGGAACACCTGCAGTGTGTGTTCAGCTACAGCATATTGGAATACAGAATAAATGATCACAGAAAGGGTTGGAGGTGACAGAATGTAGCTGTACTCTGCTGAGACCAAGCAGCATACCCGCCAATGTCATTAAATGAGGAGATTTAATTATCTTTTAGTTTTCCTCTATACTTTGAGAGCAGTAGTGTGGTGTAAATCTGAGGAATTGTTTTTTCCATAGGAGGACCAAGGTGATCAAGGTGCAAAAGGATTCTGCTGGTGATGAACATGGACCGATATATTTAAGCCAGTAGAGGTCCAAATAAAGGGCTGGATATATTCCAAAATAGATACAGAAACAGTTCTGTTTGTATATAGACGGATGTCTATATGCACATACTGTCTTGTGGTTGTAAATGTTGGCCTGCATATGAACAGTCCGACAAAATTTACTTTGGGTAGTGACCGAAAGAATCCGATCCAATATACGAGCGGCTGAAATTAGTTTTCTCCGTAGTATTGCTGGGCATAGCCTCAGAGATAGGTTGAGGGGCTCAGACGTTAGAGAGGGGGCTCGGGGGAGAGCCGCTGCGCCTTTGCGTCGAAATGAGCCTGCTGAGGTTTCTTTGGTAGTTTTCCCGGGCAAGTCCAACTGGGAGGAGACCCCAGGGTTGACCCAGAATTCACTGGAGGGAAGGCGTTGCTGGGGCGAGGGATATCTGGAGTGCCCTGCTTGACCTGCTGCTATCACGACCCAACCCTGGAAAAGTGGATGATAATGGATGGATGCAAGGAAAGAGACCTTAAATGGATGCTTTAGTCTGTTTCTCTCCTTATTCCTTCCAACTTGCAGCTTAACAGGTTCTTGTTCTTGAAATATAACAGCTTTTGGTAAATTGAACAACCAGGCAGTGAGCAACACGGTGTCCTTCTTTGTAGACTATTGCTATTGCTCTCATACATGTAGTCAGGGAACAGGGTGTATTTAGATGACGTCCTCCGGAATTTCTTTCTTTCAGTGTACCCATCACACGCTGCAAAGCAATACAATACAAATATCTGGCAACAGATCTTTCCAAGTTGAAAGGAAAGATATATTGGAGGTCATCCTCCACATGCTTCCTGTACAGTCATCTTTCTGAATGTAAGGGGAGTCCTCAGGCTCTGTAGTGTTTGATTTTCTTACAACTAATTTCCTAATGCAGAAGCAAAGGAAACTCGCAACTGCAACTGAACAAAAGAAATACCAGTTTGAGCCTTTTGGTTTCTTTGTTTTCTTGTATAAGCACGGGTTCTACTGTTTGCCCTGAGCTTAGAAAGCAATTAATTTCCATCTATTCAGCAGTCAGAAAGAGAAAATGTTTTATGTAAGCTAAACTAAGCAGTGATAACAGACACAGATGGTTTGTTTAGTCTATTTTGGGCTCTAAAAATAACTGATAACCAGTAAATGACTGGAGGTAACCAACTTTTTAGCTAATTTATTATCATATTTTTCTATTTTGTACTTTGAAGACAACATCTACTTACTATAGTGAAATTAAAATTCATGTTCCACTAAAAGATGGGTTACTCAATTAAAATATCCAGTGCAACCCATAATTTTGATTTGCAATTCCTCACAGAAAACACTGTTTAAACTGACCTATAATAAACAGTAGCCTACTCACTACAGCCCTGTGGGATAATTTTGCCACTGTTTAATGAAGCCCATAGACAGATGTTCCCTCTGTCATTTTATCTCTGGGGTTTAGAGCCAGATGTTGTGATGTATAGCACAAAGGGAACAATCTGGCCCCTTCTGAATACAGACACTGTCATACTGGACTGGACTAGATAATACTTGATTAGCACTGAAAAGAAGAGGTCTGGATGGTGAACAAGAGTGGGCCCGACAGAACTGGAATGAAGAAGATTAAAGGCAAAATGGCCCAGAAGATGTGTTCTAGTAGTGCAGTATTCTTGTAATGTACTATACATAGACAGAGATAATCTTAGACTGGAGTGAGATGGACCAGACTGTGCTCAAATAGCTCTTGTAGAGCAGAGGGATTGATCTGTTCCTGCAGAGCACACACAGACTAAGCACTGAGATATCAGATAAACGTCTGCCAGTTTTGTCTTCATGGTCTGGATGCAAGCGGCATCCTTCATTCGATCTGGTTCAGCAATCAGAAAGTTTCCAGTTCCCAGTGGTCTTGTCAGTGAATTTCCCTTAATTTTCTCAGTTTGCTGCACCGGAGCATCTCCATGCTGTAGTGTGTCATTATGCAAAACTGTCATCCACACCTGCAACTCACTAGATTGAACTAATTACTCCGTCAGCTGCGTCCTTCACTCACTTGTATCATAGGGAATGTCTGTAATAGGACACAAATCAGTGCAAAATGGATAACAAACATCATATTTAATGTAACCTTCTGAAAAGAGTAACTTGATTGATGATATATATGTTAATTTTATTTCTATTTATAACAGTGGCTGATAAATCTATGGCAGAGTCGCAGGTAATTTACAATATAGAAACACTTTTTAATATACATAGACTAGGCCTATATACAGAACACGATCCACAGGGTGATCAGTGTGGCTGACTGTATACTTATTCGAACAGTAAAATTACATTCATACAGGTAGCCCTCGTTAACTGTTTTTACATCATATCCTGATATAATCATTGTACATTCTTCTGGGAACAAATATGTAGCACGAGCCATTATGAAAAAACTCTCGCTGCTGAACATGCTTCTTTCATGCGAATGCACACAACCTCAGACCAAACTGACACAGACTCAACTAACAAACCCCACTGAAGGCAATCAGTGTTTGTCAACCTGGACTTTCATTGATATCCCAGAGTTAAAGTAGCTCAAGTTCTTGCAATCCATGCACCAAAACTGCACATGCTGATTGTTTTTATTTACTGCTTCATCCCCTTTTCTCCCATTTGAATGCAGTCATGTTCATAGCAAGTGACCCTAATAACCAAAAGTCGAAACAAAAAAACCAAAAACAAACAAACACTACCAAAGCATCCACTTCACTGTAGCACTGTGAAGCCAGAGGCTTTATACAAGCAGGACGATCACAGTTGTGGTCCTGATTTGCTTTCAACAATAACGCTTCTAATTTGAATGAGGCAAAGCTGCTTAGTGAAAGCATTTAAATCCTGAAACGAAAAAAAAAAAAAGTGTAGTGGCTAAAGTTAAAAAGTCCTGTAAAACTGCTGGATTTTTTTAATCCAGTAACTTTAAAGGCACACTATTAACATTTAAAGCCACTTGAAGACATTTTAAAATTTAAACACCCAAATTAGGTTGCAAAGTAATCATTGGCTGTGGTGTCTCATGAGATAGCACCTTTTGCTGCTTTGTTAAATTGCACTGCTGTAAGATTGTGCTGCAGGAGGAACCGAAGTATTGAGTACTTTGCATATGTACAGTATGTCTTTATCTGTGCTCCTGTGTTCATCTGCACATGTGCTCTTACTTGAATCTGTTTTCGTCTATCTCGGGCTGAGAGTCGGCGTATTAAGCTGGACAGCCCTGGCTTCATTCTCAGGGTAGTACAAGGGTAAACAGAGATAGCTGGTCCCATGTCAGGGCTGTGATAAGGACTTGGGACCTGTGTTATTGTTGCTGCCCTGACTGTTTCTCTCTCCACTGCTGCTTCTTTCACAGTTCTGATGAACAGTCATGTTTAAACCCGCCAGTGCACTGTACTTCAGAGCGTGTCTGCACAAGAGATCGTAGTACATTCATATGTAGTTTTTTTTTTTGCAATACAGAAAATTACAGGAGCGATGGAAGAGAGGGAAATGTAACGGTAAAGCTGCTCTGTGTGTCTGAGATATGGGTAAGAACAGCTGCCACTCCCATCTCTGCCTTTTTTTCACTTTCTCACCCACTTTCTCTCTCCCAGCCGCCCACCTCGTGTCCCCTGCTTGCGCTCTCCAGTCTTATTTCCTGTTGGCCTGTCTTCTATCTAAGCCTGCTCTGTGTCAGTATATCAGACTAATTCAATCTCCTGTACACAGGCACTCCAATGTAATGACCCATGACATTCAATTAACGGTTTTCCCCCTTCTTGGTAGGTTGGGTCAGCAGTAATTTTCAGTGTATGTGTGTTTGTCTGGTGTATGAGTGGGTGTACTGTATGTATAATCTGAAAAGCTTGGCAGTCAGTGTAAGCTTTTAAAAAAAATAATTTATCATCACATGCTGTGTTGCAAATAGCAGTTTTTCCTATTGACTACTATATGTTTTGTCATTTTACAATACAAAATTGAATATTTAGTTGATTCCCTGGGTCTTGCTTCCAAAATACCCTCAAAATATTACTGTGGTTGAAGTTTCCACGCTGATGACATATGAAAACCCCTGGCTGTCAGTATGAGCTTATTTACTGTACTCTCATTACTCCTGTCTTCCGGGCTTCACATTACCGATGTCGTCGCCTCTCGACCAGCTGTCACGCTTATTGGATTGGCGTTGAGAGATTGCTGCATGTCCTTTAAGGGGTTATGTGCATGTGTTAGACTTGGAGTGTGTTTTTTGTTCAAACACAGTGACTCAACCAGACCAGTGTAAGCAATATAAGCACACGCACATAAATAAACACTGACAAAGAGAGTGACTAAATTGGTGGTTCGACACACGCAAGCGCAGTTTTGGACACACATACCCGTGGCATCCTTTTAGCTTTGTGTAGCTTGTAGCAAATACTATCAATTTGGATTAGCATAGCCTTTATGAGCTTTCAGCTCATAGTCAATATAACTGTAATCCAGTGTGGATCGTGCATCATCAGTGTCATCAGTGGCATCCAATACTTAATCACTAACCAAACCTGGATAATCTACTTACTAGTTATTACACAGCCTGTGTATACACACTGAATTCCCAGGGGATATTTAAAGACTGATATGATGATTCATGATTTATGGTTTTCATCCATACAACATGATTATGCTCTGAGGCCTTCATTAGCCACACAAGGATTAAAAGTGACTTTAATTAAAAGACGAAACTTAAAAAAAAAACCTTCACAACCGCACTGTAAGGGAGGTCGGGTAGACTCGCTCTCATTAGGGAAATTCCCTTGCAGTTCTGTCAAGTCACTCATTGTTAGTGTGACAGTTTTTTCACAGCATCATCTTTTCTGTCACTTCTGTCTTCCTCATTTCTTGCTGTCATACTGTCTGCCACACTCAAGCTTTTTATTCTTTTCCCCATATATTCTCCACACTCTATTCTTTCTTCTCTCCTCCCTCCTTTTTTTCCCCCCATTCTGTCCCACTCTACCTCTGTCTCTCCGTTTGGTAAGGATCTAATTAAGGAAGGTTTTGTCACCTACCCACTGTGTATAATTGCCAGTGGGGTCTGCCTGTACTTCACTCAGCAATTACAAGCAGCATTCTTCTGCTCCCAACTCGGCTAATTAAGCCTTAAGGACAGTGAGCCGATCGTAGTCACACTAAGCATCAGGAGGAGTCAGGAATGCCTGTGCTCTCCTCACTCCTGGGACACACAGAAGTAGTGGATTGAAGAATGGTTGCCATGGAAGCAATCACATGGTGTCAGATCCTGTGCAGAGACTGTCAGTCAGTTGATATGTTATGTGTGTCTCTCTCCAATTGTGTGTGTGTGTTTATATCTGGTCATCTGTAACAGAGACAACAATTGTGCTCCAGGTCACCAATTCTTTTCATTATTAAGGCTCAATCTATGAAGACGATACGGGGGCCAAACAGAGCTTGTCATAGTTCCTGTTTGGTTCCCTGGTTGGACTGGCTGTCATTTTGATTGATTACATTGCCAGCTCATGTAATGCTTGCCTTGCGATATGTCCTTACTCAGCACTGCACAACACACAACTTACCCTGTGGCCAGGACTATGCACTTACTCCAAACTACTGTATATCAGCTAAGAACTGTGTTGTACAAGCACACAGACATATCTAAATATGCTGCAATGAATGTCTTAATGCAATTTTACTAGTATAATCAATTAAAGTAGTCGCTCTGTCACATGCAATAGAGTGTGGGTGACTTTTAGAAATACCAGTCGGTATAAGCTGAGTTGAAAATTTGATTAGGATCTAGAAAATTATCTGCTACAGAGAAAAGTCCAACTGGTTTTTAGCATCACAAATTTTCTTGTAGATACAGATAAAGTGAGGAAGTGCGTGTTCCACATTGTGTGAAACATCAAATCCGTCATTTCAAAAGAATACTCTGCCTCTTTAGAGACAGTGTTTCCATATTCCCACAAGACCTTTATCTTCTCTGAGTGTAAACATTTTATGAAAATAGCAAATGAAACGACATATGACAGAGGAAACACCATTAAACACAAATTGTTGCATTATTATTACAATTTGCATTAAAATATATATGAGTTATAACATCTGCACTATCCTGCAACCCAGGGCCCCACTGGTACTGGGGTTTCCACAATACTTGTTGTTTATTACTAACACATCAACCTTATCAAGCCTGGTTGTATGGCTACTATTTTATCATACATTAACAAAACCTGTAGGCCACACTTAATCAAAACATTACGATTGAGTTGAGAGGCAAAAGAAAAACAAGAGCTAAGCAACATGCATCCATTCACAGCAGGTGTACCCCTCAACTAACTCAAGACAGGTTAAGCACTGTCTTATGATATTTCTCTTGTATCTAGGCAACACAGTCTCTTAAATTCACATTTGACTCATTTCATTTGCATAAATTGTGGTAAACCACCTACTAAAAATAATGTAAAACTCATTTTTACCTCTGAAACTGGCTCACATGTAAAAGCTTGAATTCTAGCATGAATTAAACTAGTGCTTCAGGCACTTGTGTGCTATGTCTCCTACATTGCAGATATGTTCTCCAGTAACACAAATTTGCATGGAAATTACATGAATAATGTGTGCCTATTTGCTAAATAGCCTTAAAGTTGATATTTGGCTGTAAGGGCTTAAGTGTTCATTTAATGGATTTGAACTGTGCAGCTCCCTCAAATCTGGGAGAATTGCCTGGGTTTTATTATTAGTATTGGATATTTTATTAGAAAGCTTTAGGCTACATAAGCCCTTAAAAGTTTTGACTCCCCTCGATGAATTGTTTTCCATCTCACTTACCTCTAGTTCAGTAAGCTCATTGTAAAAACTGGGTAAGTGGCTCTGGTTTCTCGGCTTCTCCAACTTGAACAAATAATACAAAGTGGCACCAAATGGAAAGTGTTCCCTTCTACGGGCCTGTCTAAGGTTGTATTGACTTTAAGTGGCTTTTAAAGGTCTGGTTCAGCGAGACATATAAAATTAAATTAATGGACACAATGGCACTGCCTTTTCCCTCATTGTTCTATTAATATTTTCTGTCTCTCGGTATAACTTGTTGGTATAATAATGTTGTCTTCAGTGAAGTAGCTGACACAAGAATAAATCCTAATAATTATACTATTATATTATAATTCTCACCTCAGTATAACCATGTGGACTGCTGTATACTGAGCAATTCTAAGGCAACTATTTGTTATAGAAATGTTTCGGGTTTTGTTGTGCCATTAAAATATTACTGCATGAATATTGGATCATTTTTTGTGTTTGCTTATGTTAGATTTGACATATGTCAACATTTTTTCTACCATTTTTCTTTTTTAACATAGCCAAGGCTAGAGTATGGTCTTATCTAACTTACTGAATATCTTATCTCAGTGAGGCAAATATTTGTTCTCGTGTTGTATGAGTCAGTGTCTTCTTTCAGTTGCTGTACTGAATCAGTGAAAATATACAGTGGATCTTGTAAAACAACTAATTTCAACAAAGGACACGTCTTATATTTCAACCTGCACATTTTCTGTAACCTTACCCACAAGGACCAGACACTTACCTTCTTTCATTTGATTTCACAGATCTGTCATTCTCCTGAAAAAATCTGACACGGCAGAATATAGAATTCAGTACTGTTTGGACAATGATGATGGATAATATTTTCTTTCTTTCTAGTTTCTCATACAGCTCTCTCATTTCTGTTTAATCCAGGCTGCCAGCTCCAACTGCAGCAAACACAAGTCGATGACTGAGAACTCCGCCTCCCATGATGGACAAGAAAAGTGGTGAGTGTCACTAAACCTGTATTTAAACAAACAATCCTCTTTCTTCTAACTTTTTGTGCCACAAAGAAGTGTAACAACAGTAAATGATCATGTATTGTAGAATTAGACTCCTTTCCATTATACAAAACAATATCTGAGGGTCAAACATTTAACTTCTTGTTCCTGTATACAACCAAAAGCAGTGAAGGGTTTATTTCCTTCAGGTGATAACCGCCCCCTGTCTCATAAGTTGACACAGCATGAGCAGCATTTTGCATGCTGATTAGTTTGTTTTGGCGCAATCACTGCATGATAATTACTTCCCAGTAAGTGATATGGTTTTACATAATGAAGTGCCATGTGTGCAGCACAGTACAGCCTGTACAAGTGGGTGAAAAGGAATAATAATGCTGATAATAATCATGTTAATTTTGTCGAGCAAAATGCACATGTAAATGTATTGTACTAATTTAAGCTATTATTACTATCATTGTTTTAACTGAAGTTGTAGGAGAAGCATTGATTAATTGATTTATTTTTATGTTAATTCCTTATAGCCAACGGCTTTCAGACCAAGGCCAGTGAGGGCAGTGTTCAGAGGAAGCAGCTGCCCTACTCAGTGGAAACTCCCTATGGCTTCCACCTGGACCTGGATTTCCTTAAGTATGTTGACGATATTGAAAAAGGCAATACCATCAAAAGGGTCCACATTCAGCGCAGGGTCAAGGGCCCACCTAAATTCAGCACTCTGCCCAGAAATTTCAGTCTTCCTGGACATGGAGTCAGGCCACCCCCTAAGGAAAAGGACAACACATGGTCAGGGACATCAACCCTGGGACCCAAGCCTAAATCACGGGTGACAGAGGTCCAACAGTTTTTTGACTTCAGGACAAGTGAAGGAGGAACTTCCAGCAAGGGGCCAATCGGTCAAGGAACTGGCTACGTTTTATCTAAGCCCAGAGATGAAGTAGGAGCTGGGGCTCGGGATGTTGAAGAGAAAAATGTGGGGATTCAAAGTCGGCCGAACCTGCTCAGAGCATCAAGCATGCCCATCACCCTACAGCAGCGGAAAGGTTCTGATTCAAGCAGTCCAGACCGTACTGTGGGAACGCCAGAGAGCGGCTCAACGGAGAACATGTTCCGAGCTTCACCAGACATAACAGAGAGACGGTGTGTTCCCCAGGATCGGACAGGGCTTCACCAGCAGATCACAGTGGCACTGAAGCGGGTCAGAGAGCTGGAAGAGCAGGTCAAAACCATCCCAGAACTAAAGGCTCAGATCTGCTCACTGAGAGAGGAAAGGGAGCAGCTACTGCTTCAGCTCCAAGCCCAAGTCCAAGCCCAGGCCCAAGCCCATGCCCAGGCCCAGGCCCAGGCCCAAGCCCAAGCCCAGGCCCAAGCCCAAGCCCAAGCTTCCACAGCATCCTCTACTATAGTACCATATTCTGATTCTGGGACACACACACAGCCACAAGGACACAGACCTTCAGAAGGACTCAACTTAGCTCTGATGACTCAACCCACTGGAGTTTTAGAAGCGTCAGAGCACATGCCAACAAAGCCGGTAACAGGGAAAGAGAAACAAGGTGTGACAGAGAAAAGTAGAGTGTTACAAAAAGAGAGGGAAATAAATCAGGAATCTGTCAAGAGTTCCTCAGCACACAGAGAAACACAGCCAAAATCTGAAAGACAAACACAACCGTCAGAAAAATCAGACAAACAAAAAGAGACATTAGAGAGTCCACTGCAGCAGGCAGTGCAAAAGCTATCACAGAACATTGCAGGACAAGAATTAACATCACTTATGGTGGCTATAAAAGATGCAGAGCCTAGCAGTATTCAGGATGGTAATGCAGCAAAAACAGAAAAACTTGACGACCCAGATAGTACGCAGAAGCTACAGGATAAGCTAATGATACTGGAAGCTAAACTTACTCAAGCTAGCCAAGAACTTGATAGAACTAATACTCTTTTGAAAGAACAATTACAGGAGAACAAGGTAAAAGAGGAGAGAATACTACAACTGAGTGAGGGAATCAGAGTGGAGGTGTGTACTACAGAAACACACAGCAGGCCAAGAAGAGAAAGTATTGACACAGGGACAGAGACAGAGAAAGTAGGTTTTGCCAACCAAGAGACAGAGACAGAATCACCTGGTACAATAGATAAGGGAACAGATACAGATAGAATCTGTATTGAAGTGTGCATTCCCAAACCAAGGACTGGAAGTATAGATCAAGAAATAGACACTAGTAACGTCGACTCACATGAACAGGTCACAGAGATGGAGGCAGAAGTAGCTGCTGTGAGCCCACCAAGACCCAGAGCCAACAGCATGGAACGGGGCACAGTAACTGAGAGGATCGCCACTCAGGATCAGATGACCGAGACACCCATAGCAGAAAGGGTAAACCAAGTCACAGAAACAGAGGGAGAGACAGTAACGGATCATCCACAAAGACCGAGGGCCAGCAGTGTGGACCAGGGAACAGAGACAGAGAGAGTGGATTATGTGGACAGGGTGACAGAGACAGAGCGAGCACAGAGAACGGACCAGCAGACTGAGACAGAGATAAACAGACGCCAGGATAACAATCCAGCCAGAGGTGCAGAAGCAGAGAGTCAAGTGAGAGAAAATGCAGACAGTGAAAGAGTAGAAGATGTAGGTACTGTGGTCAGTGAAAGACTGGAAGATAAGGAAGCAAATGAAAGTATTCAGAGAGATAGTGGAGACAGTGAAAGCTTGGTTGTGAAAGTTGTCACAGAGAGTTCAGTTGCAGTTATAGAAAGCAAAGTTGAACAGACTGTAGTTTCAGATATTGTAAGCCAGGATGAAGACTTTACCTGTCCACTTGTTGCAGCAAGGGGACATACAGAATCTAAGATTGAAATGGTCAGGGCCAAGACTGACTCAGAAACAAAAGAAATTATACCCCCCAAGAGTGAAGTAACAGATATTGTTGAAACACAGCAGATTACAGTGGAGACTGTAGAGAAGAAACAAACAGAAGAAGGTCAGATTGTGTGTGCAACAATCAAAGACACTGTAGTAACTGACATAGTTGTAATAACAGCAGAGAATACAGCTATGAAAGCAGTAGCTCCTGTACGACCCCAGAGAGGCAGAAAACCCTCAGCAGAACAAGCACAGCCTTCACCTCAACTTGAGACTGCATCTGTACAGCCTCGTCTGGGATCCAGTGAAACTCAAGCCCAGCAGTCCCAGTCCCAGGTGCAGGTACAGGGTCCACCTCAGCTCGAGACTCAAACCCCAACACAGCTGTCTGAACCACAGATAACAATCGCAATCACAACCTCAGACTGAGACCTCTCCAGCCTCTAGTGAAGTCCAAACCAGGCCCAAATCAATTCAAGACCTGTCTCAAACTACTGCACCTCGTCGGGCCTCGAAAGAGCTGAAAGAAACACAGAAGGGATCCGGTGTATCAAAACCTCTTAGTCGTGGATCAGGGGAAGCCCAGGCCCGCGCAACTCGCCAGGGTTCATGTGACACCCAACCTCTGTCTCAGGGCTCTCGTCGACGTTCCAGTGAGACTCAACCCCTTCACAAAGATGGTGGCGAGACGCAATCACTGCGCAGAGGTTCCAGTGAAACAGCCCAGCGCCGTGGTTCAAGTGAAGCCCAAGCCTCACGTCGGGACACAGGCGAGGCCCAGCCCCCTCGCAGAGGCTCCAGTGAGTCACCAACATCTCCTGCGGCTTTAGGCCAAGTCGTAACCCGGTTAACAGGGCTTCTGGGGGAGCAGTGGGCACAGCTGGGGAGCAGCTCTGGAACTCAACAGACGGCCAGCCAGCAGGAGAGCCCTAGCACACAGAAACAGACGGCAGGGAAAAGAGCAGAGGCAGGCAAAGGAGCGCCAGCCAAGCCAGCGGGGAAAGCAGTCCCTGCAGCAACAACAGGGAAACCAGCAGGGAAGCCTGGTCCTTCCAAAATGAGCTCTATTCAAAGTCAACTGGTCAGCTCCCTCAGTGTCCTCTCTGCCTTCTACTCACCAGGCCAGAAAGCTGCTGCTGCCAGCAAACAGCAAGAACAAGGTAGGCCTGTGGTTCAGTTAGGACCCCATGGTTTATACTGTACACACATTTGAGCATCTGTCAGTCATATACCTGCTTACCTACTTGTAATAGACTCAAAGAGCTGAATCAATTCCTCTCACATATTCACTGAAATTATTCTTTCACAACTCCTGTTCTCCAGTGCGACTTAATTACATATCCCTTCTGATCTCTGCCAAGAAGTCATAATTAATGTGTACATGCTCATCTCAGTAGCCTTGAATAATAATTTCCCATCTCTACTCCTATCTTTTGAACAAGGCCTACCGCAGTAGCCAAATATTGCCAGAATGGTTTGACAGATTTCTGTGGTGTCACTTGTATAAAGCTGTGTAGTGGTTAAGGTAGAACGCATATCAGCACACAGCTGATATAAGACACACACTATTACTATCAAACTGACAACAAGGTGGTGTGTTTACAGCAAGCTGGTCTGCTTCTTGGTGCCTGTAGTTTATTTTCACTGCAACCTGAAACCATGCTGTTCCTATTCTATTATTTAGAAACACTCTACTGAAGTGCTGTCAAATCATTTCTTTTAGTGCTTCTATCAATAGTAATACATCAACACAAGGATTATTGTTGTAGGAATGAAAGGTATTGCTTGACTTCTTTTTAGGATGCTTAGGACTTAATCTGTGTCTATCATGAGAACACAGACTTCAACACTAAATTTAACCACATAGCCATTTGTATAATCAATGGTATCCCAACATAATGATTTTGTCTCTTAATTGATTGTTTGTTGACACATAATACACCCAAACATAAAAAAACACTGACCACTGTCATTGTGACTGAGTGCAAAGTGAAAAAAGTCAGGAAAAATTATTTAATTTTCCTCTTGTCTGAAATGTAATATCTGTCACTTTGCCAGTAGTCTAAGGAGTTCATAATTGTCACATCCACCCTCTAATTCTCTCCCAATTATTTTCAGTGGTCTGTTTGAAAGAGAAATGTCTATCTTGCCTTCTAGTTCATAGTTATGTTATCTCAGTCTGGTAGATTTCCTTTTCTATTTCATTTCTGTCAATCTACGTTGTTGGAGCATCTTTCTTCTGAACATCTCTACTTCTCTGTAGTTTAAATTCCAGGTGTAATATATACATGTACAAGCCCTTTTTATATTTATAGCTGCTTTGAATTACAGTAACATTTGGAACAATGGTAAAATAAAGTAATAGTGCATCATAATATGCTTTTGGTCATCATTGGTGGCACTACATTTGCATGTCTGCATGCAATATATACTGTGTTTCAAAAATGCAGTAACTATTGGCTCTCATTTACAAGAATGGAAAAACATGTGTTAAATAAGAAAATATGTACTTCATGCTTCACACAGTAAAGACAAACACACTACAGGGAAGGGAAGTGCACTACAAGCACTTATTTACAGTCAAATGGACACTCAAGCACAGATCACTTTGCTATCACACACATATTTTATATTCAGAGTTCATTTTAAGTTCAGTGTTGGGAGTACAGTATACAAGGGTGATTTTATGTGTTTTGTATGTGTGTGTGTGTGTGTACCTAGATATATATATAGTATGTGTTCTCTCAAAATTGTCACTGTTTGTGGTTGCATTCTACATCTTTGACATCTGAGGTTCCTAACCTGACTTTTTTCACCTCAAATTACATCCATGTTTTACTTCTACAAATATTTAAAACAGAAACCACTGCTGTTGCTCTACTCTAACTCATCCTAGTCATCAGAGACTCGAGTTGAGATTTAGAGATTTGTATGGATGAGTGAAATTAGTGTTTCTGACACAGTGAGGGAAGGTTAAATTACACCATTGTTTTATTTATTAGAAGATGGCAAGAGGTTGTATTAAAATGCCAAATATGTTCCAAACCTTCCCTCTCCCCGCTGCTATCTCCTGAGAGACACTGGATCTAAAAGCATTCTTCTTCTTAGATGGTGGTCGGTGGGTTCTTTTCAGCTGGTGGTTTTTGGCTCAAAGCCACATCCTTATGTACTTGCATAAAACATAACAGTGCTTCTGCACCATGTCTGCTGTAAGGCACAACTAAGACAGCCTTACCGGGCTTAGAGCCAGGGGGAGTCAGCAAAGGAGCACATGCAGAATCAATTATAGGGCAGTTACAAACATAAGTAGCTCTGACAATGTCAAGGTTGTATGTTGTCAATAAGGCCTATAATCTTGATCTGTGTATGTTGCCCTGGAACTACTTTGGGTGGTCCTAAATTTTGTAGAGTCAAAATAACTACAGTAATGAGATGATTTGATCAAGTTTTTTTAAATCAAATTCTTTAGCGTCCTATAGCAAACAAATGTTGGTCTAATTGTCATCATGTACTCACATACTTTCATAATCCTTAAATACTCAATGACTTCAGTGTTTTGTCAGACACTTATTAAGAAAAGTCATTTTTCTTGACAGTGTAGTGCTATTCATTCACACTGGTTTTATTCTTGTCTTTGTATGGAGTATACAGATGGGGCCCTAGCTTCCCCTTTCTCTGCCAACACAGCGATTCTGTACTATTTGATGAGTTATACTTGCTTGTAATTGCAACCAGAGGTTCTTCAATATCATCCAGGCTCAGACTGTTTTTTAAGAAATACACATACATTCACACACTGGACTCACAGACGTGCATACAGAAACAAGCAGGCAGACATACTGTATACACTTGCACAATACAACCAACATGTGCAAACCATTTGTGGTTTTACGATCTACCAATATCAGTTTGATGTATTACTTTTACTCAGCCCTTTCTATAGACTCAGTTCTTTTGGTTTTGTTTGCTGGACAGAAAAATACACAGCTTCTTCAGAAATGTTTGAAAGATAAAACATTTATTTTGATTTGTGAAAATGTTATAAATGACTCTTGGAGGGACAGAAAAGGCAACAGTGGCTGCGCATTTGTAGGTGGGTATACATGCTTCTATAGAGGTTATTGAAGTATAGAGCTTGTCATTATAGTAACTGTTACACAGCTAGTGACAAAGAAGTCTTGGGAACTCCACTGGAGATTAAATATCACAGTCCAAAATCTCCCATAAGTGCTCAAACTGCAGAGACCACATATGTGTTAATATTTCCATTGTCTTCATAACACTCAGTGACCTCTGGGGGACCTTTCCCTCCTCATTCATTCAGTTTTATTCTTAAATTTGTCACCAGTCTACAAGTTCCTCAATGAATTTGTGCACTCATCGACAGCAGGTGCAAGTATAATTTAAGTGAGTGTGAAATCATGCATCTAGCAATGGCTCAAAGTGTAATGGCTCAAGGATCAACATTGACTAATACCATGAAAATCATGTCTCCCTAACTACTCAGCCACTGAAAAACAATCTACTGCGTTTCGGTATGAGAATACAGAATATGAATTTTCTCGAATTGTGCACACACACAGACAATACACAAACACACTCAAATTCCAAAAAGGCCTAATGAATTTTTCCCACCCTCCCTTTTCTGATTCATTCCTTTTTCTCCCTCTCCCTCTCCCTCTCCCTCTCCCTCTGTCCTCCTCTTCACCAGGTCTCAAATCTATTATGAAGAAAAATGGTGTTGCTGACAAGCAGGGGAACAAGGGAGCCAAGAAAAACCTGAAGTTTGTTGGGGTGAATGGAGGGTAAAGTCTTCTTTTTAATCAGCGTCCAAATATGTGATTGATATCTTTATGTGGGCTGCTTTGTGTTCTTGTGCATCTTTATTAGTGTGTCCATGCATGTTTTGTTACTTTATTCATTTCTCACAGGAAATGTAACCCTTAGGCATCCTTTGTGGGCATTGTTGCAGGATAGCTGAATGTAATATTCTGTTCTATTCTGATTTAATTTAAGACATTTTTCAAAAACAGGGATTACGTATTTCAGAGTTGTCAGCTTTAATGTGTTACATTCGGCAAACAGATTAGTCAATTAGCCAGAAGACTGTGGAAAATGATCCATAGAGGTAGAGTGTGAATAAGAGTACAGTATATGTCCAATTTAAAAATGATGTACAGCTAGCTAGATTATTTTAAAATGGCTCAAATCTGTTGCCTGTATAGGCCTTGTTAGTAGGATTCTGTTTTTACATTTAGTAATCCATGGGTAGCAGGTTGGATTTTCAGGCAGCTAGATTCTCCATCTTAGGCAGTTCATGTTTTATCTTGAACTTTTGATATAAATAGACAATAACACCTGTAACCTGTTCATCATCCTTTATTTTGCTTACAACTTATTTGTACACATTTTGTTCAGACAGATGGTAGAAGAGACTATTTGTTAGTGATGCAGCATGCACTCTTACACACTCTTACGTTTTCAGTTAGCTGAGTGTGACAGCTTTCCCATTGTTTATCTGAGTTTGACCACAGTGACTGTCAACTAATTCCAGCTGTGTCTCACACATCTGCTTCATGCTGTTAGTCTCACAGCTCATTTAAAGACACATTGCCCTGAGTTTGACCTCACTGCTGCTACTGGGAGCTTGGATATGTGTGTGTATGAATATGTGTTCTACATTATGTGATGTGTGTGCATATTTTTGTCAGTATTGATGATACCTCAGTGCTTTGTGCAAGTGTGCTTATGTCAGCATTTGCTGATGCCGTGTGTGTGAGTGTGTTTCAGCGTACGTGGGTTCGTAAAAGCTGATGAATTTTAAGTAAGCAGATGGTAGCGGTTGGAAGAACAAAGATGTGTCTCAAGACAGGGAGATCTCTTTCTGGCTTGTCTGAATCAGTTAGTTGTCTGGTGCAACATGAAGCATCTGTAAACACACAAACTCCACATGCGTTTGTGTAACTTGACAGACATAAATACCCTGGATGCTTACCCTAACTTAACCATAACTGCTACATGTGTAATCCTAACCCTTATTCTAACCAAATAAGTAAGACCAAAACCAAGTCTAGTCCTAAAATAAAAAGTGGTTAGCCTTGTGAACCAGATTTTTTCCGCATATGGGAAGTGGATGTAGACAGACCTTTGTCCTCACAATGTTCACATTATGACCGCATACTCTTTTACAGGCAAATAAAAACATACAAATCTCAAGAGTTACACGTGCAAATATTCATAATTACCTCAGTTGTGCAGACAACAGCAATAGACTTCTCTGTCAAAGCACCAGCAGTGACGATATTTGTAAGCCTTCTGCATTTGAACAAAGTCTCATCTTAAATTTTTTAGTATGCTCACTTTCATTTTGTGTGAAATCGCACAAGATGGTAAAGCTATTTAATAAATCACAAGAATAACCAAATGCATATTAATGAGTATAATAATATAATGGATTGTACAAAACTTTAAAAATAAATCTTTTGCCTTTTATCAGTCAATACAATGGTAAAACAGATAACATAGTAACAGTAAAACAATTTTCTTAGGTCCATGTACACATCTAATGATACATTTGTTTTTCATTCTCTCCATGCAATAGTCCCAATGTTCCTCATTACTTGTTTTTTAAAAGTCGTGTCTATAATTCCTCTGTGTATTACATCCTGCATATCAAGGAAATGGCTACCATGAGGAGATTTGTTTTATTTCATGAGGTATATTTCACAAGATAAGGACACCAGTATTAACATATATAGGATAGTCCACATGTAGTTTATTTATTTTGAGTTTTTAACCCCTGTTCTAGACAACAAATATCTCTCAATGTCTATGTTACACTGGTCAATTTCAAACGAAAGTAAGCAGATGCTATTTATAATGAGACAAACATGTCAGACAACAATATTTTCTCTGACTATCTTTAGTTTTCTGCCCACACCAGGAAGTGGGCTGCTATTTGTACTTCTTCTCTTTGGATGTTCTAACCTATCTTTGCTCTCCCTTGAGCTCCTTAGGAATCCAGGGAATGCTTTGGCCCCTGAATCCCTCTTGTGGTGTGGTGTGTTGTTGTGCGTGCGTGCATGTGTGTGTGTGTGTGTGTGTGTGTGTCCACAAATAAGCATGAATCAGTGGCATTCATTATGAGACTTATTTGATCATTGACCTCCCAGAGGTTTCTTCATGGTACACCCAAATGATCACACACGGACAAACGCTACACCAGAAACCTCCACAGCTCTAAATATATCATCAACCTTTCCTCACTGAACAAGGTTGTGTTTTGTCCAAGGTTATATATGTGCAAACATACCTATAGATTTTATATGTTTAACTGTGTGGGAAGGATGTTTTGGATATGTAGGCCAAAGTTGTATTAGAAGTATAGACAACAGCATCTTATTTCATGTTACAGCTTGAAGGGTGTAAGAGGAGAAATGACCTGTTCTGTAAGTTATCCAAGCCTTCAGAACCTATGTTGACTTTACTGCTTTTCATTACCAAATCCCGGCTTGAAAATTTTACCTGCTTAAATGTTTTTATTGATGTGTCTGTTCTGGTATGTCTAATGTCTGTACACATGCTATCACATTTATAGTGAAATAACATTTATGAGTAAGGATTAGTTTTCTCACTTTTTTCTCCCCCTAGGTAAGCGTGTAGGCGCGGTTATAGTACGTGATACAGTCACAGGCATGAGTGTAGTGTCTAAAACCAATTAATTATAGATAGTATGATGTGAATGTTATTTCTGGTGTCCCTCATTACTTTGGAAATGTGCATATGTCCATTTGTTTGTGTCCTTCAGCTTATGAGACGACATCCAGCGAAGAAGAAGTCCGATGGAGATGACCAAACCAAGATATAGGTGGAAGGTGCAGAGAGGAGGAGACAGCTCAAGAACCAGAGGCAGAGAAGAAAACGCTCAGCACAACAGAAAGCTTGAGAGAAGGGAGGAAGAAGACCACAGCACATTCGAAGTGATTGCAGTACTGGGTCGCTCAAGTTGATGTGGAGGATTAGGTGCTAGATCGAGCATGCAGGAGGCACAGGACCTGAAAGAGGGCCGCAGATCAGAAGACAAGCCAGAGCTTCCTGGAAGAACAAGCTTGATTAGGTGAAGACAGACAATAAAGATTCATTTATATTTAGTTAGGGGTTACGCCATAGCTACACAGCCTGACAGGAGACCTACCACCTGGATGCCTCTGTTGATTTGTGAAGAATACATTGTTTATAAAAAGGCTTCAGTCATCTCACTTTTTCCAAGTGAGGAGAGGAGCATCGTAGCAAGAAGCCATCTCAACTGCAAACTAGTTCACGGTGATCCACGCTCTCCATCAAATTGAGAATGAAGATAAACAGACCTATAAGCACAAACGGAGTCCAGGCAACCAACACACCAATAGTTATCCAATATAGTGCATAGGAAAAGTGAAAACCTACAACACACCATGCACCTCTCCCAGTGAGGCGGACCTCCCAATCAATGCCAAGTCCAACCACATGTTAATTATTCCTATTAAACAGACGTTATAAAGCCATTCAATTCAATATGATCATAAACAAGACATAGCGAATGTCTGGGAAACAACAACAAATGAATGCATTTGTGTCCAGCTACAGATCTACATTCTCTATCTGAAGAAAAGGTGTTGAATGACACTATAAATGTACAGTGGGCCTCACACTATACCAATATCCAATTCATGAGAAATACATCAATAACCCACTTCACCGCTCAGTTACCATGGAGTCCCTCCACTCCATTAATTATCTTGCACAGACTCACTTGTCACCTCGCTCCCACCTATAACTGCCTCCGTCAGTATGACACACAAATGCAACCTGTTTCCCAACACAACTGAACTGTACAGCAAGGCTTCATCACGCCACAAACAAATAACTTGCACCTACACACTTAAGCTGCTCTCACTTCTAATAGAACCGTCTCCAGAACAGGACACACAATACACACTTTCATCCTTAAGTGCACAGGGGTCACTGGCGACACACAAAAGCAAGAGAAGTATAACCCTGAGGCAGT
>NW_023339674.1:6391947-6403965 GCF_004916995.1 Morone saxatilis | reverse complement strand
AGATAATTTCAACATTTATGGCTCTCTTGTATTCCTAGAATCCGCAAAGATTCGGATGAAGAAAATATTCCGTCTGCAGCATAAAAAACATTATGTTTTACCTGTTTCTTAAGTTGAGACTGTACTTCTAATCTAGGTGGGCACATGACGTATGTCCTTGTTCTTTTTGTATTTTTTTTTAAATTGAGCGAGGGGATATGTGATTTCCGGCTGCCATCTTTGTGTGGGTTTTAAAAAAATGGTGCAGCATGAGAAACGGGTAAAAAATCTTTTCTTATCTTCAACAAACAGAAAATGTCTTCATTCAAATAGTTATAAAAGTCTTTAAAGATTCTGGAAATACCTTCTGAACAGCCATGAGTTTGTTAAAAATGACCTGCTGCGTTTCCCAAAGACTGTTGGGTAATTATCTTTTAGAGAAACGCTTTTAGAGAAACGCTTGCTTAGCGCTGTCACTCAAATGTAATTGTAATACATGAGAGACACAAACTGTTATCTGCTGCCTTTCAGTAACACACATCTAGCAAAGCCATCTCAACTGCAAACTGTTCACCGTGATCCACGCTCTCCATCAAATTGAATGAAAAAAAATAAACATGGCAACCACACAAAATATTTTCATATATAAGTAATGAAACAACAATGCACCTCCCCAGTGTCACTCATATGCAAGGAATATAATTAAAAACAACTTAAAGCCATCCAATATGTCCATAAAGACATGCGATGTCTGGGAAACACAAGTGAATGCTTTGTGTCCAGCTACAGTCTACATGCTCTATCTGAGAAAGGTGTTGAATGACACTTAAATGTACAGTGGGCCTCACACACACACAAATCCAATTAAAATACACTCATACCCACTTCGTATTACCATGCTTACTCATAATATCTTGCACAGACTCACTGTCACACTCGCACACTATAAGCCTCTGTGTCATATACACACTAAATGCACACCTGTTTCCACACACACCTGAATGTACAGTAAGCTTCACACAAGCACACATAACTTGCTCCTACACACTTAAGCTGCTCTCACTCTAATAGAGGTCTCAGACAGACACACATACACACTTCATTCCCTTAAGTGCCAGGGGTCTGGGACAAAAAGCAAATAACCAGCAGTGTTGTCCTCCCTGTCACTGATTGACCACTTATCTCTCTCAGGTATGTGGACATGGCTGAGGGCTCCCGGGCCAGACAGTAGATGGGGCCCCTGGGAGAAGGCAGGAGTTATATTAACTCATCACTCAGCACCCGTCTGATGATGCCTATGTGTGTGTGCTTGTACATGTGTGTGTTTGTTGCTGTAGTACAGTACACATTGAGTGTGTCATCCACTCAGGCTTAGTGCATGAGCAGTACAGTATGACTGTGCATGATAGACGAGCAGTATGAGCACTTGGTGGATATTATTGGGCAGTGAATCAGTGTAAACTGTTGCAGTCGAGGTTTGCATGTGCTATCAATGTATCAGGCTACTGACTGATGTGTGTGTACGCTGCAGAGGCATCTTTTATTTTTTGTTTTTGTCTCAGACAGAATTTACACAAGAGTCAAAGTAGCCGTCTGGCCATATGTTATGTAGACTTGATGGTATTTCCACATTAAACCTGAAAAGGAAATAAATTAAACAATGGAAAGAGCAGATGTACAGTGCTCCGGGTCAAATTTGGATGTTTTTTCATGTCCAGATACTCCTGGACATGTTGAAAGTTCTCTAATCAAAACATTTTGGAGATTATCTAGGATGAGTAGAAAAAAAGCTCATCCTTTCTGTTGTCTGATCTTTGTTTTCAGAGAGAAAGTTGACAAGAATTTTATAGACGCCTGCCTCTATGTAAAAGACCGCATGGAGGAGGTTTCATCCCCAGATAAAGAAATGGTAAGAATGTACTTTGGCTGTTATTTTAATTCTTCAAAGCTGTGGAAAATGATTCACTGCAAAGTTAATGTTCATGGTTGTCAATCTGTCCTTCACGCTATATCAACAATAGTCTGTAATCTCCCCTTTAATGCTGGAAAAATAATGCCCTCTTTGGTTTCCAAATTCTGTCTCTGAAACGGTGATAAAAATGATTTTTGTTTATGGAAAATGCCTCAGGTTCTTTGTTGATATTCTGTTCAAGCTCTTTGACTTCAATGAGTAGAATAATGCAGAGCAATGTGGCTTACAGTGTCATTTCTCAGGCTGAAAATACAAGCTGCTCAACAGCCCAAACAGTAAAAATCATGTTCAGGGAACAATAGAAATGCTGCCACAGGCGGCTTTTTCATTTGTATCTTTTCTCTCTCCTCAGCGTCAGGTTTTAGTGGTGCTCTACCAGGAGTGGTTCAGGGTCTCCAGTCAGAAAGACTCACAGGCCGATACCGTCAGATTATACCTGCGACAAGTGAGCTTGACCACACCCACTCTCTTGCCATATGTAGTTAACCTCACAGACGGCAATGGAAATATGGCTCTCCACTACAGCGTGTCGCATTCAAACTTCCCTGTGGTCAAACTGCTGTTGGATACTGGTGAGATTCAAACACACACGTCTCACACTGTTGAAGAGCATAAATAAAGAAACTAAAGATAGACTAAAGATAGTGGCAAGATCAGGAAGTTAGACCCTGCACAACAAAAACACAAAATGCTGTCTTTGTATTAGTAAAAACACTGTTTGTGTGTTCAGGTCTATGTGAGACAGACAATGTGAACAAGGCAGGCTATACTCCAGTAATGCTCGCTGCTCTGACGGCTGCTGACAGCCCTGATGATCTGGAGGTGGCACAACAACTGTTGAAACTTGGTGACGTCAATGCATGCTCCAGACAGGTAATATATACATTCTTGTGGTCATAGGCCATCTATAGTGTAAACCAAACAACATGTATACATGGGAAAGAATAGCATACTGAAACCACGGGAACCCTTACAATAAATGTTCTAATTGGACATTCTTGAATATAGTAACTAAATAAAAAATATGGAATAAGAAATTAATCTTTATGCAGAACTTTGTAAAAATAACTTTCATATAGTTCTTCCTGTATCCCTCTTTTCCTCCATCATGCCCAACCCTATATCTCTCTTCATCTCCCCCTAATACCTGGTCTCTCACTGTTTAATTCTAATTTTCTATATTCCTCACTCTTTCTGTAGGCAGGCCAGACGGCACTCATGCTTGCGGTGAGCCATGGCCGCGTTGCCATGGTGAAGCTGCTTCTGAGCTCCGGCGCGGATGTAAATGCCCAGGACCGCGAGGGCTCCACAGCCCTGATGTGTGCCAGCGAACACGGACACACACACATTGTTCGTCTGCTGCTGGAGACAGGTCGCTGTGACCTCAGTCTCAAAGATAAGGTATATTGTTATACTGTAAGTATAAGTTGAAATGACACTGTCTACTGGACTGTTGCAAACCTGAAGATGTTTCACCGGTCTTCTATGGTGGTTTAGAAGGTGAGATGCCTTCTAAATGTGTTGCCCCTTCCCCAACTGACTATCCGATTCAGTCTGACATATAAGACCTCTTCAGGATCTTGTTTAGATTCTATGCTCGTTCTCTCTCTTAGTCCTCAATGTGGTTTATTTTCTTAAAGCTGACATAAAGGCATCACTTGCATTGCACTTCACTGCATAAACAGTGTGGCTCCCCTGATGTTTAAGCATACATGGGTGAACCATTGCCTTAGTGTGGTGCCAGTTTTAAAAATATATCACAATGTTGTATAAATTACAGAATGCAGCTCAACCAACAACAAATATGTTCAGTGACAGATATGTGGTTAAACAATACATATATTAAATAAAAGACAAAAAGAGATGTTCTCTGTTGGCAGAAACATGGCTTCAAAGGTGGTTCACCTCGAAACCCTATAGTAGCTAATTTATACATGGAGCAAAGTGGCAAGAAAGACACTGATCCGTACTGAGGGGAAGCTCAAGGTTAAAGCCAGAGACTCCCTGCCCGTGCTGGTCTTTGGCTTAATTTGGACAATGGTGACTCTTCCATAAGAGTTCATTCATTACTGAAAAGCCAAGGATCACTGCACCATTTCAACAGCTTGTTATCTGCTGCTTGTACTACATGAATAGCCCACTCGACTCCTAATGCCTGGCTCACACATACTGTAGAATATGTCACTAGATATTAGGCTGCCCCAACGGTTAGCGTGCCAAGTAGCTGCTGCCAGGCCCATACGTAGTAGATTGATTGTTCGACCTAGTACATTATTGATTTCTTTAGATTGATGATTGCCCTCTGCAGTCTAAGGTAACCAGTCAGAGAACTGCCATATCAAGACTTGCTCTGCTGTGCACTTACCCCTTGCAAACAATCCTGTAAACACTGCTGTTAACACTGCTGCAACACACCTGCTGCTCCACACCTGCGTCTAACTGTGGGTTTTGATTCTAGTTCCCAAACGATGCAATTATTGCCAGTTCAGTTGTCACTTTCAACACGTGTCACTGCTTCCGACACAACTATAACATTACAGCATTTCTACACTTTTCCCTGCCCAGTCACAGGCACACTTCAGGTATTCTCAACAATTAGCCCAAATCATGAGAAGTCTTCAGTACAGCAGTTCAGTAGGTTGTTTAACCTGGATTTGATGGTACCATGTGAGATGAGTCTACACATTGCAGCCATCCTATAACTCAACCATGTGCCTCTGGTAGATTATTTGCGGCCTGACTCCATGACAACACATGAGCACACACTATATTTAGTGGTAGTGGGGGACAAAACATCATCTCAAAACTGAGGAATTAAACAGCTATGGCAAGCAATTATACATTATATGCAAGTAAGTCAAGCAATGTAAATTTCACAAACCTGTTAAACAAACTAAGTGTAATACAAAGTGTGTCACACTGTTCTGAGACATCTGTGTTCCCATGAGAGTCTCTCAGTATGCAGCCTTGTCTCTTCTAGTTTGCTGAAATATCTAATATCTAACCTTTGATTAGAAGAATTAAACATCAAGACATGCTGTGAGAATCATGCAGGAAGTCACTATTATACGCATTACACACATTACACGCCAGTTCAGTCAGCCGGGAACATTTAAAGCTATGTGTCTTAATTGATGTCTAAAACCCATCTCAAAATAGATGAGCTTGGAAGTGCCTGCAGGAGATTTCCAGCAACATCATAGCAAGAATGTGATCCACAAGGATGCAAAAATAGATTTAACCCTCTAATTTTTGATAATTGGCAGCTATGAATGTCTGAGCTGTTGATAAATACAGCAATTAAAAATAAACCAATATTGGTGAATCTATAACAAAAAACAAAAAAATTCACAAACTTGTTTTTTAACAGTATCAAAGTCCAAATGTCTGTGAGAGCAATGACACCAAAACTATCCATGCGACTAAAATAGGTTGTAGCTTATATATGAAAGAAAATATACAGCTAGTCTATACACAACACATGCCCCTGTGTTGTATTAAAATTGACTTGTGTTGCTCCATAAAAGCATAAAAAAACACATTTTCTGACTTTTATAGTTTTTTTGTTTGTCTGGAGAAGGGATTTAGAACATTCTTATATTAAAGTGTCAAGCATTTCTTACTGATGTTTATGTCTTATGTGCCTTGGAACATTTCGCCCATTTCCCTTTCCCATACGAAACCTCTCCAGGCTCATTATTTAACCCTGTCTTATTACACAGGCAATTTCTGCATGATGCAAAGAAGCTTATCCGTGGATATTGTGGCGTCATTGTTTTTGACGTGACATTTGGTTAGAAATTAGATCAGATTTACAAAAAAGTGACAGATCATAATCTAAACTGGCATTTGGCATTTAAATTTCCATTTTTTCTAGGAAAATGATGTTTATAGCATGGTAGTACTGCCTGTATTAGGGCAGGTGCAGTGTATACTCTGTAATGTAATGTCCAGTTGCTAGAAAAAAATGCAACACAACACTGCCACTGTCAGGATAAGGAGAGTCACTGCAATGTCTTCGATGTGAAATTGTGACATTTTCGCTCTGTTTTTTCCCCCAGAATGGACAAACAGCACAGTCGGTGGCAGAAGGAGCCTCCCACCCAGACATAGTTGACCTTCTGAAGGCCCACGCTGAGACCTGAGCCTCTGACCCCTCATCTACCACAGACCTCCTCTGAGCCAGTCCGACCCTGTTTACTCCAAACCACTCCAGCTAGCCTACCCCCAAACTCTTCAATTTACAAGACCCTCTGCCCGTCAACAGAGAGGGAAAAGGTTGAATTAAGGAAACCAAACAAGACTCTGTATGACTCCTTGGATATGCTCTGTTTACCGTGGAACTACATATAAACCTCTTAGACTAGAGTGTCCAGCAATGTACACCCACATGTTTCTTCCAAATCTCTGCCAACATGCCCTGTGGGTGTTTATGGATATGCTGCATCAACCACTTAGTGGACAGACAACAAAGGGCGCTGGTCAGATAGATGATAAGACATTGCCATAGTAACAAGTGTGATTGACAGGATATTGCTTCAGGGACGGGTGAGAATATAAAGTGGATGAACAGATACTCTGACGAACTGCTGCTTTCTATCATCAACTAGCTCTTGAAGCAAAATACTAAGCACATGATCTACCTTTCAAATATACAATATTAAATATGACATCATTTCTATTTTTTCTTTTACGACATTGACATCATTCTTTTCATATTTGGACATAAGCCATTATTGAGAACATAGTATATGTAGAATGTTATTCTAACAGATTATAATCATATACAAACACAGAAAATGTATTTTCTACTGCACTTTTTTTATTGTGTTTGTGTACAGTAAATAGTCCTCTCAAATATAGATGTCCAGAAGAAACTATATATATATATAAATAAAAGTGCAAATTAGAAAATGATATAAAAGAACTTCTGGTCAAATTTCCCATCATTCATTAGATATTTTACATCATTTAATGTATTTTGTTTTTGCCATAGTAGTGATGTTTTTCACGTACAGGACATGGGTGATCATCATTTTTGAATTATTGAAAAACAGATGGTTTAATGAGAGATAAAATGTTTCTGTTGGACACAAAACAAATGATTTTTATAACCACAATATAACCAGACTGAAGAAAGACACAAGTCTTCTAACAAGAAGATTGTATTGTTCGGAAGTTGCTGCATGCCAATACACAGTTACTCCCCCTACTGGCTGTCTTATCGTACTAAACAACAGTATGTTGTAATACTGTCTGTTCTCATGATTAACATCTCTCTCCTTCAACGTCCCTTAGTTGAAATATAATGTATGTCTTGTTCGCCTGCTCGTTTCAAATCAATCATGTATGCAACTGCTACAAAATGCACAATGAATGTCAGGCTGGCTGTGATACATTCCAAGAAAAAATGTAGCAAGTCTAACCATACTGGCATGGATCATGGGACTAACCGAGCCATAGGCTGTCAGTGGATATATCAAACATAGGTATGAGTCTGGATATTTTTACCACGTTCAACAAAAAATATTTAGTTACTATGGAAAATCTTGATTACAAAGATCAGATCTGCCTGTCTTAAAGTTACTAGTTAACTTGTTCCTGCCTAAAGGAATTAATATTATAAAATGGTAAACTGAACAGATCTTTAAACTGAAAGTAAAGGGTTGCTTATGGCTTGCAGTCCTGAAAGAAGCAATATCAATGAAATACTACCTTTTCAATCAGACACTAGGTAGGGAGAGTGGGCTTCGGTCTAGCCTTAATCAGATGACCGTCCTACATTTTAGAGGTGAGATGTGTTTCAGGGAGTGTGGTCTTGTTTTTCCACAAACTTACACCCATATTCCTAAAGTATCTTAAAACAGGAATACTGGTCTGATAAAATGTTTACAACTTAACAGCTCCCCTTCAGTGGACCCAGCAGATATCATCCGTTACGGTTTACAGGAAACAAAGGGATCAATCATTTTCAGGCATCTAGAGGAGGGTTTTCACTTGACTGACTGGTGAACAAAACCGTACTTCATTTTTATAGGTCGGCATTTGAATTAAAGTTTTAAAAGGGTACTCCAGCTATTTTGTATTGCACCTCCAAACTGAGACAGTCTTAAAAAGAAAATGGTAAAAAATAGAAGCAGCAGAGGCCAAGATATCCAACTGTTTTCACAAGCTGAGTAGTACTCATGAGAACAAGCAAGCTGACCTAAATGTTTAAATTTGCTGTAGTGCCTCTTTAAATGGTGACTTGGGTTTGCTGGGGTTACTGAAGGCGGAATTTAAAGGGGAATACCACTCATATTAACAACTGCCAGTCAGAAAGTAAATCTACAGTGATTCTACAGCATTTGTTTCTTACTGACAACTCACACATCTCAGCTCTTATTGTTACTTTTAGAAAGCTTAACAACTTTCTTTCTGAGATGCAGTGTGATCTAACCACTGATCCTGCACCAGTATTCTCTCATTCCCAGACACTTTATTAATGTGGGTGCTAATATGGGACTGTATAGACTGACATGAAGATAGACCTATTATATATATATATATATTATATAAGTATCTTGATTATATAGTAGTATACACAGTGGCTGCATTTACTCAGCAACAATGGGAATTTTTCAACAGTGGCCTAATAGCCAGGTCATTATAATTTGTTGAGTCACAAAGTAGCACAGATTTTCCTTCAACAATGAGACTGCATTTACACAATATCAGAAACTCTGACTTTGAACTCTGTGCAGCACATCTGATCATCACTGGTTGTCTGTATATTAAGGGGATGGAAATTATAGTCTGTGTAGCTTCCCACATTTCAGACAGCTAAAGGATGATCTGATCTGTGCTGTGTGAAATATCTGGTATATCTGGTCTTCCGTGCCTGTGTATTAAGTCTTAAAATAAGTCACATCCATATGTTTAATCCAGTGTGACCCAGATGTAATAAGGTTTCATAACTGGCTTAACACCAAAGAACTGAAATCAAATCTGTTTCACAGGGGGTTAAGTATATAGTTGTATTGGTTTCTGTAAATTCAGCCAAATACATGTACATATAGTATTGTGAAAAATATATAACAAGTATTGTCTGACAGTTTGCTCTAAAAATTATATTAAGTATTTATTCCAAATGCTATATTTTTTACCATATATAGTATACTTATGTATGCATGGACAAATATTCCAGTGATTCTGTTGGAGGGGAATTTGGATGATTGGAAATTAAGCTGAGTGTTCCCTGATGATGTGATTATTCAGATTATCTGATTGGTCGGGTGGTATAGTATAGTAGTGGTATGTGTGATTTGACAAGGTTGTGGACTGTGTCATGTGCCCTTTAATGCTACCTTTGACATTTGTGGGGAAAATATGAAGCAGATTTGACACTGGCTTAAGCTATAAGGGTAATGTCTCCCTTGTTTAAATACTGAAAATCGAAGTGTATGTACATGACAGAGTCAAATGTAAAAACCTGTACCTCTAAAATATTCCTTGTACAATGGGCTTATATGTTACAGAGAACTACTTCTAAATAAATAAATATGAAGATTAAAATATTGAATCTTGTTTTCAATTATTTCCAACAGAAAACAGCAGTTACTGCAAAGATAACATGATGTAGTTTATTCACATCTGAAATGTCTATAAAAACAGATTCAAGCATTTTATGTATTTCCCAAATGATCATAACTGAAAATAAAGAGCTAAGTCAATGGTGTGTAGCTGTGAACCATATATTATACACACAATATATGGACAAAAGTTCCTTTCCTTTAAGCTAAACTGTTATTTTAACACAAAAACTCCATGTCAGATATGCAACTTGATACACAATATTTCCTACCTCAATGGCAATCTGTGCTGTGATGGTTATATCAGGTCAGTTCATTTTAGCATTACAGGGAGAAACAGAACCAAAAGGTTGCTCTGTAACAACAATATATTACCACAGTGCAGCTTCATCAAACAGTGTTTGAACAGAAACAGTAATATACCAAACAATATAAATGAATTAAAAATGTTGAAGGTGAGATTATGCAGTTAAAGACAAATACATCATAGATTATACTTAATAACTGAAATAGTTTTCTGAAACACATTCTACTGATATTCCCACCCAAAATAACTATTTTTCCAACAGATCTCTTTGGATGCATTGGCCTGTACTCCGACCGCATCAAATGGTGTAATGAAAAACAGTGACCAGCAGATGGTGGTATTACTGTGTGGTAAGAACGCTAACTCAGGGAGGACAACTGTCTCATTCTCCAAACATCTAGAAGTGCTAAGTCAGAGGCACCTGGCTTTGGTGATGATCTTGAATCATAAGGGTCAAGGTGGGGATGGTGTAGTCAGGCTTAAAGACGACTTTTGGATGAGGCAAAAAAGAAAAGTGCAATATTGCCTCTGAAATGTATTGGAAAGGAAATATGAATTCAATTAAATTTAATTAGACTTAACACACAGGTGCATATTAACATAAAAACAACAAAATACAACAGAGATATAAAATCATTGCAAGTCCAAAGGGAATAAGACACAGTGGACAAAGACAGTGTATCTTTGTGTCACTTTGTGTAGGCTCGGTTAAGGCCGTTATAATTGCATGAATAAAGTAGAACAAAATGAAAATACTCCAGTAGTAAGTACAGCATTCATGCAAATGTACCTATGTTCAAACACTGTCCTTATTTGAAGCTTGCAATATACACTAGTTAAAGGGTGCAGCAATATTAGCATAGCAATTGGAATAGTATGTGTCAGGGCAGTGCTTTACTTCTATTTAAATGGGTTTGTGTCCAGTCACTAAGATCAGCTGATTATCTTGATGGCACAAATGACAAAAGTTTCTGAATGAACGTAGAGTATGAGCATGAACACCATTTCAAGACATTAGTCTTCTCTAAAGCACTGAGTTCTCTACTTTCAGCCGTGGTAGCTAACATGATGGACAATTAATGCCAATCATTAGGTAACCTTGATCATTACACCATGTTAACTGCTTAATTTCCTTAGGGAGCACGTCTGTATGGAAACACCTGCTATCAATAGACTTTGTATCCTTCTTTCTCAAGTATTTCCTTTGCTCTGCTGGTTTCCTGTGTATATTGAGAACTCTGTTTTTTATCCAATTAATTTGAGCTCTAAATGTTCCCTGTGGTTTACTCAGTGACTGTCAGATGTGTCTGATTTTAAAGCAATGCGTGAGATTGTTTTATTTCTATTAATGAAGACACTAGCTTTGCACTCTTGTCACTTTTGTAGTAAAATAAAATGAAGTACAAGACTGTAGAGAGAAATAGAAAACCTAAATCACTCACTAACATGGCTTAACCAGGTATAAAAATGCTTAGTCTGATAGGTAATTTCAACATGATGAAATATTTTTAACTTTAAATTCTGTTTGTCTTTTGTTCCTTAATCATTCATACCAAAGTGTGAACACGGTAGATGCAGCTGTAAGACATTGGTTTATTGAGACAGTGAGCCAGTGGATCTGAACTGGACCAGCTAGTGTGTATTGTTAGTGTATAATTAGAAAATATCACCATGGCTTTCTATGGGTTACATCAAGTTCATTGCAGTTACTATTCTTAATAAACACACTAATTATGCATACTATATTTTACAATAATAAACTAAGGATTTGATGGATTAAAGCAGACTGGACATTTATTTTAACAGGAAACAGATGGTCGTTAATCACAACCAGAGAGGAGGAGAGTGATTTGCTCTTAACTGAAGTGGATGATGTGTTAGTGCTTTTTTTAAGTTGTTCTGGTTGCAGTAATTACATACACACTGTTGTGCTTGTGCACTCAAACATCTGGACACACAAACACATAGTGAGGCAATTTTGAATTTCCTTTTCCACACTAAGTATTTCCATACACTGAGGATAGTAGAAGAGAGGATAATGAGTAAAAATGATGTTGTTCTCTTCTCTTGAACTGCTGTTCGGAAGCCAAGGGATTGTAAAGATGAAGGCTTAACGGGCAGACTGCAAATCAGTGTGGTACTTCTGGGTCTGAACACCATCACCTATCCCAGCAGGCAGAATATTTAAT
>NW_023339674.1:6379478-6391938 GCF_004916995.1 Morone saxatilis | reverse complement strand
ATGCAAAAATAACATCTGCAGCACAAAAGGGTAAAATATTTGTTTTGGTGTTTTTGTGTAATTGCATCTTATACATTTTTATGTTCCTGTTGCTGGCTGCCTCTGACACCATTTATGAAGGGAATAAGCCCATCACAGGGAGTGAAGAGCGAGCCCATTACAGGCATCCACTTAATGTAGTGTATGGATGCCCTCAAACTCAACTCACACTGGGCTCCTGTGCCAGCCAATTACACTGATATACAGTGTTCATACTTGTGTACAAACTCTTGCATGCAACCACACACTGAGAGGCTGGTTTCTTATTGAAAATGTGAGTCTCTGTGCTTAACAGTAATCCCATCGTCATACAAGTAACTAAATACACACACACACACAGAGAGAGAGAAACAGGAAGAAGGAACAGAGATAACAATATAGAATGTACACACACAAACGCACTCTTACACACAAGTACTCCTAATCTGCATTGCAGATGTTTTTTGGGGCCTCTTTGTCTGCCAACACCAAGATGATGAGCCATCCTTGTTAGCATGGAGACTTTTAGCTGTAATTATCTGGTAATGGCACTTAGCCCATCAACTCCTCCTCTAGTGTGTTCCAGTGAGTGCACACATACTCACACACATATTCAGACACAAACACACATGCTGGCATACATCTATACAGACAGACACAAATACAGACACACATGGCCACACACACAGCTGGTCAGAAATCCTTAAATACAGACAAAGAGAATCTCACTCAGACAAAAACACACACACAAATACAGACAGGCAAACATTAATAACTACACACACAGTTCAACAGAAATCTGCGAATTTGAGGAAGATACACACAAATGCAGAAAACATATACACTGACAAACACAGACAGGCACACACAAACAAACACACATACAGTGTGCCATATCCCTGCTCCTCTGTCTGCCCTCATGGCTAATCTGTGCAACTTATTATCCAGGAGATAATAGGAACTGTCATCCATGAGGCAGAGGAAGGAGGGAGACAGAGGGGGAGAGAGGCAGCGGGGTGGCTGTGTGTTCACTGCATTTTTAAAGCAGAAAGAGACTTTACTGCATTAACTTTATGAGGCCAGATGTGGAAAATTAACCGATTTGGCTCCTTTCACAAAGTGGAAACACCTTATCACTGCAACAAAAGGTGCCACAAAGTGTTACAAAGGGAGGAGCAAAAGCGCTGATAGACGTAAAATGAAATGGACCAAGAGAGACAGAGAGAAGGGAAATGTCGGGAAAGAGCTGATGCAAATGGAAAGAACTGAAAAAGGTGGAGGGAGACTGAATGTTAATTTGCTTTTAACAATCACATTTTATTGCAATGGTTGTGGAACACTTCGGTTGTTCATTCTGTGAAACTGTTCGCACACAGGTTGCCATAAACCTTCATCTTCTCAGCAAAGCTCTCAGAGGCAACACGAAGGCAGAAAGGAAGGTAATGAGAGAGAGAGAGAGGGGGGAGTAATGGAAAAGAGAGGAGACAATAATAGAGAATGATTAAAAAGAATTTCTACAGCAAACATAAGCACAGACTCTGCTTTATGTCACTATGGTTTACTGAAAGTGCTGTGCCTCGAAAACAAAATGGCTGATTAATCTTTCTTGGATGAAAGAGCCAAGGAGATTGGCAGCCAGTTTGGGGTTTAGTGTGTTGCTGCACTCACAGTTTTGGTAGTAATAACATTAGTGTAGTGGGGGCCTCCAGCCAGCAGGGACGGCAGAGTATTAAACCTAACAGAGAGATGATGTTTATATATATATATATATCAAAATAGCATATGTCTTAACTTTAATAGTCCAAAACCAACTAAAAATAGACTGTATGGAAAAAGAGGACACAGTGTCCAGTGTCTAGTGATAGCAAGGCAACATTGTATCTGTACTTCCCCAGGCATATTTATACAGAATTGACACAGTTTATGCTGACTGGTGTTTTCTAATTTAGTTTAAAAAAGGAATCTGCATGTCATCTTGTGCTCCGAGAACAGCAACTAACCCACTAATATGGACTTGGTGGTGGTAATGAGGTTCTGAGGTTCTGAATCGAGAAAGCCTTGGCAGGTGCTGATTGTGAGAATATGCAGGATGGACACAGTTTTTGAAACATGATGCATCATTGATAAGATGTTGAATAAAACACTAAAGTTACCACCAAGTTACCTCAGCCCATATATGCTGATCCTGTATGTTAAAGATTTTTTCTTGCATGCACATATCCGCTGCAGCCCCTCCTGCTGACGTTACGTTCCTGTGCAGGAGTCATTTCTAATCTAGTGTAATATGAAGATATTGATTTAGAGAGTGCTTTAATTGGTTAGAGAGACGTCCCACTACTTGTGCCATTTGCAGTTATTAAAAAAGTTAAATATATTGCATACAAACTGCAAAAATATACTGCATGTTGTATATGTGGGTTTTGTTTGATTTGAGCAAATTGGCAGATTAAATAGATAAATTACTAACTTAGACTTAGATTTAAATAATTGCGTTTCAATCTATTGCTAAGTATAAAACCTTTTATAAAAACACAAGAACAAATTGAAATGTGCACCCAAAATTGTGCCACCAATTTTTGACATAACTGCTCTCTGGGGAGGAGGAGGTGAGCACACTGAGGTCAGCTCTGCTATTCTGAAATCATTTTCATAAGTAGAGTTGTCATTCCAGGCTCCCAAAATATTTTATTCATTTTTAAGTGACAGTTGGAGAGAGGAGATTTTCTGCACTCAACCACCTGGATGCCCTGCTAAATCCAAATGTTAACTAATAGAGTCCAACACCAGCGCCATTATTCAGGAGTGAGTGAGTGAGTGAGTGAGTGAGTGAGTGAGTGAGTGAGTGAGTGACTATATTAACCTATATAACTATATACAATTATTAGTTCAGTTTAGGAAAGGCATCCCTGAAAATTGATATTATGACCTCAGGAAAATGAGGTACAATTGTAGAAAATTCTAACAGACAGAAAATCCTGTTCAGTGCAGCAGCAATTCTTGGCTGCTTTACCTCGCTGCATACAGAGCTGCTGAATCAGTTTCACAAAATCAATTAATATCTTCACTTAGGGGCATCATTTTTTAACTTAAAGGAAGAATGAGGAGAAAGTCCCACCTATTAAGGCACTGGCTCACAGGCTGATATTAAATAAAAGAGGGAAAACCTGCCAAATCAAAACACAACTGCATTCATGTTTTTTAAAGCTAAAATTCAAGAAATCAGTGTTTCTAGCACACTGCTTTCATCAGGATGGCAGCCAACCATTATATAGTGTCAAAGACAGGTGTTTCAAATCAGAGTTCTCAAGGCAACTAATAAACCTGGACATAGAAACAGAGTCCATAGAGAGGCCATTAACCAGTGCTTGCTGTGGCCATGATGGTGGAGGCTAGTCTTGGCTATAAATGGCCTCTCTATGGACTCCTTCTATGTTTAGGTTGATTGCCCTGCAAAGTCTGATTTCAAACACCTGTCCTTGAGTCTACATGAGGTGACTGTTGAATTTGCAATTTCTATGGTTTTTATTTCGACCTCTTTTTCAACATGAACCACAGTCAAACATGGAGTAAATTATTCAGAGAAAAACAGTATAAATTCCTACACTGACTGTAGTTCCAAGAAAGTAGAAGACACATTATCTTAGTCTGAAAACATCTCACTCCACTTTTTTTCTGAAGGATAAAATAACACCTGTACAATATAATGCAATCCAGTATAATGTAATACAATCTAATATAGTACTACAATATCAAGTAATACAATAGGTGTTCAACTTATATCTTCGAGGAGATCAGAATGTAAAATCTTTGTTGAGGTGAGCTCAGAAGTGTTGATTCAACTCTATGATAATGCATCAGGTGATGGTTTGTGGTGTTATTGTGTTGTACTGCATTATATTTTATCTACTTATTTTTTCCAATGGAAAGTGATAAGCTAGTAGGGTGCTTCTGTTATTTACTGATCAAAAATAGTAGACATGCAATAGAGTGCAATCAAATACAATCGTAAGTGCTGCGGGGATGACTTTTTTGTTAGGCCAACTCGGAAGTTAGCATCACCCTGGTTCCTTCAATACAAAAATATAAATTTCAATTTGGATTATTGCAAAAAAATAAGCTCTGTGGCAAACAAAGGTTTATGATAGTTATACGTTTTCTTCAGCAAACTTCACAAGTTCACACCACTTTTTCTGATTTTTGAAGTGTGAATTAAATTGCCAGAAGGCTATAAACAAACTGCACCATGGTCGCATGAGTTCAACTTCCACCGCTTAACTTCCAACTCGTCATTAAAGCATGTAATTAAAATATGCAAGTTGGAAAGTCTGAATTAGAATAGTAAGTATAAACACAACAGCAAGACTCTGAAGGCAGACCAGTGAGCAGATAACTCTCCGTGTTTGGCGTGCTGATGTTTAATGTTACAGACAACCTCAGTCTCATTTAGCCACTTTTTTGTACATGTAAAAGCATCAAAATTCTCAGGTGGGGTATTTACTGACTGATCTTTCACATTGTAGAACGAAACGTGGCAATCTCTTAAACTTGTATTAACCACAGACCTTATTTCTAACATCTAACTAAACATGATCACAAATTAAAGCACCTGCTTACTTTGGGATTACATACATTTTATCTTTTAAAATTGACCTTGAAATGTGCTCTATCAGAACTTGGCATGGCTATGTCTATCAAAAGGTCTATAATTGAATCTGATGGATTAATGTACTTTAACTAGAAATGATCAAACCAGTGTAAAGAAAAAATCAAGCTTTAGATTCCAAATACTGACCCATCAGATTTGCAGCCTCAACACAAACATAGGATGGATGTTAAGTTGGAAGACACTTTTAATGCTTATTTCATAAACTTGCAGCAGAATGATATTTTCACAAACTGCACTGTCATGAATAATTATAATCATTTGAGAGAATTGTTTGTCTGTTTGAATGTACACAGTAGAGAGGGAAAGGCAAGATGAAAGTCAGAGAGAGCCTGAAATATGCTACAGTCTGCTCAGACACTGCAGTATGGAGCACAGCCCGTAACACCATAACCCTTTGATCTACCACGAGTCCTTCAGTTATCATGAATCTTCAATGAAACCATTGAGCTGCCTTGGCTTCTGTGATGCTCGGGGAGATGACAGCGCAGGGCACTGGCAGGGTTGAATCTTCAATGAAGAGCAACAGCAACCCTGGAACAATGGGCAGGCCAAAGAGCGCCCATATCCTCAGCCAAGTCTCCCCGCCGGCTCATCCGTCAAACCCCCAGTGAACTGTCACTCCTCTCAACTCACACACAGATCCCTTGTCTCCTGTTACTTTTTCCCACTTGCTTATACTGTCAGCCCATTTTACCCTGTCTCTTCAGTCCTGTTTCTCTTTCCCTTAACTCTTGTCTTCTTCTCTGGAGCACTGTGGACAAAGAGGAAACAAACCAGGCAGGGTGCTGGTGACATTTTCATCCATCATCAAAGAGACACAAATAGATTTTTTTTTCAGTGTCAATGTCAAAATCACCCATGTGACCTTGTGAAATCATTCACCCCAGTGTTTCTGGTGAATATAACCTTTGTTTGTAGTATAGTATTTTCTGTGTTAGACAATAAAAGTTATAGAACAAAGTATATTTGGAAGTTACTCGCCTAAAATGTTTCCCAAAAATTTGACTGGCTACATCAGCTCTAAGTTTGTTTCTAGTGTCCCTCCTGTGGCAATTCAAAATAAACCAGGAAAACCATGTAGGATTGTGAGAATATTCATGATTTTCCAAGTTCATGAAAACCCTCATAATGAAAAAGAAAAAAGAATCACAATAAACATATAAATAATACCTATACCTTGTTGCATGATGGAGATTTTAGGGACAGAGGTTGTAAAACACACTGGGAAACTGTTACATGTTAATGTTACAAAACTGCCACTGGTTTACCTTATTACCAAACTATATAACGTAATGTCAACACATTATATCCAAATGGCAGACATAACATAACTTTACATAAATCTTGCCTCATATGTACGGTCTAGACCTACTCTATTGAAAAATGTCCTGAGAGCACTTTTGTTATGAGTTGGTGCTGTATAGATTAAATTTATAATCATATCATAAAAATTTCTTGTTTAGCTGCAAAATAATTGAACAGAAGATTCAGGGTATTCGATATGTGAACAGGAGGAACCGGATCAAACCACCAATCTGGTAAGTGGACAACACACTCTCCCTCCTGAACCACAATCACCCCCTATATCCACAACTATGGGGTCTCCACAATGTTTATATGGTCAACAGTATTGTTCCTATGTTGCTTGTATTTTTCTTGGTAACGATAATTCACATGAACATTCAGTCAATCAAAAGCTTATGATGCTGTGATATTTGATTTTAGGAATTTGAAGGTACTAAATTCAATACTCTGTATTAATGATGAGCTAAAGTCCATGTTTTTTACCATGTAACAAGAAGGCAGCTTCCAGATGTAACACAGACAGACATGAAATAAAGTAACAGTACAAACTAAAGGTTGGACAGTTTTTATAAATTTAATATATCAATATATAGAGATATTTATCAACAGCTTGATTTCATAGAAACGTGAGTGAGACCATTTTGGCATACAGTACAGATATTCCATGTAAGTACAGAAGTTGCTAAGTGTTTAACTCCCCCCACCCCATCCCTCACCAACCCGCCAGTTAACCCCCCCATGCCCTCCCGCAGACACATAACACAGAAAAACAGAAAGAGTAAAAGTATACAGGAGCACAAAACAAGGCACCAATAAATTAAAATGATAACCCCTCTTTTTTTTTTAAACACACAACAAAATCTATTCAACAGAATTAAATACAGTATGAACACTAAAAATCTGCAATGCTGTTAAAAAGCAAAACAAAAACAAACGGAACAGACAGGAGAAAAATTAAAATAAAAACACTTTGGCAGATTATTAATTTTTAGTTACAATCAAGTAGTAAATAAATCCAGTGCTCTTGTGTACAAATAAATTCATATATAGTCTACACTCCTTTTCACCCCAGAGGTTTATGTACATCTTTTTTTACAGATACATTTAAAACATTATCAAAAAGTTTTTGCTGTATGAAAACGTATTTACAAGTCACGATTCAAAACCATTGGACTGTACCATTGGACCCCCCCATTTTTTATTTCCTCCCCTCCTAAGAACGTTATCTCTTTACACAGTGCAGAAGGCTTCTTGAAAAGTTTTGTGCAACAAACAGCGTAAAAAAATGCCTGTCGTATGGCTGTGGAATGGACAGAGCCCTGGATGGTTTTTGAGATTTCCTTGCAGGCAATGACACATCAGCAACATTTGGAGAAAATGCAGGTAGACAGTTTTGCAAAAAATTAGAGCCAATAGTTTCTTACATTTGCAGTGACTTTCTCCTACCTCAATCGCCGTTGAAGGAAAATGTCCAAATCTATTGTTATTTATCAAAATATTGCCAGTGTATATCATCATCCCAACCCATGAAAAAAGATTTACACACACATACTTCACAACTTCCCCATTGCTGTCTTATTCCCCCAACCTTCATTTTACACTGACTGGTAGAAAAATGTAGGCGACTGAACACTGCCCTTCAAGTAATCAAATGTCAAGAAGATCAAATATGAAACTGAGAACGGTATGATGAGGAGAGAGAGAGAGAGCAACAACTACAACTCACAGACTAACAGTCCAAAAAACACACGATAAGAAGAGGAACCAGTTAGTGAAGGAAAGTCACTGGGTCAAGAAGAGCTAATTGCTAGCCAAGTAGAGTCAGTGAGGGCTCCTTCCACAGTCCAAAACTGTAGCTGGTTTGGGGAGTTGGTGGTGGGGGGGCTGCTTCTCCTGGCTGAGCGTGCTTGTATGCCTGTTCGCTGATTCACGATCAGGAGGGCTCTTTTACAGCTCTGGGGGTTTCCTTATTACTTGTATGATTCCAGGTTATTTCCTCCAGTGTTTTTTTCCCCCATTCGTCCAGTGTGTGTGTGTGTCTGTCTACCCAAAGACTGATAGCCCTTGCCAAAGGAAAGATGTCGATGGCTAAGATGAAGATGGGAGGGTGAGAGAATGAGAGTGCACAGAGACAGCAATGCTGACTTTGCTCTTTAAACTAAGATTAAGTAGTGTAACAACCACAGAAAGACTTTAAGCCTCACAGCTGCATTGCTTTTGATACAGTGCTTGAGAAAGTGAAGTGGTGGAGAGATGTGAGTGATGTTAGAAAGCAGTCAGTGCATCCTGTTTAAAGCAGCATGGGTGAGACTGGAGACAACCATTAGAAGAGTGCAGAAAGGAAGGGAAGGGCGAGCGACAGGACAGTTAAAAACAGGGAGACCAAATCAGGAACGTTATAGCATACAATTAGATTGGATTATGGGTTATCATGGCTGTTAGAATTTGCTAAGATGAGCTACTAATTTAACATCTTTCTAATAAAATAAACCAGACAACCTTGTCATGGATGTTTTGACATACGTTAGTTTGACCTATTGTGATAGTAAACTGCTAGGCCTACACAACACAGGAATTTTATTGAGCATGTGAATATGTATCCAAAGTGTATGTTTTGCTCGAGAACCATGATTGTGTTGCACCAGCTGTTTGTAAAGTCTGTGTGTAAAGTCCTTCCAAAGTTTTATACGAACAACTAGCTGCTGCCGTGTGATTATTGATTGACTAAATTGGGTTTCACCATTAAAACATGAAGAGTTTCTTAACAAGTAAAGACTTAAGTAACTTTGGTATTTTTAAATATGTAGAAATATGTCTTTCAGAGTCAGCAGTATTCATACAATTTATAAAAAATGGAAATATCTAATTACACTAAGTTGACATTATACTAAGTAATGTATATTGTGTTATTTTGTTGTGAAATGTAATTTAAAAACTTCCAAGTTTACTGCACATCATTAAACAGCATTTTGATCTAGTGCCAATTAGACCTCTCAACCAAATCTCATTACCTCAACAATTGTTTGGGTTTACATCCTGTTTTAATATAGTGGTGTGTAAACTTACAAATAGCTGGTGCAACCGGTTCCCAATCTACTAGTACATTTTGGTTTAATGTTAAATATGTTTGTGCAAGATATTATGTTGCACATGCAACAATGCAGCAACTACTGAGTTAACACTTAAAGACTTCAAGTAAATAACAAAAAACTGACCTGGAGTGAGAAACAAACGTACCTCTACAACAATAACTGAATCACTGAACATATATGTACATAAACACACAATTAATTATTCTTCGACCTCTTCAGCATGAGGAAGAGTGCACAACTTGATCCTTGAAACTGCAGCCTGGTGTTTATGGAGCTGACTGATAGTAAAACTATGATTATGCTGCCATCAGAGCATCAATTAGCTCCTAAATGATTCCTGAAAATATGAACCAAGAATGCCCAGGAAGCATACTGTCAAAGCATGTCCTCTACAACCACTACAATTACTACCTACTATATGATGAATGACTAAAGCTCCTTTCTGGACTTTTTCAGTGTCCTTCAGTGGAGACGGCTGCCCTCAAGGTGGCCACAAAGTGGACCAACCAATCTGTCTTCACACTGTAGCAATAATAAGTTTTCTACAACGCCACGCTCAGTCACCTCAATAAATAAGCAATTTATACTCCTAACTGCAAACCCTCAGTATGGAACTCCATTAGACCTGCAGCAAACACGGACATAAAGAAAACTACAAGGAGTGCAGAGATGGCTGAGCCCAGGGTTCAATCCAGCAGTGGGTTTTTGGATTTATTTAATCTTAAATTCATAAAGATATCTGACTTGTGACATCTTTCTTGGCATCTTACAACATCCTCATCTTTCCTTTAGGACTTAGATATACATTTTTTATGAAAAAGTATGAAACTGTAAGAATTCATAACAGTTGTCAGCTGTGTCAATGTACCTGTTTCATACAGGTCAATCCTAAATTCTACCAAAAAAACACTGCAGGAAGCCACCAAGCCAGTCCAGGATCACGCTGAGCTGAGATACACTCTTCCCCACCATGTAATGCATTTTATTTTACTTCATTGGTACAAAGTTAAGATTAAGGGAGATGGCCTCCCCCTTGTGTTCGATCCTCCTTCGTTAGATAGACGTAGGGGAGTGCAGTGCTGGAGAGGACTACAATTTACTTGTCTGGCATGCCACTTGTCACATACAGTTCATACAAATCCCCCACTGTGCACCATAAACTGAGAGTGCCATCCATTTGAGGGAGGTGAGCGGAGTGAGTGTCAGAACACTTCAACACAACATCAGCAGAAATCCAGCAAAATAAATGGCCCACTATTCATCTTCCGAGCATAAACCTGTTTGCATACAGTTTAGTGTAAATCCTGGCAGACATTTCCTGCCTACCTTTGTCTTTGTGGTTCTTTCTTCCTCCCCCGTGGTTAGCCGAGCATCTATACTGAGAAAACTTTTCCAGGAAACAGTGAGAACCATGAATAATAACTACCATTAATCAACTGTTAGTTTGTACGCACATACTGTCTTTATAGTTAGATGAATACATATGCTGAGCCTGTACGGAGCCACTATTGGAAGACTTCTTGAATTCTTTTTTTCTTGTTATTCAGTCATATATTTAAGGTTTATTAAACATCCGAGGATGTGACGGACAAAAGCAACATTGTTCAAATTTGTTATTCAATGGAAGACCAGTGTTGTATGTATAGTTTGGACAATGTAAAACACCTTATATATCTTATAATGCATTATAAGTATGCTTAACACCTTCAAAAGGCCCTTTACTGGGACTAAATGATGTCCAGAGTAGGAATAATTTGCCATAACTACTTGTAACAGCTATCACGTTAACTTGTGATGACAGCTTCTAGAAATTCACTATTACAACACATTGTAAGCAATTATTGCAATAGTCACTGAGCATGAATTCCATCTGATTCAATGGACTGGAAGCATGTCTGTGGCAAGCCAATGGAAGATCAGCTCTTTACGCTGGTTTACACGCTTCTTCTCTATCCAGCTTTCAAATCAAATCAGTGCTCGGCTCAGTCAGCCTCGGCGTATTACTCATCTGCCCATACAAAACAGGGCCACTAACACGCTCTGCAGTCAGTGACAGCAGAAAGTCATTCCAAATGAGGGCTCATTTTTTGCAGTTTTGCATCAAGAAAACACTTTGTTAAAAAGTGGGGACTAAAGACGGAGAAGTTGTCAAGCTAAAAACAACCACAAGCAGTGCTGTGAAGCCACTGACACACTGGGATTGATGTTTATTGTGTGCTCAAGTTCAGCCACTATTATCTGTGTTTGGCAGCAGTTGAAAACCATTTTCATATCTCAAAACAGTTACAAGAAGGTGTTTTATAACACTCTGCTATCTGAATATGAAGATTTATCTCCAAAATATTAATGCAGCAGACACAAAGACAAACAACGTGTGAGTCCTAACACCCAGCGCAAATGAACAAACAATCCCAAGTTCATTATCGACTGTAGGCACACCGTTGAGAGGATTACCCATAATCCTTTGCTTTTTCTACCCTGATGCTTTTTGCCTTGAGGCACTACCCTCTGGTGGCACAAATCGTGCTATTCCCCTCAAAAAAAGCACCCTGCCTTACTATTTCACCCCAAAATCACCTCCAAAGATGCAGACAACCCCATCATATTTTTCTGTCTCCTTTCCCCTTGGCTATATTTAGCATTGACTGCCTACATATAGCATGTCAAGGGGCAAATCTGAGAGGCTGGGTGAGAGAAAGGATGACATCTACTCAAGATGTAAAGGGAACTATGTCCTTGCCTAGAACTGTATATCCTTGCAGACTTGAACAAATCTGCCTTTAGAGATGCTGATTACATATTTACAACAGCAAACACATACAAATAAATAAATTGTCATAATATCAATTAAAAATAATGCATGCCAGCTTTTCGCCTTGTACGGTGGCCAGACAGCCTTCTATTTACAATGTGCACTGAGACGGCCAAATGAGGTTAGTTTGAACAAAATCATCAAGCAGCATTTTACACACCACTACAGCTAACAAGAGGCAGAGAGAAGAGAGGAGTAAAGCAGAGACTACAGACAAACTAGCACTAAGGGAAGTAGTAGTGGCTAGTAGTGGTAGTAATGTTACTCCAGTGGAGAAAGGAGGAGAGGAAGGGGGATATACAAGATGTACATGTCATCCCTGCTCCTTAAAAGTGGAGGCAAAATGAGGACTCCTTCTCTTTCTTGTCTGCGTTGTACTGGCCTCATTGTAGTGGTGTAGAGGCTGTGGTGAGAGGAGGGGCCAGGATGGAATTGGGAGGGGGGGCAGGATGTATCCCCCCCCTCAGGGATAGCCATCATCCTCCAGACTCAGTGCCACGCGCTGCAAACAGCAGATAAAAAAACTGTTACCCCAGAAGGCTGGTGAAGGAGGGAGAGAGAGAGAGA
>NW_023339674.1:6351388-6379378 GCF_004916995.1 Morone saxatilis | reverse complement strand
ATGAGAGAGAGAGACAGAGAGACAGAGACAGAGAGACAGAGAGAGAGAGAGAGAGAGGAGAGAGAGAACAGAAAAAGAAAAAGCAGCATGATGGACAGAGAACAAAGAACAAAAGCAGGAGAAAAAGAGGGATTCAAGTCTAGATGGCACCCAGAAAAGAAAAGAAATGGCAGGTTCATATAGAATCCATTCTCCTGCTCCTTCCTTCCTTCTTCTACTTCTAGTCCTCACTTCTCCAACCTCTCCCTGACCTTCCTCTGCTCCTCTTTCCAATTCCCCCTTGTTCATTCCCCCATTCACTGGCTGCTCTTATGTGAGGAATGCCGGATGCTTGCCTACGGCTGAAAATGTCTGGCCCACATAATGTCAACCTGATTTCTCTGGCTGTCTGAGTTGCCACATTGCCACGGAAGAAAGGAAAGGAGAGGAGAGGAAAGGAGGAGGAAAACATGTAAAAAAAAAAGTAAAGACAATAAAAGAGATTTGGACATATGTGTAGTAAAACTGGGAGACAAGAGAGAGACAGTATAGTTCCCTTTCTGTAGCCCTTCACTGCGGGTGGTTGGTAATTCGACCTTGAATCTTAATATGACTCAGTCGTGCACCTGTTTAGTGTGTGTGTGAGTGTGTGTCTCCAGCCTGTCATCATGCCAGTGATACCCAGAATTCCTTGCCTCCTTTCTCTCCGGAGCAACACAAAGAAATCTGTGTTACCATGCCAACCGATCAAAGCGCTAGACACCCACCCCCCATAATCCTTTTTGGCTGCCCTTCCCTGCATGCCTTACATAAAAAACAACAAATATATTCAATATATGTCCTGATGACACCATTTTTAGACGTTTAAGTGAATTTGAGTGCACAGCTGCATTTGTTTCTGCAGGTTTTAGAAAACGCAGCTTCATTTTCAGTAAGTGAGTCTCAAAAATGCATCTGCATCAATGGAAAATCAACAGGGTAGTCTGCAACTGATGAAATGTGGAGATTAATGGTTTCTGCAACTGCACTCAATACAGAATATGAGAAATTCTATTTTGGACTGTCCTTGCTTCTGATTTGTGCTCCCCTTTTTATCAGTCATGTCTCATTTACAGTGTAATGAAAACATAAAATTCTCATAGGGTATATATCATGATGTTACTATCCACTCTAAAAATCTAATTTTTATTTGCAGAATGGTTTAGTCCTGTGCTCTCCTGTCCTTTCAGTGAGCTTTCAGAGGTGACTATATAGCTAGTCCTCTTTCTCTTTAAAGGCATCGCAACACTAAAAACATTTTTGTCCTACTAATAAACAGATGCCGCTGCAGGGCGTCCCTCATTATGTATCTCTCTTCCATATATACTGCATCAAGACAGCAGTCATTTTTAAGCCTCAGTACCCCTCTAATTTCTGGATGACCCTTTGTTATCATTTTTAGCAGCAAACATAACAATGAAACATCCAGAAAATTCCTCTCTAACAAGGATGTTACCTTGTGGCACATATTTTCTTCTGTTGTCTCCATGTTGAAAGAAAGAGTAACTTTTGCATCGGCTGCTTCGTGTTAGGAGTTTTGTTGGGAAACGGGAGCTTTATAAGAAACATATGTCTCCCAGTAACAAAACAAATGCTTCAACGACCAGAAAAACTAGCGCAATGTACAAATAAATGGTATGGCAAGTTGGCAACAAGGATTTAATGTTAAACAAATGTACTGTATGGTTATGGTCATGAAGGTGAAATAAATGTGAATATCATGTACTGGTGAAGGGCTTATGTGTGTGTATGATTACTTCAGTGATTTCTGAAAGAATTATGTGAGAATGTGGGCATGTGCATGTGCAAGCCTGTCCTTTCTTTCCAGGCCTACATGTACAACAAACGGGCTTTTCCAAACCCCTGCGCATACTCTCATATCCCAAATATTCCAAATTCCTTCCTTCCTTTCCTCTGCAGCTTCTCTCATTTTCCGCTGGAGAGCATTGGGGCCCCTGAGTACCAGTGAGAGTTGCTGTCTGTGATGCCACCCCCTAGAGGAAGCGCTATGAATGGCTGACTGTGGCTGCCACTCACTGCTGGGTACACGTGGCCGATGGACTCGCTGTGTCGCCCGATGTGAATTTCGTCGTCGTCATCCTCCGTGGTTTTGCGGTACACTGGGTTGTCGAAGTTCATGCTCTTGGTGTTCTTGCGCCGCCAGTTGCGCCAAACCAGGTATCCGCCAGTGCAGAGTAATCCGATGACCACTGTGGCAAGGATAGGGACTGCATGTGTTTAACACACACACAACAACAACACACGGCGGGAGCGTTAACACAGCCCAGGGGACACAGAGCGGCGCTTTAAGCACTCACACACACAAACACACCTTGCATACTTTTCTTAATCTACTGAGGGCTCATTATTTTCTTAATCTTTATTTTTTTAAATCGTCTTTAATGGAATGATCAAAGTTTTTTTTTAATTTATTTTATTTTATTTTATTAGGTTGCAATGTACCTTTTACCTCTATCGGGCTAATCTACTTGTTTCCCTTTAAAAGCAATAAAAAAGTTGTTAGGTGCAACAGTCAAAAAGCAAAAGAAGCAACATTGTTATAAAAAACCTGGAGAATTCATTGGTGTTGTTTGTTCTTTAAAACATTTGAAAATGTGATTACAATATCCATCCTGTACATCCACCTGCTATTTAAAAAACAGAAAATAATGAGCCTTCAAACTGTATATATATACTATATACATATTCTATTACATTCCATCTCAGTCTCCACAATGATCAAATACACACAAACTTGAATGCACATGCACAATTTGCAACAATGAATGCCTGCATGGACCATCACACACACACACACACACTGTTCTATAAACTCCACACCCAAGAGACAAGTGCACACACACACAAACACACACGCATACATAATACATGCATACACAAAGACTGAAGCACGGAGACTTTTCTATTAAATCTTGTAAAATTAAGGTCCTGAAGCCAGTGATTAGGGTTTCGGGGAGTTTTGAAAAAAAGACCAGCAAGGTTGCTTAACTGTCATCACCGTATTATTCTTATGCTACATTTGGGCTATGATTTATAATTTTGCACTAGCCTTGGCAAAGAAATTAAACACTATCTGCAGACAGCCTGACTCTGACTGAGTTTTTGGATGGGGTTATGAGACGAGACTCGACAGGGGAAGAAGAAGAGGGAAGGAGAGAGTGAAAGGGGGATTGGAGGATTTGAGATAAGCTCTGTTTCTCTCCGCTCATTATCATATCAGCATGGCTGCCTAACTGCCCTGTAGGACCTGTGTGTGCATAGTGCATGTATATGTAACAGCCAAATCAGACGTGTGTCAATGAGGAGAGATAAAACAAGTGTGTGTGGGTGTGTATTTTTGTGTGTATGCTCACATCCATATATGTGTCTGCATCCCCTGCGGAAGCCCCATCTAATTGCTCTTTTGTTGGATAGGCACTCGAGATCCCTGTGTGACTGGGCTGGAAACCCCAGATCCTCCTTTGTTCTTCTCTAAATGCTCACTGGTTAAAAAAAAAAACATCAGCTTTTGTCTCATTTAGAAAATTTCACTCCAATTAGAGAGTGGCATAACAGCCTGACTTTGGCTAAATACTGATAATCATTGTCGGGCTGTTTCCCCTTGTGGAGCCGTGGGTGGGCGTGGTGCATTAGTGGATGTGAGTGGAGAACTGGGGTGCAGAAATCCGGCCCTGGTGGACCTCCAACAGTAATTAATGTGTCAAAGCTGCCAAAAAATGCAGAATGGGGGAGTTTATGGCAGCAATGAATGGCAGAAGGACATAATGGGGGTTGGAGTGGAAAGGGTTAACAGTCTCTGGGGTTGTTTTTAATGAGCTGATATCTCAATCGTCGAGAATGAAAAGAGAAAAAAACTGCTATACAATGTTTTAGAGCTCCCATAATTGATCAAAGTATTCAATATTAGGGATGAAAGAGATCTCAATTAGCGACATATGCTGCTACTATAAGGTCATTTGCACATGCAGCTGATTTAGTTAGTTAGGTTATGCATGAAAGTATTAAATATTTCCATAAAATTTGATTTTAATTTTAATGAAAGCTAATACAATAGATTCACTTTACTAAGCTGGTTTGACTGTAAGAACTTGCATTCTCTTTGAAGGCCTACCTTATATTAATTGTATGGTAGTTTGGTGGCCTAGTGTTTTTTATACCCTAACAATATATTATTTGACCTGGGAAATTATGTTTTTGGCCTGAAACAGTGGAGATTTTGACCTGGGAAATATACATTTTATCTCATTAAGCCTTCTTTCAGTTTTTTTATATTTCCTACCATTCAAAAACTGATTCCAGCAACTGTGTGAGCCACTTTTAGTCCACTGGGTCAGACAAATAGGTCAGAGCAATGGATTGATTTCAGTGTGGGCAATATTGTATGATCGGAGTGGGAACATGAGCTTAATGTTATAACAGCTGGTCAAATGTGATGACAAAACATGAACTGAATTTCCCATTTACTCAAATCTCTTTAATAATGACATAATGTGCACATTGCAAAGGCCTGGCCATCACTGACAAGCTTACTGGCCAATAATGGCTTTTTCTAGCCGTAGGCCAGGATGCTATTGTTGGATAATACCTCAGCTCAGTACATTTTCTCAATTACTAAACTGTTATTTTGTGCTCAAGCATCGCTGCTGAGGCTGACATCGGACTTGCACGTTCAAAAGACACAAATTGTTATCTAAAACATACTCATTTTAATCAGTCAGGTGGGCGTACAAACACTCTAAAACCCAGTCACTCACACACAAGTCCACACTCCGCCAGACATATAAAATACCACATCCACACACAACATGCAGGACTTGAGCGACAAGCTGAGACGGAGAAGCAAGGAGGGAGAAGCAGGCGGGCAAAAAGCAACACAGCGAGAAAGTCAAGAGTACTCACCAATAGGAATGACTATCCCCAGAACAGCTACTGTGATGTTGTTACCTATGAGGTAGTGATCACTCGCAGCTGAGATGAAGAAAAGAAAAAAAGAGAGAAAGAAAAATAAAACTAAATAAAAAGTTGTGTTCCAAAACACCTTCCCCTAAGGCCTTGCTAGAGAGAAACAAAAAGCTTGAAGCATTGTGCTGGAAACAACTTATTTGCATAATATACGGGCAGAGAATCCATCTGATTTTACTTTGGACTGCATGTGTAAATGAAATGCTGGTGAATGCAGGATGACATAAAAATGCAATGAGATGCATTTTAATACAAGAGGAGACACATGCAATTTCAGGGAGTAATGCATCAAATTTTTTACTAATACAATTCAAAAAACAAATTTGGATTTAGGACGCAATACATCTTTCACTGGAGGTTTGAAACAAACTCCAGGTGATCTTGAGAGTGAAAATAAACACATGACACTGTGTTGCAAGTCATTCTTTATCTTCTTGCTTTGTATCCGTACTCCCCTTCAACTCTCACCCCAACAGGTCGGTGTGGAGCTTGACATTAATCCTGCTCCCAACCCTCCTATTAGCAGCATGTTAGCCATTAGACAAAGTGTGATCAGATGGGTATAATGAAGTCTAGTGAGGAAGATTAACAGAAGAGATCACAGCGCTGGCCCTGCATACTGATTGGCTCATTCTTGAAAGAGACTCTGTGTAGTTGTAAGCACGTAAAAAAGCACAGATGGGAGGTGACGGATGGGACATACAATTATGACATATTTTCTCTCATAAAAGCAATAAAAGCCGTACGATGAATGCACACACACGCACACAAATGGCACTTTAACATAAAGAGGCACAGCAGGTGATATGACTTCAGAATGAGCAGTGAGGCGCCTGAATCCTGATTCAGCAGAAGTGAATTTGGCTTTTCTTAAAGGATGAGTAATGTCCAATGAGTCTTAAGAATCTAAAGGGCGGATTAATAGAATCTTATTGAAGCAGCGGTTATGAAAGAAGCAGTCCTGGAAAGTGAAGTCAAAGAGAGAGTGAGAGAGAAAGTGAGAAAATTTCTCAGTTTCATTAAGATTATTATTGCTGAAGGGATTTTGAGTTCAAAGAGAATTAGCTGTTGTCTGCCTCCATTAAAACCTCCCTACTTACATCCCTATATTGTCATACAGTCTCCTATACATATAACCCTATCATCGTATAGGTCACCTAAGGTATACACGGTAGATAATATTAAAGTCAATATGTAGGAATATTAACTGCATACACTGAGCCAAAGCTTAAGGAAGATTTGTATCATTCTGAATGTCTTTGTAAGTCAAAGGGAAAACCCATTTGAAAGCAGTCCTTACAGTTGGGGTGGCCAAAATTAAAGGACAGGTACACATTTCTCCAAGTGCCCATACATTGAAATGGTTTTGCTTGCTGTAATCAAAAACTCTGAAAGATATTTTGATTTGTTTAACTGAGTGACTGCAGAAGCCTCATATTAACTTCAGATAGAGTTTATTGCATTTATTTTCACACTGAATAAGGACTGTGGATTTTGTCACCCATCACTTACATTGAAAGTGCTTTATAAAGAAGTCTCTTTGGAGACAGTATGAACAAGCAAAACCTGTCTGTTTAACAGCAAGACAGCAGACTGATCAATCATTACTGCCATCAAGAGTGAAGGTTCATATTTGTAAGAGCATATGAGCTTTGCGTACCAGCTGTGGTTTATCTTTTATTCCTGAAACTCCTGGTTCTTCCTCGCTCCACCACGCCAGCCACAGTGCCGCACATGTGTAACAGCTGATGCTGGCAAACTTGACAGTGTGCACTGAGTTGAAAATTATAACACATGGCCCGTGGGTTTGGAGACGCGTCTTGTTCATGCCCCATTTTCTCATCCGTGTCTGCTCCACCTCTCATCTGGAGCACTTGTGTTGTGGTGAGGAGGCTGACAACTTCAGAGACTAGAGAAAACATGTTCCTGCTTCTTAGTAACTCTGAAAAGCTCAGGCCCCCAAAGTGATGAGACTCACTGTAGCAGCCATTCTCTTTAATTTCCAGAAAATCACTTTCTCTCCTACCTCTCTTCCATCCATTTTCTTATCCTTGTAAATGCTGTTTTCCCTCCCAACCGTGTGTCATTTTATAACTCCCATCCTCCCTGTTCAAGTGCTGTCATATTCCTTTTTGTGCTTTCTTCATTCTTTTTCCTCTATGGCCTCTTTATTGTCTCTCACCGTATCTTTTCATTTAACAAGTTTTACTCCTCGCTCTTCTTCCTCATTCATCTCCCTGTCCCACCTATGCCTCTAATTCTTCCTTTTCCTCCAACTCTCACACCCACTTTCATCATCCTTTTCTCCTTTCCCTCTGTATTTTTAAACATCAGCCCTTACTCTCCTGGTTCCTCAATATAATGAGAAATGTCTCAGATCTCAAAATCTGAGTTCAAACCCTACAGCAGCTTGCAATCTTTCTAACCCTCCTTGCTTTTTTTTTTAACTTCCTTCTACTTCTTCTGTTCTATCTTTTATTATCTGCTGAACAGTAGGCCATTCAAGCATCAGAAATTACGTAAAGTTCTTCTAGTGTGTACGTAACTGCATGAATCCATTGAGTATTTGACATTGTTTTACTGTAACTGGTCTGAAAAGGGGGATGCAATAGCAGAACATACAGAAACTCTGAATGTGAAAGAGTCAGTACTTAAAAGAGAAATTTATTTGGACTTGGATTTATTTATTTGGACTTGGATTTATTTATTTGGTGATTTTTTTCTAACTCTCTACAGGAACAAATGACTTGAAATAGTTACAGCATTCTGACAGTTACCACTATTTCATGTTAATGTCTCTATGTAGCAATGGCCACAAAGAAAGTCGAAAAGAACAGACTTCTGCAACAAAATCACACCATGTGGTGTGCAGCACAGTGGTTTATCAATTTTGCTTCGCGGTACTATCAAGGATTGTTCTCGGCTACCAAATACAATTTAAGTCTTAGCGTGGCTTTGTAAACTATTGTTAGTGCCGTTATATTCTGCTGTCATTGTTTGTCTGGGCAACAAATTGTAAAGCAGAATTTTTCTGGTGTGCCAGTTAAGCTTGATTGTTGCAGAGAAGGCTGCCAGTTTTGGAGAGCGAGGGTGAAAGAGAGGAGGAGAGTGAAAGACAAAGAGAGTAAGAAATGCTGTCAGAAAGTAAGGATGAGTGATGAGAGGTGGCAGGTGAGAATGGAGCGGACTGTCGTTTGTTAGCTCTGACAGCTCTGTTACACACTGCTCATGAGGGACCTACAACAAGCAGACCAAGAGATACACTACTGAGTGTGTGTATGTGTGTGTGCCAGATAGAAAAGCAGGGATAGGGAAAGAGGACAGTAGATAGACAGATGGTCAGACAAGAAGGCGAAGGGGGAGAGAAGCAAGAGAGAGGAGGGAAGCTGATGTAAGTAGTGGCTTTCAGCTCCCCGCTGCTTTAATGGCAGGTGGTAGCGGCAGTGATAACACCGGAGTATTACACTCACAGCACACACACACAGTATGCATACACCCACTTCACACAAACTCACATTCCTGTGTACAAACCCTGCTCACCACGAGCCTTACCTCTGTGGGAGAGGTTGCCGTTGCTCTCTCTCTGAATGCTGTTGGGGGCCACTGGGCCCAATAGGGGTGTGTGTGTGGAAGTGGATGTCTGAGTTGTGCTGCTGAAACTGGTCGTCTCTGTACTTGTAGCAGCGGGGGTCCGGGGCTGCTCAGTAGAGGTGCTCCTGGGGGTCTGAGGATGTGCTGGCGTCATCAGACGTCTGGTGGTGGGCCTGAGTGTCGTAGCAGCAGAGGTGGTAGTGGTGCTTGTGGTCGTTGTGGTAGGGGGTGTTGTGGTGGTGGTAACAGTTGTGCTAGTTGGTGTAGTGCTTGTAGTGGTTGTGGTGGGAGTTGTGGTGGTGGTGGTCGGAGCAGCTGTTGTAGTTGTTCTGGGTCGAACTGCACAAGAGAAACAAGACAATAATCATTAGCATCTGGGATTTTACTTGAAGATGCCAGCTGGCGAGTACGTCGACTAGAATTGTAGTATTTTGGGCATCAATATACAGCACGTAGATTATAAAGTTAAAACAAGCTCCAAACTCCCCAGAGCTTTAAATAGCTGAGTTAAAATAATGATCACATATATTGGAAGCTAAGTAAACGGATGTTCAAAGCAGTCAACTTTGTTAAGCTTAGAATCATTCATTTGGATAATAGACATTTTAGAACAAGAACAATGTTGTATCATGCAATTCAGAAAAATATAATAGTGAATATTTTCCCTGCCCTAGTTTTCAATACCAAAATGTGGATGGATGACAAACATGGTAATGAACCTCTGCTTCGTATTAGAAGGGTATATCAGGTATGCTTTATCCACCTTTTGTTTATTTAACAGCGACAGTTAAGCAATGACACAGATATAATGTATATAGGGTGTCTAGCTCAAGCTAACTGGCTTTTTATTATTATTATTAAAGCCCTTCCCCCTACCTCCCTCTCTCCTTTTCTCTCTCTCTCTCTAAACCCAATCGGTGGAGGCAGACAGCCGCCCACCTAGAGCCGGGGTCTGTTTGAGATTTCTGCCTCTTAACAGGAAGTTCTTCCTTACCACTGTTGCCAAGTGCTTGCTCATGTGGGAAATGTTGGGTCCCTTTAAATTTTATTTTATAAGGATAAGACCTGCTCTCTATGAAAAGTGTCCTGAGATAACTTCTGTTATGATTTAATGCTATACAAATACAGTGAATAGAATTTTTTTTATCATCTCCAGCTCTGTCTCTGATCCATTTTTTGTTTATCCATATTGCATAAACCACATATAAACAGGCCACCTTTGATATACCTTTCTGCTTGCATTATCACACAACCACATGACAGTAGAAAAAGCGATTTGATTGGGAATTTCCAAAACATTTCATGGTTGCTGCAAAACTGATAAGGTATTGCTCCAAAAGACATAAAGCAGAGAGCAAGAGGAACATAATGTAAAGGGGCCATTTTATCAAGGCTTAATAAGTGCTCAGCAGAAATACTTGTACTGCATTAGGAAGTCAAAAAATTGTGAGTGGTCTCTCTCTCTATTCATGCTCAGGGGCCATGTTTTCCCCCCCATCCTTTCTCAGAGGGATTCTCAGAATGGTAGCCTACATACATCATCATCTCTTTCTCCCTTTTCTCTATGTCAGCTCCTTTCTCCTCACCTGTGCAAACAAGAGCTGCAACAACCGAGCGGGTTCATTAAGGATAACAACTTAACAAATGTGAAATGTGGCGACGGTAGAGGCTGGGAACTGGCTGAGCGGTGAAGTAAGGTCAGGGAAATAATGGAGGTGTGCTGGGAACACAGGCAAGCTAGGAGAATCCCTGACCCACTTCCCAAGATAGTGTTACAGTCAGCACAGGTATCAAATTCTCTGAAGGAGTTTGCTTTTGAATCAATCATAATTAATACAATAAGATACAAACATTTTGAATTGTTGAAGGCTGATACTAGTGATAAAAGCTGCAATAGTCAATAGGCTATTTTGTTATTTGAGACAAATAATGGTTACAAATATAAAAGCTATATTGTGTATAAGAGCAGATTATTTCCCCACTAGCAAGCAACACACTTCATATGCATAACTGTTATTGTATTTAATACACACATATACTGTATATATTTTACTTAGAATTTTAAAAGGATTCAGTGGATCTCGTCAAATATTACATTTTTACATGTGGGAATACCAGTATGGTAAGCTATAGGTTTTAGATCTAAAACCTATTATGAAATGAGTTTGACTTGGTCTTGCTGTGGTGAGAGAAGAACCTAAATTAAATTTGACAAGACAGCCCAAGTTTCAAGTCATCATATATAACCAAAAAATAACCCTTTTAGTATTTCCTATTTCCTATATCCTAGTCTATAATGACATGAGATGTTTCCCATAGCGATCCATGTGTATGGTAGGATTCCACCAATGTACTGAATAGTTTAAAGTGGAACATTTATTTAAAGATATGTATAAATACTTAATAATGAGGTGGACTGCTTTTCACTCAGAGTGAAACCAGTTTAATATCCTTATGGCCTCACACGTAGCCTTCGCGTGACATTCCTCGGCACAATCCCTTTAATTAAGTGTGCTCCTGGACTCTGTGATTTATAGGTTTCATAGTGTGACCGACTTACCTACAGCACAGCGCCTCATGTCTGGTCCCAGCTCCATGCCATCAGGGCAGGCACAGGTGTACTTGGGAGAGTGGTCTGTAATCTGGGGGGCCTTAAGACAGAGGTACTCACACCCGCCGTTGGGCAGACTACCCATGTTACAGGTATCGGGGGCTTGAGGGACACAAGCAGAAATGAAGAGAATCAAAAAGGGTTTGGGTAAATATGAGTTTGCACATTTTCCTTTACAAAAATTCAGAAACTTTCACTGAGGACTTTTATCAAAATGTGGTGCTTTCTCCAAATGTTCTGTAAATTGAAATCTCATGTCAGTGCCAGGGTGATGAGCACAGAGGTTTACGTGTACCGAAGACCAGAATAGTTAATAAGAAAAGGCTATTAAGAATTGAAGACAGAGTCCCAGTTTTGGGTCTTGGTCAGCATCAAAAGCATCAAAGTAAATGTGAACTGAAGCTAGTGGTAAGAAGAATCTAAGCCCCTGTACAAAAGTTAAAAAATTCTAGTTGACCTAGCAAAACATGTTGGCATGTGTAATGGCTTAATAATTATTTTTCTTCATTTTGTTTTTTGGATGGATATTATACTTGTGCTTGTAGGGGGTAAATCTGGACCCCAAATTTAAAAACACCAAGTCAGAGCATAGGCTCTTGAGCATTTGTAGTAGTATCTAATCAGCCTAAATACTTGTTCTACTTACTACCTATTAACTTTATTGTGTACCATACTGCAAAACAACATAAATAAATAAATAGATCCTGAGACCAACTTTTACAGTGTTATTTATGGGCTACATTTATTCCACAACCTTTTTTCCGGTCCAGTGAAGAGATGCTTAGGTTAAGACAAGGGTGTCTAAACTTTTTTTTTTTCCCCATCTCAGCATTCCAATGAAAAATTTAAATGTAATTTCCTAACCAAGATACTCTTGTCATGTGGGGAAGCACCAGAATTAGGTCAGGTCGCGGTCGATTCAGCCTCCTGACTTGTGCATAGTTTTAGAGAGCAGCACATCAGAGGAATCATCAGCCATAAAGGGAAACAGCATTATCACTCACTGCACACAGTGAGTTTTGAATGGGCTGGGAATACATTTATTCTCGATATCTCAGCATAAAAAGCATGTAATATGAACTCATACACCTGCTTTCCATATTAAGAATAAATTAAAATCTTTGGGTAAAAGCAAGTCTTTGAAATGCCATGATACATTATGACAAAACATTTGAATTCTATTCTGGGGGAAGAAAGGGGCACAAGGGTGGAAGGGAAGAGGAGGAGAGAAGAGGAAGAGAGAGAAAAATAGGTAATAGGAAAGCAAATAAAGTAAGATGAGAAGGAAAGATATAAGCACAGACGGAGAGAGATGGAGATAACATTTTGAATGATGTTGTTCTGAAGTTGCAATCGCTCCAGTGTCCCCCTCCTGCTTCTCTGTGCTGCATCCCTTAGGTCTGGGATAAGAACTAAAACACGGAACTTAGGCTTCAAAGCAAAGCTGAATGGATAATAATAAAAAAGCACAACAAAGAGAGGATAGGAAGAAAAGGCTCTTTTGAGGAAGTAGTTTAAAAAAAATGAAGACATGTTCGGTTGGAGCCATATTTAAATGTGTTGATGTGTACTACTACAGTGATGATCTTCCCTTTTGGGTTTTGTTTGGATAAGCATATTTTATGATGGAAAAACCGATATGAAAAGCAAGAGAGAAAGGTAAAACAGTGAAACAAAAGGAAGAGGGTGTTGACCTTGAAAATGGCTTCACTCAAGGTCACATTGTTATCAGTGCTACTCATATATCTTTACAGGGCAGCTAGAATTTATTCAGTGTGTCTTAATTTAGCCTAGTTAGGCCTGGTTGTTTTATGTCTTGCTTTTGTTGGCATTTTGGAAAAAACATGCTTAATTCTGTGATATCTCTTTGAACAGAACTCTTGATTTATTAATGAGAGAATGCAATTAGCTCCCTACTGACACTTAGACAAGACTGCTTTGAGCTCTGAGTGAGAGGAGAAAACAAAGCATGAAAACAGAGACTCTCACAAGCAAATTTGCCTATACACACTGTCAAATACACACAAACACACACGCTACACAGGTGTTTGTTCGTACATCTGGAAAAGCATCCATCCTGGGAAAAATACAACATCACAACCCATCATTTGAAATTCACAGCACACACATTGATCTAATCACACATCAGGTTATTTATTTACTTTATTTATTTATTTTTTTTGGTTATGGCTTATTTTTCTGGGTTTGCACTTAGATCGAGTAATCATTATACATAACTGGTACACGGAGTAACTATGATTAGAGCCCATAATGCCCAATTTGGAATGCAAGCCCATCACCTGTAGCTACTCGTCTAATCAGTTTGCTGTGGCTGCTTTGTCTTTTACCAAACTGCCCTAGAAACAAAAAAAACAAAAACAAAAAACAAACAAACAAGAAAGTTTATGTCATGTCATAGTTGCTGAGTTTCCCAGCATTTTATCTGTATGTCTTACCTTTGGGCTGCCTCTGTTCATGAAACACCACCAGGTCCAGGGGGTTGTTGAGGTGCTCTGCCACCTTTGTCACATCGTGTCCCGTCAGTCGGTTGACACTGTATATTGCTTCATCCTCCAAATCTGTCCAATATATGCGATCCTGAATAGAAAAACAAAGAGATTTGAAATTTTTTTTTATTAACAAATATACATACTATCTGCGGAAACCTTCATCTTCAACAACAACAGTGAAGTTTAAAAAAGAAGACAGATTTAATATCTGACTGCCAGTCACTGATTGCCATGACAGACTGGCATAAAAGGTCTTGAAATTATTTTTCATCTAGGCCATTATGTACTGATTGTTTTACATTATTTGGGCTAAGATAGATATTACTTGGCTAATAGCTCAGCAGTAATAAAGATAGGACAGAGGAAGTAATTTTGTTACCAGCACAATTGAACTGAGTTAGTGAAAGCAAGAACATCTTTGAAGCAATTAGCCTGCTGCCTCTTTGGAATAATATTGCCCATAAGTTTCTCGCGTGGGAGTTGCCCATGTAGAGATTTACCAAGCAGCTTGACATTGTTGCAGAAATTGTTTACCCTGTAGCCAAACACAATGCTGTTTTGTTTGTGTCACACTGAATTAAAGTTTGTTTCCCCATGTCCAATCATATTTGTTGTAATTAAGATTCATTTGTGTTCCTTAACTCTGATATGCTACCATATATATCCCATTTAAACACTTAACATCATCTGCATACAAATGCAATTCATTTATTTAGAATAAACAGCATTTAATATGTAAATATAGTAAACAGCAATTATCCAAAGAAATCTCACTGGGGAGCACGGCATTTTTTGTTTTTGTGATGAAAGGGTACCAATGAAATAATTCTGCAGTTAGTTGCAGACATATATGCTCATCCTAACAATTGCTGTTTGATTAAACTCTCATCCACTTCAGTGGAGGATCTGGGTGAAAAAATTGCCCTGGGATGTTCTTATAATGGCCCCAGGTTACCATGGTCAAAGTCCAAGTCTCTACTCTGCTTCTTCAGTAACAAGTAACATTTGATTACATCTAGGTTTGTGGATTTATAATTTACTTGACAGGAGAGACACATTTTAAGAAAACGTTTAATGCCTGGGGTAAGTTTAATTAAATTTTGAATTGAAGGCATATGAGAAACAGGTTTGGAGGCTAAAATATAATTTATTGAAGTAAGGTTAAACGCATTGCATTTTAATCAAGAAGAGGTTTAAACGGACTGAATAAGTTATATTGTAATGGGAAATGTGCTATTTTAACTGTATCCTTTGACACTTTGAGCATCTAACACACTTTGAGCATCTAACACTCCTCAATTAATGCTCAGCAAGTAACACTTTCCAATATTTTCTGTCAAAATGCAGTACTCCTCCTTGCATTGCAAATCTCAACAGAACTACCAATTAAACACAGTGAAGTGATAAAGATTGTATTGATAAAAAAGCCCATTATTTTCTGATAAAGTAACAGGCATACACCGCTCTACAACATTGATATGGGATTTCAATAATGACAAAACAAAAGCGGTATTATCTTCCATTCGATTTTTTTGTCATCTTAATTATTTCTATTGAACAAATTCCATGAGAAAGAAGAGGTTTGGCCTCTTGGAGGTGGTTTACACTGGAGTGAAAATAACTTGCCTTGTCAGTGCACAGTGGGCAAACACAAGTGTTTAACCCAAACAAAAATGGGCTTTTATAATTAAACAGTTTATGTAGTTTTAGAAAAACATTCTTTCAACTCTGCGCTGTCCTTTTTAGAAAAAGTTTCTGCTGAGTGCCAAAGCAGGAAGTAGTGAGACGTTTGGGTTGGCGTACAATCTGTTTGTAGCATGGTTATATTAAGGGAGAAGTGGATGCTGCATTCAAAGATGAATGAACGTTGCTCACTGGGCACATAGGCCAAAAAAGCCTTGACAGGCTTCCTTACGCCTAAGTGTTTTTGGGCCCATAGAGCATGTTCACTAGAGTCCTTCTCTGTCTGTTCAGTCTGCTGCTTGCTCTTACCAATGTGTATTCCATATTAAAGTTTTTTTTGGAGAGAATAGAATAGATTTGACTTGACTTCTCCAGCCAAGCCAGCTGAGAGCATGCGGGTCAGAATACCTCAGAGATTCTTTTAAATCTCTGTAGCTCAGAGGGTGGTGCTAGGCTGCAGTGCTAGATCCTATTTACAATGAACAGCAGTCTATCGCTAAGCAAGTTGTTTTTGCTGCCTAAAATCAACCTACAGGTACACACTGTATGTATAAACTAAGACCTGTTGCTGCTAATGCAATAATCGGTCAGAAACCACTACAACAGCACTAGAAAACATGACATCCATGGGATGCTGGTAGATATACCTACACCTTACAGTTTATCTCTATTGTGAAAATCCCTTGTGCAATCTATTGCCCCTGTTACCTTGGAAATGAAGGAATAAATACTGCAATTCTCTCATGTATCACTTTAGCTTCTTTCTTGATTTCTCTTCCTCTCTCTAACACATCCTCACAATTCTCTTAAGAGATACTACAGGATAACAGGATACGCTGCACAAGTGGTTATGGAACTTGGTTTCCACGGCAACTACAGACTGCTCAATCTATGCAGATACACATCAATTAAGAAAAACACAGAGACGTTAAGATCATAAGAAGGTTTTTCCATTAGGCTGAGATTGTGTTTAACAGTTTTATGGGTTTTTTTAAAGGGCAAAGTTTGGAAAGATTTGTTTGGTGTCTGTATATAAGTATGTATTTGTGTATCTCTGTGTGTGGTTCACTCACAGCTGTAATCCACGCTCTCCATTTCTGCTGGGTTATCAGAGGACTTAACCTTTCTCTCCCCTTCTCCTTTTCCATCTATCACTGAGCTCTCCATCGCTGTATCTCCACCTCACTCAGATTCAGATAACCTTTACTCATATGACAGTAGTGCTGAAACAATCAAAGACAAATATCAGCCATGTTGATAAAACATGACTCAAATCTACCATTCCATCTCTCCCTTTGCCTTTCTGTCTCCGTGGATATCTTTCTCTGTCTCTTTGTCAGCCTCTATCTCAGTTTTTCTCTTTCAATTCCTCCACTGTCAATCTGTCACTTTTTCTCACCTTGAAAGCTTCAAACAGCAATGCAGACCTGGGCAGGTCAATGCTCTTCATTGTAGAATCAAGGTGAATCTTCCAAGTGTTGAAGGATAGGACTTGCACACACGTGCACAGGCACAAGCTCTCCCGAACACATGTCATTGCATCACTTCAGTCAAAGCCAAGTCTGTCTGCGGTTGTCAAGGGGATGGGACTACATTTAAATTGATATGAAGTCTTTATAGGGGCAAGGCGAGAACAGCCCTTCATGGTTTTGTCCCACAAGAACCTTCTGACATATGCTGGGGCCTTTTAAATTGACACATCTGCCTGATGAGCTTTTGGTGCCTCTTGCATACTTAGATGTCATGCCAGAATACTACAAATGAAAGCTCAAACAAAGCCAACCCACTCAACTTCTGAAGCCTTTGATCTTTTGGGTTTGATTTGTATTCTTGGTTGTATCAGCCCAATTCATAAAAAAATAATGTATGCTTGGTGTTAAATCTTTGTAGGAATCAAATGATGTTAGGAGACATTTTGTGTTAATCTCCACTAAGCTGCAGAAGAGTATTAAAGCCTGGTACACCCACACAGGTGTTTCTAGTTATTTTAGCTGCTTAGACCTCTTATCTGGACTGTGGGTGTGGACAGATAGGGCTTCACTGACATTTTCCTCACTATTCTGTTAAAGCTGTTGTCACACATGCTCAAGTCTCACTTAATCTCTCATTCCTTTAATTGATCCCTGTGTGACAGAATTCAAGAATGTGTTTTCTGTTTGGGTGCGAGTACCAATCAACTCTGGCTGACTTTGATAAGCAAGTTCAAACTGTTTACCGTCTATGATCACTCAATATTTCTTTATTATCTCTGTTAGACTTTTGACATTGTATCTTTTTAGATCCTGGGTGCAAGGCAATTTTGTTTGTACTGAAGTCAAATGTGACCATACTGCAAAGGCCTGTATTTAAAAGGGCAACATTTTGAAATCAATTCATTCCAATGGTATTGTCGCGATCACAGCATCCACTCGAAAAGGTGAAATAAATTTTGGTGAACATTGACACAAATCCATGCCGTTGACCAAAAGAGGAGAGAGGAGTTATTGTGACTGACTAGCACTAGCCCGGCCGGACCGCAGCTAGTGCTCTGCAAGCAAGGGACAACTGTAGTTTGGTGCAGGACCTCTGAAACCAAATCTTCCTACGATGTAATGGTAAAAGGACACCATTATTTTCTTTCTTCCTGACTTTGTTTATTTCCATTGTCTTTTTCTTTCAATCCCCATCCCACTCTCTTCAAAAACTCATCTCATCTTCCCCTCTATCCCCTCAAGTCAAACAAAGAGGGGATAAAGAGTAATGCAATGATACTAAAGCCAGAGAAAGAGAAAACATTACTCTCTGCATGTCTCTGCGATCTACATTTCCTCAGGGCTTGGTGTCTAGGCAGGGGGTGACACAGACTGGAAGGGTTTGTGTTTGTGTGTGTGTCTTTTTATGTGTGTGTTTGGTGGTTGTGTGTTCAGACTTAGATATAGGAACTGTGTGTCTCTCCTCTGCAGTCTTAAGAAAGATTAGTACATCAGAATTGTTCTGTGTATCACTGAGGAATATGAGGGGCTGTACAGGCCACAAGCCACACTGAATGTATGTATGTAAAGTCTGTATTATGGTAAAGTCTATGTGTATATATTAACTCACATTTGTGAAACCTCATATCTCTCACATACTCAAATTAACTGTTGTATGGGTATGTAAAGAAAGGGAATGTTTATGATGATTTTATGCAGGTGTATGAGGAAATGTGAATGCATGTGGGAAGTATGTCAGAAGTGAAACAATGTGTCTTAAAACTTTACATATGAACTTATACATGTTATTTTTGTGATCTTCTCATATAATTAATGCCTAGATTAATAGTATAAGTTAGCATATAACAATCACATTTAGGGTTGCAACTAAGGATAATTTAAATATCGATTAATCTGCAGATTGTTTTATTCCTAATTATTTGCCCTATAAAGTGTCAGAAAATAGAGAAAATTTCTGTTACAGCCTGGGTATTTATTGCATATTATTTTATGTGACCAAATGCCCAAAATCCAAAGATATCTTGTTTAGAATCTGGTTCTCAAATGTGTTTGGCATTTTTGCTTGAAAAGAAAAAGATGAACTGATTATCAAGTAATCGTTGCATCTCTAGTTAGATTCTTCCCCTGCAGCAGCACAAACATGCTTAGAGACCTCTCTATGATGAACAAAAACCATTATTCTCCTCCTCATGTCAATAAATGATACATCATTATCTAGTGTAAAGTATGGCAGGTTACACAACTGGGCTAATCTGCAGTTTAACACAGACCCAGAGTCAAAAATGCTCCTTTGAGGCTCATTTCCCAGATAAGACACAAACTAAATTAAAAGGACAAAAATGGTTCATTGTTTCAGTCCACAACTCAAACAACAGGCAACTCCAAAGAAACAAACTTCCCATTATCGGCCTGTTGGGACCAAGACACTCTGCTGCACTGCTAAAGGATTTTTAATTTGGTCTGTGTCATAACCAACAGAACGAAGACCAGAAGAGCTGAGGGCTATTAATCTCCAGGGATGAACTTTCCGTGCTTGCCTGAAACGTTGGTTTTCTCTCCTCTTCTTTTTTACACACGCACACACACACACATGCAGGCACACTCAGCTGGACATGATGGATGTCCCTTCCTCCCTTTGCTTCTCATCATCACAGTGTGTGTAGCAAACAGAAGAATGGAGAAGGCAATTCCTGTTCACATTTCTCCTCTTTTCTCACCCTCATCCTCCCTCCCCTGCTCTCCTCTGGTTCTCTTTTCCATCTTCCACATCATCAATGCTTGACGGGCTCTAATAGACAGACTCACTCCTGCCTCAATAAATACACTCAAATTAGTTTCATCGATTGCTGTACTCTACTGTGGCTACACTCGTCAGCCCTTGAAAAGATAATCCCTTCTCCGCGTTTATCTTGCTACTAAACTTTTAAAACATCTCAATCTTTCATTTATTTTCAATCAATCTCTCAGTCAGACAATGTTCCTTCATTTACTTCATTCTCTTCCTCAACTTCTTAAGCTCTCAAACTTCTCTTACCAGACACACCCTAGTTTACTCTATAAAATACCAGTATGTGCTTGTTACAGTAACAAGCAACAATACAGGTGTTCCTTAATGACACGTAGTATTCATCAAAAACTTACATGCATTTGTTCTGCAGTATTTTTAGTCCTCCATCTCTGACAAAGAAGCTGGCCCAATGTGCTCTAGTTATAAATAACACCATAATAAAACAATGTCCAATGCTTAAATTTGGCTCGCCGGAAATCTAGAAATACACTGCCAAGATGGGAATCAACTAACAAGATAGGAGAGTGTCACCCACGAGGCAGAGATAAGTGCGCACAGACCTATTTTTCTGTTGTGTATCTACTTTTGGAGGTCGAATAAGGACGTAACTTCTTGTTGCCTTTCAGGTAGAGACCTCCTACAATCAATGCCAAGTGTTTGCATATGATCCATGCCAAGTCCCAAAGTGGGAAAAATTAAAATAAATATATATATATTATGCTGTAATTCAAGGTACATTTGTTTTCTCTTAATATTATGATCAGCTTCATTGAAGCTGTTGAAGCAGCTGGTTTGAAATCGATTAAACCCTCATGCCAGAATTAGTATTAATTTGTATATTTTACTTTCATTAGCCTGATATTTTAGGGAATTTGCTAATACCGTAAACTGGATATTTAGCTGCTTAAGAGGACATTAAGAAAACAAAGCAGATTATACTTTGCAAGAGTCCTACTTTTCTCAGCATGCCAGCATTAACTAAAAGCAACATAAAAGTAACAGCTACCCTGAAGGAAAGAAATCAATATTAAAACATCTGGTCTGGAAAATATGAAAGACTAAAGAAGTAGAATATAAGCTCTCTGTATTTGATGGGGTAACATGTAATAGCATAGTGTGGTACGCTTTACTTGTACTTGTACAAACGAATTACTGGCATACTGTGAGATTCAAAGGTCTCTGGCACCATTAGTTGGACTAGTTTGTGTGGCTGTGATTTGAATCTCAATCCTTCTGTACCTCGAACACAGTGAGGGCGAAGGGGTGTCCCAGGTGGTGAAGGGAGGACAGCAGAACTTTGCGGTTGTCTCCATTCAGATCCACACTGGACAGGAGGTGCAGCTTGGAGTCCACCCAGTAGAGACGCCTGTTAGCAAGTCTGAGAACATGGAGAAGAGAGAGAAGAAAGAGAGAGAGAGAGAGAGAGAGAGAACAAAACCAAGAAGGAAAAAGGAGGATGGAGAGGGAGATGGATGGAGAGAGAGGTCATTCCAAAAGAAAAGGCCTAGGGTGAGAGGTATATGAATGTAATGGCCCAGTAGCTACACCATCAATCTTCTTTGACATGACGGCTGAGGCCCTGTGCTGAGAAAACACAGATGTGATTGTAATATTGCCGGTTGACTTATTTGCTGGGGAAAATATGTGACCTTGAGCAAATTGATTAGTCCTGGTGGACTTCCTTTAAAGGAACACTTTGCTGTATTACAATTCTATCAGCACGTAACAGTCCCCAATACTGCCTACTTTAGGACTCAATTTTTGCGCTCCGGCTATGGGCCACAAAGTAATGTGTTGACTTGCAGTTTTACAGATTCCATTAAATTTAACAGCAACAGACATCTTAGGCAGCATTGGTTACATTTGAAAGTTTTTGTTAACACAATTTAAACATTTCAGCTTGGCACTTTAATGGCTCTTACAAAACTGTGATTTCAAATAAGTGAAAAAAAATGTCAAATGCAAGTCAAATGAGTAAACCTAACAAGGAACTGATTCAACAAAAATGCCAAAAAAGAACTGAAAAAACAAAAGATTTATTTTCATTCACAACTTCACCTCACCTGACTCAGACAATCTCATGCTCTGTGCGAAATCAATGACCAGGGGAAAATAATCCACCCCTTCTTCCAAAGCAGTATAGTGCAAGTCTGGCCAACTCTCTCATTCGCCTTACTCTAAAAAATAATTTGTTTTCATACAGATGTAGTGACACCTCAATTCCACAGAGTGTGGCAACTGTGTGCCTCTCTTTCTCCTCAGGCAAGGGCAGTAGAGAAAAATTGGCTATTGGCCGCAGAGGGAGTTGAAAGGGATGACGGGAGGTATCGACGGCAGAGAGCGTCTGGCTTATTAATTCAGAGGCCCGTGTTCGCTGGCTTGATTGATGAGAGCCAGACACAAACTGAGCCATAACAATAAGAGCTACTCAGGGGTTGCAGCACCCCTAGACTGTTTTCTTCTCTCAGCTCTTGCTGTTTGTCTCTGTTTCTTTCCCTCCCTCCATCTCTGTTATTGTTTCTTTCTTTGAGTTGAATTTACTCAAACCATTTTTTTTTGTCTATCTCCAAAACCAATATCAGCATTATAACTTTGTTTATAAAACTGATTGATTTTCCTGTCCCTGTACATTGTAGTTTTATTTGCCCTCTTCAATGAGTCTTTCATGATCAAAGCTATGTATTCTGTCCTCCCTTACCCAGCGTGATTCCGTTGGGCCACTCGATGTGTTCAGACACCAGAACTTGCCGGTCCACTCCATTCAATCCAGACTTCTCTATTTTGGCCTGACCTCCCCAGTCTGACCAGTACATAAACCTGTGGAAAGGAACATATACCAGTTAGGCACTGATGGGTACAACTGAGTAAAAAAGAAGAAAAAAGGGGCAGTGAATAGGTTTTTAATGTGCAATGTCATAGTCAATTTTGAGAATACAACTAATATGTGACTGAATCTACTGTACTCTGTCACACAATGTCCCTGTCTGACTCTTTGAGCACTCTCTCTGACTATCTCATTTTCTCTCCAATACTTTTACTTCTGAAACAGGCCTTGGAGACACTGAAGGAATGTAGATACTGTGCAAAACAGCAGGTGTCACGTCGTATGTCCAAATACTTGTTAAGCTGTGCTGAACTACAAATTGTGTTTGTATGGTGCAGTGAAAATATTTACTTTTAGACAAAATTAATTTTCTCTTTAAAAACTTATGGCAGTCAGACTTGTCTGGTCATGCTCCCACTCCCACTCCCTCCTTCCTGCCATTCTTAACCTCCATCCTTCCTTACCCTTTCACAACTCACAACTCAACTCCTTTGCCATCTTCTCACGCCCACCCTCAAACCTCTCTCACTCACCCTTGGTGTGGATCAACTGCGATGGCCCGCGGCTCACTCAGCTCAGTGGCTATCAGCACTTTTCTCTTCCTGCCGTCTCCCGTGGCGACTGAGATGCTCTTGTTGCCCGAGTCGGTCCAGTAAATGTTCTTGTGAACCCAGTCGACGGCCAGGCCCTCGGGGGAGTGGAGCGAGTCAATGAGAGTCACCTGCTGCGCCGAGTCACTGGCCTTGTTGATGTAAGCACTGGTGGACGGTAGAAAAGAGCTGTCAGTCAGTGTTGTGGAAATAATGAAATACCATATTATTTAGGAGTACAAAGTTGCATGTTGCTAGATTTGTTACTGTTTATTCTGGTCTCTTTTTCTTGTGAGAAAAAGACTTGATTGGACTAAGTGCCTTAGATACTTGCACATGCTGGGGAGCAGGTATTCTTTACTCTAGATAATGCAATGTCAGGGGCACCCAAACCTGACACCTCTATAACAACCTCAGGCTTCTCACCAAAAAGAACCTCCCTGGGAGAAAGAGTGTCTTTATCTCTCAGCAGCTTATAGAACAACCTGCCTCTTTCTCTGTTTTTGTCACTCTCCCTGTCTGTGTCTCTCGTCTTCTCAATCTCTCTCCATTTTCCTCTTGCTTCCCACTTGCTGTCGGTTCATTCTTCTGTCCCCATTTCTGCTTTTTCTATTTTCCCTTTCTTCCCCAACATTGTCATACGCAGCACATTATTGTCTTCACTACACGAGAGCTATAAAACAAGACAATACAAGACAACCTTGTTAAAAGGTTGGGGAATGCAATGTCCCAATTTACACCCCGTCATCACGTTATTGAAGCGCACAAGAATGGAGTACAGATGGGAGGAGCAGCTTAACTAAAGGAGAAGGCTGGTAGTTGGACCGAGGGATGAGGTAGAGATGGATGAGTAGGGGACTTGGAAGCAGATTGTGTTATTAATTGGCTGTGTTACTGTTTGTCACTGCAGACATCATTATCTATTGGAGGAAATTTAGCCTGCTGCTGGCTAGTGATAGATAATCTAAGGCTTCTTTCTTGTGTCCCTTGGTTTATAACATGGATCCAACATCTGCCTCTCACTTAAAGCAAATTAAAATGGGGGGCCGGAGCAAAGTGGACGTGGATGAAATCCCTTGTGTTATTGGTGCAACAGTGGTCTAATTAGGAACTGTAGATTACAGACAATTGTGGGATAAAAATGACCACAAATTTACTCTGAAACATACCACACTGTGACTAGTATTTTACCATATTTTACTTTTATTTAACTTATAATCTACGATATTCCTTGTCCAATATAATAAACAAATCTCAATTTATTTTTTACATACCCTAGTGTCTTGTAGATATCGTGCATAAAATATCATAATTACTAACCTTTACTAACATATACTTTCACATAGTATTGGTATTTTTTATTACGTCCTTATTAATGACAAATATTCCGATAGACGAGTATAAACTGGATGGAGGGACGATTACAGGGCAGACTAGAGTAAGGAATAAGACAGAGACAGATGAGTCCAAGACCAGTAAGCAGATTGCATCTTTAATTGGCTGTATTATTGTTCGCAACAGACATCTCCATCATGGGGAGAAGTTAACAAGTCATCGACCCGTAGCTTGCTAATAACTATGAATTAGCCAGGAAAATCACACCATCGCAGTGAGGGACAATGAGGAGGAATTGCTTTTAAATACACAGCTTTTTCCATTTGAAAATACACGGCAAATGTTAGATGTTTGGATAAATGGTGTGATCAATCACGTCCTTACAATTAAGATTCAAGGTATTCGGTTATTTAAAAAATCAGTGGAACAAGAAAGCGTTCTTGAAACATTATATATGAGAAGAAGGTAATAAGGAGGTACAAAGAAAAACCATAACTTTTTCATCGAGACTAATTGCCATTTCGTTTCACTTCATTTATTCAGCTTGATGTGTTCATGCTCACCGATTGCCCTAACCAATCAGTTGTGCGTGACATCTGTGCCCCGCCAAAGTCATTTATAGCTGATACAGAAGTCTAAATGTACTGCGCCAATGGCATTCCTTTATGGTTTTGGTGTATAAAAATATATTATTTTCTTAGGGTGAGAGGGGGACAAACACAACCAACAATAACTCCAAGTAGATTTATAAATTCACTTGTTGCTGGCCATGTAAAGTGTACGTGTGTGTGTTTACTGCTGCTTCCAAAGTCGAGTTCATCATGACGAATGAGTTCATTTGTCCTTTCTCTGTCACAAGCCCTTGAGTGTATCGGTGAGTTGGTGTAGATGTATGTGTGTGTGTATGCAGATGAGTAATGGTGGTGATTATTGAGGCAGTGAAATTAAAGAGAGCATATGGCTCAGCTGAGATGATAGAAGGCCCCTCCCACTACCTGTCAACCATCAGGGTGAGACACACACACACACACACGCACACTACACACCCACACACACACAACACACACAACCACACCACACCACACACACACTCACACGCACACGTAAGATCAAAGTAATGATACATACAGTATGAGTAATTGTGTGTGTGCTCATACTATATGTGTGTGAAGGACAAACAGCTTCACCTTTACTGTCGGACCTATGATACACCAGGTGTGTCTGACACACACACACACACACCCCACGTGTGTCTGTCTCCCTACCAGAAGGTGTGACAGGTTGAAGCAGACAAGATGGATGGACAGAGGAAACAGAGTGACAGAATGGCTGGAGAACAAAGAGGGAGAATTATCCAAACTCCCAAAGTCATTCATTGTTTTATAGCAAATATTTTACTTCCATCAGATACTATGGTAAATATCACACAAATCACATGTACCTGTATATTTTACGATGATATAGATCACACCAGAACATCTTGTTGGTGGATACGTCTACATCTAGGGCCACTGCATTCTTCAGCGTGGGAACCACCTGTGCGTATTCACTCTTCAGCAGGTCGATGCGACGGATCTCATGGCGGTTGGTGAACATCAGGTATGGACTCTTTCCTGATGGGGCGGCAAAAGACATTCATGTCACAATCGCGTACGAGAACGTCTCTGCCATTTATTTACTACTTGACATTGGCAAGATTGGACAGACGAGCCAAAAAAGCTCCTGAGGCGGCTGGAGACCCTTGACGGCCATTAACCTATTATTGTAACCCCAAAAGAGTACATTTATCATTCTCAACCCACTCTCTACTGGACATGGGCCATTTGCGATACTGTCAATCATGAGCGTGCTAGTGTATATGTGACATGGAAACATTTGTTGACCTTGATACAATCCATTGTAGCACACATCCAAAACCTGTATTTGAAAGGTGAACTTGCACATCTGCATTTTTGCTAACGTGCAATCCAGACTGCTCCTGAGCCTGAGACAGACAAGGTCCCACTGACTTTATGCCAGTGCTGCTCACTGCACAAATTAAAAATAAGTTTGCCCTTTAATATTTTGATAACATTTAACACAGAAATATTCTCAGAGTGTTGTGTATTATTCTTACATTGATGAGTTGGCAATGGCAACCGCCACTTTTAAATCCATTATCCAATATATTTCAAATCCTGTTCAACAACCATCTAATGACAATTGTACAACTATTTTATGTTGGCTATATTTGTATTTGCCTTACGTCTTTGTCCACTTTGACTGTGATAAAGACAAATCAGTAAGTTAGTCTTTTTAGACTGTTTAAGGCTACAAATCAATTAGTCATTTTCCCCATGACATGCTTTTCAGTATTTTTAAAAACAAACTTATGTCTACAAAGATACCATGGGTGGTGTTGGGTTGTTAATTCTTACTCCAAATAGGGAACATAATGTAAGAGGTCTTGTTTTGCATTTGTACTATTTAGGTCCTTAAAGTATGTATTTTTGATGATTTGAGCATAAATAAATCATCCTAATAAACCATTTAAAAGAAAAATATATTGTGCACACACACACACACACACATGCACATAATGCTGTTTACTTAATTATTCTCACAATTATGCTTTGCAGAAAACACATACATTATTTAAGGTGGCAAAAACTTAAAGCAAAGAAGGTTTAAAAGGGACACATCCATTTAAAGAGCATTGTCTTTGCAACGTGTGTATGTGAGTGTGTGTCCTGCTGCTGGATGAAGCAATGAAGCACAATGTGCAGGTGGATGAAGTAGCCCAAAAACTAGACATGACACATTGTTCTATTTTTAGTGCAACAGCATGTCAAAAATGTGTTTCTGGGTTCTCTTCCTCTGGTGTGTGCAATGCGTGCTGTTTGCTGGCACATCAGTTACCTGGGGCACATTTTTCAGCAGGCTGAAGGTGAGCATGACTCAAGCATTTAAATAATTCTCATGCAGTCGACAAGGTCAACTTCATCTTTAGTACACAGACACAAAAAATGTTGTTTGTGCACGTGCCTGCATACGGTATTTTCACCTCCTATACAAACTGTATATACACTCACAAATCCATGACATTTACCTTACCATCTATATCATTCATCATAGTGCACTCCAATAATTTCCCTTTATTTATATCCATTATTTTTCCAGCAGTACTCTTTTGCCCTCGATTTCTCTCTGTCTGCCTGGTTCCCTCTCTGTCTTTATCTTTTTGCTCTCTTTCGCACAAATACCCACCCATCTCATTTTCTAGTTTCCTTCCTTCATCCTTGCTTCTCTCTTCTATCTGTCATGTTACTCTCCACTCCACACTGTCCAGTAAAGCAGAAATGCCACGTAAAGAGACAAAGTTGGGCAACAGTCCCACACTGACATACACACACACACAAAGACACACAAACTCATACTTTCACACAGAGCCAACCATCCCTCAATAGGTTTCCTCAGCCCCGGTTTAATACGGGCTACTGCACAGGGAGAAAATATTACATTTCTACTACTGTTTGGATCCAATCATTTTCCTCTGACTACTAGGTTTGTAACCATCAATTTTACCTGCAGAGAGAGAGAGAGAGA
>NW_023339674.1:6342285-6351363 GCF_004916995.1 Morone saxatilis | reverse complement strand
AGAGAGAGAGAGATGAGTAGAAGTAGGAATGAGAGTATGTAGAGAAGGGACTGAAGTAGAAAGAGACAGGAGAGAGAGAGAGAGAGAAGGGAACGAAGTAAGAAAGAGACAGGCACAAGCAAATGTGATGGATGCAGGTAGAGTTATGGAGAAATGAAGAGTACGAGATTGTAATTAGGGGAGGAAGCTGGAAAAGATATCAAAAAGTCAAGTGACAGCAGGGGAAAGAAAGTCGGGTGGGCAAAGTGAAACAAAAAAAAGTGAGAAAGACAGGATGAGTATATATAATAAGGACAGAGATAGATCTAATTTCTCTTTCATCAATCCCCCTGGCTCACTTTTTCAAGACAACATCTCAATCCCTCATCACTGTTGTCGCAGCAATATGTCCTCCTCAAGGCAAAAAAAGCTGAGTCACTGTTTTCTTCAGGCCAAGGTACCAGAGATCTCATCAAAAGGTACAATATTATCTCTCCTCAGTAGATTCCAGCAGAGCAACAGTCGGCTTTGCTAAGAAGAACAGGGTCCCCTAGATATATTTTAATCTGTACTGCCAGTTCAGGGCCATTGTGCCACGTTAGCCAATTAAGATAATGCAGTGAAAAGATAAATAGGGGTTGGGGAAATGCCATCAGGCACTGCAGGAGCATTGATTTGTTTCATACCAAAGCAGATGTTTATGTTGTAGAGTTATGCAAACTAAGAATAAAAACATGAAGACAGACGGAAAGGTCAGACATAAAGGTATGAAATTCTGCAGGATGATGGGGATGTACAGTTGTAGCCAGCGTGAATGGACCTACACTGGATTAGGTTATTAGGATGATGTTATGTCTGGAAGTAGAACCACATCAGCCATGCTCATTAAGACATACAAACCATGGTATATAATGATGAATAGATGCTGCAGCAGGGAACAGAAATGAACCTTCTGTCAACAAATGTCAAAAAGTGCTGTTTTTTTCCACTCTGTAGCATTCCGCATGACAAAGTTATATAATGCTTCATTATTTCTGTGGAAGGCAAGAATTGTTGCCTTGTCTTCTAACAAGCTTGATAGGTCATATAGAGATAAGATAAAACACAGAAAATATATAGATATATGCAAAATTTGTATTCTGGATGAATTTTTCCAATATTCCTACAGGCAGACAGAATAAATAGTTATGTACTAGTCCATTAAATAGCTAAAACTGAAAGAGAAACTTCTAAGATGAGATTTGACAGTGTTCCACAACATCTTGGGTCCCATGGGGAAATCTTTTGACAATGGGGAAAATCTGACCACTGCTTTAAACCATTTTTGAAAACTGTGTGCTCAAACTGTCAAGTGTGGCACAAACTGCTCTTGGCACTGTTAAGCCTGCCGTACACTGTAGATGAGAGCAAGAACAAGAAACAAGAGAAAGAAACAAGAGCAAAAAAAGAAAGAAAGAAAGAAAGAAAGAAAGACTGGTCCACAGGCGGTAAATTTCTTCTGCATTGTTGCGACAGCGTGCCCGGCATTTATCAACCAGTCTGTGTGTACCTGTAATGTATTTCATGCTGTCACATCTTTCTCGTTTTATCAGCCTCCTGTCTGTAAATTTCATGAACTTTAATTTGACTGCCTCAAAGGGCTCTGTTGTCAACTGTCATTAAAGAGCAATTTTATTTTCTGTATGTGAATATTACCTATATCATTCATATTTCAGTGCACCCAATATTTGCCCCTTTACCACTGCAAACACTGAACTTGAGTTGAGTAGATGCAAATGAGCAGAGCCAGTGAGGGATATTTGTTGTTTTGATTGACATGTCAAATCTGCAGCATAGTTATTTGTTTTTTTATCCACCCTGAATATATTGTTGAATCCAACAATCACATTATAAACATCAGCTAATATTAAAAAACAGAAATGCTATAATCATTATTGCAGCATTTAAAGTTCTAGTTGCAACATTGAACAGTTTTATTTTATTGAGCCTTTTAAAATAATGAAAAAAGTGACACTGACAAAGAAACTTAAGAAACTATGCTGCAGTACTTCCCCTCAATATGTTGACTGATCAGCTGTGACATAAAATGATAATAATACTCAGGTGTTATCTTCCTTCATGTAAGTGGGCTCTCACATCTCCATCCTTCTCTTTCTCTTTCTTGGTCTTGGCCCAATTTAATTTTGTATTAACTCTGATTCATGTATGACATAATGACTAAACTGGTCAAGAAATGCCTCAGAAACTGTGGTCTGTGTGGACCGGCTGTTATTCTCATACCTCATACATAAAGTAAACTCCCACACTGCCTCTCTCTCTTGCTGTCTCTTACGCACAATAATAATAACTCAAGTTGACGACTCAGTGAGTGGCATCACACCCATAAAGGTGTAAACACAAAAACAATGAATGCAATTAGTAGTAGAGCAAGGCTTTCTTCAGGGGACTTAATGGGCGCTGCCATGTACCAATACAAACATGCACACAGATATGCATACACAAATACCAGCTTAGAAGAGTGAACGCATTATGACTCCAACCTGGGACTTAAATTTTAATTAGCATTGCTCCTGTAACAGTTGCATATTACTCTGAAATTAATCTGCAGAGGCTGAAACAACGTGTAAGGATCAGAATGAAATGCACTCACATACGAGAATGCAAAGAGCAGAGGTTATTCTTCAGCTATGAGTAACTCTTCTCCTAATTATCTGCATAGGCTCAACTTGGGCTAACTACAACAAACACAAGCAAGAAATGCAGGGGGAAATAAGCTATATATGGCATTGTGTGTAACTTGAGGATGACATTGTGTTTTTGCTGTGTGCCTCTGACAAAGAAGCACAAATAACAGCCTGGTATTTTGCAGCCTGCACTTCAATATGTGCAAATTATATTGCCACTTGGCACATGTCACGTCTCAGCACAGAACGTGACATTCCTCCAGGCCAGTCAGTCACAGGGGAATTGTGTCTGTGTGCAAACTCTGACATGACTCCCCAAAATGCCTACATGTGCATTTGTGTGACCAGAAAGTGTTTATATGTGCTGACGTCTGTGGCCATGTGTGATAGGGTTTACATGTGTCTAAAAATGAGTTCACAGGCAAATGGAGCTTCATTAAATCCACATTTCATTTCATTAGCTTCACAAAGCAGATACAGTATCTCTGCATGCATGGTCCCAGCCCTATTTGTGCCTAGGAATAAATAAACCACAACATAAACAATAATCCTGTCACATTTTCTGTCTTTCCGTCTCTTTTGGCACACTATGACGTGCCACAGTCAACACTGCGGGATGCATCTCTGCATTACTTCAATGAGCAGAAAGATATTCATACAATGCATCCATCTTTTTTTCTCTATCTTTTCTCCTCTGCTTGCCTATTCTCCCCTCTTATAAATGCCCTGACCTGACAAGGACTGTTTGCTCTGCCTAGCAGTAATAAAGATTCACACAGAGAGACATGAAGCAATCAATGGTGGATTTTATGCCACTTAGCTTAAGAGTGAGGGCCTGTTTTCTGCTTTAAGCTCTCTCATTACCAGACCAGTTCACCCTATAATGACTCAACCTAAGACCGATGGCGGTAATCACTAATAACACTCTTTTCTCTCTCTTTTCCCACAAAAAAAAGTTAATTTGCTGTGTAACTCAATCAGTTAAAGGTTCTATTCCCAATTTAAGTAAAGGGGCAGTTGCAAGGCACTCACACTCCCAGAGTAAAAGCCTATGTTTCCTGTTTTATACTGTTGGTAAAGCACTGATAATGCTGCTGAAATTCTCCGCACTGTTAGGTGTAAAATATACATCAACTTTTATCATAACATCACTACACATCAGAAGCTCTAATTTGTCAGTGAAACGTTATCTGCAGGTGTCTAAATGGTTGTTGACAGACAGTGTCGTTATCGGTAAAGCCAGCTGTAACGGACAGAGAATGGGGGCACTGATTAAAAACACCCAGAATTCACATGGAGCTTTTCAAAAGGCAGCTAACAAGCTACAGTTGCATCTTCACTTCAGGATTTAGGCGGACCATTTTTCAATAACAACCGTGCCTGGTGCGGTTTTGAGGATTTTTTTTTCATTCATACCACTGCTTGGAGTGTTTACCCAGGCCAACAAGGGGTACAGACCCTGCTAGTGTGCTATAGAGAGAAGACAGGCCCCCCTCCCCACACAGCATCCTTCCCTTGACACTCCAGGGAGAGCAGAGGCAGCTGGCTGCAAACTTTTCATTAGTGAGGACTGCAGAAAAAGGTGGCAAATATTTATCTTTGCACAGATTGATGTGCAAGGCCTGCATACAAAGAGAGCATCCCGTTTCACAGAGTCCCACAGTGTGGGATGTGACTCGGTAGCTAGGGGTGCTTGAATGGGAAAGTAATTGGTGTGTATATAAGAGTTGGGCTCGACGTGTGATTCCTCTTAAGTACATGTGTGCTCATGACTGTATTTTGGTGGGAACATTCATCTTTGACAGCGTACGTCTTTACCTGTACAAATGGGCTTGAGCGTGTGTGTTTGTGAGTGATAAATGGCTCACCCACGGCCTTGCAGGTCTTAGAGGCAGGGTCCATCTCATAGCCTTCGTAGCATTCACACTTATAATCTCCTTTGTAGTTGATGCAGATCTGACTGCAGGCATCTGGGTTCTCACATTCATCTATGTCTGTAAAGAGAAACATGGCACAAAGGCATAAAGATCATAAAAAAACTATAGAGAAACACAGTATTTTTTGTCTGAAGATTGAGAAATAAGAAAAGTATGTGTTCAGTATCTAGCAAGCTAACAATGCTTCTCAAAAGAATTTGATTCTTCAAATGGAGTTTCTAGGATTTGTATTTCTCTGGGGAACAGACAGGATTAGATCTTAGTTTGAGAAATGTGAAAGCTAAAGCTTGTTAAGTGAAAATGTAATTACGGAAAACCCAGTTAAATTTCATTTGCACGGATCACTTTTGAGACCATTGTTGCTTTTAAGTTATTAGAAGTAATTTTTTCCCAAATTTAAAAAAAAAAAAGGTTCAATATTATATTATTTCTTATTCAAGGAGAGGATCTGATGGCTGAAATGTGGACTGGATTATTCTTTATATTATAATATTCTGTCCAGTGATAATTTCACCTGTCCACTGCACAGACATATTGTCTTGCTTGTTTGTTTAGGACACCAGATAGACTCAGTCAGTTCATTTAAGCACCTAAAACCAAATAAAACTATAAAGCAAAGTCAAACATTTTGGGAAATACTTGTTTACCAGCAAACCCACACCCTCATGAGAAGATCAATACCAATTTGATCTCACTGAGATCAGGATTTGGGATGTGTTTAGTCAAGCTTAGCACCAAGATGTGAAGCAGGGGAAACTGCTTCACTGGCTCTGACCAAAGTAAAACTTAATCACTTTCAAGCAACTTCAAAGCTGTCTTATTTATGCTTTGTGTCTTGCTAATTCAACTTGTTGAGGAGAAGAAATGCAAAAATCTGGCATTGTGATTTCCCAGACAGTTTCAAAATGTCGCGTTTTTGATTAATCTTTTAAGCAATTCTATATAACATCTCCAATTACAGTAGGTGTTACCATACACACTTAGTATGCATTGAAAAAAACTCCACTGTGTTTTAGTCCCATTGAAAAAAAAACTGTAAAAGTTAAGATGAATAAAACCATAATATTGCCATCATGGATGGTGTTCTACCCAAGAATCTGGCCCTGGCAACCAAACTAAAGTTACATCCAGTAGCTGTTGGTCATGATATCCAACCTATAACTGCTACAGAAATCCACAATGTCTCAAATTATATTTCCATGTGTATTTAATAAACATACAAAATGTAAATATGCCAGATTCAAGTCACGTCCCAGACTTCGTCCTTTACTGGACGCAGATCAATGAAACTGACTTTAAATATATAATGAAAAACAAGTTTTCCAATAAGGTATGTCAAAATGTCCCTTTTACCAAAACATTTGCTAATAGTTGGGATAGTAACCCTATTAAACTCTTATGGAGCTCCCAGAGCCAAAAAGAGCAGAGGAGAGCAGAAAAGAAATAGCACCAGCGCAACCTGGCCGGACCTTGAAAAGGTGTGATTATACATTAGTTATGGTCTCCTGCACTAAAGCACTAGTTTTGTCGCATAACTTCTTTTTTTTACCTCCACAAGTCTTTTTGTCCAGGAGTTTGTACCCAGAGGGACAGTCACACTCATAACCAATTCTTCGGTCCCTGCAGATGTGGGAACAGCCACCATTGTTGTCTGCACACTCATTCAGGCCTGCAGAGAGAGAGAGGGAGAGTAGGGAGGAAGGGCAGAAGACGAGACAGGCACAAGAGCGGAGGGAAGTAAAGAGGAGTTGAATATTGATGAAATAACTGCAGTAGGTTATTGGACAGAACAATTGAGCCTGGAGAAGACACAAAGAAAAAGTTGGACAGAAAGACAAAACACCCGGAGTTTGTGCTTATGCATAGTTTTAATCACCATGCCAGTTAAGATGATTTAGTAAAGTGTGTCTGTTTACACATAAAGAAGGGTATGTGTTTGTGTGTACAGTATATTTATAGACCTGCTTGTGTGTGTGTGTTCATGGTGAACAGGGACAGACTTAGCCAAACACACCTGGAAACAATCCATTTCCCAACCGGGAGCTTGGCCACGTGTGCCAGGTGCTACTCCACTATAATGCCTATTGTTACACATGCTGTCCTTCACCCTCTCATCTCATTCTCTCCATTTCCTCCTTGTTTTTTGACAGATTGGACTCCCTTTCAGTCATGCTTCCTCTACAGTACGTCCCTTCCTTTTTGTATCTGTTACATGCCTCCTTTCATTCTTTTGTCTCTTAACTACCCTCCAGGGAGTAGAGAGAGATCTCTGCATAAAGCTAAAGCTGGTACTTCATTACCGGTTTACATTAAAGATTTAAGCTTCAAGGCGACAGGTTCTGCTGTGAGACAGGGAAACTGGGAGAGAAAGAAGAAGAGAAAAGAGAGAAACAACAAGAATAGAAATTAAGAGAGACTGACAGAGATAGAAAGAAGACATTTAACTAAAATTCAGGTTGTAATTTATAGTACAGCCAGTGCAATCTATCAGATAACATCAGCTCAGTGTCAGCATAATATTAAAGTACAAAAAGTGAAAACATAAAAACCTTGAAAGGACGTACGCAGATGAACGTATGGAATTAGAAAGGTTTATTACACATAATGGATGAATGTGAACTAATAGGATAAGCTGTAGGAGGGATGAATGGATTGGTAAAGGGTTAAGGGATTAAGGACGAAGGGACGAGGGTCGAGGGATGAAGGGAAGGGTTGAGGGATCAACAGATGGATGAAAAATTTGGTTTGTGATGAATGGATGGATGGATGGTGGAGTTTAGCAAGATGGTAGGAGGGAACCAAATGGTTGATGAGAGTCTGAGTGGGGGAGCCGTCTCTTCTTATCTCTTCTCAAACAAACTTCAAATCGACAGATAAGTGTGGGCGTTTTTAATATTGTTCAGGTCATTACGGATGTACGTAAAATATGCTGGAGAAGACCATCTGCAGAGGAGTTTAATGATGTTATCTGATTCCCTGCCTGGAAGCGGTGGATGCTCTGATGCGAAACGAATGCCATGAGTATGGTTCTGGGGATATTTACTGATCTGGACAGGATTTGGCGGAAGTGGAGATGAAGATCAATTTTGTGTAGCTACTTTGCCTGTCTCTGTGATAACCAGAGTGTCCTGGGGGAAAGCGCTGCTGGTTAGCCTGGAGTTGATGTAGTCTAGTCGGCGACGGAGCTGTTGTCGGAGTGGATGGAGATGGGTTTTTTGGACCATTTGTGAACCCAAAGAATAGCTGCTATGATGACGATGTATATTGCGCAGATGGCGAATGAAGGAGAGAGAGATGAGAATTAAGGTGACCATTTGGCTATAAACCACCTGCTGCCAAAGTAGCCGTAAGTAGAATAGCAGGATGCCTTCTGGCTTGGTGATGTGGTCGTCATAAAATAATGAAATGCCGTTCCATGATGAGAGGAACTGGTGCCATAATTTTAGCTCCATTTTGCATGCATTGTTCAGTGAGACATGGTCATGGAGAGATGTAACAGAGGAGGCTATGGAAAGGAGGTGTGACAAGAAGGATCAACCTTGGGGGGTGATGCAGATGGCGTAATTGAGGTGGCTGAGCAGTGAGAGAAGTTGTCGTTTAGTGCATCTGTGAGCCGGGAGGAAATTTGAAATGAGGAAGAAAATCCGATGGACTTTCTCAGTGGACAGGGATGCTTGGAGTGAAACGGAGTCAAGGATAATACCAAGAAATTCCAGGCATGTGCAGGGACCCTCTGTTTTCTTTGGGGAGAGAGGAACTCCAAGCTCATTGAAAGCAGAGTATTGAGACTGTATGATGGGGGAGAAGATGATGGTTTGACTGTGAAAAAGTCATAGGAGGAGATGGACAATGTATGGGTTTGTAGTTTGTGGGCGAGTTTGTAGTTGTTTGTCAAGATCCAGCAGAAGGCTACGGACAAGGAATCAAATATTTTTTGCACCCAAAGGTCAGGCGCATGGCAAAGTAGTCTGCACCCTTCCAGAAAACGCCAAAGAGATGCCAGTTGTCGGAGTGGATGGGAAAGACTTTAAGAGCATTGGTGATGTCTGCCTTGGACAACCAGGCTCCTTGGCCAGCTAAGCGGATGAGGGAGATAGCATGGTCGATTGTTGCATATTGCATGAAGAAATCTGGCCTGGGAATTAGGCTATTGATGCTTGGGACTGAGGAGCCGTGTGGGGATGACTGATTCTAAATGTAGGGAACAGTGGACTGGGAAATGGACAGATCATGAATGTATCTTTAATTTCTTTATCCAGAAGTTTATCAACTATGTCGGGCTCGGAGGTGGCTGACCGCAAGTTGTGGCATGTGGAGGAGGAATCTGACATGACCTGCAAACCTGGGTAAAAACTGTGTATCAAACCTTGTATAAGGTAATTAAAGGGACACTTCACCCATTTGCATTAAGCTTTGTATCGTTAGAAACCCAGTCATATTTTTGAATGGTCGTGCACCATTCCCTCATTTTCCCCTGA
>NW_023339674.1:6331753-6342185 GCF_004916995.1 Morone saxatilis | reverse complement strand
GTGAGACTACAAACACTCTTTTCTCGGTCAAATAGGCACCAAATTCAAAATTTATGTTACATTTCGACTACATATATAACCCACTTTCAATAAAGATTAATGTTTCCACGGGTGAAATGCTTCTTTAACAAACTGTCAATCTGGGGGATTCTTTAAGGCGGTGGCGAGAGCATTGATATTGATTGGTGTATTCAGATACTTACACAAGCTGTGCTTAGTTGGATTATGGGGACCTAGTCGATCTTGTGTGAGCTCCACTGCAGAAGGAGCAATTGTGGAGAAAAACGGCAACTTGAGATGTGCGATCTGAGGTCATTGAAGTTATTATAGACCATCCCACCGCCCTGGTAGAGGACTGGTCTGCCTTTCTTGCCAACGCCCTTGGGAAGGGGGCCGAGGGCGGTTGGTTGAACGCTTCAGGCGAGCAACCGTCTCTAATATGTTTGGATCCGAGAGACAGTCGGAGAGATGGCGAGGTGAAATCAGGTCGCGGTGGCTTCGCCTGAGGCACCTGGAAGGAGCAACGTCCCTCAGACGCCGAAGACATGGTCTTCCCCTGTATGGTGTTGGACTTGTTGGTGGATGGAGGCTGGGAGTGTCAGGGAAAATGGATCGTTGAGCGCAGCCGAGTTGGCTGACGAGAAGGGACGTTAGGCAGAGATTTGGGGAGTTTGCTCTAATCTTCTTCAAACTGGTTGCTGTCTGAAGGGTTGAGGAGGAGCTTGGCAACGACAGGAGAGCCATCAAGCGGAGGAAGAGGAGTGAGTTTGTAGCGATTTGTAAGTAGGCTTAACTGTTAAGCTTACACATCATCCATCGTATTGATAAGTCTGCCAGTATTTGTTTTTGTGAAGTTGGAAGTTATTTATTCCATGTTTAAGGGGTGTGATGTTACCCTGCGTTGAAATAAATGAACTAAGTAGTCTATTTGTTGGTTGCTCTGACATGTTCAGATTCATTACTGCTTTTTTGTTATCATTTAACAGGCAGTTGTTAAATTCTACACATTTAAATAGTTAAATTAATAAACATGCTACGACTACGGACAGGGCAGCCCTACTAAATATACCGGTAACTTAATTTTTATGCATTTTACATTGCTTTGGCCTTGGTTCAGGAACTATAACATTCTCAATGTAGCAGATAATGGCAGTTGTCAGCTAAAGCTGAAAGCAAAGAGGAAGTGCAGGTTTGCCTTGAGACATGCTGAACATCATGTTTAACATTGATGATATGGGTACAGGGCAATCTCATTACAGTGTATATCCATCTGCTTCAAGATAAGAGCAAGCTGAAAGGGCAGAACACTCACATATCATCTTATACCCATGTGACTGGCATGAGACCACTCAGAGCAAGACTGTGAGTGCAGAGTCTTCTGCTTGTACGTGTTCTTGAGTAACATTTCACTCATACAGCACAAATTACAGTACTTACAGTTACATGAGCTACATTTACTTGAAAGATTTTTATTAACAGGTATGTTTTTTTCTCATGTGCCCCCTGTTTGATGCTGGACTGCATTGCTTGTGATGTGAGATTGGCCACTGAAGCTCAATAAGTGGTAATTATCAATGGTGTCAGGATGATCTGTGTGGTTACTTATGGGTAATGTAGTCAGGTCACGTTTTCCTGGGTAAGATCGCACTAGAGGGCAGAGGCGCTTGGTTCTTTGATCATAACAAGGCAGTTGAGAAATGTCCGGATTTACCATGCCTTGATCAAATGAAGCTCCTTTTACTAAGAGGAGTTACCACCCACATTAGAAGCAGTTCATGATGCCTGGGTATGCGTGAATGCATCAGTGCTATTACACTAGCAGTACATCTATGTATATGCCTGAGGTGATGAAAGGACTAATGAGTATCTGGGTATGTAGGTGTTTTTGTGCGTGAAGAGAAACAGAGAGAAATGATCTTACCACACTCCTTCATGGGTTCATCAGACCAGTCCTTGCAGTCTTTCACATTATCACACACCTTGCCGCTGTCAATACACTCCCCGTTCTTGCAGCGGAACTTTTTTGGCCCGTCACACTTGGTAACTGTGGTGAAAACACAACACACTATAAAGTTACACATTAGGTTTTTACTTACTTAACTACATCTCTGTTCAGCTAGAAACATGTAATGTTCAATGACTTAAGCAAGTGTCTTAAACAAACCCTGAGCCAAATTGCTATTCCACAACAAAAAAAGGAAATTGCTAATATATGATCATTTTTAGGGAGGTCCAGAGGGGTTGTGTATTAAAAAGCTTTTGGTAGGTTTTGGTAGGTACAGCAATACTGTAACCATTGGTTGTGCATATAGTCAGCCAGGCAGTGCTTAATAAACAAACAAATTAGTTATCGCTACCTACTTTGTATATAGAGATGGGTTATAGGTGTAAGGTTAAATATGCTATTTTTAATGGTAGAACTTGTTGAGAGCAATACACAGAGAAGCCTGAGAAGCCCATAGGTAAGAAATTCCATAAACCATTTTAGAAGGTGATTTGCAGGTGTTTTTTGTGATTTGACCTCCCTGTGCCAGAATTCGAAATAACTGCCAGCTCTCACAAATAATAAAAAACGGTGTGTTTTTATCATTGCAATATCACCAAATTTAAACATCATTTAAAACATACACCACTTAAGTGTCACAGTTAGAATGTTTTATGTCAGCCACTGAAATAAACACAGGCACAGCTGTACAGTACATGCACGTGCATGCACACATGTTATGTACTGTGCCATCCGTGGAAACTGTAAAGAGTAAAAAATCAATTTCAGATTCACAGTTGCACTTCAAAAGACTGCCTTCAAGATAAGGTTTGCTGCCAGACATAGTGTCTGATGATGACCTTGAGCTTTTCTGTGCACCACAGGATGTAAACTGGTTGTTGAGTAAAAATATCACTATAACTTGTTTGCTGTCCACAATCACATTTCATTGTATTAATTTATTGTATATGTAAAAGGAGATTTAAGGAAGATGTAAACTGACATTTCAATACTGACATTTTGGGCTCTTACACTCCCATTCCTCTCTGTCTTTGTTGCTTTAGCAGTGCAAAAAATAACTTCTTTAAACAGTTTCTCATGGGGCTGATTCAACTAGCGCAGCCAACTACAGCCATCTGTGCTACTTTCAAGTACATCCCCTGTGAATCTTGTTCATAGTGTTAAAGTTGTAATTGGAAATAGTTTTTAGGGCGAATCAAATATGACAATGGACAAAAAAAATGCATGAAGCTGAAGATTACATTGTCATTTTCTTAGGGGCAAATATTTAACATTCAGATGGAAAAACAACATTTGACTTCCTGATTATCTATGTGGAATATGATTCAGGTTTGTTGCAACTGCATATATTCATCTGACATTTACCGTTGACACAGCCAGCTTCATCACTGTAGTCTGGACAGTCGTGAACTTTATTGCACTGTTTGGTGCCATGGATACAGGATCCATCGCCACACTGGAACTCATCAGGTCGACAAGTAAACAGGGCTGTGGGACACAAACCACACACACACATACATTAGAATTAATATTAGAATTATCTGACTACAAAGCTAGAGGCTTATAACACACCTACATTTTCAAAATTGATGGAGAAAAAAATTCATTTAGACCTCTAAAACACTCACTCTTTCTTTTAAACATTCACTCTTTCATTTTATGTGTCACTGTAAAGTTGAAGACAACACACACACCAACACATATACACAACATTCAGCCCAGCATGTCTCTTTCTCAACTGTATCTATTAATATGTGTGTGTGTGTACAGTATGGGTTTTGCTTCATCAGACCAACTTGGAGTGCACTCCAATCCAACAGTAATCAGTTATACACAACTCTTACCTGCACAGAAAAAGCCCCAGTGGAAATGAAAACCAGGCAGGTATTCATTCACTGTCTGAGGAAAACCCACATCCAGTGACCTATTGAGTATGTGTGTATGTGCAAGTGTGTATAGGAACTTGTTGTGCTTGCTCTAACAGCAGAGGGCAGGTTTATTTAACTCATTCGTCTTTTTAACTGGCTGTTTAATTATTCATGTGTTGTGTTTTGGACTGGCTCTGCCAAGGGAATGGAGGCAGAAATGATCAATGGCTGTGGAGGCCACAAAAATGCGTGGAACAAAAATGCGTGGAACACAATCAGTGTATCGGGAAATATGGAATAAAACACAGCCACACACACGGCTGGACAACAAGTGAGTGCACATCCACAAATCTACAGGTCCTGTTGGTCAGCAGACACATACTGTACAGATACATCAAATACATGTATGCAGCAAGGCATGTGCACATTTACATGAACACACAGGGAAGCTGACTCAGACTTCTAACGCTCAAACTAAAAATAAAGATAACATATTAATGCTAAAATAGGCAAAGTGTGGAAGACATAATCCTGTGCCATCACAAAATGTGCTGATTCTTTCAGCCAAATGATTGGGATCTGAGCTCAGCTAATTATGATAAATCCCCAGGATGAATAGTTATAATAACAGATTGCCATCTGCGGAAAAGTTGGCAGGTGGGAAAGCAGAGAACCAACTACAGATACAATTTGACCATTTTTCATTTACATTAACCTCCTGTCACCCTTCTCACAGTGGCTTGTCTCAGCATGTCTGTAAAATAACGCAATATTATTGAGACAGATGTTTCAAATAAGATGGGAGATAACCAGGGGACGAGCAAAGCTTGACGGAATAGGAGGGGGAGGAGAAAACAAACTGGAGATATGCAATGATTCTCACATTTCTAATTTACATTGAAATGTTGCACCTCCCTAAGCTGAGCTCTGCTAGCTCATTTACATTACACAGACATCTAAAACTATTACATCTTGTTTGACACAAACCTCCAACCGCCCATTTTTATTCAGTGTGATGAGCATGCACACAGACCCAATCAAATACATATAGTATACACATCTCCTGTCACATCATATCTGTGAAATAGTGAACATGGTTATTGAGACAGATGATTCCACTGGCACATGTAGACCAGACAAGACCGCTTCACTTGCTGTCACTGTCAGAAGTCATCATCATTCAATTATGCTACTGGGTTTGTTTTTGTTTAGACCTACTGTGTGTATGTTTTAATGGCATTATTCCCAAATAGAGACTTATTCATAGACCTTGAAACATTGACCTGGAAATTTTAATTACATCTTACTTTAGCAAGCTAGCTAGCAAACTGGTATAGCTTTTAAAAACATATAATTTGGCAACCTGATTAGCTTATTATAACTAAAACTAAAAGGTAAAAATATTTAAGGTAGTCTCAAGTAAGAATAAAAATCCTAAGAGGGTGAATTATTTCAGGAAACCACTTAATAGTCATCTATCAATCTCACATATCTAACAAAATGTAAGAATAAACAGTTAAGGACCAAAACAGCCTAATATTTTTTAAATTAGCAACTAATATATTTGATTTAATTTGAGATTGTTCTACAGAACTAGAAAACCATGAATCACGTTATAGAGACAATCATCTCTTATCCTTCATGAATAGATCAAGAGATTTTGCCTTAATGCTATGAGTGTGATGCTCACTTGCATATTGTTCTTTATCTTGTCATATGATATTCACATTAAAACCTAGCCCATCATGCAGTGCATAAAAGCAATAAATAGGAAGATGGGAATGTTTTGAGGAATACTATTATACAGTATGTGCGATGGTCTATACATTGTAATAGCTGCTTGTGCTGTGTAATGTCTGGTTATTCACTTTTATAGTGATCGTGTCAGACTGGAGGGACTTTTATGAACTGTATCAACCCTCTATGATTGTATGACTATTTCAGCTCCAGGATTTATATGTGCATGGAAATACTGCATATCTGTGGTTGTATGTGTAAGCACAGGTATGTTCTCCATGTATACATGTGTCTGTTGACATGTGAAAGCGTGTGTGTGTGTGGCAGTGCTGTGTGCTGGTATCATGTTGTATCTGCGAGGCTGCTGTCATCTCCCAGAGTGGTGTGTGGGTGTGTGAAGAGGCGACCAGATGGGGGTCTCGCTTGATGAAGGACCTTCACCTCCTACACATGCACACAGACACACAGACGTACTCACGCAAAAAACTCATATGGTCAAACACACTCAGAGGTTCTCCTTCTGCTTCGACAGATCACATGGTTGCATGGCAACCCACTCATGGATCATCATGATAAAGTTAGCATTGATCGTCCTTCAATCATTTCTGGCGGCACAACAAGATTTGTCATGTAGTCTTTGTTCAGAACACACGGTATGTCATCCTTTGAAGTATATTCTTTCAGTAGTGGTGGGCCACACAGCCGTTGTTCCACAACACATCATGCATTATTGCTGGTACCCATTAATTGCCTATTAGTTACTAGTTTATTCTAAAACAACACCATGTTGTTTCAGAATAAACTACACTGGCTATGTTCATTTTAATTAAAGTAAATGTGAATAGTAAGACTCTTTAATGGGTTTTTTCAATAGTCTTTGGACAAAAACAACATTGAATTTTTATGGCATGCTATATCTTGCTGTTGTTACACAGAAAATTCTTGCTGGTAGGATACTTTTGGCCTCTTTTCTTGATTATGATTAAAACAACAGCAGCATTATTCCTTCAGTTACACGCTCATTTATCCAGCCACTCCATCCACATAAACACACATTATATGCACAGTTGACTTACAACAGTTTGCTTCATCTGATTTATCCTTGCAATCTGCATCTCCATCGCACTTCCAGTTCATGTGGACACACTCCCCGCTCCCACACTGGAACTCGCCCACTGGGCAGCGAGGTTTCTGGGGCTCCGTCCTCCGGCTGCAGCGCTCCATGGACTCGTCTGACTTGTCCTTGCAGTCTGGGTCGCCGTCGCAACTCCACAGGGCGGGGATGCACTCAGAGTCATTGCAGCGGAACTCGTGCTGGCCGCAGGTGGGAGCCGTGCACTTCTCCTCGTCGCTGGCATCCCCACAGTCGTCGTCGGCATCACACACAAAGATAGGTGCCACACACTTCCCGTTACGGCACTGGAAATCTTTGGCGGGGCAAGCCTTGGCATCTAAAGGACAAAAAGGACAGGTGGATGAAAAATGGAGGTTAACATTCTGAGAGACATGTTTACTCCATTTTATTATCCTTACTGATTGTATATAATATACTATTACTCATTATCATTATAGGAGATCTTTTGTAAATGAATATAAAAAGCTAAAGTCAGCCGCCAAATAAAACTCTTGAACTCTTTTTGGAAGCAGACATTAGTGCACTAGATGAGAGGAAATATGAGTTAGAGGTCGGATATAGTTAACTTATCACTGCATATATTCAAACTCCTAGGGGGAGTGGGAATATATGCAGCGATATGTCTTCCTCTTCTTCTCTAGAGATGGAACGAAAGACAGTGTTGGTGCTAAAATCTAAAGTTAATGAGCACAGGGCAATTCCATATCTCTCTCCTTTGCTCTTGGGGTTTAGGCATCTGGTGAGAGTAAAAGAAAGAGTTTGATCTAAAGTCAAACGGGTGCTTGTGCATGGTGCTGAGGAGCAGTAACTGTTTAAATAAAAAGGGATAAAGAGCCAAAAGAAAACACAGATAAACTTGCCTCATGGGAAAAGCAAAGATTATGTATTATTCAAGAAAAACAAACCCTTAAATCAATAAATGCAAACATTCTTACATTGAAACACACTAGATAAACGTGACATCAAACCATATTAAGCACAAGGTTGAGAGCATATGTGCAGCAGAAGTCCAGTATGTGAAAACAGGTGTATAATGAGCAGAGTGGGGGCACAGCTGCAGGTGTCTGTCGCAGTGCAGAAACCCCCTCCACAAGTATCTGTGTGAGTAAGTATGTGTGTGGGAATGTTTTTACAGAAATACCCGTGGAGACTGTTTATATTGTCTGCGCATGTGTTTATTTCTTCATCTACAGTATCGCAAGCTGGGAAAAATAAAAAAAATCACAAAAACTATGATGAATAATATTTAAAGTTTCTAGTAATCTGTGAGGGTGTATGTACGTGTTTGTTGTTGTGTTTGTGTTTAACTGGCAAACTGCTTGTTTCCTCTTTGCCAAATACAAGAAGTGACATTAACTAATTCCAGAAAGGTTGGACATATCAATTCGAAAAAAGAAACCAAAAAAAAAAAAAATCACTTCTCCTTTCTTTGATGTAACTCTCATCTCTGGGCGACCAACGTAACCGCTTCACTCTCTCTCTCTCTCTCTTTTACCTACCCACACAGTGTGCCAAAGGGACTCATTATGATAATAGGCTATTGGATTCCCTGCTAGCTATTAGTGCTACATGCTAATCATCCCCACTCAGATCTAAGTAATTTAATTAACATGAGCACATAAACCACATCAGCAGCATCCCGGCAGAAGCTTATGTTGTTTGGGGGTCACATAAGGTGTTTGTGCAAACAAATACTTGAGCAAAGTTATAAAGTGATTATTTTAATACTTTCTGTGCAAACAGTGCTTCTGAAAATTCTAAACATATTTTGCTTCATCCCAGAGGATGATTATGAGTTGCCAGTCAGACTAAACGCCATTGTTTTGTATGCTTTAAAGACTTCATTAAAGCAGAAAGCTTGGTCAGCCAGGTGTGTTGGCAACAAACAGCAAGGCCAGGATAAGAAGCTAGTTAGTGTGGTGTCCATTGGGATACTGAGTTACAAAAACTTCTTTGCTCATAACAGCTTTATTTTCGATGTAGGAACAGGCAGGTGGCTTGCAGTTAATCGAATTTGTGTCTCATAGATAAAAAACAACCTTAGCTTGAAATTCACAGGAACACAGGCTGCATTGAACCTACTCTTCCACAACATCCTACAAGAGTTACAAGAAGGTTTGGGATGGCATCTATTCTTCTGCTTTTGGTTTTTTTCCTATCCGTGGATCAATACACATTTCCTTTGTTTCTGTCACACTGATATAAGAACACAGAAACTTGATTAATATGGAAACATAACAGAAATATAAAGTATATACATAGGTACACAAAAGTCATACTGTGGGAAAAAACAGCTTTTTCCACAATAGTTGTGAACACTATCCATGGTACTTTTGGCATATCAGAGTTTCTGATTAATCCTTGGCATTATTCATTAATATAACCAAACCAGGTCGTTGATGACTTTAAACATGTTCCTTTACTGGGAGTAAATCAATGTAAATTATTGTTAAACTATGCATTTTTGGCACTGTCTAATTAATTAACAAATGAGACCATTGTTAGACAATTCTTTGGTGAAGCATTTCTTAATATGATGATTGCATTTCCCATAAACCCTGCTGCTTTCTGTTTCAGAGAAGAGGATGTCACTTAACCAAACCCACTTGGTTTCTGTATGTTATTTTTTCTGTGGGTTCACTAAATCACATATTCAAAGCCTTTCACTTCTGTTTTCTGCCATTACAAGAACCTCTGAAAGCTGTTAAGGAATAGAGGAATTCCCCTTCGTCCCGTTAGACAATCCAGAAGATTCCCCTATGAATCAGGGTTAGGGATAGGGTTGCAATGTAAATACATACTTTGCAGAATTCATGGAGATGGTGGAATTTGCTGTATTGCATCCAAATTATGATGAAACATCAACATATATAACTTGCTGTTTTCTGTTTTCCAGGATGAATTTTTTTAAATCCACACACACCATAGAGCCACTTCAGCTGTGTGTTACTTCAGCCCCTTGATCCTATCACCTGTCAAAGCTGACACACACCAAGAACACTTTGGTCGATCAGTCAGTGAAGCCGCTCTCTCGGTTAACACAGGCCAAAGCCAATCCTTAGAAACAGAGAAAGGGAAGATTGGAGAGGAGACAGGTGCTCAGAGGAGCACACAGAGTAGGTAGATCCATTGATATATTTGAAAAAAGAAATGTCCTTTCCCACCAAAACGAACCCATCCCCAGAACACCAGGCAGGCAGATTTAATAGCAGATAAAGGCAGAGAGGATAGATGGTCAGTTGTGACAGGTAACAGATTAGATATGGTAGTATCACAGTCAACACACTCTGAAACTGTAATCCAAACGTGTCACAAATCCAACTATATTCAGCCCAAACAAAGTAAGAAAGTTGAGAGGAATCAGATTGTGTTACAGAGCTGGACTCCTGATTGTTAATTAAACACATCCATCCAATGGATTATTACACCAATTACAATTTTAAATAGGTAATCAGTAATCTGTAACTGATTACATCTTGACAGTAACCTTCCCCACCTGCGGGTGATTGTGTTTAACTTGGGGTCAAAGCTTTCTATCCATCCATCCCCAGACCCTCTACTGGACAGCTAATAGATGGAGCAGGGAGATAGGGCACAGCTCATTGACCTTGATCTGAAGGACAATTGAACTCTCTTCCCAGCATGGACTAGTCTAAAGCAAGCAACTATGCACACACACACACACAC
>NW_023339674.1:6327811-6331622 GCF_004916995.1 Morone saxatilis | reverse complement strand
CAGATGCACACACACATACACACACATACACACACGTGGACATTTGAATCTATTTGTGCTTTGATATCCATTTAAACACATGTAGCATAGAGACACTACAGCCACACACATACACACACGCCTAAACACCTACACACCTACACACACCTCACTCCAACCTTTCTCTATGAGTCACTGGGTTTAATGTTTCTGGAGCGTGGAATCCAATCAGACTCTGGTCTAACATGTCAGCCACTGAGCCGTGGTGTGGGAGCATGTACACGTGTGCACAAGCATACACACACTTGTGCCCACATAAATACGCTTGTCGCAAAACCTTACCAGGTGTGCTAGCGGGAGCAAGCTAAAGATCACAGATCAGCTCTAGCAACCACATAGACATGGAAATAAAACATTTACTTCAGTTTAGAAAATGCTGTATTTAACCAGACATAGAAACACACTCATTCTACAATCAGCTTAAAACAGACACTAACACCTGAAGGCATTTTAGTCCAGAGTAGGCTTAATGGGCCATACAGTAGACAAGCGACATGGTCATCTTCTCTATGAATTATCAATATGTATGCCTTATCTTTCATATGAGAGCATCAATAAAAAACAAATTCGTGTTGAGTCAAGCATGCCTTGTACTGTCAGATACACAAGGGTAATTGCAAACAAATCACCATCTATATTCATGAGGATTGGTGGGAGAAAAAAATTAAAATTCCAAAAGAGGAGGGAAGATTTCTGTTCAATTATTCACTATTCATTAAAATACAAGCCCAAACTGCATCCAACACTTCAGTGCGTGTTTTCATCAGTGCTGTGCAGTGTGAGTACCCAGTACCTCAAAACATTATTTTCACATGGAGCTGGGCAGGGCAGCAGACTGAGAAGATTCCAATAGTTCTGCAGGTTTAAGGGAAACTTGAGACCGGTGTTGTTGCATGACCTGTCACTTCCATTCTAAAACTTAACCAGATACAGCAGGTTCCCCCTCACCAAAACAAAGGCAAAATGTCATGCAGTCAGAAAAAAACCCTCACTGTATTTACATTCTACTATTTTATCCGAAGCTAAATTCCATTTTCAGCAAAAATGCTCTTCTAGTATCAAATACAAAGAGGGACTGCAGCAGAGGAGAGATGGTGTATTTACCCTATTTCTGCAAATTATTATTACTTTTTGTCAGTTTGGTCATTGGAAGATAATCCTCTTCATGCACAGTGACAACTGATGAATTGAAACTAATGGTGCAGTGCAACATTGTCTCCTAAACAGCAAACAAGCTCTCTGTAAGGTCTCACTAATGATGGCTGACCCACAGGAGATTAACAGGAAGTACATTTTTAAGGTAAAATCACTATGCAATTACTTGATAGCAGCCCCTTTTAGTGGTACAAGTGAACAAAATTACACGGTGCCAATTTTAAATTGTATAAAAGTAATGTTAAAATTACTGGGCATATAAATAAAAAAACCTGACATCATAAATGCACAAATTTCACATCATTTTCTTGCACTCCACGGCACTCGACACATCTTCATGTATTGAGTCAGTGTTTTTAGGACAGTTAGTTAATGTAGCATTTGCTATGTATCAGGCACCATTACCCTTGATATCATTAAAACAGCAAACCGTCAGAGGAAGAAGAGTGCCAGAGGCATTGGCTTCCCTGCATCTGTAAAAAGATGGCTGTCTGTTGCACAGGTCTATAAATGTTAGACTGCCACTTAGATGGGGACTAAACACTGAGAGGTTGTGTGGGGGAAAGAGGAGGAGGACAAGAGGGAGGAGGAATAGTTTTAGATCATACTTTTGATGCAACACATTCTGCAGCACGGCCAAAGGGCCCCAGAGTGTGTCTGTCTGTGTGTGTGAAGAGAGACATAGACAACTTGACATGCAGTCCCTCTCCAGGGCTCTCACAAAGTGTTTATTAGTGCTTTGGCTACATTAGAGGAGGATAGCAGCACACACATGCACACACGTACACACAGACAGACATATGCACACTGGTGACCACCAGACAGGCAGGCCCTGAGCCCACAGCTCTTCGAATTGCTGTAACATGAAAGTGATCCTCTTTTCCTAACGGAATAGACAGATAGACAGTGAGGAAATATGAAATTCAGAATAGATTTATCACTGACTGAAAAACAGAAGGCAGCTTCAGAAGAAATTCACTTTCCAACAGCCTAGTCAAATGGGGTTTACCGGGCATTGAGCCGACATACATGTTTGGAACATTGGTGGCAAAGTGGCATCTTAACATGTCACAAAAATAAAGAAATATGATACAAGATAGTGCTAGTGTTAAAAAGCGTGCATTACTTAGTTGCACACTGCAATAGTTTGTACTTTATTGCACATTCACAAGAAGAACAAATGTTTAATACGAGCAAACTTATTCAAACAACCTTATGCTGTATTTTCCTTGGTGAAATCAGTTTCTCTTAACAAAACATAAAAATGTTTAAAACTGGAACTTAATCTGACCTTTAATTCAAAAGTATGTGCATGAGTAAATCAGTCAAACCCTTCAGTCCAAATCAGGCTCAATCAAGTTTACACCACATGTAGCACTTAACGCATGTGTGCTCTGAGAGCCCAGCATACAACTGCATTACTATAAACAATAAACTGATAAAACTAAATAAATCACAAAAAATACATGCGCAGCATTTCAACTTCAGGATTCCAGAGGCTCTCTATTCACCTATGCCTGTTAGATTGTCTTTGCTCAGAGTAAAAACATGTCAAACTGAGTGTGAAAAGCCACTGAAAATAAGACCTCAACGTAGTGTGGCAGTAGAGCCTGGGGAATCTAAGTGAAATGGCAGCTTAGATGAAGAGAAAAATGGCACAAAATTCACTGGGAGTCTGAAACTCTCTGTGTAACCTGATTGCTATACACCAGGGAAAGACTTTCTTTTAACCACCTTCATGATGAGTGGGTACTATGGGGATTGCACACACACACACACACACACACACACAGTCCAACAGGGACAGTACAGTGAATAGAACGGAATATTTCAATAGCTCAATCACTATGCCATCTACCAGCAGCTTGAATATTAACTGACTCACCAGCAATCACAGTATATTGAATGTCTCCGTCTGTGTGTGTGTGTGCAGGTAGTGTGTCTTGAATGCCCTTGTGTGTTCCTATATACATATATTGACCTAAGTGCAAGCCATTGGTCAAACATTTCATATTTCATTATCTTTCAGCCATTGAATGTAAAATATGACATGGCCATCACTCCATCCTTGTGGCTCAACACAGTTTTAAATTTTATCACCACCCCCCATTCACACACAACAAATAGATAGACACAACACACACTCTGCACGCCTGTCTGGGAAATAATTTAATTCCCTCCGATAATTGTTAAGTAAGTAAATCTATGAATACATTAAAAATAGGTCATTATGATTAAGTGTGATGATTACATCTCCACAATAAACATGTAATCCTGTATTTTACCATGGGTGCTTTATGATAATGACATAGTTAGATGGCCTCATAGTGATAGAGTTGTTGTTTTTCATGTTGATCACTCTTCACAGCTAAAACCATGTTTCTTTCTCTACTGCCAGGCTAGAGACTGTTCCTCAAGGTATTTTAGATGGTGTCTAATTGCACTGAGGTATCTAAGCTAAAAAGGTGTCTCCATACATTTGACAAACTGATCTTCGCAGGCATAGAGTATTATGATATAACAACGACTGAACAACAAAAAAACACTGACACACAATTTTAGAAAAATGGGTTCCCAGTCATCAGAGGTGAGCGATTAATCAAATTTTATTTTCAAT
>NW_023339674.1:6327124-6327801 GCF_004916995.1 Morone saxatilis | reverse complement strand
CAACCATTACGAAAACAAGATAATTGAGATTAAAAAATTATTGTTATTGCATTCCATTTCTCAATGATGTTCTTGTTCTGTCCAGCACAACAATTTCCTTTATTACAGGGTGCATTCACTCCTTCCTAAGAGACTGAAGTCACTCTTAGCCAGGCTGTGGCATGTTTAAAAGCCATGATGATGGAAAAAGAGCCCTTAGTCAACAAGAAATGTAAAACCAATTTAGCTATTAAATAGGAAAATATCACATGGCACAGCAAGCCAACGTACACCCACAGTCATACACAGGGAACTTGTTGGGGGAGCAGGCAGGGATGGTCGTTACGCATTGTGGCAGTCCCAAAAAATGTTAGAAGACAGCCTAAGCATATGACAGCTTGCAGCCCATGTATTGGCGGAGGGAGTGAATAAAGTGCGTTTGTATGTGAGATTCAGTTTGTCTGCTTTTTACACGTTGGAATCTAAGTGAACACAGTGATACAACGGTACACAAATTGAAATGCATGCACATACATCTGCAAAGCCCCTCCTCCTGGCTACACGTGCGTATGTTTTATTTAGTCCCGCTTGCTGTTTGGGCTCAGTAATGTAACTCTGTCTCATTATTTGATAAACAGATCAAAGGACGAAGAAGGTCCCACCAATAAAAAAGATGTGGTATGTGAGCATGTGATATT
>NW_023339674.1:6324624-6327099 GCF_004916995.1 Morone saxatilis | reverse complement strand
CCCTCCACACACACACACAGTCACCATCTCCTCTGCCCCTCTCTGCCCTGCTATAATGCTATAAAACATCAACTAACGTATCCCTGGTGGGCATCGATCCAGCAACAGCTTGCTGTAATGTAACAGGCTGATGTGAAAAGAGCAACAGGTCCCCAGGGCATGCAGGAGCCTTTCTGACTACTGTCTTTCTCTCTGTCTGTCTCTCTCTGTCCGCCTGTCTCTCCGCTTATGTTTCCCCCTTCACGTTCTAGCCAATATAGAGTCTGTGGAGCGAGCGTAGAGAAATGAAACCAAACTGATTGTACTCCAGCAGTGGTGGAATGTAACCAAGTACATTTACTCACATACTGTATTTTACTTAAATTTGAGGTAATCCAGTATTTCAGTTTTAGGCAAATGTTATACTTTTTACTGTACTGCATTTGTGTGAATGTTTTAGTTAAAAATGTTCATACTCTTCCTGTCCAGTGACAACTGTGTATCTCTAGATTTGGTGAGTCTGAATGTGAATTTTAAACTCAAGGATTAGGTTTTCCTTTATGGGTTGTGGAAATGTCCCTACTCGTTAAGCTTAATAAACTATTTAAAGGTCCAGGATCTATCACCACTAGATACCACTGAATCTTACACACTGGTCCTTTACGTAAAGAATGTCGATACTTCTTCCGTCACAGGCTTCTAGTAAAGTAAAGCAATTACCAATACAGTGGACATATAGAGTAAAAATTCCTTGACAGTTCGCCAGTCCTTTAAATGGCTATGACAGACTAAAAGACCATCACATTCACACCTACAATAAAGTTATTTTTAAAGTTGTAAAACCTGTTAAATTAAGGTAGCAGATTTCACTACTAGATCCTTAAATCCAGCTGTCAGACTTGTAACTGAGATCTTGACTTTTGCCAACACACAAAGCAAGCTGTTTTTTGTGTGTGCCTATAAGAGATATGGCATAAAACTGAAACTCCATTAATCAGCATACTTCTGTAAAAGGAACATAAAACCACATACTGTTTGTTGAGGATTTTAAATGCTGCTGTTTGTCATACGTTCCCAAAAATACAGACATAGGAGCTACAGTCTGTATGACATAATAAAGGTAACTCCACATTGACACGATTACCGTATTTTCGTAGCTCTCTAGGGATCAGAAATAGCCTGCCTGGCTCTGATACAGCTAAGCTCCTGCTACCACACATAGATGAAAGTATTCGAGAGAGAGGGACAGGACGCGGTGAGCGAGTAACAAAGACAGAGGAAAAACTATGAGGATAAAAGGATAAAAACACAGAGAAAGAGAGTTTCAGAGATAAAAAAAATCCACTTTCTTATTCCCCCAGGTTTAAATGAAACAAACAAGACACATTTAATTAATATATTGGGGAATTCATTCCCTCACTTGTGGACAATTTAATACCTCAACCTTTTTAATTCCAACACTGACACACATCTTTTTTTTCTATTAACCGACATTTGTGATGCATTGAGAGGTATGCGGAAAATCGCCTAATCCTACGAGTGTCTGTTCTCATTTAAGTCTGCGTGATCTTATTAGGTTTGAGGAAATGCAAACTTCTCTGGTGATCAACCTTGAGCAAGTTGGATCATCGTGCGCTCGCTGAATCAGCACTTGAACAGTCCAATTTGTTCAAATTAAAATTTAATGGGTGAGCAGGTACGGAACACTTTTCAATTATGTTTTGCTTTAAGTCTTCATCTAATAAGAAAAAAAAGCAACCAACAAACATACAAACAAAAGGGAGGACATCCGTCATGTAAGCACTCCCTTTACTCAAATATGAAAAATTATGTTTTACCTACACACACACCCACAAGGATGAAAACACATAGCTAGCAGCGGCTGTGTGCCTAAACGAATGCGATTTCACATTATCATAAATTAAAGGCTCATAAACTTTCTTCAGAGGCCTTTTCTGATTGTAATAAAGAACCTCTCTTCCTGGATACATGTTTTATTCAACATTTGGATATGCTCAATTAGCAGCCCTAATTAACGATAGCTGTACGGGAGGGAGGGATGAGCAGAGGAGATCAGAGGTGGAGGAAGAGGGTGGGGACGCTGAAGGGGATGGATTTGAAGGGGGTGGGGTGAACGGAAAAAATGTATATGAGGGGTTTCAATTGTGAATACAATTGTGTTTGTGGGTGGTAAAGTACTGTACATACACACTTTCTACACTGCAGAGTGAACATATGTTTTATGGTTTATCATTAAAGTAATTTAACATGGAACACACAAGCAACAACCAATTATTGTATTTCCAAAGACCTTCTAGAGATGACTGTGTCTGCCTATTACTGATAACCCTCAATGGTGGCACGTGTTGCAGAAATGTTGGCATTACCAGAAAGCCGGTCTGGCAGAATTATTCGCCCAACTGCTATCAGACTGCTTTGTTACACAGCTGTGCTTTGTCATCTGTGCATAAACTGCATGTTTTTTTGTCATTTCTG
>NW_023339674.1:6307767-6324599 GCF_004916995.1 Morone saxatilis | reverse complement strand
ATAAAAGAAATAAACAATTTGCCTGCATTTAATAAAGTTAACAACTAAAGCGCCCTAAAGTCGAATAGACAATAACAACTCATAATGTTTCACCTTGTCACCTGGGTGAAATATTCTCTTTTGTAAAATACAGGGCAGTCAAACTGTTGCCATGTGCAGACTGTACTAGCGTGTGACTACTTAGCAGTCCCTAATATTAGTGGCCTTGGAACTGTACTTGGACTAGGAGCTCTGAAATAAGACAGGGAGGAGATTGTATATACTCCATTTTAACAGTGTATGAAGAGATAAAAGATGGATGGAAAAGGCTGGAAGTGGGTACTTGGTGTTCTGAATTCCCAGAAATGATAAACAAATAACATAGTTTGCTTAAATGTTGATGACTCAAGACACTAAAAATATTTTTCTTGCCGAAAGTCAAGCGCCATAGAGATGCAGCTAACAGGTCGTGTTTACAGAAAACACTGGAAGAAAAATGTAATTCCTCCCGAAACGCTGCATACACAGTGGTGTTAACCCCCGGGCACGTCTGTGGTAAAAGGTTCTGCACCCCTGACATCGAGCGGTCACCGTCGACCCGTCCATATACTCCACGGTAACTTTTTCCAGGTATCCCATCACGTTATTTCCTCCGCTGGGAAACAGAAGCAAGCGTGGACGTTAATCTATCATCTATCAGTCTATCATCAATCTATCTATCTAATCTATCCATCCTATCCATCTATCTACTATTCTACCTCTATCTATCTATCTATTATCTATCTAATCATCTATCTTGCTACAAGCAGAGCATTGTAGCTTGAGGTGAAATCCGTTTGAGTAGATATAGTTGATTGTAAATTGTGGAAATACCACTACAACCCAATGCTAACACACCCTCCCAACAACAACCAACGGAGGAGGAGGGAATAATCTTCTGAATGTCAAAAAAAAGTGTATTAGCAAAACTGGAGCTTTCAAGGGCTGTTTATTATCGGGCAGGGTGTTGGTGTTCCACAGCGGTAAAGCTGATCGTATTATGTGAATTTCTGGCAAAATACTGCAAACAGGTAATGCTAATGTTTCAAACTCCTGACATGTCTGACGTGTGCCAAATCTGCCTTATTTATTTCTATCTCCATTGTATGTTAGACTTTGCAAATCACAGGAAGCGTCAATGGAAATAAGGGATAATTGAAAGTGAAGAGAAAACTGACCTTTAACAGCACAGAGTGGGCATGCAATGTGTTTACAATGGACCCCTGTGACTGGTGTGGTGAGCTTTTGATGGTTAGCTACTATTCATGGCTTGAATGCAGCATATTACAATAAATAGGCATAGCTTAATAATAGTATTTAAATATATGTGGGTGTTTTTTGTAGATATTTTCTGTTAGATTACTATGATGCCCTCTGGATATTCAAACTAATGAGATTGCACAACTTGAAATTAAAATTAATTAAAAGTTTAAGATAATCTTATCCAAATTGCCTCTGGAATGAGTTAAGTTCATTAAAAATGGTAGACACACTTAGTTTTACACATCTTTGATTGTGCACATAAGGGAGATATGGAGAGACTTTAACAGTATCCAGAAGCAATCTTACATTGTATATGTTTGTGTGTGTGTGTGTCCTTAATTATACATGCACATCTTTCCAGTGTGCATACATGCAATTTGCACTTTCAGCATGAGAATGTATGAATGTCACAGTGCCTGAGGGATGCTGGCAACATTATGGAGACAGAAATGCATCAGACACACTCATATACGCATAAGCTTGTAGTTCTACTCTTATGTGGACTGGCCCCTGCTACATTCAATCTCTTCTTTACACCAAATGTAGCCCTTGTACAAGTGACGACAACTGGCCAGAATGACTTTACCTTTACTCCACATGTAATTACTCCAGAGCTTTGAAAGTCATACTTGCTCTCATAAAAGACACCCACACACAGAAGGTTATACAAAAAATGTCTCTCCATATACATTTAAAGTGGTTTCTTTTTCTATCTACCAGAACACAGGTTTAGTAACTGAAAATATCACATGCAATCTATATTCTTAAAAATAAAATGCTGTGTGTGCATGCGTCTGTTTGAGTGTATGTTCCAGGTTAAAAATCAATAAACGCTGTATAGGCCAGATGTTTATGCTGATGAAAATCAATGCCCCCTTTTAGCTTTGATGCCATCCGTGAAGATGTAGGCTAGATAATGTGATGTGACTGTCTGTGGTTTGTTCACAAAGATTCTCTATACGTTTCCTATAAAGCAAGCTAAGCCTTATGTAAGAGCATTTGAGATAACCTTGAAATAAGACACCCAATCTTGCAGAATGATTGAAACTAAGATAGAAATATGTTCTACCAACCACCTTTTTTCAACCATTTAGTTGAAACATATCTGTATCTGTGCTGTATTTTACAACTTAAATCTGTGTAAATTAGATTTTTCTTTAGTCATGTCTTATCCTGATAGCGGCTATCCCTGAATGCACAATACATATGTGTTTGTGTGTATGAGAATTAGTGTTTAGGAAAGAGTCTATGGGTTCCATGTTTATTTGTGTGCATGGTAGTATAGCACTGGTTTTTAAAGGGGATAACAAGAGCAAATATGATTCAAATGGTACCACAATCTATTCGCCAGCCATTAACCAACCCCAGACACACCACACCATTATTTATATAAGTATTGTTATTCCTAACATTCTTACAACCATTTGTACACTGTGTGTGTACTATGATGACTAAAAGTGTGCCACAACGCCCTTTGCACACTGTGAATGACGCACTGAGCATTGTACTCTGTAACTTCATCTACAAAAAAAGACTGTGTTTGCCTTGGTGCCTTCGTGTATGCTTTTGAATGTCAGTCCATCTATGTAAACATAGGACAGACTGGTGTAGAGGACATTGCTTTAAAGATACAATTGAAAGATACATGACTGGTTTCCCCCTCTGTATAACACCATTGGCCCAGCTCTCCCAGTCTGCGAGTGACCTGCTTTTCCCCATTTCCAGCACATTGAGCAACAGCCCAGAACAAGGACAAGATTGCAGGCAGGAAAAACAGATCATGTTTGACATCTCTAGACACATAACACAGAAAAAATATATAAATAAATGAAGAAATGAAAATTTTACTTTTGTGGCAGTTATGATGCCGAGTTAAAAATACTCCTTTGGACCTGAACCTTAAAAGGTGCGGCGACCCAGGTGACAGACTAGAAAGCGCAAAGAATACTTCTACGCTTTGCGTACCTCATATCGGGTAAAAGCCAAATATCCCCAGGTTTGACATTTTGAAAGTATTATTTTAGATTTCAATTTAGGTGCTGAAAAATATTATCATATGGGATTTTAAGCTTTTCAGGTCACTTTTCCTCCAGTTTGCACAGGATTACAGTACGAGTATGTACTGCACATTTGAAGAAATGGCATGCAATAAACAAATGGCAACAAATGGGCATTCTAAACTGATAACACTGAATTCACACATTAAACCCACTGCAAAACAATTTTCTTCATCACCTCTGTTGTAAACAGCCAATAATGACATGAAATTTACACGGTTTATTAATTAATTCAATTATTTCTGGGTAATGAAGTCCATCAAATAAAAAAAAGGCAGCTATGTTCTTTAATAAGCAACCCCTGGTGCATTGTGCAGCCTTAAATGTAGCCTATTTAGACTTCAGACTTCTTCCCTGAGTGACAGTAAACTACATTTGAGGTCAAATGAAGCTCAAAGTAGATACTGTTTTTTTCCGGTCCCCCTCCATTCCACATTTCTGCCACCCACCACAAACGTACCTGCAGCGCACTGCTCCTCATCTGCTCCGTTCTCACAGTCCCTCTCTCCATCGCATCGCCATGACAACGAAACACATTTGCTGGCAGCCCCACCGCAATCAAACTTCTCCGGCGGACAGGTCTGTCGGCCTGTTGTGAGGGGGTTGAGGAGGTGAGAAACAGCAAGAGAGAGAGCACGGTGGGGGAAGGCCGGGAAGGGAAAGGATAATGGACAGCAGATGAGAAAGTTGGGAGAAATGGATGGAAGAAAAAAAGAGCAAAGAGGGATAGAGAATGAAGACGGAGAGTAAAATGAGAGAAAAAATAGGGAGGAGGCAAAAGATAGAGAGAGAAGGGACAGCCAGTCAATGAAACAGTTTGATAACTTAGTTATCTTGTTGCTCAAATCGATTCCCCCTCAAAGGCCGGCAATTAAACTAGACACACAGTGACAGAGGAACAAAGAAGCAGGAACACTGTCAGGCAACACAAAGCAAGGAATAAACATACACACTCACACATACACACACAATGTACACAAACCAAAAAAAGACATGAATCACAGACAGGAAAATACACTCAAAAGTCAGACATGAAACACACAAGCAATTTTTTGTAATTGTCTGATGAACAACTAAGGTCAATAAAATGTCAAAGAATTGTAAAAGATGCACATCTCAAGAGATCAAAGTGATATCTTCAAATTACTTGATTTGACTGACTAACATTCAACTGACAAGCCAAAGGTTTTCAGAATAAAATGATATAAAACTAAGAAAATCATTATATGCTTGCAATCAAAAAGATTAAAACAGTGAATGACAAATTGATAAATGACATAGTACAATTAATTAATTAATAGATTATTTAAATTGTTCTATACAATTAAACAATTAATCACTTCAGCACACACAAACACAACAAATCTACAACTGAAAACACATACAGACAGAATGCAGACTACCAATATATAGTTCTGTGTTTTCTTTCAAATGTGAAACCTTATTCAATAAAAAAATGTTTTTGAGTGTACACCAGTGTAAGTGAATGAGGTGAGAAAGACCACTTTCTCAAACAGAGTGTGTGTGAATGAGAAAGTGGTCCCTCCTGGTAAAAGCCCATTACAATAGAGAAAGCCATTGTTCCTACATGTGTAACCCGTGGGGTTGGTACAGGTAGGAAAAATACAGCCGTCCAATACATCAAATTTACACTGAGTCCCCACAGCAAATCCCTGTCCCTTCTTCTTGCAAACCACTACACTCCCTCACCCTGACTCAACCCCCCTACCTCCCTCTTCAATCTCTCTCACACACACACACCATAACACCATAGGGACTCTAGTCCCAGATTACATTACAGCGCTGTGTCAAACTCAACTCTATCAATTATACATATTTGACCACCAGAATGCTTTTTGGCAACCAGCCTGAGTGTTTGTGTGTGTGTGTGTGTGATGCAGCCACAGATCAATAGTACCTATGGGAACTGCCCATTGTAGTTCTTATGCTCTTTTTTATTCAACCCGTATATCTTTCTTTTCATTTTTATTTTTAACAGTACTGAATAAATTGCTGCCATTCAAGTGCTGCCCCTCATGGAGGAATGCTGGGAGGCTTGTTGGTAGTGATTGCCAGGATTTTTTCCTACTGTACAGTCTACCTTGCCAGGTTCTACACTACACTACACTACACTAAGGGGCTACTTGAAATTTATTTTTCTACGGAACTGGACAGGTTTGGTGTTTGGATTCCTCTCTTGTCCTGTCTTTTGTTGGCGTTGACCTTTTGGATGACCACTGCCCTTCCTCGTCCCTGTCAATATTCCTCCTACTGAATATCTGGCTCTTGTGTGAGCATCTCTTGTGTTTCAAAGAGTAAATGCCTACTGCAAATCCCCTTCAAGAGAGTGAGCAAGCCAGAACTGTAATGGTTAATGCAATGGTGTTACTATGAATATTGATGGTAGGTGTCTGAAGGTGTGTTAATCTGACGAAGGAGGCCAGGGAATTGTCTGACATCAGGCTTACTGTTCAATCAATTGAAATGTGTGTTGATTTGTGTGAGATACTGCACAATATATAGTAGATAATACAGGTTTTGTGTTTCACATTATTGACTTATTCTAAGTGTGCATGTATGTGTGGGTCAGAAAAGTCCAACAGTCCAGCTACTGTCTGAGGCTTTGTCACTCTAATATGAACCCTAAACACAGAAATACACCCCCCAGGGGTTCAGTCCACTAAGTGTCTGATTGACAGCTGGGTTAAAAGGATGTAATTTGTCCGACTGACCATTTCGGGCCCTCGGAGTCGAGAAGGATGGAGTCATGGATGAACTGCCAATCAAATGACTAAATACAGACCAGCAAGAACAACAGAGAGCTCCACTGACATTGATTATGACAAAATCAATTAGATGATTTTCATCCCGTGGGTAATAATGTTCACTAAATGAAAAGGACAATTCCAATTTCCTATTATTATATATTTAAGTAATAATTTGTGACTATTAAAATGTATGCTCAGTTGCTCTTCATTGGCCTTTGATATAATACAATAGCAGTCCTACTCATACATTCATACAGTCTATGAAAGGTTTTCTATTTGCTGCCTCAGTCAGCCAGAGCATCGCAGACTATTCACAGAGAAAATTGGTATGTGCAAGATAAAAGATATGTTTCACATTGCCCGCAGAGGCAAGAGCAGTTTGTTCGGAATAAACAAAGTGTAGTACATGAAGGTAATTAGCATCATTAACAACAGCTAGAAAGCCAACATGCCAACGAAAGTCAGAGAATCTAATATATTTTCTGCACTTCACAGAAATCACATAATCACATAAACTCATTAAAAAGTTACATCTAAGGATATTTAAACACAGCTGTAATAAACGTTTAGCACTAGATTGTAAACCAGAGAACAGAAAGAATCATCTCAATGATTTTTTATTAAGGTTGTTGCCGTCTGACTTTGCAAATCCAGATGGTGATGGTGCTGATAATGAAGTTGTAGTCAAGGTACTTTTCTTTTACCCTGACTTTTGAAAGTCAGTGCTTACATTTGCCCTCTTTTTGTTCCCCTCTTACTAAATGCTGACAGGTGTTTCCGGCGGCATGGCAGGCACTGTGGAGCATTGATGGACTTATCGACAGTAAGCTGGGGACACGTCTGTGCCTGCAGAGATATTGCCGACTATGATCATATTCCAGGCCAAGTGCAATATCGACTAGAACTCTCACCACAGAAAACTATGTAAAGGTTGCAGCTTTACAAAACAAATAGATACTACAACATACTAAAATGACGATGGTGCAACTTTGTACACATACATATAGATGGATGTAGCAAACACAAATGTATACAGGTGTTCATGGATTAGGGTTAGGGTTAGGACCCTGGACCACATACACTTCATGCACACACACACACACACACACACACACACCACACCACACACACACACCACACACAACACACACACACACACACACACACACACACAAACATATAAACATAACCAGAACTACTTACAGCTATAAATCATGTTCTCAGCTGCCAGTCATAGGTGTTTAACTGCATTCACTATTCTTTAGACTTTGCTTTGAATTAATATTTTATGGGCTATAAAACTCCTGGGCCACAGAGAGGAACACTGGGCTGTTAGCAGCCAGCTAGCCTGCTTACCGCCAAAGCCTACGGTGCATTACATCTGAGGAACTAATGCTAGCCGTGCTCCAGTGGAGCTGCTTGGTGGTGAGCAATACATTATTCAATAAGTGTGAAACAGGGTCAAAACAAATGTGTGCGGTCAGCGAATGTATCCAGGTTACATCAAGGAAAAGCAAACAGATAAACAAACACAATTGGCCAGATGACAAGGTCAGACCTTTTACTTCAACTTCCATTTCTGTGACATATACAGGCAATATGATCCTCAATAGATTCAGCCCAGTGCCCTTTTAATTAGGCTGTAACCTTCTCATACATTTATTTCAGTCGCCCTGGGTTAGCAGTGATTTGCCTGTCAGCGTGTGCGGCTGTTTTCTCAGTATGAGACTGCATTAGAAAGTGGCAAGGGAGAGGTGTAAAAATTCAGTTCTGTTAAATAGGGAAGAATTTAGAACCTAGAAGGTGAATGTTGGAGAAGAGTAGCGCTGTGAAAGGACACCTTGGAATCATCATTGTAACATGAGAAGCAGGGAATACTACAGGGATTGTCTTCTGCTTCTGATACAGCATCTAAGTGTATGCAACAGCTAAATGTTATCACTAAACTTTTTGAGCAACCTCAACATCTTGTAAAAAATGAATTAATAGAAGTTCATGTTGCAAAAGTGTAAGCAAACTGGCACAATGTGAATTTGTTCTGGCCACAGGAAATATAATGTGAAATGTAATATTAAGTTTTTTTGTAGTTGAGAACTTGGTCAGCTTATTGACATAGAGCAGACTACTTGTGAAAATATAAAGTAAAGCTTTAGTGAGATTTTATGGTTTTATTGTATTTTATTTGTAGAAAAAAAGTGTTTTTTCTAAAATTCTTGGTCTTAGTAATTTAGAAATTGTGCTATGGATTCCAAATAGGTTTTGCTGGTCCTGGAGTCAGAAAACTCATTTGGCACATAGGGGACAATGCAGTCTTTTAATTCAAACAAGTCCACAACCAGAAGTGGTACAGACTTGTTATTCTCCTCACATGGCCTGCTTAAGTGTCTATTATGAGCAGGGTATAGGGGTGGACTGAGCAAGGCGCTGTATGCTAATGAACTTTTGATTAACTACCTTCTTAATTTCCCTTCACAAGGAGGGAGGGGATTGGAGTATTGTGGTGTGGCATAACGTCCACTCTACAGCTGTCTGACTAGCATCAAAGCTAGCCTTCCAGTTGATTGATTCAGATAGCTTGTAGCCCTGCAGGCTAATGCTAAGATAATTTATTTATCATGAGGTATATGTATGAGGCCGGGAGGTAATACAAGTCATTCTTAAGTCACAGTGCGACAGTACATCAAAACCAAGGCACATGGGAGGGGCATATGTGATAATATCACACATGTTCTGGAAGCTTCCGGATGAGTTACCCTGTACTAAACTAAGGGTTATAGTTGCATGAATTTAAAATGCTTAAAGGCACACTGAATTCCCTGGGTAATCCAGACAGCACAGCACTGATTGATGAAGTACCATGCTTTAACATATTTTTATGCAAACACCTAAGAAACATGTCTCATCACATTGGCGGAATAATATGAATGGCCAAATACTCTGCACTGCCGTGAATATCAATTGGCTCCACATGTACTACAAAGCAAAATGCATACCAAACCGAGGGCCATTTTAGTTTTCATATAAATACAGAAGCACAGGTACTTTCTTTTTAGTGGGTAACTTGTCAAATATTTTATTTTTCCTTTTATTAACAATCAACTTGTGAGAATATTTACTTTATAGTAGGACAAGGCATGAACATCATGGGAATCACAAATGACCACAAATAATGAGCGTGATAATGTGTGTAATGTAATATTGTTACTGAGAATGAGAACATGACAACTTTTTTCTTGCATGTGTTTGACATATCATCAATTAAGTCTAAACTAACAGGGGGTCCATAACAGCTGATCGGCTGTGAAATAGGATAATTAAACTCAAGTTTCAGCCATGAGGTTGCACCATAAATTGGTGAGTGCCTGCTTGAGAACAGTAAACTTTTATCGCTTGGCTACTCTGCAGTAAAAACAGGGCCAAGGCATCCCTTGAATCAATACACAACTGTGCACTGGGCCATCCTGGTCACTCAGTTGGCTTTATAGAGACCGTGTAAAATTTCAGCCATTTAACTTCAGACAATTTAATATATGTCAAGCCAGGCAACTAACATTAACATGTCTCAAGCTCGTCTTTATTTTTAGCCTCAGTTACTTGATTAACCCGGATTCATGGAAAATAAATAAAACAGAGAAAAGGGTGTGTAAAGGATGGAGGAGGATGGGTAAGATCAAGAGAATAAAGCAGAGCAGAAAAGGGAAATAGAGTGAGATGTAGGCGGGGGAGGTAGGGTCACAGAATGGAGAATATCAATGCGGGGACAAAATGGGAACAAGGCAATTAGAGGAAGATATAGCACAGACACAGATGTATTGGGTTGGAATCTGATCAAACTGGGGCTTCTTATGACCCGAGGGCCTACAAATGCACATATAATAAACATAAAATTCTCATTTCATTACTCACTTATACAGCTCTTAAACATTTTGATACCTCTACAACATGGATAGATACATTAACATGCCCATTAATACACAAACAAAAACACATAAACCTAAAATAATGTACTGCAAGTCTCCCCAGGTTACGCTCTAATCAATTTAGAGATGTAGGTTGGGGTGCATTTTAGCACAACAGAGATTTGGAGTAGGATCCATAGTCCATAATGAATATATTGTTCTAATTTCAGTGTCTGAAAACTGAAATAATAAAGGCTTGTAAATAAGTGGAAGCCTTGTAGTAGATGCATAGTTAATCTCTTTCAGGAATTGCACTACATGCAATATGAATGAAATGCTTTTCTTTTGAGCTGTAACCTTTATAAAAGGCGAAGAAAAGCCTGGAGTAGACAATGGACAGAAGGCATGAGACCCTTGAGCTCACAGAGCGCTCATATACATCAATGATTCATACAAGACCAGAGATGTATGGATCAGCCAATGATTTGGCTTGTAAAGACTTTTGCTGCAGACATCTGAAATGCACTTACCTTCTGTTTATTTATGTCTCTGACCATTAACAACTGATTTTACTGTAGCTAACGGATGGTCAGACAAAATACAGTTGAAGAGTAACTTAAAAAATGTTTATTAATTTAACTGTGTAACTGTTTATTTTCTAAATTATTAAGCAATACTATTGTATGTATTGTATGTATACATTAGAGCTGAAACAATGAGTTAAATGTCTTTTTTCTAAAATTCTTGGTCTTAGTATTTTAGAAATTGTGCTATGGATTTTAAACGTGTTTTGCTGGTCATGGGGTCAGAAAACTGACTCTGGGAAGTTCTGATGGGCATTTTACACTATTCTTTGAGATTCCATAGACTAGATGATTAAGCAATTTATTATAAATAAAAGATTGAGATTAATCGATAATAAAAAATAAATGCAGCCTTATTACTTATTAAGTGTTGTGTTGAGTAGTTGGCCTCTCTCATATTGTGCTGAGACAAAGTTTGACTGAATCGTACTGAATGTCCACTGCACTTACCCTTGGTTTGTTTAAAAGATAAATATAAAGACCATCATTGTCTGCATACAGTTTCTACAAAGGCTGATTTTTCTTCTTGAAACCTAAATGCATCATTTCACATGAATCTTCACTCTGAGGGTTAGTGTGAGCTGTCAAGTTAAGTAAATGGATAAAATAAGTTGATGGACCCACATGACATGTAAATCTAACTTCACAGGTCAATGAAAATTATTTTTGTTTGAAGTCATTCTACAAAGCAACGCATCACTCGTGATGTGCAAGAATAGAATGCTTTATCCAGCACAAAATCACTCCATGGGCACAATTACTACATGTCTATGTGTGAGTTATTTTCAAGAGGGAATAAGTGTGTGAGTGCGTAAGCATGTACTGTAAGCATGAACTGTACATTAGGCCTAGTTTATAGTTGAGTTAACAACGTGCATATATGTTTGCATATGTATCTACTGTAAGTGTAAGGATGGTTGCGTATATTTGTGTATGCATGACTGAGTCTTTCGTTGGTTGGAAGCACATGGGTACATTATATTTGTGTGAATTAATGAATGAGTGAGTGTGTGTATTTTGGATATCCTCACATTGCACATCGAGAACTGGAGCATGCTGTTTCATGGCCATGGAAAATAAGGGAAGGCTACGGAGAGAGGTTGAAAAAAATGCTTTGTGTTGTTTTAAAAATAGAATTACCCTTATAGGATAAGGAAGGGACAATAACCAATATAACTTGGTAAAAATAATACCAATGTCATAATTTAGTTTTAGTTTCCACCCTAACCTCAATTTATTGTAGTAACATCAATGACTGGTTGATACATTTACAGTAATTCCTTGAGTTGATGTTCTTATTTTCTCTTACCATAGATGGTACACGGAGCCAGCATCATCAAAAGTGTTTTCATTAATGTGCAATTACCCACTACAGGAATTCATTGGATTAATGAGTGCGTTGTTTGAGGATGGGACAGTTGCTAATTTACTATTAAAACTATTAAAACAGGTTTTAAAAATTCAGGGATGTTATAACAATGTCCTTTTCACACATTTTTGCATACTTTTCGACTCTTAAGTTTGGTTTAGTTGGTCGACCCGTCGGCGCTGAATTTAAATGAGGAGTTTGGACTTTGAAGGCTGACCCGCTACGTCTTGCCTTGAAATGTTGCCGTAGCACCAACTCCACCCCCCTACCACCCCTGTCCTTCAAATGTGAAATCCAATTTACGGAAAGGGCGTATGTGGTTAATATCAGATTACATTTTAAATGAAGGTTAGTGTTGATTAGTGGCTTTCATTGGAACGCTGATCTCCTATTATTGCAGCCCTGATGTGGGTAGAGGGGGTTGTATGCTGGAGAGAAAGATCAAAGTCAAGGAAAAGGAGAGAAGAAAGAGAAATAAGAGAGCACAGGTGCAGAGAAAGGAGAAAGTAGTGGGATAGCAACAGCACATGGAGAGAAAATGAAAGCAGAGGAACTTGACAATACTCTGAAAAGTCAGAAGTAAAAATTTTAAAGAAGATTCTCAGATATTACAGAAGTGTCTATAAAATATATAAAAATAAAATTATCAGTGCGAATGAATGAATTTGTTTCCTCTGATCAACATGTACTATGTGGACAAGCCCCCCTGTCTGGACGTCTATTTTCAATTTGGAGGCATGTGACAGTGAGTGGCAACATGATGTGAATTCCATCTCGACAAAAAGCAGATGCCGATGTTTTTGTCAGTCTTTATCACACCTTCTCATTTCTGATTCGCCTTCTGATACAGACTTTTACAGCTCATTCAAAGGTAAAAGCTTAATTGCAATATTTCCACTATTTTACAACATTTCTGGCATTTTCAATCCACAAGTCTTTAATGCACAAAGTGAAAATGTGCATAAAAAACAGGTTAGTTTCTCTCTCTCTCTCTCTCAAGGCTGTGTGAAGGGGAAGAAGGGGCTTGTTAAATGTGGAACCATTAACACGGTCTAGACTGTGGGTCTGTCAGTGCCGTGGGGGGAGAAAATACAGCGCAACACTCTGCTCTCATAGGAAATTGCCACTTTCTTCCAACAGGCCCTTTTTAATGGTTGTTTAGTAGGCGACACATTGGGCATTAAAAATACAGCCAGTGGCTAGTGCCACATCTCAACTAATGACAGATTGCAGGAGAGGGAGGCAAACAAAAGGAAGGAGAGGGAGAAAGAGAGTCAGGGGGCCTCTATTTTGGGATGCACAGAGTGTGGGGCTGGACTTGACAGGGGTACTCTGAGATTATTTCCTCTGTGGCAGTTTATTCAGAGTCTGGGTTGGGGCACAAAGGCAGGGGTGTGAAGATTAAAACAGGCAGCCAAATTAAGTGGAGAGCGTAGCTGACTTCTGAAGACTTCTGAATGGACTTTACAAATATTATAAGACAGCTACTGGCTTTGTAAAGTTGCCTTTCAAAGTCATTGCAATGAAAGGTGGGCTCAGATAAATTACACGCTTTAGCAAGTTTAGTGGCCTGAAAAACATCAGTTTTGATTCAGTCTGGCAAAACAATTTCTTGCATAATTAATTTCAGTCACAGGAAAATGTGGAAACCGACAGAGAATGTTTGAAAACAAACTCTACAGTCTGTTTTGCATGCCTCTGTGGGTATCATCCGTAAAGAGCTTTTGCATGAATGCTACTTTTTATATTACATTTATCAACTCTGCTAAGGCAATAAAATAAGCGTTATACTGATGCCTGCTGCCACCAATTTGGTCCAGTTTTGCACTGTACAGTTGATTTGTACATTGTTTTATATTTTACCATGCAGCTATTTATCTCCCGGTACCTGTTAATTTGTGTTGGACCAGCATTAGGATAACTGATGATGCATGTGCTTTTGGCATGGTTACAGTTGTATCTTCCTCTCTTTCCTCTTCTGCTTCTAGTTCATATGGTTTATCTCTGACTATACCTGTTCTTATGACCATCTGCTGCCTTTTTTTACTACTTCCTTCCTGCCTGTCTGACTGCTCCCTTGTTGCTAACTGTAAGCCTGCTTTTTGACCTATTAAAGACTGTTTTTAGCACACCTGTTCTGTCTCCCGAGTCGGCCTTACCACATTTGTGATCCCGTTATACAATTTAGTCCGATTTTTATTTATTCTTTTACAAGAGAAGGAATATGAAAAGAAAATGAAACTGAAATGTAAAAAGAGCAGAAATATTTCAGACCATCCTGTCTGAATGTAGAAGGTAAAAAAAGATAATTGTTATTATGCACGGGTCTTTGCGGACACGACCAAAACCCTAGCAAAAGCAATCCCATCAGGCTGTTTCAGCTCCCCAAGACGCCCTCTGAGAGCAAAAACATATTGATCACCAATCAATCGTAACCAGCCAAGAGCAAGGGTCACTAATTGAACGGAAGAATGGAATTGACAAAAAAAAAATCACATGGTGGCTGTTGCTGCGTAGGTGGTTTTCTCTGTTTGATTGCCATGTACAATGTAAACAAGGCAGCAAGTTTGCTGTAAACAGCTGTTTCAACTCCACATGACCACAACTCCAAATATTCTCTGATATCAGAAGATTTGCATTTAATTAATATAGCAGATTAGAAAAACATGGTCTCAAACTAGTTTCCCCAGTACTTAATTAATTCAACAGCACGTTACTAAAATCTATGTGCCATGATTGTACTAGATCAACAAAGAATTTGCATTTGAGTGATAAGAGGCTGTTATAAGCTGAAAACTGAAAATGAATTGTTTACTTTCCAGGAATCAAGGTAATACTGCATTATACATTTCTTATCTTAAAAAGTACCTGGAACTGGTTCATTGAACATACAGGACAAATGATTACATGATAATTTCTCTGTCTAACTTATGGGAATTATATCAATAATGACCACTTATAGGCCTCAATATATAATAGTTTTTCTTTAGCTTTTCTCATATTTGGGGTATTTCTTACAGTGTTTCTTAGGATTAGCTTTCTGGGTGCCATTATTCCAGAATGGCTATCATGTAGTAGCTCATACGCAACAAAATGCGATGCACTGTGTGTTCTGACACTTTTATATCAGAACCAGCATTCACTTTTTCATCAATTTGATGTACAGTAGCTTGTCTGTTGGATCGTACCACATGGGCCAGCCTTCACTCTCCACGTGCATCAATGAGCATCAGCCGCCCATGACCCTGTTGCCAGTTCACCTCTTTTGATGAGGTACTGTCCACTGCAGACCGGGAACACCCCACAGGAGCTGCAGTTTTGGAGATGCTCTGACCCACGCATTAACTTTAACTTTGTGGACAAAATGTTCACTTGCTGCATAATATATTCCACCCACTGACAGGCGACATAATAATTAAGTAATCAGTGTTATTCACGTCGCTTGTCAGTGGTTATAATGTTATGGCTTATCTGTGTATAGCTGCAATGTGTTTTTTAATGTCTGGGATTTTTCTTGTTGTGGTTAGGTGGCTATCCTGTATCTTCCTTAAGGAATCAATACACTTTAACTTATTACTGACATAAATCAAGGTAAAGACATTTGTGGTTAATGAGATGCCACACGATACAGCAAGATAAGCAGAACAATGCACACGAGGGCCTGAGATGATGGGTTTACAATATGAGAACAGAGAGAGAGAGAAAGAAAGACAGGGAGATGACCTTTAATGTTTTGTTTTTTTCCCAGCAACTTCTATGGTGACATTAAACTCACTGTCAGTATTGTATCTTTAATTATTTATGAGCAAGATTTAACACACACACACACACACAATAGCATGTATCTGGAGACAACTACTGACTACTCCTGGGATTGGGGGGTGCTACTTCTGTGGACTGTCCTCGCCAGAGGCTTGGCTGTTTGTTCTAATGATTAAAACTGAAACAGACAAAAGGTGTTAAAACGGCTATAGATGAAAGCATAGGTTCATTTTCTCATGAAGATATAGTTGAGAGCCCTACAAAAAGCTAGTAAGTGGACCTTTATTTTGTTTTGTCAAACCTAACCACAAAGTTTTATAATAAAAAAAGTAAATAATATTCTAATAGATATTATAGTAAGCTAAGGGTACAGACATGAAAGAGTTGCATATTCTGTATGTTCATTCGTATGTACTATTACATGTACTGAGTACCTGAAACCAAGGTCCCTTTTTAAAAATTGATGCATGACAAGTTATTCCAGCTGCCAGAGATAATTCACCACAGCATATTAACCACATGAAAGAAATATAGTGGGAGAAATTCTGAAGCATGCAGTCACAGTACTGCCCAGCCAATCAAAGACATGACTCAGAGCCTTTTTGCCAGTAACTCACAACCAGAGCTGAAAATCAAAGACAAAACTTTTTTGGCTAATAAGTTGATTTTTAAAATAAATTTTTCTCCTCATAAACCTACATTCACCCACTGATGGTAGTCACCATTGTCATCACCACTGACTCCTTGAAACTAAGGATGGTCGGTATGTCTGTTTGCGCTTTGGCAGTTGTGTTTGTGTGAGTGAATCGTGGCCTGTGAGTGAAATTCAGCTCAGAGCGACAGAGGCTCTCCGTTAAAAGAACATGTAGCAAGAGACTAGAAACAAATTACACTATTCTGACTCTAAAGTAGAAGATCAGAGTGACCTCAGAATGCTCGCTCATATACTTGAGTCTCACACACACACACATTCATAACTATACAGTGTGTCTCTTTCTGTTTCTGGATTTGTGTGTGCATCTGTTTGAATGTGTTTCTATTACTACATTTGTGTCTTTTGAGGGCAGGGTCACTGACTTTCAACTTGATTGAATGAGAGAGAGAGAGAGAGA
>NW_023339674.1:6307168-6307635 GCF_004916995.1 Morone saxatilis | reverse complement strand
GACCACCTGGGAAATTAAGCCTGGTGCTACCGCTGCCTCAAGCATGAAATTGAAGCCGTCCGACAATGCAACGCGCTGGATCCTTCCCATTCATATTCCAAAACAATTAACTAGCACAACCTCTTGCCTCCATGCTATAATATGTTGACCTGCCTATTGTGTCTCTGCACAGACACAGACAAGGAGAAAACCCACCTCAGTACACAGGACCACGTGAAACTGATGAGAGCAGGGACAGAGAGAGATGGAGAGGTGATGTACAAGTTCAAGTTTCAACTTTCACAGTGGTGTTAGACTGATACCTCAGCCAGTGCTGGATAATAAAACATCTAATTTCTTTTTGATTAAATTAAATTAATATGTTTTTGCACAATTTCAAATCCATCACTTTTTCATATAATCCAACAATTATATTACTTTATGATTTAACATGTGTATTGGGTCAGCTTGCCATAAAAAGCTGCTCA
>NW_023339674.1:6296399-6307118 GCF_004916995.1 Morone saxatilis | reverse complement strand
GACCTGATGGTGGCACTAAATAAAGGGTCAGGGGATCACCATCGTCAGTTGGCATAATTCTCCATGAATTCAAACGGAATTTCACAGCAGCGATTTAAATGCAATAAAACATCAGGCACAACATACAAAAGCAATACATTTTGAGAGTGCTGAGTTACAGCATGTAGTCAAAGAGCAATTATTGTCATCAGCAATATCCTTATCATCAACATCCTGCAATCATGATTGACAAATCAAAGCCTTACTTCTCCCTATATAAATACGAAGAGTCTCAAGACTAAAGAAGTTGCAATGCCTGTTTAACTAAGCAGTGCCAAGGCTGGTAGCAGTTGTCCTCCAGCTGTCTGTCCACTTTCAATATCTTCACTAGTTTTCTCCTCGGTAGTGCTTTAATTACTGTATGCAGAGAAACTGAAGAAGTTAGTAGTTACTCAATATGAGCTCTATAAATCAAGGCTATGAAAAGTGGGAGAGAAATCATGCTGTGATGAAAGTCTCTGCTTTGACAGTTTGTGTCTTTAGATGAATGGGTTTCATCAAATGGAATGAAATAAGTAGCAAAGTTTGAAATCATGTCAGTTTTAGTTTAGCCCTTTGGTGTTGGGTAAGTATGTTATAATCAGATGAACAGTAAAACATACTAAATATATAAGCAAGGTGTACTACATAATATTTAGTGATTATTTTGACTATTACAAGAATGTTTTTTCAGAGTGTAAATGTGCTGAGTTCAAGGCCCTGCAGTTTGTGGAATGGTATAATATTAACATCAATCAAATATATACCATCCCTTATATCAAAGAATCGAATAGTCCTTTTTTCTTTTGAATAAATTTAAATCTAACAGCTTTCATATCATAATAGCAAAGCCAACTGAAGTAGCAGGACTGTTTCTCAGTTTTATCTCAACATGCTCCTCTACCGTGATGTGTGACTTGAGATTACTTGACTTCTAAAGTTATCAAAATTCTCATTTGTGTTTGTCTTTTTTTTTGTCTTCCCCCATTATGTTCACAATGACTTGAGAGGCTTTTCCATACAGCCTTTGTCAGCATGCCTCTGAGTATGAAATATGCCTGAGTAGACTTGTAATGATTAGATTTCTGACGTTGATGATACAAGACTTTTATGTTATGAATATAAAACATCCTCCAAATACTAAAAAGCTTAAGCACTCTTTAAAAATTTTCTCTCTACATCCAAAATTGTAAAGCATCATTTGGACTGGCTAGGGACTGTAAAAAGAGTGTCACATGTTGGTCCAATATATGGCTGAGTGAGGTTGGCTGGGCGTCTGATGTTGCAATTCAATAACCTTTATCTACACAGAGACACTTGGGTGGCGAGAAGGGCTCACTTTAATCCCTGGAGTGTAGATATGCAGCAGCAAAGCCAAAATAGTGCACACACATAAAGATGGAGTTTAAATACCGCTTGAGAGTCTATGCAGCTCCTCTAATCAGCACTGATTGTCAAACTGCAGGATCTTGCTGATGCCACTCAGAGAAAATGGATGCTGAATTTGTAATGTCTAGACCCCAGAAAATCAAAGCTTTGATGTCTGGTACATGGATTATGAACATGAGCACCCCACAGCGAAGCAAATTATGTAAATGCAACAGTTATGTGAAAACTTACAGATGACCCGACGGCAGTAAATGATGAGTCATTTTTTTTGGAAATGCATAATTGTGTGTAATGTTTTGGCATTTAGTCAGCAGGTAAAATTTTTCTGGATTAGTATCAAGCAGCCTTAAAATGAACCCTTCGGTGTTGAAACCACAATGAGAGGCCTTAAGAAATTTTAATGAATATTAATTTGCTTCACATCCATTATCATGTGGATCAGGATGTTTATTGTTCAAGAGAGTAAAACTGTGAAAAGTGAAAATTGGTTCTCAAGCAAACAGAAAGAAATATTTTGTCTCACAGTAAATCAAGAATATTAACTTTGATTGTTTTGTTGCCTGTGTGCATTACTGCTAAGACATTTGATTCAAGATTTTGAACATAAAGTACACAAGTTCCTGCATGTTACATTGACAGCATGTCCAAGGTTGCGACAACAGAGCTTAAATACTTGATCAAAGGGAAAAGAAACATGAACATGACGAATTATAAGGGTGTATTCGATCAAATGAAGTTCACTGAACTGAAACCACATCTAGTCCAAATATGTGGGCTGCAGTTTGTTGTTGGCTTGTTTATTTCAATAAATAACTGTCACTTATTTAGTAATCTAGTGACTTCATGGTACCTCAAATACTATTAATGATGTTGCCACAACAGTACTTAGGGACGATGCCTGCACTTACGATTGCTGTGGAACATTGTGTGCAGACGCGCACACTTTTTCATGCATCAACCACATCAATCACTCATCTGATTGAGCATTTTCTCCAGAATCCCCTCCAGGCCCAGATTAATTTTCAGATGTGTAATTACAAAAAACTCCTGAGTGTGTGTGTGTGTGGTTTCAGAGGCATCATCGGAGGTCCATAGTTAATCGGCAGTCGTCCAGAGGTCTCGGGGATCAACCCATCGATTCCCTCCCAGGGAAATCAATTCAATCAAAGGCATTAGTTAAACTGAACTCAGATCAGAAAGTGGAGGACATACAGCAGGAAAGACCGAGAGGACAGAGAATAGGATGTGATACAAAGATGGAAGGCTAGTATAGAGAGGTTCAGAGGGTGTAAGGGCATAGCAAAGGGACAGAACAATAGATCTATCTGTGTGATATTAACAAGGAAAAAAAAAAAAAACATGGCCTGAAAAAAATTAATGAGATGAGACAAGATGGTGGTGATAGCTATGGTCGTGTGGTTTCTCCACTTAGTTAATCTAGACATTCAATTTTTATTCATCTGTATAATGTGGTAACAGTGCAGATGCTTCCATACACTGGGAGAGAATTATGGGCTGATAGTAAACTGAGTAAGTACCAGTGCTTTCCATTAGCATCATCAAAATACCAAAGGAGAGAATATCTTTTGGAAGAATGGTGTTCCAGAGACTTGTAGAAGGTATGCTAAAGCCAATTAAAGCTGCTGGTTTTTTTTCTGTCACCCATCTGTTTACAGTAAAATGGTAGAAAATCGTCAGCAATCTAGGATTATATTTGACCATTTATTATATAAAGTAGCAATCCCTTTAATGTATCTTCGTGTCAGTATTGAATATACAAACTGATGATCAAACTGGATTATCTATGAAAAATTTGGCATATTTTCCATATTGCTCAACTCCATTCACACACACTGTACTGCGTATGCATACACACACAGCTGTGAGGATCAATGTGGCTGAGAAAGTTAGAGAAGCTCTCACATCGTCTGACCTTGATTAGACATAATGAGACTTAACCACAAGTCCACTAATCTGATGAAATGACTTACAGATTCACCTTGTGATGAATACTAAATACAAGCATTGACTCTAGTTTTATACACACACTTATGAGGGCGCACACACTCGTACCCTTTATACACATGTTCACGTATACGCACACTCTCACACATGTCCTTGGTCTATCTCAATCAGACTTATTACTTTGAGAATCTTCAAAGGGCTCTTTGATCACCTCTTTAAAAAAAAATCATCTTAATAAAAATTGCAAATATGAGCTGGCCTGTAGTCACAGCCATATGGAAGGTTTTGTGATAAGAAGTGGAAAAACTGACCTCTGCTACTTCTGCTCTGTTCTGTGACTTATCTTTGGAGGAAACACTGGTTATATGTGAGATTAATAAATCAATCCCTCTGAAATGCCAATGAATTTCAAAGTATGTGTCTGGATTCTACTGCTCATACCTTAGGAGTTGATCAGTTTCAACTCAACTGTTTAACAGCTTGCTCTTGATGCTTAAAAAGCACCATACAACTTTTGCAATGACACTGTACAGCTCTTTATAATGCTTTGAGGCAGATTTTACAACTCTAGAAAGTCCTATGATGTATTAACCTGACTGTGCCAGATAGTTTGTTATGCAGAACCATCTGGGAAGTAATTGTTGGACATTTTTTGGAAAAGGGCAAGCACATTGAAAAAGTACTTGGCAGGTGATTGAATGAACCATCTGTCTATCACTGTCTATCACAGGCGAACTTCAACAAATCACATCAACAAACCTTGTAATGTAGCTGTCTGTTGTGAGAAGAGCGAAATCTTTTCTACTGAGAAAAGCCTTTATTGCCACTATTCTCTCAGTGAAAAAATACTATCCAGTTCTGATTTATCTGCTCACCCCTGTAGCTGCCAGTATTTCCTTAAAGGACACTGATTGGTACGGTACCACTTTACCGGCCACAAACACATAGATTGAAGCCTGGCGAGATGGATTCTTGCATAATCTTGTGATTCTTTGATCTTGTGAGTCCAGTTGCCTTGTGAAGCTAATCATGTAGTCTACTTGGACAGCACTCTGTTGATGTTGAGCCACTATTTCACCAGACAACCCTGTGTTTTTTCAGTGTCGCCCAGTTGTGCCAACGCAGTAGTCTGGATGAGGAGTCTGTGTGTTACAAAAAGTCTCAAAATTTGGACTGCTTTCACAAGGATAATGCATCTATAAAAAAGGGTAGTTTTGGCAGCTTGAATATAGATCACTTACACTAAATAGTATGTTACTTTTAGTAGTACTTTTTCATATTTGGGGGTGTAGTCTCTCACAGAATCATAAATTTATCTTGAAATTCACCCAAGCCTTACCCAAAGCCATCAGAAACTTCTACTCTTCTCTCTCAAACCTGTATCTGACTCATACTGATGCATACAGTATACATTTTTACATACATTTCTTTTCTCACTCAGTCATGGACTAACTTTTTTCCAGAGAATCTACTCTCCTCAAGGTGTTGTGGTGTCTCCTGTAAACCTTTTTTAATATATACCTGAAGCTTTAACAAACCAAAAGAAAAATGTTCAAAAGTTCCAAAAACTAGCAAGGTTATTATGCAGCTTCTGAAAAGCCTCTTGTGTCAGACTATTAATTGAACCTCTACCATACATTTCCAAAAGCCAGTTAATAACCTCCCATACAAATTAAAAAAGACAGTGTTAACCTTCCATTTAACCTTCCAGTATTGGTCCTCAAACTCCTTCAGTCTCATCATTACTCTTTCTGACTTTGATCCTTTAACCCAAGCATACAAATGCACATGCTGTGTAAAACCTCCCCGCTCCACCTAACACTCATTACACCTCTTTCCCCACCTGTGAATAGTGGGTTTCCTCTGCTGATTAAAGAATCTAATAATCAAAGTAGGCAGTGTTCCATTTTTCATAATTGCGGCAACAAGTGACCTCACCGTCTGCCAACCTTTTAAATAAGAGTGTAACAGGTAAGATCTGTTTACAGGCTTTGTTCCATTTTTCATAATTAAACTAGTGTAGTGACACAGATAAACAGAAATGGGTTATTGGAATTTTTAGCAATATTTGCTTAACTGTCCTCCACAAAAACTGCTTTGTCACATTTAGATTTAGTATTTGCAGCAAAAGATTTTTAGTCCTACAGAATAGCATTAGCAATACAGCCTAACTACTTTAGCTTAACTAACTAACCTAGCTTTCTATCAATGTACCTGCACATAATAAAAAAAATGCTTTTTAAAATATGCACTAAATAACTGAAGAAGTAAAAATGTAAGTTCCGGAAAATATTTTCCTGTGTCATGATCTGTTTTGTGAGACACTATATTGTATTTTCTAATTCTCTAAACATAAGCATGCTCTATGGAAATAGTATGAAAGAAGCGGGCATCCTGCCCGCTCTTCTGCCATCCATGGCCTTGATAAAACCATGTATGGATGTCCTGCGTCTGTTGGTGCAGCCAACAAAAAAAGCTACTGAAAGCAATTTTCTGAGGCAATGTGCAAGAAAGAGAAGGTTGGCACTGCGGCTGGAGCGCATCAAAAAGTAAGACACTGACACAGGGCGACCTTGGGAGTGCTTTATGCCGAAGGAAATGTATGTGTTTGCATGTGTGTGTGGAGGTCAACTAGTTTAAATGCAAATGCTGGTGTGCTGGTGTTTTAGAAAATGCATGGTGTTATAAACTTTCATTTATACCAAACACACATGAATGAAGATGCACTAGTATAAACACACACACTTACACGTGTATGTAACGTCTTGTGTTTCCTGACCTACCTGACTGTGTGTTCATGGCCTTCCTTTGTCTGTGTTTGTGGCACTATTTGTGTTTGTCTGTTTAACGTCAGTGCATCTGTACGGCTACTTACTGCAGATTGCATCAGCCTCGTCTGAACCGTCTGCACACTCCGGTTCTCCATCGCAGCGCCACCTAGCAGGAACACACTGTCCATTCTTACAGGCGAAGTCTGTGGTCGCACATGTCTTCTTTGCTGTGGAGACAAAGGTAACATGCATCATTAGTGTATGACTCAAAGAACGCTGTTCCAGTATTGTGTCTGCTGCTACTCTCTTCTGGTCATTAATATAACTCTATAGTGAATCAACTTATTTCCATTTCTTTACACAGTGACTATGATATATTGTATTTATGTATGAATACATACATACAACAACACTTGCTGAAACCGAACACACTGTCTGACAAGTGATGAAAATAAATGGAAACTTTTTAAAGCATTTCCATAGTTTGATACTCCACTTAACAAGGCAACAAGGCTAGGAAATTAAAATTGAATGTAAGTCAAGGGTAAGTTCTGAGTCAACTTCAAACCACTTTTAGTTCAACCATCAGCAGGCATTGCATCCTTTAACAAGAGACATGAGGGGACAGGAGGAGTTTTATTAGCAAGTATTTATTGGAGTCTGTTCTTTGAGGTTGACTAAGTGGATCAGGAGTGTCAGTCAGGTGAGACTGTGATAGATTTCTTCACTTGACAAAGATCCAGCATGGATGAAAAAGTCTCCAGTATACTGCTTAATCCATATTGATATTTGACATCAATATATATATGGCTAATATTCATAGCAACATGGGCATAGCAATATTTGACAACCTGGAACAGAATATTCTTTAAGAATAAATTCAGCAAAAGACACATATGAGATTACAGGTGGATGCTACAGTGGAGGAGAAGTGCTTTCAATTTGAGCAGTTTGCTTTTAGACAGACTGAATGAGTAAATGCATTAATAGCTTTAATAGATCCGCTTTTTGCTAGACCGTGTTAGATATGTGGTGCAGGGAATAAAGCAGTCCACATGTGAACAAAGCAGCAACCCTCAAGTTGCCTCCCTGAACTTGCTCAGGGGTTTTGATCCATTTTAACCATCACATGATCTACTTTCAGTGCCCAGCTCAGTTTTGCAAAACCAGCTCAAGCCCTGTCTGTATCCCAGTTTCCTGAGAGCCTATGGACTCCAAAGATTTTGTGCAGTCACTTTCCCCAAGCAAGGGGAAAATTGAAGCACTTGAGTCTGTCACAGGGAGAGGGAAAAAAAATCCCTCCCCTTGACAGTGAGAGCCACTGAACAAGAGAAAGCACTCGCTTGGCGTGTTAGCAATGCCTTGCCTCGCCATGATGAAATATACTGTACAGCGAGGGGGCTGACAAATAGCAAGAATGTGTTTGTGTGTGTGTGTGTGTGTGTGCGTGTGTCTGTGTGGGAACCACCTTGTGTGTGTGTTTGGTGGTGGTGTTTGTGTCGAGGTGATTTCCTTCTGACTAGTAGAAAGAGTAACTGGGACTGCAACTGTTCCATTTTCTTTCACATGAGCCTGATGTTAAACCACCTCATCGACTCTTAGTTTAAACCAGCTGAAAATGTAGGTTAGCGCAGTGCCAGGCTAAAGCTGTGTAACGTAAGGACACACAGTAAACAAAATGTTCCAAATTTCTAAGATGGACGAATAACAAACCAAGAATGAGACAAGGCAGTCTCTATCAGTTTATGTGAACAGTGAAAACAAAGTGAGTGTTAGAGCACATGGCTGCTGTGTGTTCTCCTTACTGGGAGATGAAAATGAATGCAATTAACATTTGAAGGAATATTTTGACATTTTGGGGAATACGCTTTTTCAATTTCTAGCAGAGACTTACATGAGATGATAGATAACACGCTGCGCATGTTTGTACTAAATATGAAGCTACAGCCAGGAAAGAAAAGACTGAATTTGCTATATGATGGAGGTGGCTTGCAGTTTCCCAGCTTCTATTGGTACTATGGTGCCGCACAATTACGAGCAGAAATGTTTCAGTTCTCAGACTCCCTGGGAAACTGAACAGAATACAACATCCACTCTGCCTTTATTTATTCACTTAAAGTCCAACTTATGTACCAAACAACTGTCAAATTAATGACACAACCATTCCCGTTCTGCTGTTGTATATGAAATCAAACCCTTTTGATAAATGCCACATGCTTTGTTTTTTTCTAGGATTTTAGGGAACTGATTAAAGTGCTGAACTACACAAAGGAACTGGTCAAACCCCAGCAGCATGTTATATATATTCTACTTAGTAAGGGGAAAGCTAGTCAGCTTATTAGCTTGTTGTTTATGTGTGGAGCCTTGGATGTCCTATGGTGTGTGGTAAAAGGCAGCGTTATGACTGATGGCACAAGTGGGAGCAATAATAATGAAGTGCATGCTAGAGGAACTGACAGCATCTCTGCAGTGGGGACCAATGCTTTCAATATGTATATCTAAATGTATTTATTTATTTAACAATGTATGGCAGATTGAAGAAAAGATAGAGACAGCCACCCATTCACCAGAGTATTGATTCCAAGTAAAGAGGGGGAAAAATGAAAAAGGGAGTCTTAAATACATGAGAGAGATGGAATTGAAGAAGGTGTAGGACTAGAATAAATGAAAAGTGTGTCCCTAAGGATCACAGAGTAGACAGAGCCAGAGACAAAGGTAAATAGAAAGAGGGGAGAGAACAGAGAATAAGGGTACAGAAGCGAAAGGCAAGAGGGAAGAAAGAGGCTGTCGAGGTGGGGTCCAGTGGCATCAGTCTTCACAAAGGACTGAATAAATCCGTTACCTTCCTACCAACATGTTAGCATAAATCCCATCTCTTCCTGTCCACCCTCCCTGTTTTTCATCTTTCCCTCCATCTTTGCCTAGAGCCTGATAACAGAGGCAGCTGTAGCCACACACAGCGTATGCACCGGGCAGTATAATTTACAATGCTACTGTAGATCACAACAAAGCTGATATCAGACATCCACAAATAAGGGTTTTTCTTCACCTTCCTATCATATTTCCAAACACCGATCAGCATAATCCTCTCAAAAACAGCTTGTTTAATTCAGCTAGGGATGCAAAATGGTGTAAACGTATCACACTCAAAAGGATTAATTAAAATTCAGAAGCCAGCAAACATAAGCCTATCAGTTTCCTACAACCCTTTCTTTAACTAGCATTTCTTCTTATCTTGAGGACAAAAAGGTAGATAATACGATTCACCTTGGCCCCTTCTTATTCTGGGGGCCAAAGGCATCGGGTAGTGGCTATTTCTCTGTGAGCAACTCAAATATGCTTTTAATTAACCAGGATGACTGATTATCTTGACATTTATTCAACAATGGCACTGGACAAAGATAAAAAAAAACAAAAAAAAACACAGCAATGTGAGCAGCCTTTCCCATTTCAACAATCTAGAGGAATTCCAGGACAGGATTTGTAGAACATATGATGACAAGTGGACATTTTAATTATCTTTAGAAAAAAGGACTTTAGTTTAAAAATTATATCCCCCACTATAAGTAAAAATTGTCGTATTTCAATAAAGCACATTATGGAAAGCTATTATCATCCATCTTGAAAACCAAGAATTACATTTATGAGAGTGCAGTCACTTGGGGTTTTGAATATTGAATAGTGATAAGTTTTATTCAAGGGAAATTTCCCGCAGATGGCTGTACAGTAAAACATTTTGGAAAGAAAGCTCTAGTTTAATAAAGAAATAAGAAATAAGCATGCAAATAGAACTCATTTTTCAGCTGCAACAGGCACAGGAACTGATACCAGGAATAAAAAAAGCAATAAAGCAACAAAAAGACAACAATACATATTCCACTAAACACATCTACTCTAAATGGTGGACAAATATAGAGGTCATAAATTGTGAAATGTGGACATCTGCATCTTATGTTAAAACGTGTAAAAAATCTGCACTTACGAAAAACACTTTCCCATGCCTCTCAAGAGTTGCTGATGCACACACAAACAGCTGCTTGCATTTACATTTTGATGAACCAAGACCTGTCATATATGAGTTTCATCCATATGGAACAGCCTAAACCTGCCTTATGAGGTGTGATAGTGAATGACAAAGACTAAGACTGTATTGCGCCCATACACACAACCTACCTACCGACCATCCCTCCTAGATTTGAAGCTCAACGTTATGTTATTTTAGTCCTCTACCCCCAGATAGAAAAAGTGATTAATATTTATGTGAAATTGCAGACGGACCAGAAGAGCTCTACCTTGCTCACTAGGTGGTTTTATCCACATCCTTGAGTCATCACTAACTTTGTAAACTTTTAAATTGCACCGTCAGATTTTCGTATCTTTTCTATCATTCCACTTCACTTGCACTTTAACTATGTACTTCTTAGGCTTATGTTCACATAAATACAGTAGTATTTTGTTAATATACTGTACTGATTAATTTATTAAATTATTTATACACACATTAAATGTACTACAAGGAGTTATTAACTGGTTATGAAACAGTTTAAATTTAATAATGATGCCTCTATATGACCTA
>NW_023339674.1:6295704-6296382 GCF_004916995.1 Morone saxatilis | reverse complement strand
GAGAAGATTGGCTATTTCTATATCGTTATTCTACCTGGAATCGGTCGGATTCCCATGAATCAGGCGAGCAAAAGCATAGGTGTGCAAAACATATCTTGATATGTTGTCATGTCTGCTTCATTTGGCCAAGTGTGGGTGAATTTGTTTTGAATCTGTGATTTTTTAAATAGTGTGTTATAGATATCAGAATTGGCTTGTCACGCTGTAAATGACCAATATAATGAACTGTGAACTGTAGAGTTTAAACTATAACATTTGGTTAATAAGTCTGGTGATGCTTTACATAAATATTATACCTTTATAGGGCCATGTAAGGCCAAACCATTAAAATAATTTCCATTATGGGGATGGATGGGCGTTGCTATGCACAGAGTACACTTAAAGGTGCTGCTGCTGTCCACCTTTTCTATAGACGTACTGTGTTAATCTTCCCCTGACATTCAACTAATGTCACCCCCATGATCAATGAGTGACTGAGCTGACCTACTCATGTTCATATGACCTCCACCTCATCCACAAAACACACACACACACACGTTGGAGGCCTCTTAAGATTCTTCGCCACGTACTCCTGACGGCATGATGTGGGACGCTATTGTTCGAACTGGGAACAGGTGAAGGTGAGCGTCTCCCTTAAAGTCATTCAATTTACACACTTTATTACACACACACACACAC
>NW_023339674.1:6293233-6295645 GCF_004916995.1 Morone saxatilis | reverse complement strand
CACACACAGACACAGACACACACGGAGTGAAGGGGAAATGGAAATAAAACATCCAACAGCACAATAATAGCTAAGGGAACACCGTGTCACCTCTAATTAGGATTTGTTGACTGCAGTCCCTGAAATGTTGATTCGCTCCAATAACAACGGTCTGAAACAGACTACTGGTGCTGTAGTGATTAGTATTTACCGTCCTTCAGACAGAGACAGTGACACCATTTAATCTGCTAAAGCTCTGAGAGCAAAACACAGTACTGGTATTCTTTGCTCATTAGCCTCTGAATTGGCAAAAGCAGACTGTTTTTAAGATTCAGCTAAAATGACACTTGAATGTTCTTTTCAAGTTGATTTTAGGACAGTTTGGACTCTCTGGTTACATTTTATTTTGATACTCTCAGGGTGGATTCAGATACTATGTAAAGATAATTGTGGTTTTGCTGTATTCAAGGAAACGAACTGCTGGAGTGTTTTTGCATTCTGTGTATATTGGCCACTAATAGGTAATGGATATGTTCCCAGGCTGACAGTAGAGACATTAGCTGTGACAACAGACAACAGCTGTTTGCGTGGAGTGTGCCTCTACAGTATTGTGTGTGCAAGTGCCAGGTCAAACAAAGAATCATCATCAGTAAATATATATCCAATACGTTCTGGGAAGTTCCTGCAATTAATCTTTTTGCTGTCTGTGTACATTTACGTATGAAGTGACGATGTACAACTTTGGATAACCATACACTATTCAGTCTGGTTGACAAAACTATTAACTAAAACTATATCTGTTTACCTCCATCCATGTCTATCAGGAAAAGGAAGAAATCACTTTTCTGTTTGCTACAACAATGTAATTCCAGCCCAAACTACCAAACCAACTATGACCCTAATTCTACCCAAAAAAAAGACCAAGGAAGGTAATTACAGTCAACCAAACAAATTTAGTTAAAGAAAATCCCAGCTGGAATTCACTACCAAGGGGAAAAATAGATGAAAGCACAGACTGACCCAGTCTTTTCTGTGTAAATGAAATCTGGAGTAAAGCCAGAGAAAACACCACGGTAACCATTTCGCACTGCTCAGGTATTCAATTGTTTAGATTTTGATCAAAGTCTGCTGAGGTATTCGCATGTGACAGAGAAGTCCTTTTAAATAAGAAAACCAACCAAATTCAGCTGACAGAAATGGACAAAGACCTTCAGCGCTGAGTGTTTGAAATGATTTCTGCAGTCAGCACTGCGGTGTAAAGATGAAAAGCTCATTGTAAGGACTTTTTTTTCTTCCCGCATTATTTGTGAATACGTGAAGCTCAATAAAAGTCTGGCAAACAATGTTCACACTTTTTTTTTTAAAGAGGTGTAACCAACAGCTTTCTTTTGAAGTTAGAGCGGGAACTGGGACTGCATGCTCTGCACAGCCAGGTGTAGTACACACAAACTTATTTCTTGAAAACTACATACATTAAAGACAAACAGCAGGGAAAAGGAAGCAGGAGGAAAGTACGGTATGTCTCTGGCTGTAAACAAATCCCAGGAAAGAGCAAGTAAGTAAAAGTAGCGAAGGAAGAAAAATGAGAGACAAACAAAAGAGAGCACGAGGAGAATGGAGAAAGAGTTTGCGTGGGGGAAAGAGGAGAGGAAATAGATGGTCCTCCACATTGTTGTGATCAGCTAAAGAGCTAAAGAACGTAGCGTGTCAGTAGAGGGAAAGAGGCCGTTAATCAATGAGCAGAGGTTGAACCACAACTGTGAGGGAGTGGGGAATACTCCATGAATTGTGTGTGTCTGTGTGTGAGCAAGAAACAGAGCGAGGGATGGAGTAAAGTAGACAAGTATAATATTGGTCCTTTGAGGAGATTAAAGGCCTGTCCAGATTCCCTATAATCAGTTGGAGACAGAGAGATATCGTGGAGAAAGGACCAGAATACAACAAGAGCATGGTGCAGCCAACAAAACACTAATTGTAAAAAAAAAAAAAAGTTATGGACAGCAGGGAGGAATTGGATGTAGCATTTTTTCGTCTATAATAACAATAAGTTGAACTTTCTGACTTTTTGATTCAAGTAACTTGAATACCAAGTTCAGCAGGCGGCGTGTAGTCCACCCACAAAGGGGAGAATCAGAGGAATAATCAAAACATCATCCGCCCACTGACTGATTAAAAATTAAAGGGCAACTCCAATGGCAACTAAACTTTTATAACTGGCGAATACAAAGTTTCCCAAAACTCTTCAAAGCCAAACTATCTGTAACTTAAATCTGTGGCTACAATTGACATTACCATGTACGTTCAATATCATCAAAAAGAAATCAATAAATAGTTTAAGTTTAACATTAATGAGAGTGTAAAAATCTAAGACAGTGCCTTTGCACCTGCACTTGAATTCACATGCTTAGAGGTGCGTGTGCGTGTGTGTGTGTG
>NW_023339674.1:6290143-6293197 GCF_004916995.1 Morone saxatilis | reverse complement strand
GTGTGTGTGTGTGTGTAGTCAGATGCACAAACTACAAAGGCTGAAGATGTGAAGAAAACTCATGGGCCAGCAATCCAGACAGCTGGCTAGATCAAATACACTATATATATATTATGCTCCTCACATCACATCAAATACCACCTACCAGTTCAAAGAAACTTGTTACCATTTTATGATCTCCCTCTCTGGACACGGGAGAGTCGAGCCAATGGGCAAGACGTGGTCTCCAGATTCTTGAGACAAACACACAAGTGAATCAGTAATGGGCGAGTCAGAGTACAGAGAGTGGGGTGACAGTTGCATCACATGGTAAAGGAGGACTCACCTGGCACTCAGTGTGACAAAGATGAAAGAGATGGTGGCAAACTTTAGGAAAGTGAAATCCTTCTAACTCAGTTAGCTCTACTTTTTGAGTAAACCCCATGTCCTCGAATTCGTGTGTGTGCAATATGTTGAAATACAGAGAAAGAAATGAAAGTAGCCAATTCATCCAAAGTGCTGGCTTTGACCATACTGACTATGCATAGCTGGTTGAGGACTGAATGACAACTTTAATATGAACATTATGCAGTATACCTCATGTATTATATCCTATACACCTTCAAATATTGTAACTGTCATGTCACTGTCACTGTTTTGTGCTGGTTTTTACAATTTTATGTTACAACACTGAGTACCTTGGATCCACATTGTAGCATTCAAACTGCTTGATGTGATTCATATAGATGTTACCATATAAGTAACTGTATATTATGACTGCTGATCACGTTTTATAGCTTTATATGCCTCATATTTAACCTATCTAATGTACTATATAAAAATTCTGCTATATAAATTTAAGTGAAGTATTTGTTCTTTATTCGTCAATTTTATTCTCAATTACATGAACAACACAATTTCCCTCTGGGACCAATAAAGTATCTATCAACAGTGAAATCCTTGGTTTTCTAACCACTTAAAGATATATTTGGCAAGCAGGTGCCATTATGCGTCAGAGAAATAAATAACTTCCCTTAAATTCAGAAATGAAAAGCAATTGTGCGAAAACAAAGTGAAGCGAACAGCAGTCATATGCAGAGGATTTTAAAAGGGTCGACTCCAAAATGGGAAGAAATAACTAAAGACGCTTTGTGGAAGTAACACTTGTCAGCTCCTACTCATATACTACTACTTCACAGAGGTTAATCTCTTTTTGTGTGTGCTCATGAATCTGTTTATACCCCCGCTTAAGTCTGCATCTGTTTACTCATTTTAAGAAAACAGATTGCACCACTCCACATCTCTCGGTCTTCTTTGGAAAAGGCCTTTGTGTGACTCACTTTTCTGTGATGTGGATTAACATTAAGAGGAGCTGATGAGAGAGGCTATGGTGCAGAGTAATGATCAGAACAATCAGGACAGGAAACGCATGCTTCGAGCATCCTGTTGATCCTGCAGTCTGCTCTCTCTCTCTCTTCGCTCACACTGGCACGCCCTCTGAGTCAACCATGTTTGCCTGACACCTTGACCAAATATTAGTGCTCTAAAATTACTGCTTAATTACCGTTTGTCCTAGTGGACATTTCCTTCTCCTGATACCTGTTTGACATAGTTCACACAGTCAAAGTTGTGTATATATATCAAACCAGCTTGATCATTTTGTGTCAGAGGTGCAGCAAAGACCTTCACTTAAAGACATAGATTTTTAGATTGCAATGGAAACATGACCAATGACATGGTTGATGGAGGTGTTTCCCGATCATTCTGTCTGGCTGAAGGAAAAAAAAATCTCTAGACATGTTAAAACATTATCCAGTTGGCTCTATCTTGTTCCCAGATCCATGGATTTTAAGTCCCAGAACAACGGCGTCTGCATCAGCCTCATGCCAAAGCCTAAGACCTCCCAAAGCCTGTCACATCCTGGGTCCACGATCCTTATCCCCCCCTTACATAAGCAGGACATTACAGCTCGACAAAGCAGCTTACAAGTAGAGGGGGGACGACAAAGAGTAAGACACAGGGCCACGGTAATGATCAAAGGCAGAATTAGAAACAAATCAAGTATAATGGGAAGAAATTACTTGTCAGGAGATGAAAAGTATCAGCCTTTTTCTTTATTCCCCTTTCATGTTACAGTTCTCTATACACATAATCTGTCACTTAATCTCTCCTTTCTTCCTCACTTTCACAACATTGTGTCTCCCTCCTCCTTGGCTGTTTTGTTTATCAATCTAACCTCTGAACAATCATTGCCACTATCACAACTCACATCACTGCAATTATTAGCACTTAATGGACAGTCCTCTGTCATCACACACACTTCACACATTCCTCTTTAAATGTAATAAATATTAATTGATTGTCTCCTTTCAACAAAATCATCTTTCCCCCAATCATTCTTCTTAATAGTTCCTTCTTTCTTCTTCTTTCTTCTTCCCCTCCTACCCTTCTTTTTTTGGACGTTGTGTCCCCGGAGGGCTCCTAGCTCTTGAGACAAACAAACTGGAGTGTATTTTTTGTTGTGAGAGTGAGTGGATATCTCGTCAGAGAGATCAGAGAGCAGTCGCTTTGTACGGCGCGCTGTGTTAGCTTCAGAGACTGCTAATTAAGTAGCAGCACAAAAGGGGCCATTGTGGGAGCACATGGCGAAGGAGGCACAAAAAAGGCCAGGCTTGTTTTTGGTTTTACAACATGAAGCCTATCAGTCCGTCAAATGATGGCATCAGCAGCTCTGAGTAGCGCTGTAGTCCAGGTAATCACATCCTACTGGTTCTGTCATAAGATAATCATAACTTCATAACAAAAAAAAGAAGTGAGGTTGCCCTTTAGCGTTTGGAATAGGATGAATGTAAAGTAATAATACACATTTCATACAAATACCTGTTAGTTTTTGTTCTTCTACTTTGTTTCGCTCAGCAATAGAACGTTATGTAAGCTTTTCCATTTTCTGACATTGCATGCTGTGTTCAATAGGACTTTCCCATTTTGTATAATGATTTTAATGATTGTAATAATAATAATAATAATAATAATAATAATAATAATAATAATAATGTGTTTGTGTGTGTTTGTGTG
>NW_023339674.1:6281896-6289974 GCF_004916995.1 Morone saxatilis | reverse complement strand
ACACACACACACACACTACAAATCCCCCTAACAACAGGCCATCTAGGTGACATCCGGCTCTCAGACTTGACCTGCATTGATTTATTAAACACTCAGACACTGATACCAGCCCCGTTACTCACATACATACTTGCACATACACACACTTCATCCCCTCCCCCATGTCCCACCCCGACACTCCAATCTCGTCAGACTATCCGACGGTCACTTTCCTAGACAGGGTCATCGTTTTAATGATATCAGCTATCAATACTTTAGCCCGCTCCTCCCCATACATGTGAAACCTATATGGCTCTTTATTCAGCCGGGTGCTGTCAATGCTTTTTGACTGATGTCATTATGGGCAAAGGAAAATCATGAAGAGGCTGGATACAAATTAGACGATTTTGAGGGGCTGAGTCGGTCCATTGTACGTGTACTATATAATCAGTTATTACTGGAGACCTTGGCTCTGGAAAAATACATTAACAATACATTCACCGCTTCATTTTATTTTATTTTTTATCTTACTCAAAAGAATGAGGTATTTGTAGTGAAGACACTATAATTAAGTAAACAAAACCCATGAAACCTGAAGATAGTCATTTAAACATTTATTTTCAAAGTACAATGAAAACGAGGCCAGCTTCCAGCCTGCCTCCAGAGGTCAGGAGACTGCACTGTATATACACTCGCACACAGGCACACACACATACATACACACACATACAGACAGACACAAATGGACACTTACTCCCATGTTCACTCACACACATAGCATAAATGTCCCACTGGGGCCTTAAAAAAAATGTGATGCATGGGGGGAAGGGATATACAGTAGCCTACTATATGAAACCTTAGTTAGTCTGACCCCTTTGTGAGAAAGCCACAGACACACACATACTCACACACAAATGTGCATCCAAACAATGCGCAAGAATGTGCGCTCTGTGTGTGCGTGCCTATACTAAATACATTTTGTAAAACACAGCATGAAAAGACGTAGTTAGTGGATTCAGCTTCTCAAACCTGCAAATGTATGCCGACATGCTGAATAACAGTCTACACATACATCTTAAAATGGTTAATCCATTTATCAGCTCTTTTTTATCAACACATAATTGCTAAATGATTAATAACCTTGATGATTATAGCAATTTAATTTTCAATTACAAATCACATGACAATCACACGTCTTCAACCCAAATGACTATGCTTGTGGCAGCCGCACTCAAGTAGCAAAATAAAAATTCATAAACACTGTTCTGTAATTACTCTTCTAGCGAGTGAGTGACTGACAAGCGGAAACACGCGTGGTTTCAGCAGCTCAATCCCACAACAAAAAGAAAAAGCCTTTCACTAGCAAACAACGTTCCCGCTGGCTGTATGAATCGTCGCTCGCTGTGAGCCTCGTATTTCCCCCCCTTTGCGGCCCTGCACTTCCACCATCGCCATTCAAGTCCCAAACCGCACACATGCAGCGTGCTGCTGGTCGGTCCACATGACAAATTACTACTGGGCTTATTATCAAAAATCAGCACTCGCCAGAGGGAGTGGTTGGGGAGAGGGGGAGAGGAAGAGGGGTGCGGTAGGGGATTCAAACAAAGCCTGCTAAGCATCTGCAGACAAAGGAGAGGGACAAATTTCTCCCGCTGCTGACAAGCAAAAAGAATTAATTTCAATTACAAATGGTTGCCGCTTGGAAGCCCCACAAAGGTCACCAGGAGTCAGAACATGTGTGTACTTGTACAGCGATGTGCCGTTTGAGCATACTTATTTGTTTTTGGTTGGAAAGAAGGTGGAAGAGATGAGAGTTAATATTTGCCAAGGTGGCAAAGACAAAATAAATAAATAAATCACAACCTGCTGTTTTGCATTGCTTAGAGCTTCCACAGGCGATGGCGGAATGCGATTATTTTTTGTGACACATTGACCCCGCCTCTCTTTCTGTTCTGCTGTGCTCTCAGCAAAACAAAACACTGTACACAGCCACCCCTCTTTTGTCTTTCCTGCCACGCTTATTCGTTCTACGTTCCTTATCCGCTCCTCTTCTCCACCCTGCCCCTTCTGTCTCCATCACACGCTCGCTCGCTTCCACCTTCCCTCCCTCACTCCCGCCCCTTTTCCCTTTGGCAAACAGCCAGTTGTCCCTTCCTTTGTGTGCTTTGTTGGTGATCGCTGATTAGAAAAATAAATAAAAAAACACCTATTGGATGAAAGGAACGTGGCCTGAGTTCAGAGTGAATAACTAAGTCCCACTGGGGGATGCTTCTGTGTGACAAAAACATCTGAATTTGATGCTGTAATAGAATAGTGATAGATTGTGTGTCAAAAATGGCAGTAGATAGCAAGTCTCAGGGCAAGAGATGTGGGTTTAGCTTTGAGTGGGCCTGTAGGTTGCAAATAGATACAAAAAAAAATAGACAATTATTATTAGTTTACAATTACATTTGTGTCAGTTACAAAGCTTACTGTACTTCTCAAAATATGTCAATATGTAAAATAAAAGGAATTTATTTACCAATTGTGGATTTTGCTTAAGAGACAAAAAACTGATCACCACTTTTGTTAAGTGCACTTGAGTGCAATTCCACCTAACCACTAATGACCAATAATCAAGGCAATGGGAAGTAAATAACCCAAATACACGTCAATGTCTCAAATGGACTTCAAGGATAAAAACTGATCTTGCTTCTTTTTAAGTAATAAAAAAACAGAGTTGTTATTGTCCCTTTCCTTTTCTTTCTTCCCGGAGGTGTTAAGCCCAAAGTCAACAAAGAAAGAGATTTGTTGCTGCTGTTGGGTTTTGTACAGCATTAAAACGTCCACAGAGTGAGACTAACTGTGAAGGTAAACACAAAGCCGTTATTCCAGTTTGCCTTCTGCTTTCTGTCAGTATGAGCATCACATTCTTTTCTGCAACAATCCCTGAAAAGTTACCACACAAACCAGACAGTCACATCCATGTCTGCTTATTTAGGGCATCTCTGAAAGTTGTTTTCATTTTAAGCTAGGTTTGACGTCATTAAAAGCAAGTAAATATTTTTAAAAATCAGCTTACACATGGCATGCATTGCAAACAAAAGATAGATGTAGATAATTAGAACTGATATCACTATTTTATAATAAGTATGAGTAAAAGAAGTCAAAGTGCCCCTTAGAGCTCTACCACTGGTGTCTCGAGCAGGTTTACACTGTCAAAGTAATCATGTTTTCTCAGCTAATCCCTTTAAGGCCTACATGTCCCATCATCATCGACTGCATGAATGAAATTACACAATGACTAAGCTCTTTTCATTGGCCTACAAAGCTGCTTGATTTTTGGAACATTATGAGGGAAGAAAGAAAGGGATGTGGGGGGAACCATTTGATACAGCTTTTGTTGCGGCTTATGAATCATCATACTCTGTAAGCTGGCCAAATGAGCTCATATGTCTGGTGAAATCTCATGACATCTCAACTTTGAAATATGGGGCTGCTGGGAGTGGCATGTGCTTATTTGATTTAAAATGTATATTGGAATTTGACTTTTAAATCACAAGATTACCAAATGACACATTACAGTGGTGGCGTATTATAACAATGTTAACTGTCATAAAATATTCATTTGCCAAGTATCCTTCAGAGACAGCTGGTTAGGCTGTGACAGTCAGCCAAGCTTCTACTCTGTCACAGTGGACAACCACGGAACTGCAATAAAACTGATTCTTATTCAAAGTAATTCCCCCCAAAATATTTCCACCATAGACCATGATTATATAACATATATATATATATGTAAAACTGCTGATAAAACACTTTTAAAGTCTAAGGTTAATTGTCAATAGAGAGTGAGCTGGGCAAAGGAAGGAGATACTAATGAAACTATGAAGAAGAAAAGTTTCTCCTGCTATATGCTGGATGAGCAATTTCATTGTAACGGACCCATTTTGGGACAAAGTCTTCATGATAAATTAATGAAATGAATCAAGTAAGTTGGTACCAGACCACTTAGGCTAAGAATAAAAGCTAAAGTTTGCATATCTCATGTTTAAAGTTTCATCAAAATATGTGATTTCTGTGTGTCAGTGTCAGTATATATATATATATAACTAGCCAGGTGACACACAAAAAGGGAATTACTGGCTGTAAATTTAAAAAAGGTTAAATGCATGTGCGGTGGCAAGTTGATGTTTACTGATGTTATATTTAACTTACTGTATGCTTCCATACATAACATGTTTCTTACCTATGCAACCAACAGAATATCAGTAGGGACTTTTTTTTCCAGGGTCAAAGTTCCCTCCACCTGTCGCTACACTAATGTTCAATCTGGTCTTGGAGAAGCTAAGCGTGCAGAGCACACAGTGGGTAGTTCGGAGGACATGGTTGGAGTTTGCTGCATTTCCAGTAAACACATAGAGCAGGCTGTGTGTATTTACTGTGTTTACAAAGATTGAAATCTCAGCGTCCACTTCAGTAACTGAGGAAAGAGTGTTATTGATGAGCAATACTTGAAAACCCACACAGATATACTTATTATTGTTATTTTGTTTAAAGGGCTAGTAAAATATTACAAACAGCTTCTTTGATGTCTGCAGGCATATGCTTATTCAGTACAGCTCAGACATTTAGAGACCTTTATTCTTTTCAAGTTCCTGCTCTTGGGTAATTTATTTAAATTTACCACAGGGAAGTAGGACAGTGTTTTCCTTCTGATGTTTCCAACAATGCCTTAAATACATTAGTTCAGGAGATGCACAGGCTTGTCCGCGAAACACAAAACAAACCACAGAGGACGTAACCATAGATGAGCATGTATTGGACAGAAGTGACCTAAAGTTACCTTTCACTGTGTGGTTCTTTTTAATCATCGTGGGTATCAGGGGCACGTTTGTGAAATAACCGCTTTCCCACTTCCTCCTTCTGCATGCTTCCCAGTCACCTAGGTGTATCCACGGATACCCCGGGCCACCGGAATACAAATACAACTGAGACACTCGCCTCTCAGCCCCATTACCACACACACACACACACACACAAACCATGCTGTCTTCCCTCCTGTTCCACTGTCTCCCACACCATCCCCCTTCATTAACAGTTTCCCTGTTTCAACAGTCACAGGGGACTATTTGTTCAGTTTTAATAAACGGGACAGTGGGGAACTGTTCTTTCATTTTCTCTTCAAAGATCATGCAGAATTTACAAAATTGGATGTATTTCGTTTATTTGAGCTAACAAGGGGTGGTTGGCATTCATCTTTTGCCCGCCCCTCCCATCTATGTACATTAAGGTGAAGACTAATGATGTTTTTGATGTGTCTACAAACTCAGATGGATGCCATGTTTTCTGCATCTGTGTCTCCACCTATCTGTCTGATTTTAGGTGTGTGTGTGTGTGTGCGTGCTGAGGGTGGGGGGTGCTCTTGGATCGCTTTGAAAAACCCCTGAGAGGGTTGATGAAAGGGCTCCCAGCAGGTGCTCTTGGCCATACAACACGATGGTGGAATAGCCGCTGGCCGAAGCAGCCGAAAAGTATTGCCAGGAGGGCGGTGGGTGAAGGGCAGAGGGTGGGTGCCGGTTGGTGGTGGGGTGGGCAGGATTCAGAGCCAGCAGTGTGCGGGCACGGCTTTTCGATGGTAGCGAACAAAGCCGATCTCTTCATAGCCATCCAGAGATGCAAATTGCTCTTCATCAAAGTTTCACACTCCGCTTCCAGCAAACAAAATGGAAATGCTGGCTCCTTGGCTAGAACTGTCAGTAACACCCCTGTCCACTGTCCTCTTTCACCGTTTGTAACTGGCAGTTCTTAGACAAAATGCAAGGTGAGCACACACATCCACTCACATACTCACAACACAGTCACAGTGGCACACATACTGGGCATGTGCACCCACAGTAACACTCTCACACACATCCCTTCAGGCAGAGCTTTCTTTCCACTGGCTGTTTTTTGATCCAGTATCCCACAGGGAAGCTTGCAATGAGCCCTGCTTCAAATTAGGCTGGGCAGTAGCCATCATCCCTGCCGGAGGGGTATTTAGACCTGATCAGCCTCATCCCAGAGGCCCCTACAGGTATGTCAGAAGGGTGTGTCTGTGTCTATGTGTGGGAAAAAAAGACAAATAAAAGGAAGTGGTTGCATGCCTAGGTGTTTGCATATGTGCGGACAAGAGATGCCCTTAATATTTCAGGTACCGTTTGCTTTATTTTTTTTTTTCTTTTCCTGCTCTCATTTTGCCGCCAGCTACTGAAAGGGGAAGGTGGCCTGAACTCTCTGGCTTAGTAAGATAACAGCAAAGCTTTAACCTCATACAAGACTTTCTTTCAATATTCTGGTGATGTCTGAATGCTTTTACAACGTAGGCTGGGCAAACAGGTCAAATACACCACATTAGCATTTTTGGAAAGTATCCCTGGATGGTGATGATGTTTTTTCTAATTCCCCTGTGTGTGTTGGTGCAAGTATGTTTGTGTTCTGTACAGCTTGTGCCAGTCACTAGGGGGGTTTGTTGAACCCATTTGACCACCCAAAGCACTGGCTGGCTGGTAAGCTGATCTAAGCTTTACACATGGATTCTTTCTGGGGGTGAAGAAGGAGTAAGTCAGTGGAGTAATGCCACCTTGTAATACAAACGACCACATTTACCATTATCTTAATGATTGAATCTTCCTAGAATCTTACAGATATCGCTGTTTAGTGTATCATCCACTGGATATCAGCACAACTCAGATCACTTTGAATCTGAAGGCTTCTATTGGTGGTAGTAATACAACCAGACACTGTGTTTGCATTTGGGAGTTTAAATTTGTCTATTCATATTTGAACAAGGAGATTGTTTGTGAAATGTTAAGTACAGCTGACAAAAAGAGGAACAAGATGCTCAGATGGCAGCAGCAGCAAAGACACTTGTGGTTCTTCTGGGGAACTCATATGTGGAACTAGGAACTAAACTGAGGAACTTTTGTTTTCCTGTTTTTTCACAAGAACCGCAAACATTAGGTAAATTAGATGATAGCAATAGCTTGGGTTGCACATGATGTGGCAACAACACAGTTAACAAGAAGGAGGCTGAGTATATAATTTACCTCTGTGCAACTTTTATGTTTTAGTTCCAATTTAGTTTCCTCTTTTGTTTTCTATTTCTCTCCTTTTCATCAATCCTTTGGTTAGTCTGTGACATAACTATTGCATAAAAGGTGGTAGTATTAAACACAATTCTCAGTGGTTGCTAGTCCTGATATTGTCAGAACAGCTAGTCCTATCTATCTATCTATCTATCTATCTATCTATCTATCTATCTATCTATCTATCGTCCAGTTAAGACCCTAAAAAGTTATTTGGAATAGCCCCCTTCACTAATACAAGGGATGCAGTATAAGCTGTGGCTTCAACCCTACATACTATAATACACACCTCATCTCATTCCCTGCAGTGTGAAAGAGCCTAGAGAGAGAAGAGCTAGATAATACATAAGAGCAATATGGGACCAACCATTTATCATATGTCTCCTGTTATTTTTTTACCATCCTTGACTGAATACAGTTTGCATACGAAGGAGGCCTTGCTGATTAGTATTCTTTAGAGTCTGTACGAACAGACAGGCCCACGATCAAAATGCAAGGAAGTCCTCTTTTAGGCAGTGAAGGAGTTAGGGTGAGGGGGACGAGACAGCAGAGGCCTGTCTACCATGTAAACAAAGCTTTAAAGATTGCATTTACAATGCTGCACAGTCTTAAACTAAGAGACAGCACAGCAAAGAGAAAGTCTCCCCTTCATTTTCCTTAAGGTGTAGTTAAGATCTTTTGTAAAGCTTTCGCGGAGTAAAAATGTGTTTATGGACTTCTTTTTTTGTATGTAAACATTTGTCTCTAATTGAATACCCCTCTTTTTTACTATAAGAATAAGAAGTGTGAAATGTAGCAACTGCACATTTCAGACAGAACAAATAGACTAGAGGGAACTGTTTTGACAGTAGGAACAAAGCAGCTCAAGTTGTGAAAAAGTGAGCATTTCAAAAGAGCAAAGAAAAGTCCTTGTACGTGGGAGCATAAGGATCAGTGAAACTGGGCTAAAAAACCGATGATGACAAGTTTCAGCAGCAGTGGTGCTTAGAAATG
>NW_023339674.1:6263641-6281796 GCF_004916995.1 Morone saxatilis | reverse complement strand
TCTGTCCATCTTCTCTCTCTCTCCCTGCACACTAAACAACCTCTTTTTGTGGTCTGTGTCATTGATATTGCCTGGCTGAGGCCTTTCAGAGCTGACGGATAAAGGGCCCATAGGAACCGACTGGGCCCTGATAAAGGTATGGTGGACAGGAGCGAGTGTGGGCTCCGGCCCCTTAGCCCTCCAGAGGAATAATTTACAGCTCTGCCACAGTTGATTTCCCTCACTACAACCAAAGGCACTCAGAGACTGGCCATAGCGCCATAGCTTAGAGTCACAGAGCTGAGCATAGCAACATACAATCACACACAAAGGAGAAGGCAGAGAAGAGGGAAGGCAATGGTTTGAATTATTGAACATTTTTCATAAAGCGGGAAAAACATTAATGGGGAAGATGGGGGTTGTGTGTGAGGGTGTGAACCAAATGGCAGTGTTAGTGTGTGTTTGCATGTGATGTATGTCTACTAGTACTGCAACTAATATCATTACAATTATTTTCAATGTCCAATAATCTTGCAATTATTTTCGTTTTAACTGTTCCATTAATCATTTAGTGTATAAGTCAGACTGTAGGGAAAGTTGTCCATCACAATATCTTAATTTCTAATGGCTTTATAAAAGCAAGATTTACTGAAAATGTTCTACTCTCAGTCTTATCTCAAGGCCCTCATCACCGGATAGAGTCCGCTCAGTTGTCATGGAGATGGGTTCAGTTATTATCACATGATGTAGGTATGGAATTTCAGCTACATAATAAAAACAAATAAACACATGCTTGAATTCTATATTATCCAGTTTAAGGATCTTGAAATTTTCCAGAAAATGGAACTTGAGCTAAGGGCTCTCTGTCAAACTACTATATCCAGTTTCAATAAATTAACCTTCAAGCTTAATCTCAGCACTTGTACAGTGAGTGACATGTTCTCACCTGCTGTCCAAACTATAAAACACCTCCAAGTAATTAGTAAATTATCAATATAGTGTATTTTACATTTTTTGAAGATTAATTTTCTGTTAGTTGATTGACTAGTGTAGAACTTATTGAATTAATTTGGCTATAATGTCTTTGTGCACGTATACTTTGGTTAATATTAGCTTTTGTGCCTTTTTGCATACTGCAATGCAAGTGTCTTTTAGTGTGAACTGAAGGTTCTTAAATATGCGGCTGCAACATACTCAACACCCCACTGACTTTTCCATTTGTTCCACATAAAAGAAGATCTAACTCTCTCAGCAGAGTGAACAAACCTCTGTGCCACACACACACTCCCCCCAGTTAGGCTAAAAGAAGAGATTGGCTTTGACATCTGCCTCAGTGTGTATTGTCCTGTTCTCATTTGTATGGGGCCTAATATCGCCCTAACCTTTACGCCGTGCACCGGTTCAATTGCATCAGCATAAAACTGCTTCAGTGAAAAGCCAATTATCTTCTCAATCGCACCACAACACTGCTTAGGCACTGCCCACGCCATTGCTGAATGCACAAAACAACCAACAATGCTGGCCAAGTGACAAATCTGGAGCAGAGCATGCAACGACGACAGAAGGGAGGAAAATCCAATTGCATCCCTAATCAAAACTCTTTCACCAAATAGTGTGTGTGGCTGTATTTTCAACACATTTTTAACAAGCCTTTAACTGCATCGCAATGTGACCTGTGAAGCCTTTATTATTTTGTTCCTGGATTTTTAAAGTTGAGGACAAAGATGGAGTGAAATGGAGTGGAGTCTGCTGTAGGTGAGATGGAAAGGTGGAGGAGACTGCCTGTTAGGTAACATAAACAACATCTATTCGCTGCCACTTCCAGCTACCCTCTTTATGTAGAAGCTATTGAAAGAGCCTCTTTCAAATGCCTAGTTCTTCATGTAGGTTTTCTATAAGCTTGAAATACAATGGGTTTCTTTTTTCATACACAAGCAAAGAAAACAAGCACCTTTGACAAATAAGGGATGCACAATTATGACCAGAAACGGCAATACATCTGCAGTGCTCGAATACAGAATCATCAGTTGAATTACTTCAGCAAGCAATTTGTGTAAATAAACTGCTGTGCAAAGACGACATTCAGCTTCAGATGAAGGGTGATAAAATGTTAATCATCCCCAGGCTTTTTGTCTGCACATGAACTCTTGCAGTTGAGGTGTATATCCGCATGACCTTAAAACAAGCTGGGTACTCTGGCATATCATTCTGTTATCTCTAACCTCTCTTCTTGACCGGAGGGAATGCGGCTCATTAGGCTCTGTTGCTCGCTTATTCACTTTCAATTACCAAGGCATCACTCATCTAAAAACTGCAGTGGAATGCTCAACTTAGTTTAAAACTAGCAAGCAAAGTAAACAGCTCACAACAAAGTAAAGTAATGTTAATTTTTTTATGTAATTTTTTTAGGTCTAGAAACTAACAAGCAATCTGATGTGCTAGCAGCCATGATAGCGGAGAGGGAAAAGCTTGAATGGTTGAAGTTTTGTTCAAAAAAGTCACGCTGACACTATGGCAACACAATAGCATTTCAGTGGGAGTGGAGGTGGCAGTGAGAGAGAGAAAAGTGTGTTTGTTAGTGGGGGTAGAATACATCTCAAACACTTTCCTCATGTCTGTTTGAAATGGTTGGGGAGAGGGGACATGGCTGTTATTACCTTCCTTTGCTCCACCCCTCCATCAATCCATCTTCACACACACACACACACACACACACATACACAAGAACACACACAGATTTTCCCAACTTCAGTGAAGCATGGAACAATCCCCCTTTCAGCCCCTTTATTCCTGGGAAAAGCTTATGGATCTTAATTGCATTACTGGGAGGCGTCAGGGGCCAGAGGGAGCGTCCAAACCTGGTGAAGGCGGAACAGAAATGGAATTTTGATTTAACAGAAGGGAGAATAATCCCCTCACTGACAGTCTGGAGGTTATCTCTGGTTTTCTGCCTCCTTTTATGAGTCTCACTCATTCAGTAACTGTCTTTTATTTGTGACAGGCTGCATTTCCATCACAGTACCACCATGCAAATGATACCAAATTAGAATGGTTAGATATAAACAGCTAATTTGATCAAATTGCCTCCACACTGGAATGTTTATGCTCTCCTGAAGTGGAAAATCGATAACGAAATTATGTGATAAATGGAAGTCGAAATGCGCATGTTGAATTATTAATGAGGGGTTTGACAAGACCAGCCCAATGAATAGTTTGATTTAATTATAGAGTAACAATTGAAAAGAATCTTTTTACTCTCTCAGATCTTGTCTGTCCATCACAGCCCTCCAGAAAACTTAACCCTGTAGTTGGTCCTATGTTTAAGGTTGGTATTCCATGAGGCAATTTAAAGATGTATTATAATACAGCATTTAATCATTTCTGGTAATATTTAAGTGCATTTATTTGGTTTCACATTAAATAAGATGACCTAACATAAACAAACCCGAACAATATGCTCAAAAGAGCAGTTTTTGTGTGGATGTATCAACCCAACTGATACAGCTTTGTGTGGTTTCTTTTGTTGAGACTGGCTTATATGGCTGCTTTCTGTTTTGTCATCTCTGGCTATTTTTGTGTCTTTGCTTCCTGGGAATAAAAAAAATAAAAATAAAATCAGGAACGTGCTTGCTGTTTAATCTTTATTTCACAGGACAGCCATGCATACTGCACGTCCTGTGCTTATTTTTGTGTGATTGTTGAGCCAATAAAAAGTCATGTGCTATTCAGTACACCTGTTAGGAGCCTATAAATAGTCGTCCTGTGCTGTGCACCTTTCCTTGCACTCAGGGAAGTCCATATGGATGGATCAGGCATGGATTTTGGTAAAGGATGGGATACTCAACAGTTGGTCCTAACTGTGTTTTTGAGCTGTCACATATCATTTTTTTCAGCAATGTTACATCTCAAGATATCAAACTGGCAGACCTGATTTCCCTGCATGTTGAGGCAGCTTATTCAAACATGACATCTAAGCAAAAAACTGCTGCTACGAACACAGAAAAGGTTGCACGTGTGAAAGTACCTTTTGTCTCAGTGTGTAGACACTTCTCTGACAGAGAAAACACTCGCTATCGCAACTCAGCCTATCAGAAGGATGTGACTTCTATTAAAAAAAGCAGTATGAAAGTTAACTGTGTGCTTGTGGAGACGCTGTGTTCAAGGCAAGAGGTGAATGTAAGAAAAGAAGGAGACAAGGTAAAGAGTCAAAAGTGGACACTCTGTGAGAAAAGATTCAAACAATGAGAGACGAGTGAAAGAAAAGGATGTTGAGGGCTGAACTGTGAACTTCTCGCCTTTTTTCTAAAACACAGGACAGCCATTGTTCAGAGTAAAGGCCTTTAAGTCAGTGTCTCAGCCTCCCTCACCCCTTCCACCCCAAACAGGATGACAACTATAGGCTTGAACTCTTAGATTAATGCTGTCCCCCTTTCTGTTCCTAACATGGGCCCTGGACTTTATAAAGGCCTCCTCCCCATCATTTAGACTAGACATCCACACATACACACACAGCCCCAACAACTCTTTGGCAGGCAAGCACAAACAAGGCGTAAGGGATGTAGCTTCTAATGCTGGGCAAGCCACGACTGGGCAGTAATGGTTGATGCTGAACAAAAGCCGGCAGCAGAAGTTACGAGTGTAAAACCCCTGACGGCGCCTCCTGAAGGCATCTGTTTTCTTTGGTCCTGAAGAGGGCCTCTTTTTACATCACTGCCTCTAAAATTAAGGTTTTGAATGCCAAACAGAATAGAAACTTTTTTATGCTTTTTTTATTTCAGCAATAGCAATTTAAGTTATTTCACAAAGGTTTTACCACCAGAGTTAGTGGAGCTAAGGAAAGCTTAGGAAGTGATAGTTTGTGGGGGCTTAAACCCCAGCACAAGGGAAGGAGTAGACAGAAAGGTGGGACTTCACAGTAGTGTTGAGTGCAGCAAAAAATCAAAAGTTCTTTGTGAAAAAGTTAGGAGGGCCCTTAGAATTGGAACTATCCAATTATCTACGGATCAGATTTAAACATCGACAGGGCAATTTGCACGGCAGGAGGAGAAGATAATGAATCTCTCCATCCATGCAGCGGCATTTCTCCCCTTTCTGCTGATGTCCACCACTGGAATGGGCGGGCGGGGATAGAAGAGGAGAATATAAGATTGCAAGACAAAGAAGAAAAAGTTGAATGAGAGTCAGAGAATTAGTGAAGTAGATCAGACACGAACATGTATTCCAGATGGTGGGAGCACTGATAAATTCTTCTGAAGTCCTGAGTAATATGAAATATTGAAAGACTTCTCGTCTTGAATCGAAAATGAACAGGGAGGAAGTGAACTGGCCAATGTAAAGAAAATAGTTGAAAGAGAGGCTGAGAGTGAACAGCTATTTGCTAGCTCTTTGTATAGTAGTGTGACAGGTATTAATGATAGTGGGCTGTTCTCGGGGCAATAAGCACCTCTAATGGCAAACACAGAGATAAGCTCTGTTCTTATGCAGTGCTGAGAGACAAATGGTCTCATTACTCCAGATTGAAACTAGGGAGAGAGTAGTTTATCCAGAGAAGCCAGAGAGAACTTTCCTGTTGGGCACTGTAAAAAATCTCTCTCTCTCTCTTCACCTTTTGAATAAAACGGGAGAAAATGAAGAGACTGCAGTAGCCACAGGAAGACTGAACTAAAGGGGTAGAAACACTCGAGAAATAACAAAATAACACAGAAACAGCAGCATTTTGATATAATTCTAATTCACTGTAGACACACAGTTACTGCTTTTGTGCTTTATGGATTACAACAATTTGTATCTCCCTATGCTGCTCTTCAAATATGTTCACAGCCTTTGTGGGCATGTGTATGTTAACATGGGAGCAATTTTGGAAGGAATACTGTCTAGCTAGGTAAGTGCTTTTAGATGTTTTGGTATAGCTGCTTAAATTGCTTGTTTTGCTTTGTAAATATACTGCTGCAATTAAATCGATCAAGGAGCAAACTGAGGCAGAACTGTCTGCTGAGAAGTGTGAATGCACGATGGCGTAGCAGAAATGTGTGCACAAACAGAATACACTGTAAGCTGAGAGACAGAGGCAAACATCCTAACTCCTCAGTAAACACTCAAGAGATAAACACACACTTAGAGCTATAGATATACGGACATTTAGGGGCAAAATTGATCTATAAAGGAGAGGGATAGAATTGTTTGTTATTGCAATGTCAATATATGATTATATATATTGTCTTAATTTAGAACAATCAGATGCCACCTGAAAACATGAGCTGAGTCCATCCATCCTGCTTATACTAAATCCCCTGTGCTGTCAGCAATATTCAAAGAGGCGGACATATTGTACGACGCTGACATTTTGACACGTGCAACAAAGAAAGAGAAAAAAAAGCACTCGATTGGTTCCATCACAAGGATGATAGTTTAAACATCAGTGAGCCGATGCAAGGGGGATTGTTTCAATTCAAGCTGCCCTGAGAATTACTGAGTTAAACTCCTGTCAAACTCCTGTCAATGAGGCTACAATATTCCTCAAAGTGACGGAGGAGGTTGCTGACACTGACACAGCGTCTCATCAGTCAGAGAGTTTGGCAGTTTGCGGAGAGAGAAGCAGGAAAGTAGAGAGGCAGACAGATTGTGCCATTGGAAAGGTAAGGCCACAAAAAGATGCTTCTTTTTCATGGGCTCAACCAAAGAACTATTCTTTTGAAGTTGCAATGAACAAAACAAAATAACTGTTATAAAAACAATATATATATATTTAAAATGTTATTTTACAGTGAGACTATTTAACTTTTGAAAGAAGAAATAACATTCTTCCCTTAAAAAAAGTTGAATTCATAAGCGATAAAAGGCACCCTTGCTCAACTGAATACATTCAAGGGATATGAAGATAAAGGCTGGTATGACCATAACGTTAGATAATGTTGGCACACAGATAGAGATCACAGTGTCCGAGTCTGTGTACTGATTTACTGACCATTTGACCCTGTTGGATTTGTGCTACTGTTGCTGAATGTTTATCATTTATTGTAATCTCTCAAATTGTTCAGGCTACAGTGATCACTTTTCAAACGTTAAATAGTCTTACTTTACTTCCATGAACTGTCCTATAATACTTTGCTTGTTTAATAGCTAAAATATGAAAACATTCAGATGACATCTCTTGTGAAATGATTGCTTAGTTTTATTTATTAGATATGATTTTTATAGTAATTAGTTACATTTTTAGTTAAACCTAAGTTTACTTTATTGGCACATCATTATCAGCCATCATTTATACTGCAAGATGAATGATTCTACACAGTTTCCAAATGTTTTGATGTCCATCATAAATCATGTTGTAGCTGATGTGTGAACCACTAGTCCACTTCTTCAGCTGTATAACAAAGGGATGAAAGCACTCTTTCTTTGGTGAGATAGATGTGAGGAATTCAGTATCACAGAGTTATACCAAAAAAAATTAGGTTAATTCAGGCTTTGGTGTAATTTCCCATTACCATCAGTATAGCTGCCTCCTGGAAAAAGGTACTTATTTTGCCACTAATGACAATTTCCTGCCTTTCTCCTTGAATACAACTGAATGTATTACTGAATATTACCTTGACAGGAGCTTTGCCCAGGTGTCTAAAGTGATTTCAGACAAATCGTCTGGCTATACAATTACATAAAAGAGGAGTATGAATAACAATAAGGATTTAACGAGAATTTGTTAAGCCTCTAAAGTAACACTTTGCTGGTAATAAAGATTAGGTTACCATCTAAACAGTTTATATCAACTCCAAGCACCTGTACTGTGAACATGCTTTTAGTTTTTTGTTTGGAAGGAATGCACTTCTTGATATCTAGCTCTCTATGTAGTTTGAATATACTTATTGTACACTGCTTTAGGCAAAGGCATCTACCAAATGAGTGGGAAGTAATGTAATGTATCATCATCATTATCACTTCCATAGAGAAAACAAGTGCAATTTATTTTGAGTACATAAGCCATATAAAAATATGACTTCTAAAAGCCCAATGCAAGCTCTGATAATCTTGTAAACAAGCTATGTCCAGCATCTAGATATAAAGCTTGTCAAATGACACAGCTTATGGCAAATGACGCAGACATTTACTGTAGCTCCACCACTGCTAACCCTTTGAAAGCCAAATTCATATAAAACCCCTGTGAAACCCTAAATGAATAAGCCTCTCCAAAAAGCTCCAAAGCTGCTGTTAATTACATGAAGACTGATCCACCATGGATGATCATCCTCAGGCAAAAAGACTGGGAGCCCAGGGGAGTTTACCAGGTCAGGGGAAACAGCATGGCATAGCTTGGCATGGCACCACAGCCTGTTATTCTGCAGGAGCAACAGGAAGCGCCTGGCACCACATGGACAGTGGCTCTACCGACCTCTACAGCAGCCAAGACAGTATTAATTCTGTCAAAATGCAAACACCTTCAGGGGTTGGATGGATTCGAACAGGAACACATTTTTGTATTTCTTTTTAACTAATATGCAAATTAAGCAAATTAGGAATAGATGCACAATGACCCCAAAATATGTATTTCATTAGAAGTGTATATCAAACACTTGAGACTTTAGAGATTTTACAAATGCTTTTTTTAACACTTGTTTTCATTCGTAGAAAAACAAATTTGCTTTTAAGGGTTTAGAAACAATTCTTACTCTCATGCAGATTGCATGGCATTCGCAGACCTTGGATAGTAAGAAAAGTGCCAAACTGTCTCCAAATGTTAGAGTCAATCTTTGATCAGGTCTTGAAGTCATTCAATTCACAGTCATCTGCCATCACCATAAACCCTTCAAGGCTGACAGCTGGCCCTTTGATGTCAAAACATGCCCTTTGGCAAATGTATGTGTATATGGGGAACAGTGCGAAATTATCCCAAAAACATTTTTTTTCATGCACTTTCATCCTCCTCAAAAAAGACAGGCAAGGTGAGGGTGATACGTTCACAGATCTTTGCTGATTCTCTGATGTGATGTTCAATTGATTGAGATGTGGCTTCAAAAGAATTTCTACCCTTAGTAAAAACAATGTTTTTTTTTTTTTACTGTTTCATGTGGGGATCCAACAGAATCATTTATAACATTTCAATAAAGAATGTCAAGCAAACATTCGCCTTAATATCGCTCTGCACTCCTAAACAATGAAAAAACAAAGCAAGCAATAAAAACATGGAAAGGTTAAAACCAGTGTGGTTTGAAAACAATCCATACATTGAAGACAGTGCTATGAATTGATTTCTTTGTATAAAGAAATACTGTGAATTTTACTTTTTTTGGAAGAAAGAAGAATCAATCGCACAGTGTGGAAACAATGGAGCTCAATATCTTGCCGGCTACAATGCCAGATCAGCAGAAATCTCATGAACCCTCAGCTCACAAAACATTTTCACAGGAGGGCGAGATACAGTCTCCCATGCCTTTATTCTGCCTACCATCCCCTTAAGGAGATCAGAGGCTCTCTTGTTGTAAAACGTATGCATACAAAGCTTTTTTTTATTACGCTAATCACGTTCCTACTCCTGCTTAGCTAAAACCATCCTCTTTAACTGCTTAATATCCCCATCTCATTACAGCATACAGTATTTCCTCTATTGGCGGCAGGCAGCTTACGGAGCTCAGCTCTATCGATCCGTCTTAGCGATGGTTAGACATGCCTGTGCTGAGAAGAGGCAGAGGGGAAGAGCAGCGAGGCATTCACTCAGAGTGAGATGTGGCTTTCTTTCTCTGCCCCGCAATGATAGCAGAAAAATCTCATTTCACGACTCACTGCCATGTTTGCAAAACCGCATCGGTAAAGGCACATCCCGAACATAGCTCCAAGGAGGCTCTGGTGCTAAGTTCAACCTGTCTGGGTCCAGGACACATCTACAAAAAAGGTGACAGAGTTAACAAAATGAAAACCTGACGGGCGGGGGTGAGGGCTCCTGGACAAACGTTGACGGCATCTGCTTCTTTGGTTGCTAATGGCTTATTGATTGAAGTGGCAATGCATCCAGCCTTCCTTCACGAAAACTGTCCCCATCCACATGGATGAAGCGAAGTGAGATCAGACCACTCAACCTAAGAAGCGGTTGTTCTTTCTACTCAATCCTGCCAGACATGGACCAATAACAGTTCCCACTTTTTATTTTAAAGCTTTTTAGCACAGCCAACTCCCACCAAACCAAAGTTTTTTTAGTTTTTTACCTAAGAGAGAGATATTTACAGTAGATCTCCTTTCAATGTGCCCTTGAGCAAGGTAATGCAAAGCTGGGAATGTAAAGATATATCGTGAAACAGTTAGATGGTGATAAAAATATGTGTACCTCATAAATAAAAAATGTTTTATAATTCAGTAAAGAAAAAATAAGAGAAATTATTTTTAGTAATTTTTGTCTGAGAAATAGAGGAATCTTTTTCAGTTATAATTTGACTTCAATCTCATTTGTTAAAAAGAATTGTGAGAAAACTGTATAGTGAACTCAGTATTGTGGCTCCCATAAAACCAATAAATAAAAACAAAAAAGCCTTCTCCTGGCTGCAAAGCCATACGTAGCTCCATAACTGACCAAATATATCAAAACTATTGAATTGTATAGTATCATATAGAGCAATATTTCTGTTATTTAGCCTACCCTCAGTGATATAAAGGGGATGGACAAACTAATAGAAACAGCATCAATAAAAAACATTTCAAAACACTTAACTGGTCAGTAATGTTTTTCATCAATTATCTACTCATTTATAGAAAGCGTGAGCAGAGTTTTATTTTCAAATGATGGATGAAATGTTGCCTCCCCAAATTCTGAACAATAAAACCATGGGCAAAACAGAAAATTGTTACATTTATATATTTTGGAATCCTCTTATTGCCCAACTATGTGAAATTGAAATACCTTAAATTTAATCTATAGACACTGAGAAGTCCCAGACAGTTTCAGTTTCCTTTGTTGGTCTATATTGGTCAAAAGCTCCAGTTAGATCTCATTATCATTTAAATTCATCTTATAATGAGCATGCAGCATGTGCCTTAACCTGCTCAGACACCAGGACACTCCAGCAGCAGTTACACTGTACTCTGCGGTAATACCCGGTTTCTGTGGTGATTTAATAGCTACTGTTAAGTGTCCTGTCCTTGGTTGTCCTGTGTGCTTTCTTTGCCCATGGAGTGAGATTAGTGTTAGCTCACCAGTGGAGAAATCATTCCTGAGAAGTGCTTTGGCAGTAGAATAAACTGTGCCGATATTCATGTCTGAATGAGGCTGGATCATATCTCACAGTATGGCATCACATTTATGTCACATATCACGCTGGGTGTCGGGCAGGAAAGAATTTAAGCCACTTTGTATTAAACTGATAAAATAAAACAGTGATTATGCATTTTCCACCTAATCTTGAACAATACAAGAGGTTTCCTTTTGTTTTGGTCTCAATCAGCAAACAGTATTTGCTACAGCAGCAGCTCAAACTCACAGCTCTGTATCATGCGCACACAGAGTTTGTGTGTTGATAAAGTGCGAGGAGTAAAAAGCTCCATATGTTTAGAGTATGGAAATTCACTGGAGCAACAGAAACTTACCATCCCATGCCTTCCTCCTACACAGTCCCCATAGTATACACACACACACAGACACACACACACTTGTGCACACTTTGTGTAGAAGTAATTTTGGCCAGTTACAATGGGATTCCTGAAGGCTTCAATTTGCACAATAAGTGAAGCCAGGAACCAGACTAAGGAGTCCAATCTGTGTGTGAGCAGATTTACAGAGAAGAGAGGTTATTAGGGGGCATGACTGTGTGTGTGTGTGTGTGCATGTAAGTGTGTGATGCCTTCTGTTCTTGCCAGTACCGGGCAGGGGATGGATGGAAGCCCACCATAACAGCTTCTCCTCCCTCTGTACTATATGTGTGTGTGTGGGTGCTTGGGGGGTATGAATCAGCCTCCACTTTCTCTATCCCCTCCCCTGCTTCAGTGCTGCGTTCTTCTCAATCTTTCACCATTTACCATACAGCATTCTGCTGTCTGATGACTATCCCCATCTAGCTACAGAGATCATGGCTGATCTGAAAGGCAATTTCAAGACCATTTAAAACTGGCATTACAATCCAACATCAAAGACATTTGATCTTTTTGGGCTAGAAAGCAAAGACACAAAACTTAACAGTATGTGCCAAGGTAATAGATACATGTATATTTAGATGTAGTTTTTCTGTACCCTTAACTATAATCTTATATTTTATTAAAGAATGGATGAGACTGCTGCTTGTTAATGGCAGACACAATTTAGCATGCATTACTGTCAGTGACAGACTGATAACTGTGCCTTCAAAAAGAGAGAAATTATGACGATTTTCTCAAATTACATTGTCACCTGAATCAAACATCCTAGAGCAGCAGAAAATACATTTCACATAGCACTTTACCAGGATTAAATACAGCAGAGCTTTTTAGAAAATTGCCTTTTCAAACCACCACACTGCAATAAAGGTGTAAATAAAGTTTTAAAGATGTCCATAGGTGCCTGTAACTGCTTTTGCCAATTGCTGAGGGAATCAAGAGGCAATTTCAGATCAGTCAGAAGTGAGGCACATCACTCACATACACCTGCACACACTCACATTTCATCAAAGTCTAGGGCACTTCAGAAACTCACTTTCTGCAGTCCATGTGTAGTTTTTACAGAACAATGTTCATTAAATAGGTTCAATAAGAAGGTCAAAGTTGAAAGCAATCTTCTAATTTTGCAGGCTATTTTCTACAACATAGTGCCCCCCTTTAATTTTCCAAAGAGTTTGTCTTCTGTGTTTCCTTAAGATCAGCATCAGAGTAAAACATATCATCAATAATTGTCAGCTGTAATGCATAAAAGGGCTTTTATTCACACTGTGTTTTGAAATTGCTTTTAAGCATGGAAAAAATATCCATTTCAATCTATTTTATTTACAGATGTGGCAAACTCTCCAAAGGAATACCATTTTAAACCTCAGATTATGCAGCTTTCCCCTTAGAGTTAAAGTAAAGGGTTAATGTCTTCAAAGATCTCTGTAGTCAAAAACTAATCTCTGTGTCCATCCATGTGCCTTGTTAGAAGACTCCCAGTGTTCCTTTCAATCCCTCATTCACTTCCCATTCATGTCTACAGTGAATGGTAATCTCCCTACATCTTTGATGGAATGATCTCAAGGTGGAAGTCCAATTATTTCAGGAGTAAAGAGATTTGATGTATAATGCAAATCCCTTTTCCATTCCTGTGACAAGGTACATTATATGATAAATCCTCTATTATTCCCTTAATGCGATATTTAGATGGTTCTTGAGCCTGACAGCACATGGATGTGACTGGAGGTCTTTTGAGGGAAGCTGAAAAGGACTGAATTTCTGATGCTCTGAACATATGTAGCTTACATGTCATTCCATGCCAAAAACACAGATGCATACATACATAAGCAATGTATACCATTTCACATGTAAAAACAAAAAGAGTGATGTAAAGGGGCTTCACAGATTCATCATCACACACAAATTCAAACACTCAACGTGCAAGTAAATACCGAAAAGGTGTTGTGACACGCTGCAGCCAGCAGCAGCCCAGATTAAGGTCAGAACAGCCGTGTGATTAATGTAAGAGAAAGTGATTTTTTTTTGCATGGGTGTGTCGTATACACAAGCGTCTAAATGTGTGTGCGCGTAGGCAGCCGTTAGTAGGCCACTAGGTCCCTCAGGACTTGTTGGGAGTCCTCGTCATCCCCTTTTAATAAAAACATAACCTGGAATAGATTCAGATAAAAGAATTTACAATAGCATGATTTGGACTGCGTCGCTAAATCAGGCCGAGCTTAGTCATTTACTTGGTGTCTCCTACAGGTCCTAACAGAGTCAGCATTTAATCACTAGCCCATTTAGCACTACAATAAAATGATCAAACACAATATTCCTTATCTAATACCCAAGCTTCTTTTATTTTTTTGAACCAGAAGGTGAGAAAAAAAGGAGGGTGGTGTGGAGTAGAAAGAGAGCCAGCAAAAGAGAGACAGACAGGTAGAGAAGCCTTTGAACTTTGCATGCCCAGGAGGCTGACGGCAGGACAGAGAGCTGCCGCGACCTTGCCTTGGCATTGTGGTGCCCGTCAGCAGAGATCAGTGTCAGTATATGTGTGTTTGTGTCTACGGATACCACAAAACCCTTTTGCAGAAAGATAGCCAATAGCAATTACAGAGAGCTTCACCACCTAGTAAAAAAACACCTCACACTGCCATCTGTATCATTAACACTTCTAAAGGCTACAGTAAAGGTACTAATATTTCTTGTATCAACAATGGATGAAACGACTATGTGAAAAGGGTTGCCTGTATTGACAAACCCACAGAAAGTGATGACCTAACTATGCAGTTTGCCTCAGCTTTATGGACACAGATAAACATCTGATTTAAACAACTTTGGACATATATTCTGTGCTATTATGCGCTCTATTTAAAATGTTTGCAGTGTAAGTTCAGATGCATGTACAGTAAATGTACAATGCATTTTTCACTACCCCTCTTTTGCTTGGTTCTGGCTACTCATCCATCTAAATTCCTAGGCTACCCGTCTCGCTCACCTCATTTATAATGATAATGTGGCACCGTTTCAACAATCAAGTATGCAGAAAAAAAGGTAGCTAGTAGAAATGAACAAAGACAACATTATCTGGCAGGAAAACGGATGACCCGTCAAGGTGCTTTATGGGTGGGTGAAAAAAAAATGAGCAGCGACAGCGATATATGCTCCATGTTTATGGGTGTCTCAGAGGAAAGGGGAGAAAGAGAGAAAGGGGTGGTGGACGAGGGGAAAGGATGAGATAGAGAGATGATTAGAGATACAATACAAAAGAGAGAGGATCATGGGCGAGGGGGGGAAGAGAGACAGGTATCCCAGCAAAACCAATTTGTATTGTATCAAGATCACTAGGTGATAACATTTCCTCATTTCCCTTCTGCCAGATTTTTACTGTACACCTCACTGTTTCCCTTCCTTCACTACAAAGCCCTGAATGGAGAACAAAAGATGAGCGTTGAGACGAGAGGCAAACAACAACGATGGCTCTGATCTCCTATCCTCTGATTCCTCTGGCAAGATTACAGCTAACAACAGGAAAACATGTCAGACTTGGGAAGCAAGAATAGCTGCACCGAGGTCGGGAATAAAAACCACTGTACCAAAAATAAATGATGAAAACTATAAATGTACCAGCATCCGTCAAAAACAAAGTTAGGTGTACAAATGCAAGCTTGCACGCATGCTCACACATGAAAAAATTAAAGTAGGATGACTTACACACAGAAATACAAACACACATCCGACGTATCTTGCCAAAGAGCATTGTTAAAAGAAGATAAGTAAGACATCAAACTTTAATAGTCACTATTTAGAAAATTAGGTCACTGGAGCAGCAAGTATACAGCAAGGGGGAAAAAAAGAATAAAAACATGAAGATATGAATAGACAGATATAGCCAAGAGGTCTGGAACAACATAAACATACACAACCAACAATGTTGACACTGCAACGTGTTAAGTATTGCAAGTATTGTTAAGCTCATTAACACAAAAATTAATGCAAGTGTTAAGACAATACATTAATGCTATGAAATATATTAATTCATGAAATAATATAAATAAATAAAATATCCATATAAATATCCATCACCACATTTATAGGTAGAGGTAAAGACAAGGTATTATGTGCATCAACATACCAGAGATTTTAAAGTTGAACACACTTACATATACAAACACACGCAGATCTGAACTCAAACAATACACACACACACACAATAAGATAGTCCTTGCATATCCAAGTGAGCATTCTCTCAGTGCTCTGCCACTGCCTCAGGGCACTTTACTTTACTCTAGTGGAAATGAAAGCGCATAAACACATTCCTTATTACAACACGGGGTGTCTGGCAAAAATATTCCAATGTTATGCAAGGGAGAGTGCTCAAGGCATGGGACAAATCTATCCCGTATGCTAATTCAACATCATTAAATATCATCAATAATGCATTTACCTGGAGTTGGTATTACAATGAATTTCATAACTGCTGTGTATAGCAAGGATGAATAATGCATACCCATGATGGCCTTTTATTGTTAAGGACATAAAAAGACACTGGGTGGAGAGAAACCTAAAAGTTATTTTTTTTTTTTTTTACAATTTCATAAAACAAACAAATTGTTCTATGGTTGTTTTGTTTGTTTTCACAGCATGGTACACGTGTATGTATAATGACACAAATCTCCACGGAAACAGCCTTAATACACCTTTGTGATGATACAAGGAAAATTGCATATGTAAAATAGGCTACAGGGATCATGATTTTACGTGCATGACAAAATCATTTACATATATGCAGTTATAATTCAGGATGTTTGTATTCTTAATTCATCTTGATCAATGCGTTTCAAATACTGTTTTTAACATAGTCTAGTGCCTGAACCAATAATAGAAGGTTTACAATATGTGTTGAGGTCTTCAATCATCCTGTCAGAATCCACAACAAGTTACTATTATGACATGTACAATATCCCTTTTGTAACAAATATCAAGATGTCTAACATCTATCAAATTTAGTTGCCGTTCCTGAAAGATACTCTGTATCCATGTTAATAATGACTTCATGGTAACTTTCTAATGCAAAAATTAATACAACAATAATAAGGTACACCTCTCTAGAAATATGTTTGATTAATCCAGCAGAGGCCTAAATATACTGACATAAGTTAGATTGGGTCAAGCTAAAAAAAAGAAAAAAGAAACTTGGATCCTACATCCAGCCCTGGGGTGCTCCTTTAAATAGACAGTCAGATTTTCTACACATATTTAGCTTTATGTAGCTTTTAGCTAGTATCAACATGCACTGTATTGGGTCATGTTTGAGCTGTAGGTGACCATTTAAATAGTCATTTGAAGCTTCTTGGTTAATCCTAAAAGCTGAAACTCTTTTACTTAGAGAAAATGGAAGTTAAGGATAGAAGGAAGCCCATTTGAAGACGGATTCCAAATGGACAAATCAATACTAGGGAGCTTTCCTCTTGTTCTGGAGGCTTGTCCTGCAGAGTGGGGGATCAGCCCCATATGTAACTGTCTATCAGTGCCATGCCTCTATATCATAGCTCTATGCTTTTGCTGGGATGCAGTAATCCTGTTTTTATTAAAGGGGAATATAAAAGGAAACCATCTGAAACAGGTCTAAGCCCTTGTGACAGCAAAGGATTTCATTACTACAGCTCACGGTGTGTGTGTGTGTGTTTGCGTGAAAGAGACAGCAGTCACACATACTGTGGATTACAAATACTACTTCAAGTTGCATTTAATGTGAAAAGCCATTTTTAACTAGCTAAACTCCAAATTCCAAATAAAGTTTTTTTAACCGGGGTCCTTCTTCCAGATCTGTCAGCTATTTTAGCTTGTACGTTTTTTTTCTCTATCACTAAAAATAAGAAGCTGTTTCTAATCACTCTGCCAAGTGCAAAGTCGAAGGTCACAAAAAGAGCTCTTTGCAGCTATTCCCTGGCCTTTTGTAGATAAATTGAGTATTACACATTTTTCTGTATTTCTCAGAACTTGCATAGCATACTTTGATCTTTTCAGGAATCACACCACCACCCACACTCATTCTCAAAGTGTGCAAGTGTGGGAGTGAGATTAAAGCCACAGTGTGGGTTCTGGTGTTCATGTACAAGTAAGTATATGAAGATCAGATCATTAGTGTAATTAACATTGTTGATGACCAGTGAGCTCTGATACACCACACAAAATATTATTCTTTAAGGAAAGAAGAATGGTAAGGCTGGATTTACATATTCTTTCTCTACATGATGCAGCATTTGTTGTCTGCATGTCAGAACTAACTGAATTATGTATGGGACAGAGGTAGATACAAAAACTCACAAACAGAAAATTGTGAGCAAAGGCACACACAGACAAACATGCTTTCAAAAGACGACCACAGGTGTGCTTGGAGATGTAAGCTTGTACTGTCAGGAAGTTCATCCCGTCTGCTACAGTGTATGCTTACAGCAGGGCAAGGAGGTCTTTGTGTTTCATTTGCTTCCATTCATCTCTCCATCACTGGTGAACTGGTATTGGGGTCATTGCCTTCATAAGCCTTCATTGCCAGTTAAAAGGAGGCAGAAGGAGGAGGAGGAGGA
>NW_023339674.1:6249520-6263541 GCF_004916995.1 Morone saxatilis | reverse complement strand
GAGGAGGAGGAGGAGAGAGGAGCAAAAAGTAAAGAGAGACAATATAATGAGAGAGCAAGAAAGAAATTCAGGGAAGAGAGAAAGAAAGAAGAGAAAGAAAGAAACCCTCCACCGTCCTGTGTGCCAGAGTCATTGTGGTCTGCCCATTGACCAGCAGGACTGCCCACCACTTCAGCTGCTCTTGCGCTGTTTACAGATCCTTGTCCTGTAAGGCCTGGGAAAAGCCACCGGCTAAGAAGAATTTCTAGTAGAAGGAGCAAGTTCCCCAAAAAGTCGACTTCAGAAATGACACAAAACATACTGCTAATTTTTACCCATCAAGGGTGGGTTTCACAGGTGACAGGGTTATCTAGCAATTTAGATGCATTCACAGTGATACAAATTTAACATATAAACAAGGTGGGATGATGATTCCAAAATTCTGCTCGAAAGCCTGGAAGATTAAAAATTCCGCCTGAAATAGTGCAGCTAAAAAAGCTGTCATCAGTAAGAGAGAAGCGAAGCAAGAAAGCCATGAGTCAACACTGTCACCAGAAAAGGGGATCAGGTTGAGGTGTATGTGGGCGGAAAAAGGAATGATAATTTCATCACCTCCCACTCAAGCAGAAAAGACCCTGACAGTCAGAACTCTGTAAGGTTGACATGTTAGGGGTAAATTATAGGAGCCACGGCGGTTGCTTAACAGGGCTAATTTCCAATAAAACTTCTGCTGCCATGGTGTGGTGGATGACACACGATGCACCGCATTTGCACATGAGAGGACACGATTTTGAGTTTCTCCTGTCAAAGGTCACATTCACGTACAGTATAGTAGGCCCCTAAGGGAATTAGAACAACTCCCACAGGTATGTTACCCTCAGGGATGGTGGAGGTTTCTTTTTCTTTATGTGACTGTCAGAATTTAGACATCTGTCCCCAGTCAATGAATAGTCTGGCACATAACCACATACAACCATAAAATTTTTTTACACAGTTTGAGAACGTGGGGATAACAGGCCTGAAGATTGCCACTTCCTGGGACACGTGGTCTGAAGGATACTCAGAGCCACTATGTGACAGAAATTTAGAACTTATGTTTGATGGATCTCGCTCTCTTCACCAGTCGACATAAGTAGTAACAATGGAATATTCCATCTATATTGTATGCCTACTTATCCTGTTTAGGCAAGGGACATGGTACACCCTGGACAGGTGGAAGTAAATCACATGGGCTATCCGACAAACACACTGACACTGCATGAAAGAAAATGGGGGAACATGCAATATTCAAACAGAAAGGCAACAGCCAGTTTGAACCCGGGACCGTCTGGATGTGGGGCTAAACTGAGCAAACCATAATAATGGTGGATATGATAATCAGGGGTGGGATTAGAGACAGGATGTTAGGGGATATAGTACCTGTGAATCAGCAGTGAAAAAGTAACGAATCCACTTTTATTAACTGGATATCAAATGAAGGAGGGGGAAAAATCTCCTACCCACTATTATCAAACTTATGCTTATACACTGATGAAAATGGTGATGGCATGAAAGGGCATAAATGTAAAAATGATCAGAATGTGAGGTATGTGAGAGAAATTGTTTGAATTCAGACTCTGATTCAGACTGATATATTGCAGAAAGTACAAATGTTTGCACAGATTATTAATATCTTATCTCTATAAAAAGAAAACACAATTTACCTTAGATTTTGCAAGCTTGCTCTATTCGACTGTACAGTCAAACTTACTTTGTGAAGAGAGCAATCATTAAAGGAATCTAAAAAGAGCAGAAACACTGGTGTTTCAAGACTTGCATGCATCAGAAGCAGTATAAAAGGCAAGGGATTTGTTGCTCAGTCCTTTCAACCCAACAAACACTTTTAGGCACGGACCGTCACTGTGTCTGGACTATGACTAAAGCCTAGTCTTCATGGCCACACAGCGGGAGAAAAATATGCTAATATTTTAACGCAGCCATTCAGCACATAAATGAATCCATGCATGGATGAGTGCAGACTGACACCCTGAATATCATCATATCAGATAGCATGGGGCTAAGTGAGATCCTCATGTTGAAATATCCGGACACAGCTGGGTGTGTGCAATAATAGAAACAGAAAGGCCAGTTTAGGTGCATCGTTCATCATTATTAGCACAACATCGCGTCCAGCTTCATCTTGTCCACCTCCATCTTTAGGGTGACAGCTCTCTTTAACATGTTTCTAAAGAACTATTCTTCCAAGGTGGTAATGTGCAGACACCCAATAAGTGCTGCTATTAAGCAGCCAGGAGCTCTTGTCACATCTATAAACACATTGATATTACTCCCCAAATCTTCACAGACTACCAGTGGAAAGGTAGAAGCCAGCTTGGCAAACAATGCCACTTTACAGCCACTGAAATTATATCTGTAATATAATGCTTTCAATATAAAGACCTCACAGTGCACTGAGCAACTGCACTACTGTACAGCCATTAAACTTACCTCTATAGCTGTCAGAGCATTAAAAATACATACTCTAGGATCTATACATAAAGTGTATCTTTAATTAAATAGCTCCCACTGTCCTTATTCAGAAACACAATTTTGTTGTGGACACAAACCAACAGCCATACATTTTGTGTGATTTTGACAAGTGAGAGTAGAATATTTCATATCCTTTGAAATGGCCAGTTTAATGTGCCTGTGGACCTTAAATAAGAGAAAAAAATACCACATAAAAATCTACCTAGCAATGCTATGACATCAGACTTATAAAACGTTTATTGTGTCTGTGGCTCTACTTTATAATACATTGAGTTGTAGATATGTTTTTTTGTAGATATGCCTACACAATATGAAATGCATCTGCATGTTAAACAGAAATACCAATTTAAGACATCAAAATCAGTTTACAAGTTACAGAGGGTACTCTTCTGACATCTCTGAGACTCTGGAGGGAGCTTTCTAAAGTATAAAGTGATGTATCCAAGGTTATCTCAGCTTGGCTCGTAGACAACAAATCTTTAAGAGAAAGTCTGTAGTACAAGAGTTTTACCAGGCAGGGAGATTCTAACAAAAAGATGCTACTGAGTTGTATTATAAAAAGTTTAGCATCACGTTAGAAAATCCTTGTGTGAATCACCCTTAGGTTGTATTACACAACAAAAGTCTGATATGAAAATGAATAAATGAATGAATAAGTAAATGAATACAAAATCATTGTAAAAAAAATCCCACTTTGGGACATTTCAATACGCACAGCACAAAACCCAGTTGGACAAACAATTAGTAATGATACTGTAAAAGGAAACTCCTCAACAATAGAAGTTGAATTTCCCTGCAGAGCTTTTGGACAGTCATGACAATTAGAGGTATGCCTTCACTTTGCCTGCAGTGGGGAGCCGTACAATTCAATTGATCCCTTTTCATAATTAATTACTACTGAACAAAGGAGCACTTAGCCAACAAATGGCAGTAATCCACAGGAGACAAGGAGTTAAAGTATGGCTGAAAGGTATGTGAGTGCGTGTCTGTGTGCGTGTGTGTGCTTGAAGCATATGTCCTAAACGTAGTAGTGACATGTTATTTACACAACGATGATTTAATTTATCAGACTAATGACCTGCTTTTGCTCAGCCAAGTCTTCTGTTGCTTCCATTAGAAAGAAACACATTGAATACTGTCACTGACACTGTTTTCAGCGGGGGCAAGAATACAAGTAAAACGAGGTTGAGGATAAAAATGAGGGAAAACAGTGGGGGGGGGGAGGGGGGGGGGGGGGGCTGGCATGCACCCAAAGCCTAGAGGGCAGAAAGAAAGGGAGGGAAGATAGGATCACACAAGGGCAAAGACAGGGCAGGAGGTGAGCCTTCAAATTGAATCTGTGGAAGCAGTAACGGCAGCTTCTGCAATTCAATTAATACCGCGTCTATGGATGTATTACATCTCATAGAGCAAACACGGGCTTCAAGCAAGCAGCAAATGTAAGCCCCCCCTGCTGAGTCTAGAGGCATATAGGATGAAGAAAAGTAGGTGAGAGGTAGGATGGGGAACAAGCAACACGGCAGGGACACAGAGATCATTTACACCTCATCACCCTCTCATCCTCTCTTTCTTTGTCACTCCCCCTCTTCTCCATACACCCTTTCTCTCTACAGGCTTGGTGATAAGTCATTATGGCAGACCACACTTGGGTAATTGGGGCAAGGCAAGGAGAGGAATCTGCGCGAAGGGAGGTGTGGCACTGTGACCTGCATTTCTCTCCATCTCTTGAAACCTATTAGCCACAGTAAGCAGCTGTATTTGCTGCACTTATATTTAGATTTCATAAATGCAGATATTTCATAACATAATCACTGTTATGCTGCCAGCGAGGCATCCTCAGGGGTTTGGATTCTTAGTTTGTACTCTCTCAGAAAAGACGGCATACAAATGTGTGCTACTGTGGGATGATGCCCTGTTGTTTTTACAATAATTTCCTGACATATTTTGTATGACTCCGTTAATGTATGTACTTAAAGCTGCACAACTATACAAAGTTAAATTTGGACCAGGAAGTCTGTCTGTTAACTGTGATTGATATTTACAACAATTTGAGGGAAAACGTTTCCTGTTGGCCTCAGATAAGTAGGAATGCACCAATATGCTGGATCATTAGCTCACTTTTGACTTGGGGATTTTTTTCAAAACCTGTATGATCATCTAACAGCTCACTTTTGTGTTTCACTTCTCAGGGATGTAACCACATACCAGGATCTCATCAATTAATGTGCTCACTGTAATGTCGTAAAATAGGACACGTGTTGTAATAAACCAGAATTGTCTTTTAAAATACAGCTCTCTGATATTTCTCAGATCGCACAACATCAATCAAGCAACAGAGTGTCAAAGAAAACAGTATAAGCAATCACAAGTAGCAGAGTGATGATACAGAAAGAGGTTGAGAGCAGATAAGCCCACAGCATGCAACTATTGCAGGGCATCCCTTTATACACACACACCTCCTGTAACAGTGGCTATCGTGCATAAAGCCATGCTCACTGCTCTGGCCCCTGGCTTCTGAGGATTGTAGTTGTCATTTCTAAGTCGCATGAGGAATCTTTGCCTCAAGAAACAAAGGAATAAAGGGAAGCCTGAGGTTCAGCAGACCAGATGGATATACACTACATCTACTCATGATGTTGTGAGTTTAAATCTTGTTCATGGTCCATTATGCTCTCATATACTCCATTTCTCTCTATATTTTTTGTCACACTGCTCTAAAACCGACTAAAGTAAAAAGAAAACTGATCTACAATCTACACTGCGCTTTGAACATCAGACATCATCAGATCAGAACAGCCCTGAGGGGTAGTAGATGGAAACTGTGCTACTCATATTTGGTTTTATTTTAAACAACACAAATTCATGTGTTCAAGGAAGACATTTTTGGGAAAATATGCTTGTTTGTTGTCCTAAAAGATAGTTTTGAATTTGTGTTTATTTGTATTCTTTGTGTTCATTAACCTTAACTATCCGGTTTCATCTAGGGCAGAGGTTTCAAAGTGGGAGGCAGGCCTCCTCACAGGGCTACAAAACAGTTTCAGGGGAGGCTCAGTGAATGGAAGTTAAAAAATATTGCATTATTTATCAAATGGAGATCATATAGAATAGCCTAAATGTTTGTGATTTGGTTAGAGATAGTTCAGAGATACCCACTTTCCCAGAGTCAGAAACTAATAAGTGCCTTAGGACATTTTTTATGTATTTGTTGTAGTCCTTCAGTTATGTCATACAGCAATATATCTTGAGAGTCTATGGGATCAAATAACAATCATGATCCCATAGGCATCCAGGAATTGAGTGAAACTAAGCAAGAAAACTAAGGGGGGGTTGAGGGAGCCTCTTTTTTCAAGCTTTGTCTAAGGGGAGGCCCACAGTCTCAGACTCTGAAAACCTCTGATCTAGCGAACAAAAATTACATTGATATTGATCTTCTCATTTGACCGCAGGTCAGAGGGCAAACAACGACGTTACGCTAAATGTGTGAATGTTTCTTTTGATTATCTTTATCCCGATTCCCAAAATTTCAAATCAAAATGGATCAGCCTGATTGCAATTTAATTAGAAACATGTTGTTGCAACTATGATCAATATCAAAACAGAAGGTGTGGTTTATTGCTCTTTGCAGTGACATTAAGCATTCTCAGAATGTTGGACATAATGTGGGTTAACCGTGTTTTCATTCAAGCTAAATTTGTTTTAAACCTAAAACAACATCCAACTTATATTGAGTCCATTTTCTTAAAATCTTTCAAAAAAAGCTTAAATAGTGATTCTGTCCTCTTATGTTTATGCCTTGTGGTATAAAAAGTGCATTATGTGATAAATTCACTCATGAAGTTGTTGGAAGAATAACAAGAAAAAGAATCTGAATCACTTGAGCCATTTTCCACCTTCACTATGCATACATCACACTTTCTCTGCCAAATTTTGGGCTGCTGAATTTTTTCTCACGTCTAATTAATGCAGATTTATTTCACATGCATGCATGCAGAATCTCGCACACATACACGCACACACGCACACACTCTTGGGGGAAATGCTTACAAACACAATTTCTCTTCCTCTACTCCACCCCATCCCAATACACACACATACATACAGTACATGCATATCATCCCGGCTTAATCTAATCCATTAGTCATATTAAGCAGATGTGATAGAGATGTCTGGTCCATATGAACTAACTAGGAGCAGCAGATGTTGAGTTGCCCAACCAAAACTGAAGCCTAAATATATATCATTACATTATTACATATTATTTATCATTATGACTATAGACGGTAGAAATATCAGCATAACATCTTATTAGAAATCCTCCCACGATGCAGCACTGTGTCATTATGTGTGTGTATGGACTGTGTTTTTGTGAGTTTCAGCAGCCAGCTGAGTGGCTGTGGTGGGCATTGGGCCCGAGACAGCTGGTGTAATGACATTTTCACAGCGAGCAATAGAACAGCGTGTTATTTTCTTCCACGGACGGTGAGCCCACACATTTAGAAAGGCTCGAACAGGCATTCCCATTCAAATCAATAGTCTCAACAGAGGTCATTTGGCCGGTACACTCGAAATGAGATGGAGGGAAAGGAGGGGATTATCAGTGTGTTATAAAAGTGTTCGAGACTTGTGTATAATGTGATAGAGAGGAAAAGTTTAATTCCATTTTGTTGACCCTGCCAGGGGGAAAACCTATCGGCTTCATCATTATCTTACAGTTTGCTCGAGCAGTGAATAAACAATCACATTTCCAGTAATTGTTAGAAGATACAGTTTTCCAACACTGACTCCAATGTTCCATACAGCAGATGCAAAACCCCACCAGGAAGAGTCGTTACTACTGATTTTAGCGGCTTGATGGTGGCAAATGCACCTCCTGTGGTGTTGTTGCCATGGATGAGCGCTCTGAGATTTAGGATCCCACTGTCTCTCTCCACTTCAGCAAGATCACGTGCTGGGCTGCACCTGGGTCACATTTCAGACTCGCAAAGTCATTACATTCGGTCCAGTCTGTTGCAAGCCCAGGTAACATATTCACATATTTATTATAATATAAAAACGCTTTCCAAGTAGATTCTAAACAATAAAAAGGAAGCTGCTCTTTCTTTCTGCATAGATTGATTCCATGCCAGCTTAAGACGAGCAGAGAAAATAAAATGACTATCAGGCTAAATTCATAACAATGTTTCCTATCAACTGCACTCACTGGATCAGTGAGCTGGATGGAAATATGACGGATATCCAATAGCTTGAATTTGAGTCTTGCTTGTGACCTTTGCATTCATTCATCCTGTGATTATCACATGAATTATATGTGCAAATAGACACAGATATATAGATAGGACGGACAGGTCTTTTCAAATTATACTCAATTCTATGATAATAAGATTGATCAAAATTCCTATAGCAGCCACATCACACGTTTCAGTCAAATTACCACAACATATCTGCATTCACTGAAGTGGCTCAGCAGTGCAATGGCTTATCACGGCTCTGCAGCAGTTACAGTGTTCACTGGAATACACTCTCAAATACATTACTGATTAATCTAGCAATTAAAAAAAAAAACAATGCTCCACAGTGATTCAGTTGGCTTATTTTGATTGACCAGCAACCATGAAATGTTTTATGCTATGTTCAAAAAGTGGTCGGTAATTTTGCAATCATCAAAACAGTCATTGACTAATTTTTCTCTTTCTAAAAGAATCAATGCAACTCATCATGTTAGCTCATGCAGTTTGTTTTTGTCTTCTCTTGGTTTTCACAACAACATCAGTTGTGAATAGAGCCGAGAGAAATCAATGTGTATAATTGTTGTCTTTGAGTTCAGTAAAACTTAACCCTGTTAAATCAATAATTTACTGTTGAGGCAAATGCAGTTTGAGTATAAGGTCTTTAGGGAACCTTCAACTGTAAAAAGGGTCATAATAGACACACAGTTGTGATAAAATAATAGCTTACCTTGAACCAGATTCAGTAGACACAATAGCACTAATCATTTATCATTTATTATCATTATCATTATCATTATCATTATTATATTATATTATCTAACTTGAATTTACATGAAGGACAAACTTGAAGGTCTCTTTAAGATGAAAAACTGGCCACAGTGTTCCAAGTCAGTTTAAGAGAAAGCTGAAGTCTAACTTCTGTTCTACTTGAAGCCAATCTGTAACTCAGGGGACTTCTTTCATCTTTCTTTCTGAAAAGGTTTCTGGGGTTTTTGTATTTAAGCTCAATGGGTACCTCCTACTGTGCAATTTGAACGCATTATAAAATCTTGATCTTGATTGAATCTTTCTTTTTAGCATCTCATGGGTGTTAGCTATTGCTCAAAGCTTTGTGGGAGCTGAGTCAAAAAAAAAGTACATTCCACACCTTATTAACACAAGCAGGTCCAAGAAAAATAGCACTTACACACACTTGGTCAACACTGAAGCACTGACTAAAATGGTTTCCTATCAGCTTCACCACACTCTGATGAAATAAGTCTGAACCACATTCACTGAACATAGCCCCATTCAGGTTTTATGAGCTGAAGATAAAGAACAGCTTTAGAAAGACGCAGGTTTTTATTTAAAGATATTTCAGGATGTATATACTTGGATATTTGAATTCTCAGAAATGCAACTGCATATTTTTGTAAGATGCTGCTTTCTAGGCCAAAAGAGTCAAGAATAACTTCCTCATGACAACAAACTTTGGAGGAAAAAAGTGACTTCATGTCAGCATCTGTTTACTTTTTTTGGAGAGACTTCCATGTTGTGAAATTTTTTTTTATTTTGCCATTTCATTCTCTTCCCTGCCGACGTTTGAAGTACTTTGAGGCTTCAAGGCCAAATCATAACAGCCTTGACCCTAGAATAAGAGGAAGGAAGTGGAAAAATAAAGAGCTTATGAAACAGACACACTTTTTTTCTCTCTCGCTCGCTAAGTTGTAGAATGGTGGTTCAAGAGCGAGCGAGCGAGCTACACACAAGGATGCTGACATGTTCACTTGACACACAAAGGCATCTTCTCTCTCAGTCTCTGTCACACACGTACAGTTAAAGACTTGGATTCTCTCATTCCCTTTCTCTTTCTCATAGGGAGAACTCCATCAGCATGTCCCTGTTGCATCATTAGCAGCCTCTAGGGAAAAGGCCTGGCTTTCCTCTGCGTGTATCATCACCTGTGTGTAATGGTGTGTGTCTGTCTGCTTTCTTTTTCCCAGTTTCTCCAGCTGACATTTTAGCACCTGGTGTCTGTTTTTCCATTTGTTAAGGAGAATCCCACACTTAATTACTTTTAATAAAAAAAAACTCTCCAGTAATCTCAGAATTGTGCAGTTGAGCTGAAACAAAAAGTGGAAGTTTATTAAAAACGTCAATTGGCCAGTTGGTTTTAGCAGGAAGTAATAGCTTTTTCATATGAAAGTCAAGTTCAAAAGCAAAATGGATACATCCACAGAGAGGATTCTGACAGCTTACTTTATAATGAAAACATTTTATTGAGCTGTTGGTTGAGCAATTTTCCATACTGATCACTCCAGATTATGACTATTTCTTGTTAAAAGGCGATATACTACTCAAATCGTTTACACAAACCATGTTTTAATAGTGATTTCCTTTCTTTCTTTTATTAAATTACTGAATGGGGTGGATCCCCAGGTCCAAAGTCCTCCCTCTGTTCATCAAAGGATAATAATAATAATTGGATTTTGGTCAGGCAGAGGACACATATGAGCCAACCAGAGAAGGCCTGGGTGTTTAGCCATGCATGAGAGGTATAGGGGCTCACACTCTGACCTTGACTGATCACGGTGCAGTCTGGTTCTGCGGGAGTCAGCACTGTAGGCCGTGCAGGTGCGAGACTTTAAAGAACATTCTTAGGAGTAAAATTTGTATTAGCTGCTTATTGGTGAAACTTATCTTTTAAAAACATTTCTAATTTTAGCAAAGCTCAGCACAGTCTGTTCTTGACTGATCACATCCTGGTGGAGGGGACCCGATTTAGAGGAGTCAGCACTACAAACCAGTGGTAAGTAAATAACAAGGAACAGAGAGGAGCAACTGCGAGGATCTAAGGTCTATTTTGTCCAGTGGGAGTTGTGATTGGGTGTTATTTTTACAGAAAAAAGATGAACCATGACATAAAATTTACCAATATCCATAATGACAATTTTCTACATTACAAGGAGCCACAAAAGGTCAAAGGTGAAAGCCAGTTAATATACAATAAAAATATAAATCTGAGTTGTAGCTTCTGGTTTGTCCTATTCACATTTATTGTCTCATAACATAGAATAGATATAATAAGGGCAACCAATACAAGATAATTACGTTTATCTTTTTATCTTATCAATCTATATCATAGAAATTGCAATCATTTGTTCATATAAAGCATACAAATAGACAAAGAGTCCTCTGTATGCTGTTTCTCTTAGCCGTTAAATGCACACTTTCACACTTCAGCATCAAAATCCATCATAATTACACTACAGTGTCCTGGGATTGCAGATAGAAAGTATCAAGCATGCGTGTGTAACCTTTCTACTAAGGCCTGCAGGGGTGTCTATGATAGGAAGCACCATAAATCGACTATTTTACTACAATTGAGTGGATTAAGAGATGGCTGCACAGCAGTAAAAAGAGAGAAGAAGAGAAACAAGAGAAGAAGATGGCACCTACCCTGAGGTTAAAGGATAAAAAAGTTGCTGAGTGGTGTGTCAGACGTTATAATAGAGGTCAGAATGTATTAACTGGATGAGCGGATCATCAAAAGGTACAGGGCAGGGAGGGGATGTGGTGCCATGTGCACTGAAGGTGCAAAGAGCAACGAACCACACAGAACAATCTCACTTTTAATATTCTCACAGAAGTCCGGATCCCTCAGGAAAGAGAAAAAAGTAGGAAAAAAGGCAATCCTCCAACAAAGACAGCTTTCTCATCATGATGATTATCATCACGCTGACATTGTCAGTAGCTAAATCAACTCTTTCCCCCATCATTTTACAGATTATCTCGGTCTTTAATCAACAGTTGCCTGGATTTTTGAATATTACTGAACCTGAAACCACTGACTCATTCACTGACTGACACCCCAGGATTACAGAGGGACGGAGATAGAGAGAGGGAGACAGAGAGCCAAGGATACCCCATGTAGACCATCTGACACCCCGTGATTTGTGTGTGTGCACAACCTAATCTCTACAGACTGATACCCCATGATTAGACATGGAGGGGAGGGGGATGTAAAGCATGTGTGTGTCTGTGTGAGGGCAGTAGGGTGAAGATTAACAATCATCATTAACACAACACATGTCCATTAATCCTCATCATAAAGCCTGCTATTATTGCACTGAAAAGTTCAGCTGTTTGTCAGTGCCTGAGCTGCCTGAGCTGCACCACACTCCTGCTACACTGCAGGAAATGCGCCGTGTCGTGCATATAAATTTTAATGAACAGATTGATGCACATTTGATTTGGGTCCAAAGCAAAATGACTCACACAGCCTTTTGAGTCTCATTCAATTCACTGTCATTTAAGTGGCTACATAAGACCTGGGCCGAGACCTTGCACACTGCACTGTTGAGTCATCGGTTAACTTCATGTAAATTCCATTGAATTCACAAAACAATAACATTATGAAATGTTTTTCTTAACATAATTTCTATGTGGTTGTGCTTCCATGTTGCAAATGATCAATCTAAAAGACAACTAAGAAGTATTAATGTATGATTAATGGCCTGAGGAATTGATTCAGTTTGCTTGTAGGGTTGTACTCACCCAGGGCAATATGTGTTTATATTTAATATACCAGCACAAATTCAGATAAGAATCCATTAATCGTTTTAGCCATTTATAAAGCATAAATGTCGAACATTAGCTTCAGCTTCTTCACTGTGAGGAGTTGCTGCTTTATATCACTGTAAATTGAATATCTTTGGGTTTTGGGATGAGTAAATAAGTTTTTAAGATGTCACATTGGGCTCTGGGAACTTGTCATATCCATTTTTTAAAGTATTCTGACATTTTAAACCAATAATAATAGATTTTTTTGCCACCTGGGGCCAGCAGAACAACATTACACCACACCTTATAAAGTTGTGGGGAACGTGTTAGCAAGCAGTTGTCTTTTTGCAACACTGGCATTCAGTTGCTGTCAGCATCAAAATACTATTTTTCAGATGGCCAGAAAACCTAAATGCTCTATTTTTCACCAGCTAGTAACTAACTGTGCCTGTTTGTGTTTGGTGTTAGGTAGCATGAGTTCATCAGGGCTTTTTTTTTGTTTAGTTTTTCTTAGAATTAGTACAGTCCAGATATGTCTAAGCTTTTGTCACATTGAATGAATAATTTTTTTCTAAAACATGTCAAATCTTTCCTAACATAAATCATTTTATGTAATAATTAACTAAACATAATTTAAATACATTTGGTTTTCTATAAAGCACACATCTCGCTCATCAAAGCTAGGACAAGTAAGAATATAACTTAACACATAACACTCAAAACACACTTGCTATCTTACAAACCCAGAAAAAGCAGTGCAGAAATCAGGCTGAGTGGCTAAGAGGGCCAGATGATTTAAAGCACAGTTCTCCAACTTAAGTAGATTCACTATATAAGTTGATGTCCTGATTTAACACCACGCACACAACATTCAAAGATTTAATTTATTACCATGAAAAACTAACCGTATATGTGGCTGTAAATTCAATCAGAATATATTTGAAATAATTCATATTCACACAGACTCCAGTGGTATATTGGCAGCTATGTGCACAAAGGCTGAATATAGAATCTGTAATCCAGTCTGTGCCCTTCACTCCGCCGTCGTTTCTCAACCTCTAAGCACTTACTATAAGCTTCTTTCTACTATGCAGCTCCACCTCTTTGTCTTGTCGTCTCCTCTTTCATATTCTCATGGTGTCTATTTACATATTTTTTCTACCCTACTGTCCTCACATCATCTCTCACTTAACTCCAATCCACTAGCCACTCAAAGCATTCATGTGACCTAAAGCTACACATAGTGAGCGCTCTACCTGCTGATTCACAGAAAGAAAGACATAGCAGTATGCTGCCTTCAAGTGCTGTAAACTCTACCTTTTTATTTCTTAAAGCCACTGAAAACATGGTTTGAAATCTTTCTCTATAACATTAAATATTCATCACGAAATGTGCAACAATCAAAGTTAAAATAAATGCAGTCCTATAATCCTATAGACTGACTACATGTCACAGATAGTCTGGCAACCTGAAGATGGATCAGTGCAAGGGACTAAAAGCAGCCACAGGTCATCCAGTTTCCATATGAGAGACACCAACAGATTAGTGTCTTAATCAGAGTAATTGACACAAGGTATGTATGACTGAACACATACAGTTTTACATTTTTCCAGCATAATTAACCGGATTAGCGGAATATATGTATCAGAACATGTTTTAGCAAACCTGTTCTTTAACATGAATGCAAGACAGTTATGTGCAATAAATTCTCCCCAGAGCATCTCAAGGACACAGGAAGATGCC
>NW_023339674.1:6247995-6249495 GCF_004916995.1 Morone saxatilis | reverse complement strand
GTGTTAGCCTGTTCAATTTGTTCCAGCTAGCCTTCTCCACACTGGGAGAAATTGAGTTTTTCTTGAGTTGTAATGTCTTGTTAGCGATATGAGTGAAGCCACACAACAACCTTACACACCTATTCCCCTCTACGTCTGAGTACCTCATTGAGTTGGATGGCAGATAATGAGTCAGATTCCAATAGGCTGTAGCCGGTGTTGAATTAGCATGGAAAGAACGGCGGCCTTCATTAGGGACCCTGTGGTTTGTCTGGGCTGATAAGGGCCCAGCCGGGAGGGGACGAACGACACATCAATCCTACACAATGAGCACCGCGTGACACGCTGAAGCCCCGACGTAGATTAAGACTTAATGAAAACCAAATCAGACGAGGAAGAGAGAGAGAGAGAGAGAGTCTATCAGTCATAGAGGGAGTCCCATCTGAAGGAGAGACAACGTTAGACAGGATAAGTAGGACCTCAGGGGTGTGAAGTTTTTGTATGTATGTGTGTGAAAGGAATGGGGGTTAAATAAACCAAAAAAACAACATAAAATGAATGTCAAAGAGAAGTCAAAGAAATAGGCTAGAAAAGTTAGTTAGTTTGCGAGTGTTGATGTTGATTACCATAGCAACGGTCAAAGCTTTAAAGTACTAGGGCCAGATTTAACATATTTGTTTATTAGTAATCTTCAGAGGTGCTGGTAGGCTTTGAGAGAGCAGGGTAGATGTTTCCCCTGGCACTAGCTTTGGCTGCAGCTTCATTTAATGTACATGATGATGAAAAACTGAAAAACTTTGAAAACATGATGGACATGGGCACAGTTGTGCCCACAGTCGCACCAACACAACCTGGATATGTGCATACTTGCTGCCAAGGTAGAGCATAACAAGCCGAGAGGTGTGGGAGAGGAAGACGGTTAGCCGGTGATGGTTGGTGGAATAGCAAGAATGTGAAAGTGAGGAGGAAGGCGGTGACTCAGTGGTGTGCCAGACACCCTTAACATACAGGGACACGTGTGTGTGTGTGTGCATGCCACCACTGCAGCCTCATTTTTATGAGTCATCCACAGTGTTTTTTGTTTGCATTCTTATTTCCTTTAAAAATGCTATTAAAATGTCATGTTAATGTAATGGAAAAGTGTATTTTAGTCACGACTTCATGCTGCACAAGTGAGTGTAACTAAAATTCTTAAAACTTAACCTCATAGGTTAAACCTGCTTTTTTGGGGCCACAATTAGTTTTAAACACAACACTGAGATACTATTACCTTATTATCACCTTGATATTGCAAACCTGTTAGCAACCACCTTTTTCATTTAATCACTGAGCATACACAGAGCAACATTAGAATTAATTGGAGTCATAACTCAGGCCACCTGATGTCCAATATTTACTCTCCTTTTAGATACGTCTAAAAGGAGATACCAGCTCGTCACTTTGTCTGAGTGCAACTGTGCAGGTAGCATAGAGTGGGTTTATTTTGCTGCTACAGCTGGAAACAAGGTTGATGAGAGCGGT
>NW_023339674.1:6247358-6247943 GCF_004916995.1 Morone saxatilis | reverse complement strand
AAAAGCAAAACAATGAGCTGAAAGTGGTTAAAATGCTCAGTAGATCTGAGAGGAACTGTAAAGTCAGATGTCACTAGAAGCAACACATTTCACCTTCCAAGTAGTAATTTGATATAAAAACAATATAAATATGCTGTGCAGCTTTACAGTTAAGATTCTAACATACATTATGGCACTTTGTTAGGAGGTGTTGTGTATTTACAACCTCATGTTACCTTAAACATAGAATGATCAGCACAATTAGGTATACAGATTTCAAAATGAACAAAGCACTGGATTGCAGTTATACTTACTATCAGCGAATATCCAGTGTTTCAATATTATTATCAGTCTCCGTCCTTATCCTTTTCCTTAGTATCATGACATTTCACTACACAATTTCCTAACAGGGAGAGGTGCATAAAGCTTCAGAGAGCATGAGAGAAGTTGATTAGGATCTCTTCTTGCTTAATGAGGTGACAACCACATAGTGAAGGATGAGTGTTTTCTCATCAGCAGTACAGTTTAGATTTAGGCCTGTTTAGATGGAGGTCACTGGGCTTATAATAATGGGCTACATGGTCTGCTGGCTTAAGTGTGTGTGTG
>NW_023339674.1:6244533-6247270 GCF_004916995.1 Morone saxatilis | reverse complement strand
TGTGTGTTTATGTGTGTGAGCATGTGTGTAATGGAGACATCGGGGCGAGAGGGTGCTTGGAATAGTTTATCTTGATATCTTTACTGATTAATATATTTAGTGGTATTAAAACCACACACCCTCCCCAGCACTGACACGCAGCTTTACTATACTTGTGAGGACTCTTAGTGACATGCTGCATTTGGTCCTCTCATATCACACACACAAACAAGCACGTTAAGATGTATGGGCTGGGTAAGACTGATTAGGAAGACAAATCCTATCCAATCTGAAACAAGAGCACACAATTACAGCTGAACCAAGCAGGACCTAGCAACAGCAATGTGTGTGTCAGTGTGTGTCAGTGTGTGCTTATATGAATACTGTCCATTGTCTTTGTGAGAAAAATACTGCTTGGGTGTGCAAATTGCCGTGTGTTTCTATATACTCTATGTACAGTATGTGTGTGTGTGTTTGTGTGTGTCTACGCTACTTTTTCTCAATCCAGACAAAGCTGGAGTCTCAGCTGCATGCTATGCCCTTGCATTGCTTCACTGCATACACACTCACACTCACACAGGGGATAATCAACCATTTCCCCTACCTCAGCATGACACTGTGTGTACGTGCATGGGTCTCTGTGTGTGTAAATGGCGCCTCCTTTCCATGTGACAGATGGGCTCCCATAGTAGCAGTTCACATGGGGATGGCAGAAAGTCACTTTTGGATGAGACAACCTTCACACCTCCCAAGAATTTTTGGGATGCGGGGGGGGATTCCTGTTGAACTGGACAGACTCAAGATCTGTGCAAGTGCATTGGCAGGACGTGCCTGCGTGTTAGAACACTAAACCGTGCCAAATAAGGCCAAAGCGGGCCAAAGCAAACCAAGATTCAGACCAAAACACTGTGCACAGAATTGGTTTTTAATATTATGTAAATTGCTTTGGTAAATATGGCTTCAAACACAACTGCCAGACCTACAAAGCAGAGAATTAACAATGTATGTAAATTATAAATTGAATTGTAAATTATGACGGGAAGGATTGGGAAACAGATGGCAGTCACAGAAGGTAAGGACAGGGCAAATGGACACCCTCATCTGTGCCGTTTCTGCTAGCTCTGTTGTCTTTGTCAAATTTTGGAAACGCCAGTCAAAATGTGTTGTGCTGTAGCCGCCCCAAACCCTGTCTGATGTATAGTACATCACAATGCTGCCAGCAACTGTAAAGTACACTTTCTACAGTAACTGGTTACTCTTGTCCATATCTGCCTATAGCACAGTAAACACACAACACCTACTACTAATGAAATCTAAAATGATTATACTGACAATATTTCGGATCATTAGGACCAGAAGCTGTTTTAGTGTTTCAGAAAAGTAGAAAAAGATCTATGTATGTATACATAAAAGATTGAGAAATATGTAAAAACGAAAACTATATGGTGGCTGTTAACCATTGTTTTAATATTTCAGGTCATCAATGATCCAATCCATGACCTTCGGCATGTTCAAACTCTTACATAGTACAGCTTCTACAGTAGAACTTTTATGAGGTTGTATCACCTCATTGTTGCTGGTATGCGGCTAAAATGTCTTTTGACTGACCAGTTAACATACACACAATAGTGATGAAATAGAGGGCAAAACCATTGACTGGTTTCATAGAAGATCCAATTAACATTTCTCAAAAATTTCCAACCAGTTTTATTAGCTATACAGATGAACATAATTACAACATATAATTAACAACTATTACAGATTTAAGCTTTGAGTGAGGTTTTTACTGCCCTTAAACAAAAAACATAAGTAGCCCAGATGGAGAATGGTACTATTAGTAACAACCAGTATGCCTTTTTCATCCATCTGCACCAGTGTTATCTATCATATCAAAATAAGTTTGTGTTCCTCTTCATACAGAGGCCACTGTATAAGCTCTGTAAAAGACCTGTAAATGTACTTGTGATTCGATTTTAAAATCCAATGTGTGTCATATTAACATCCATCATAGTAAAAGCATTAAACTACATTGGTTTGCAACAAACCAATATATATAATTCACAGGTACATGCTGATGTGCATGCAGAAAACAACAATGATGTGCAGATCTCAGTATAGCCACGCAACAGATGGAACGGAGTGTCCTCTCTAGTGTCAAGAAGGTTCCTTGAAAATACTCAGACCTAAGGACACTTTATAAAACCAAAGAGAAGGTCAGAATGGTATTAAACAAGAACGAGAGACAGTAGCAACTCCGAGCACACAGAGTCTTATGTTGGATCACCACCTGGAACATGTGAGCCGGCAAAGTACTTTTTGAAACAGCAGGAGAGGAAGCAAAGCAGATAGAGGCTGTTTATAATGATAATTAGCATTACATAATAGCTGTATGCTTGCTCTCTCCTGGGTGATGTAGCCCAGTCTCCATCACTTTACTCTGGGCTTCAATTCACCCCTCTCTGCTTTCTCATCCCCTACTTCCTTTCTTTTTTGCCCCCTCTCAGTCATTTACCAATTATTTCATCTTTCTTAAATCTCCAACTTTCTTTGTGTACTCTGTCCTTCACTCTCTTCGCTGATGCATTATTTATGCGTAGGACATCTCAAGTCATGCTTTCATGTGTAACTCTTCGCTCTCAGGTGTAATTCTCAGATTGTCCTTACAATAAACCCTGTACTTTCATTCTTTCAAGCTTCCTCTTTTTTTCATTGTCAGCCCCGATTCAAACACACTCCCCCTCGCCTTCCTCCCTTACCC
>NW_023339674.1:6243774-6244501 GCF_004916995.1 Morone saxatilis | reverse complement strand
CTCTCTCTCTTTCATCTCTCCCTCCTTCTGATGTTATGCCACTGTGCCAATGAGGAGGAGCAGAAGGAGAAAGGAGGAATGAATCTGGGTCACAGGAGGCCATGCATCTCAAGTCTCCAGTCCGCCACAATAAAAAGGAAATTGATCTGTGGCTCGCCTGCTCTCCCCATTCCCTTTAGCCTCAAGCCCAGACGGCCACACACACACACACACACAGCTGACTCAGTCCATGGAAAGTGTTCATCCGCCTCTTGGATCCATCATGCTTTTTCCAAAGCAGCAGGTGCACCCGCACTGAGAGCACACAAATGCAGCATCATACAGACACACACTGGGTCTCTTCCCTCTACTCCACCACCACCCTGTGTGCACAAGTTCATACGCAACTGGGTAATTCTGTTTCTCAATGCAAAGCCCTGCAGTGATATGAAAGCAATTTACTAGAGACTTTAAACTCCAATTGACATTTCGGATGGTAAACATCCTTTAAAATTCTGTTTGGCTCTCAATCATTCTGTCTCTCACCTTGCCAATCATCGTCCCCTACCTCTGGAATATGTATGTGTCCAAATACAACCCAGTAATAGGGTTGGGTAACTGTATGAACTCAAATCATTACCATCAGTTGTCAAAAGAACTTGAAGATTTCATTTTGATTAGGATTTTTATTAATAATTTAATCTATAAGGTCAGGAAACCATCAAAAGATCTCGCCTGAGATGACTGA
>NW_023339674.1:6243197-6243682 GCF_004916995.1 Morone saxatilis | reverse complement strand
AGAGAGAGAGAGATGGAGAGAGCAGCTTCAGCAGCCATGCAGCTGAAAAGAAAATCTAATCATTTTCTCATTACTGTGCTTCCTCGGTTAGTTGGACTGATTTGGAGAAAACGGATTATGTTCTTCGATCGCTCCCCACGAGTCACGGTCAACTTTCACCGAAGCGTACTCCAACCGTTGGAATGTTTTAGATTACCCATAGTACACCTGCTTATTACAAGCTGAGGGACTTCAGTTAATTTCACTGTAATGGCAAAGACCCAGTGGTCTCACAATCATCAAAATACAACCATCACTCACACATAAATTACTCATGGCTGTGTGTAGTCTGGGGAAAATGAAGACAGTTGTCAATATAAATTCAGCACAGATGAACAAAATAGCTGTTTCTGGGCATGTTGTGAAGCAAATTGTATGTGTATAACAATGTACACATGGTTTCTTTCTATTGTGACTCAGTAACTCACAAACACACACACGCACAC
>NW_023339674.1:6238048-6243116 GCF_004916995.1 Morone saxatilis | reverse complement strand
GTGCGTGCGTGCGTGCGTGCGTGTATTCTCTTCCATTTCTTGCCCCATGTGTCTCTCCCTCCCTCATCAATGGCTGCTTTAGTCCATTAGTACAGAGGTCTGGGGTCTGCGGGGTGAACGGGGAACGGTCTGGCCTGAATGTCTCTTCCATTTCCAACCGTGGGGTCACTGGCTTTACAGTCCTTCACAGCTAATGACCATCTCTGGGAACACACTGTAATGTGCTCACACACACACATCCACACACACACACACACACACACAGAAGGCAGGAAACTCTTCATCATTGGGACACTTCGGAAAGCATATGCAGGCACACACACAGAGAGACTCATTAACCGACACACCAATCTATAGTCTCTTCATCATGGTGACACTAACAGTAGGAGCAGTCACACATACACACTCGTACTAGAGTCACACACAGACACACACAGATATAAAGGATGCAGAATTCTCAGAGTGAAGATGCTCAGAGGAAACGCACATAGACATAGCCCTTGGCTTTATGCAACATTTTTCAATTTGAGCCTTTTCTTTTAGTAAATTCAGCATCAAGATTTCAAGTCTATGAAGATAATATAACTGCACAATTCAAAGTAATGTATATCAATGATATTGGTCCATATCCTGATGCATTCTGGTACATAGTTTTATTGCAGGAAGTAACATGACATTTAATAATGGGGTTGCAACCTGTTAAACCTGCTTACTGTTAATGATGCAAATGACTCACCCAGTACGGAAAGTGATAGTTGAAGGTAAATAATACGGACATGCAAAGGCATACAAATAATTAAAATGAACATGAAGAACTTTGGCAGTCCCACGTAGACCAGTAGATAAAACTGTATTTCCTGTTCATCCATTCCTCCTCAAGTTATTTAAAATATTTAAATTCTGAACTATACAAAGAGACTACATCTTCCTCTGCGGAAAACACACAGATGATATCATCTACTACCTGCTCCTGTAACAGTGGTAATGGTGTTCCTTTTTTACAGGAGGTCAATAGTCCTGTCCAAGGAAAAACTAACATCTGGTCAGATAATTTAGTTTAAAACAGATAAACCCCAATTAACAGAAGCATAAAGCTCTCTAAATGCCATTTCATGCTTTTCTGAAATGCCTCACACTTTCTGCACAGCTCATTCAAAAGACTCCCTTGTGGTAAGTGTGAACATCTGCGCCACAAAATTAAAACTTAAGATGCAAGCTCTGCCATAATTCATGTATGTGCTATAACAAAGCGTTTTCAATCACAGCAGATAGAGAGATGGACAGAGAGAAACAGAGACAATCTCTCTCACACAATCACACAACTTTGCTTTATGTCATTATTGAGTGAGGCAAACAGCCCCATTTATCAGTTCAATCAATCAATGGATCTATTTCTATCGCTCCACGAAAGTTGGATTGATTTTAGGCTGCTGAAAATGAAAGCACCCACACACACCGACACACATAGAAAGTCAGACCTATACAAACAAATATCTATGTCTCTAGCTCTCTCCCCTTATCCCAAAAGAAACAACACATTCATGGCGCTTCCACACATGAATAGCTTTACTTCCCCATGCACTCTTCTTGCTGTTGATTACAGAGCATGCACCAGGGAAAGAGGGATGGCAGAGAAGGATTTAAAAGGAAGAAAAAGGAAAGAAATACAGGGGAGAGAAAAGCACAACTTTTGGTGGGTAGTCTAGTGTCTTACTCGTCTCAGATTAAAGAAAAACAACCAAGGAACAAACTGCCACTGAGAATATAGCCTCTGAATTAAGCCACACTTGCGCATGCATATACATGTGCATCTACACAAAAGCATGTAGGATTATTCTGCCAAATTTAAAATGATGTATAAAATATGATGTATATTTAAACATGCATAAGCTATAATCATGTAACACACATAGACATAGATAGACAATGGAATAGAAAATAGAGTAGGTCATGAAATCTGGAATTCTCCCTCAAATACTGACATACTGTACATATAGAACAGGAATATGCATGTCACACACACACACACACACACACATTGAAGAAAAAAAAATCAAGTTGTGAAAGCATTAAGGAGATAGCTGAAGAGATTTCTGCCACGACCAAATATGTATAAGAAATGAACAATACAAATACATTACTAAAGGAAGTGGAGCTTTGACACACACAGAGAAATATAAATCATTTTAAAAATGCTTCCATATGACACACATAAAGTGATCCTAATGCACTATAAAACAAATATAATCACGTTTCTCCCACTACTTATGGAACACACACACACACGCACATAAAAACACATACACACCAATCAACACACACTACATGTTTCTAAACCACAATGCCGTCATCCTTTTATGGATTTAGGGGGCAATTAAATGAAACATGAGAGCAAGCACATGATTAAAGATTTATCTGCCCAAGGTCCCTGCAGCCCCTTTCCTCATCACCCACACACACACATGTATATACACTCACTCAAACACACACAAACCTTATACTACCATGACCATCTGGGGATGCAGGAAGGAAAGCATTGATCTCATTAAAAAAACTCAGACTGCCATCGCATCCCCCCCACACATACAGACATAAACACACACACACACACACACACGAAACACCCCAAACTGCATGTTGGTGTAATTTAGTAAGTGAAGTATAAATGTGCCATTCATTGAAATCAATTAGCCAGGGGTTGCTAACTTTGAACACATCTCCATAGACCCTCTGGAGACTTGGTGCTAATGTGATGAATTAAGGTCAGTAGCAATAACTTACAAAGCACACACACACACACACACCATGTCGTTTGTTGCTACTGCTTTTTGCATTAGCAACTTATAGATCTCGCCCATGTGTGCATTATTTACCTCTAACAAGCGTAGCGTTACACATGGACTGCAACAGAAAAAAATCTTGAAACAGACAGGTGATGAATAAAAGTGGCTGTTAGTATAGCAGCATGTTCTGATTATGCCAGGTGACCTCAGATCAGTTATGACTGCCACTGGCCAACAACAGCCTCATCCAATTACCACTCTAGAATACTGCCAATTGCAGAGTTAGCTCTGCCAAAGGATGAAACCACATTACAAAACATATAGTATGTACATGTTTTTGTGTGTGTGTGAAAACAGGCAGAGAACGAGTGCAGAAACAATTAGTCAACAATTTTGATATTTTGATACAATTTTGAATTTGATAACCGATAATTTAAGTAAGATTATGATAAAAAAAAAAAAACGTTACTGGTTTGACCTTCTCTTAATCATCATTATTGAATATCTTTGGGTTATTTAGTGAAATATGAGGAGCTGTGCTGGTATTGATTGTGATTGGTGGACAGAGTAGGAAGAACTTGCAAAAAGAGTTACTATTAACTTTCAGACACATGAATTTTGATGGACAACTCCATTTTCTTATCTTAAAGCTGATATCCCTATAGGCACTTCTCTCTCTACATCATTTTTTCATCCCTCTATCAATCCCCCAAGCACATATGAAAGGAGACAGAATCTATTTTATCCTTCCATCACCTGCGAAACTGCTTATTTTCCCTTGCTCTCTCTATTTCATCCTCTTTTATACTTACCTCATCCAACTTTATTTCTATTAAACTCAACCTTTCAAGTTTAAGAGCATGGAAAAAACAATATGTTTCTTCCCTCTGGATTCTCTCGATTAGAAATGGATCAATGTGTCTCGAGTGCGCTCAGATGAAAACATTTTGAGGCTCTTTGAAGTTTTGGAAAACATACTTGCACACATACACACACACAATGTTTCTTTATATTGCAAAAATCATCCTTACGGGTGGAATCATCATTTTATGGCATCGTACAAATTGGATTATGGGTAAATGAGGTCTGAGCTTTTTGACAGGGAGACATTGTGCCATTTCAATATTCATGACTTTCAGAAGAATTAATGAGGCAAACTGTCTGAGGCAAAGGGGTCTTAATTACAGAAGGCGAATTGTGACTGTCTGTCCCTTCCTCATCCAATCGTTGGCAGTACAAAAAGGCAAACTGTAATAAAATGACAATTATTCAGCACTTAGACTACAGTGAGATCTGACTTCATGCAGAGCCACCTCAAAGGACAGGGATGACGAAAAGAAATTAGGTGGTGGCAAATAACCTTTTTAAAAGGACAATCATTTTGTTGAACTTACTATGGCAGAAGGCTATGCTAATGCTTTTTTGCAGGATCTTCTTGTTGAAAGTGGCAAATATCAGAGCCTATCATATGTCACCTCTTCTGTCGCCATTATGTTCTGTCTGTGCCGTTCAGTGGCAAAAAATTATACATAGCCACCTGTTCAAGTAGCCTCTCAAGTGGAAAAAAAAGCCTTCGAGCCCTGTGGAAAAGAGATGCGTTTGGAAAAAGTAAGTAAGTCTTGTGGGCATCTTAGAAAACAACGGGCTGCCTGCTCTGATTGCGACTCACCTTCTCTCACCTCTTTCTCTCACAGTCAAGGGGATCAATACCTTTTCTTAAAGAAAATGGACATTGTCTTTGGCCACAAAATAGCCTTTCACTTGGGTGTAGGGGAGGGGGGTCCTCTCTGACAAAACACATTAAGTGTGCTGACAGCCCAAATTAAGTTTACAATCATGAACTTAAATCTTGGATGTGCACCATGTAGCTTGCCTATTTTAAATATGATGCTCCATAGTTCTAATAAGCTAATCAGCAGTGGCTAACATTCAAATACAATTTGAGTACTTGGATGTTCCTCCTTCAAATCAAGTCTTAATGTAGGAAGTGAGCAAAATGTGCAACATGAAGGTACAAATCAAAAAGAACTTAATCCAGATAGTGTCACAGTTTAATTAAGCCGTTTGATCATTTATGAAAGCATCATCACACACAGGAAACTGGACCAAAGCCGCCATATCTGGGCCAAAAGAGGTGGAATGAAGCCAGTAAAGACAGGAAGAACATCACAGTAATAACACCATGGGCCAATTATACTTAACTACTGCCTTCTGTCACAACTGGGTCAATGGGTCTTCTCCATGCAGAGTGGAGTGAGTGTACTGTGTACTGTGTGTGTGTGTGT
>NW_023339674.1:6230204-6238023 GCF_004916995.1 Morone saxatilis | reverse complement strand
GTGTGTGTGTGTGTGGAAAAAGAAAAAGAGGGGGAAAGCTCCCAACTTTTTCCCAGGGAAAAAAAAGTGAAAAACTTGGTTGAATCATGAAGGCAGCCATGGGAAAGTGAAGGAAGTTTAATTTTACTGGCTTACCCACAAACGCGCTTAAAACGAGATGCCACAATTTCCGGACAATAACCATTTGTCCAAATGAATCCCTCATTTAAGGGTTTGTTTGTCTGGAGGGAAACGGACATAAGATTGGCAACCTGGGCTCTGAAGGGTCAAAGGTCTCAACCCAGAAGCTGACGCGTTTTTCATCCCCAATTGAGAGATCCAGGGAGACAGGTACTTCTTGAAGAAAATGGAAGGTGAGACTCACCGTGAGACGGGAAAACTTACCTTGTTGAAAACGACTTTACCCCTGTTGAGGATGATCCAGGAGTCGGAAACGTGAATCAAGTCCAAGATTAATCTGTTGGGGAAAGGAAACCACAAACTGAAACTAGTGGAAGACATCGTGGAGGAGGGAAAAAGGATGATGATACAAACCTCACCCTGATCATGGACAGAGGGGAATCCAGCCTGGAGGGAAAAAGGAGGAGATGAATTTGAGAGTGAGTGGAAAGATGATCCTGAAATCCAGTAGTGTGTGTGTGTGTGTTGTTGCGTGTTGCTGTGTTGTGTGTATAGGTGGATAGTGGTAGTGTTGTGAGTGATGTGTGTGTAGATGTAGAGGGTCTGCTTGCACATGTGTCAATTTAAAACTAAAAAGTGTGTGTGTGTGTGTTGTAGAGGGTCTGGCTTGCACATGTGTCATTATTAAATAAAATCAATCTAAGAGCAGCTTTCTGTGTGTTTCTAGTTTGGAAACACATTTGTTTTATAAGCTTGGGGTTAGAGTACAAGATACAAAATGTTTTCCTGTTTTAAAATTACGTTTGAAGTCATTTGTTTATCATATTCAACTTATTTCATATCCCAAGAAACTTGAGAGGTTAAATATTTAATGGATGTAATAGTTTCTGCAGCTGGGAAGGCAAATATTCATTGTTCAACGGAAAAACAACCCAAAGCTTACATATTAAAGATAAAAATGTTTCTTGGGGCGCCCAAAAGGCTCACCTGGTAAAGCTAGCACCCTATGTACCAAGGCTTACTGGAGTCCTTGCTGGCCATGGGTTCGACTCCGACCTGTGGCCCTTAGCTGTGTTGTTCCCTCTCTCTCTTCCCCCTTTCCTGTCACTATCAATTAAAGGCAATAGAAAAATTGCTTTTCGTCAATTTGAATCTGTGCATGTGCTTTTCTTTGTAACTAAATGCAGAAAGTACTGAGAGGCCATATCAACACAAATCACAGACCTCTGGCTCCCTGGTTTGTAACTTTGGAAGGTACTTGGAATTTGGCTTGGGTCATTTCTTTTGGATGTTTACTTGTGGGCACTAAATGTTGGCTTTTTAAAATGTAGTTGTGGGATTTAGTGGTGGTAGCACCTGAGCGCAGCAGGCATTGCTAAGTGGAAATTCATGGGCAACAAAGCATGAAAACTTGCAGATGGGCCATGGCAGCCGGGGATTCACCCCCTCACTAGCTTTTTTGGCTAAACAGACTTATTTCACTATTCTGCTTGCCTTTATAGTGCGACTGTCAATACTTCACTTGTAAGCCTGACCAAACAGAGCTAGTCGTATTATGTCAGTCATCATGGTTTGAGAGGGGAAGAGTGGAGCTCAGAATGCAGAGAAGAAACTGAAAGGGGAAATTAGAAGGAGTTGTGATGCCACGTATAAAACCCAAACCCAAAAATGATAATAAGAAGAAAAATAATGGAAGCATGTAGAGAAATACAGACTTTCTTATCAGAAATAGCACTAAGAAAACCATTTGAAAAGTGATCCAACATATAAAAAGAAAGTTTGTACATCGAAAGACATGGAACACACAGGTCAGGTATAAATCAATATCGCTACCAAGAGCACAGCATTAACGAGTTGTGGCCACGCGGCCGACATCAAGCAACATCGAGAAACCAAACAAAAGGAAAATCACTTTCGTACATAGACGGTTATTCTGTTATGAGTATGTCAAAGAAAAGGTCACAGTATTCGTTTTTTCTGCTACAGCAGCAAGGAAGCTGATGCTAAAGAAGATGTGTATGAAAATTCAAAAGAGTATTGAATCCAACAGGATAATGCAGATGTTGCATGCAAGGTCACAGCACTATTCATTATGCTCACACACACAAAACCAATTGTCAATGCATCTTTTTAAGTGTGCGATTTTGTGTGCATGAGCAAGAGAGAGGGGGCCTCTCAGGCCCCATTGAAAAGGTGTCACCCTGCCTCCAAACATTCAAGCGCTGCTTCCAATGACACATAATAGGGGGGAGGGGAAGGATGGTGGAGGGCACAGGGAGAAAGAGTCGTCATTGGTTAAATGTGTGAACACAGGCCAGAAAAGAAAAAAGACAGAAAATAGGCCTTAAAGAAGATTAGGATGGAGGGAGAGGACCAAGCAAGAAAGGAGATCTGATGAAAAACATATTTCCTTCACTTGGTAACAAGCATGACAGATTGAAAATCATTTCTCCCACCAGAATCCGCTCTCTCTCTCGCTACATTTGGCTCATCAACGCAACGTAGCATCTTTAAACTGCAAGTTAAAAGCTTTGCAAGGCAGCCAGCATCCAAAATAGCCGAACGTTTTGCACGTCAATACGTCCTGAGAGACTCCTGATGCTGCTCCAGCAACTACAGTGCATCAGCTTTTTATTTTTTACTTCAAACACACTTCCAATAATCCACCCATTGTAACTCCAAGAGGAGGCACTTTTTATCGTGAATTTTTATCAGGATAATCAGAACAGGAGGTTTTATTTTTTTTCTCCTCAATCAGCAGTGGAAAATGTGGTCCTTACAATCGGCTCCTTTATCATTTCCTCACTCCTTAATCCCCCCCAACCCCTTCATGTTGACACAGTGTCAGTGTGTTGTGATAGTAAAGCATGCTGCAGGTAGAAGTGTTACATTAGAATTGTGTGTATCCCCAAAACATAGGCTGTGTGTGTGTGAGAGAGAGATTTTGTGTCACACACAGCCTTTTTTCTGATAACTGGTATTACTGAGTACTAGCTCTATCATCAAAGAGTGACTCTCCCCCTCCACCACCTCACCCCACCATCTTGCAACAAATGACAAGCAAAATCCCCTCAAGGTAAAGACTCGTTCACAGGCTTAGGACACAGCAAGGCGTGTGCATGAAGGAGATACGTTTTGTGTGTGTGCGTTTACAATCTACGTAAACAGCTTCATTCAAAAGCCAGATGGAGGGGAGGGGACAGAGAGGAAAGAGGCAAGAGAGGAAGAGGGAGAGAGAGAGTGCAAAATAAGGACAAGAGTGAGAAAGGTGTGGGCTATTAGGGCAGGAGCAAACGTGGGAGAAAAGATTATATGAAAATATATTGAGGATCTCAACTCCAGTTCCTTTTTTCCTGATTACATCCTTAATTCCCACCACGTGCTATGCAATTGGCTTAGTTCCTTCAAAATCCACAAGCACGCTAGTTCAGCATTTGAAAAGTAGGTTTGGTATGATATTTGTTGGACGGGTAAAAACTTCTGTTGTAGCTAACATTGGCCACATAAGCTACTTTAGCTTGCCATAATCTCTTGAAAAATTGCCAATAGCCTTTTACGTTGTATGCGATTGGTCTGTCAACATTGTACGGAGAGATGGACTAACTTTACCAAATGCATCATGTCTGAATTTGTTTTCTGCAGCTGAATAGGAGTGACTCACAAAACTGATTTAAAAGAAAATTCTGTAAATGTAATCACGTTTGACAGTAAAGAGACAAAGAAAGTAGTTGGCTTTCACTGGAACATTTTGACTACTAACACAACATGGGGACGAAGTGCTATGTTATTATTATTAGCTTTAATTCATTACTTATCCGGCTGTAATTATTATATTTAATAATACAAGCTGCATCTCAGCTTTGGCACATCAGATTTGTATAACCTAAAACAGCTTAGTCTGTATTATTAGGAGGTAATTTTAGTATCAGTTAATGTTTTCTGAGATCTGAGTTTATACACTTTCTGAGACCTTTTCCTTTTTTTAAAACCTTCAAAGCCTCTTTCCTGCTGCTTTGTCTCAGCAGGTCCCAGAAAATCTAGTTTCATCCATCTCGAAACACACAAAGACACAAATTCTTACTAACTTGCACAAAACACACATATACACACACCAAATTCGCCACAACCTACCTTTACCAAACTGGTTTCCCTCTTCACCGCTATGGTGAGTGGAAAAAGTCCTGTTTTATTTAACAAAGACACTGGAGCAGGGTAGAAAGTAATGAATCAAAGTGAACAAACCAACAGCTAGTACTCTAAGACTGGGAGGAGATAGAAGAAAAATAGACAAAAAAAGTTGAATTTAAGAGAAGAGGACGAGGAGTAAAAGTATACTATAAAGGAAGAAATGAAACAGAACAGTAACAGACTAAAACATAGGAACTGGGGTAAGAGAAAATTGAGGCAAAAGCATCAGAAAAGGGAAACTCTCCTTCTTTCAATTTGTAACTTCGATGTAAAACTTCTCATGAAAACTTTGACATGCAGCACTCAAGGGCTCTATCTCGGTGTCAGCCCGACAGACTGGTATTAGCAGCCATGTTTTATTCATCGGCATTCATAGTTGTCGTTTCATACGCCACTCCCTGACTGCGTATGCCAGGCGACAGAGCGCAAGGTGAAAAACAGGATTACAGCAAATGTAAATAATAAAATGGAGGCACATGAAGATATTCGGTTAATCTGAGGTGGGGATTAATGCCATGATACCCTGTCAGACACGGCCGGGTTGGGGAGGGGGGATAACCACAGCACAACACAACGTTACAGGCACAAAGAGACACACAAGAATGAGACGTAGCTAAACATACACACATACACACACGGTGGGGAAATGGGATTGTAGTGTTATCGGAGTTTGACTCTGAACAATAAGTGACTTTGCAGCAGAGCAGACAAACAACGCAAAGGTAATCTGTAGAAAACGGACACGCTAATTCTGACAGAAAAGACAGAAGGGAGTGTGGGTACTGTACACAGAAAGGAAGAGAGATAAAGAGAGCAGGGGGCAACAGAACAGGAATTAACTAACTACTGAAATAAAGCAGACCAAACTTTCTCCTTGTCTTTTGGCACCTCTCAAAAAACTCCTTCCAAGTAACTCACTTCTTCCCTCTCTGTGTTTCACCTTGAATAATTTTTAACCATCTATTACTTTTCTGCACCGTTCATCAAGCCAGAGGCAGTTTTGTTATGTTCATGGTCAGCCACATTGTTCCTCGAGTGAATGCAGAGGCCATGAAAACGGCTTTTTAAAAAAAAAACACCTTGACTCTCTGTGACACCAGGACGATGCTGCAGGCCGTGGCCGTCTGTCAGCTGCACTCTTCCTGTTGTGTTTGCGAGGAAGTGGATGTGAGGGCCTCTCTGCAACACTACACTAAAATGTCACATTTTGTCAAAAAACAGAAGATTCTCAGATTTGGATATTAGTATTTATTATTTATTATTATTTGGATATATATAGCTCTGTGTTTGGTCTCCACCAACTCCTGAGGAAAATATGTGGCCCTTTAGCAGCTAAATGCTCCATTGTATTCACTAGCTAGATGCCAACTTTGTCTGGGTTCATAACAATGTATTACTGAAAACAGCCGCCTGTGTGTGTCTGGGTCAGGAAATGACCTGGATGAGAGCAATGAGTGTATTGTAGATGTGAAGTGAGCTGTAATTTCTGCTATTAGCAAAAGTCAAAAATCTAAAATATACATCATTCCAGGGTACCAACTAATGACTGGTACATTTAAATGTTACTTCAGGGTATATTTTGAACTATTGTGGAATGAGTGAAAAGAAACTATCCCAAGCTCTTCCAGTTTCATTTTGCCTTTCTGATCTTATACTTTCTAATTGCTTGTCAAAAACACAGTAGATGAGTTTTGAAGTCAGATCAATAAAAGAAAAAAAATAGTGTTAGGAAAACCTTATTCTGCTGATAAATATGCCATTATTTTTGGAAGGAAAATGGACTAAGACAGAAAGACAGAATGAAAGGACAATTGTTTTATTTGTGTATCAACATACACAAAGAGAATGAGAAATGAGTCCTCAGGCAGAGGCAAACTCACTAGTTCTTATCTTTACTTTCTCTGATACACACTTACACACAGGCACACAGACACACACTTCTCACTATGCAGACTCTCACACACTGAGACACTCGCTAATTGGATTAGAAGTATGTAGATGGACAGCGCAGTCTTACTTTCTCACACACTCGCACACACTCGCACACACTCACAGCATCTGCCTCCTCCTTGTAGGTTTGCTGCATTTCATAACCCTGCCCTTCATGTCCATGCAAAGCCATTCCCCCAAAGATCCAGCGAAAGACAGAGAGGGGTACCGGAGGCAGAAGGGGGGAAACAGAAAGGGAGCAGGAGGTAGAAAGTTGCCAAAAAAGCGTGAGAGACTGATGCATACAGTGAACGGCCGTAGAGAGATAGAGAAAGAGAGAGCAAACACCTCAGGCCAGCAATGACCTCAGCTAAAATTACCCTGCTGCTGTTTTGCACCGCTGCACCAGGTATTGTTAGCTTGTAGAGCATGATGCAGTGTCTGACAAAGTTGGTGCCCCGGCACATGTTGGGTTTGTCATCTGTCAGGCTAGCAGCGCAGCATGTGTCTATTTGATTATGTTAAATATTCAATCTTCAAGGAATACATCTTGTTTGAGGGAAGACTGGCCAGCTGGCAGTCTTACCCTTTAATGTGTCAACAGAGCAGCAGAGGGACAGAGGAGACAAGCATCATCTAAAATAAGAAGCCTGATGTTTTATTAATTAAAAGTTTTTTGTTCTAATTTGTGTGTAAATTGATTCATTAATGTGACTGAAGACTCACACTACATCAATAAAGCCTCAGTATATCTAATTAAAATAAGCCAGTTTTATTTATGATTTGAAACAAACTTGGAGTCATTAATCGCCATGTTTCATGTCTGCAGAGATATAAGTCCACCACTGAGAACTGTTTTATATATTTCATGTAATGTTTCTCAAAACTCCTACACAGAACTGTCTGATGTAGTCTAGTATAACCATATAATTTAGCTTCAGGAAGTCTAGAAGTTCTAATTTCTTTTGAAATCAATTCCACACTGTCATTCAACACACAGTAGTGCAAGTTAGCACTACTGTATGTGTTCGCATGAGGCACTACACGCATGGTGTTTGTTTATGTTCTATGTTCTTATGACTTAGAGCAGTGGTTGGACATTTTGGTAATGATTCCTCATTGCACAGGGAAACTGGAATAAGATAGAAATGACGTCCAAAACTATGAAAATAAGTTTTAACTAGCAAGGTTACCAAATCACCAATTTCTCCCAAACTGCTTTCTCTTTTCAGTGAAATGTGTCTTGTGTGTTGTCATCTGTTTGCGCCACACACAAAGCTGACCACGACACACACAGACATACTTGCAGACATTCACACTCACACATAAAGTCCCACAGTGCTTCAGAGCACAGCAGTGGGCTTCTTTCTCTGGAGGCTGGAGCACTGCAGCTGCGTACACTCCTTACATACAGTATATGCACACTAATGCTGTGTTCTTAGGGTGCGTTGTTGTGATGTGCTTGTGTGTGGTTGTTAACGGAGGAAATGTGCGTGAACAGAAATCACACCTGCTCAGAAACAGTATAAATATGATCATTGTTAGTGTTGAACCCTTAAGTTCAACTGTGTGTGTGTGTGTG
>NW_023339674.1:6229972-6230104 GCF_004916995.1 Morone saxatilis | reverse complement strand
GTGTGTGTGTGTGTGTGCGAATCAGCAGGTGACCAAAATGTGTTTTTGTGAGCCGTTCAGTATAATGCCTTTTATGCCTGAAGCGCTTCTCTGCAGTCTCTTATTACAGTGTCATGTGTGTGTGTGTGTGTG
>NW_023339674.1:6229557-6229944 GCF_004916995.1 Morone saxatilis | reverse complement strand
CACACACACACACACAGCAGTGGCGTGAAATGTGTTGTGATGTCTCCTCTATGGGAAGCTGGTCTCAGACTGCAGAGGAGACGCTCCCCTGCTCAGACCTGCTCAGACTCATTGTCCTATTGTGACACACAAACACACACAGAGAGATACACGCATTCACACACTAAGCTCAACAAAAACTTTCTTCCCACCCTTAAGTATTCTCTTTCTATCCCCTTGTAACTTTACATGTTTGTAGCACTGTTTGTATCATTTCTAGTGCTGCAACTAATGCTTATTTGTTTTCATGATTACTCATTTAGTGAATAAGGTGTCAAAATATTTTGGAAAATTCCCACACAATTTCTGAGGTGACAACTTCATATTTCTTGTTTTGTCCAACCAACA
>NW_023339674.1:6227335-6229488 GCF_004916995.1 Morone saxatilis | reverse complement strand
TGAGAAGCTGTAACCAGCAAATATTAACAAATAAATGTGTTAAACAACAGATGGATGTCAGTTCATTTTCTATTGATCAATGAGTTGATCAATTGACTAGTCATTGCACCACTGATCACAACTGATTTCACGGTTCTATGTTTCTTAATAAATTCTCACCAATTGTATTTTTATAGTGCAGCATGACCAAGGCCATTTGGAGGAGAAGACTCTGTAAAGCAATGTGGGAGATTGAGAACAATTTAAAGCTAACATGAGGTTCAGATAGGAGATGGTTTTACAGTAGCACTTTGGATTAGGCATGTTTAAATCCACTTAAATCCGCTGTAAAAATGATAAGGCCTTTTTTATGTATATTCCACAGACGAAATATAGGTCATACAGAGCCGTGCAGAGTTGCCATGTGTATGCATACACATGTGCAGGAGTGTTGTGTTCACTACAAAGAAAGCACACGCATGCACAAAAAACCCCACCACTACCACCAACACTTTACCGTCTCCCAGGGCAACAAGAGCACAATCTACCAAGAGGCATGTTGAGAATGAAGCAGAGGAGCGGGGAGGAGAGGAGCAGGAGGAAGAAGAAGAAGTGGGAAAAAGAGAGAATGAAAGAGAGGAGACAAGGCACAAAAGGCAAGCCCATCTACCGAGACTGCCAGAGGGAGGATGGATGCTACAGGGGTAATGCCTGCGGTGAGAGACGTGTGTGTGCAGAGAAAGAGAGGGATGGGAGATGTGACAACTGACTGATGAACACACACGGACACTATATGTACATGCAAACAGTTATATCTGGCCTTGGTTTGTGTGATAGATTCCTGCCTGGTGTGTCTATGTGCACATTGTGTTGCCAGACTAGAGGGACTCACTGTTGATGTAGAGTATAGAGCTTTTCTGTGCTGTGGTATCATGCCACGTTCTAACACATTTCAGATTCCCAAGCATTCAAAGCAGGTGCTGCAGACACCAAACCAAGCACCATTCTACAACTGAAGTATTTCCTTTCAAATGTTCGGAAACCAGTTTCAGTGGGTTGTTTGGTTTTGTTTTGTCTTTGGATGCCTGCATTCTGGATCTCTGAACGAGCTACATTTACTAATGTTTAGGGGGGCAACGATTGTGAAATTCTAGGCCGATACCAGCATTTAAAATAACATATTAATTTGTGCCATGGAAACAAAGAAAGCTAAGCATCTCTGAAATATTGCAGCTTAGTCTATTTCTCCTCTGCTGACTGTCCATGCCGGTGCAAGGAGCACATTGGTATTTGTGTGCAATTTGTGCCAGTGCTGGAGAACAGAGGTAATTATTTCTCCAATATACAAGTTCGGAAATAACCAACACAACTTTGAGCCAGCACAAAATTGATGCAACACAACCGATAAACATCAGCAGCTGACATCGGCGCATGCCATCTCATTTGCTGATGTCAGTCAACAAGGCGAAAACGGTGCATCTGTACATATATAGTAACCTTCAATAAATACACTGTCTGAATCTTTTTAAAGTGAGAAAAGCTACAACCAGTGGCATCTAACCACAAGTTTAACCAATCATCAGCTCACAGTGCAAAAAAACTAAACATAATGCATTGATAATGTATCATTATCAAGCTAAATATAAGAAGTTTTCATTGTGTATATTCATTTTAAAAGAAAGAAATGTTACAGTCATCCAATCAGGTGTTGAAAGGATGCTTAGCAAATGAGTGCAACGTCATCCATTTGATTTACCGCCTACTTTAAATGACACCTGTTCCAAGCCGTAGCTTTGCCACGCCACCATCAGTGAACTTGCCGGCTGTGCTAGGCTAACGTCGTCTTCATCATAGTCATGAAACACCTAATCTCCTGTTTCCATTCGTCCCCCTGCCCATTCTCCAAAATACTTTGCCCTTTCTCCTCCTAAGCTCTGCTTTACACTGTCCTGCTCCTCTCAATCAAATCTGTCCCATCTTTTCTCCCTCTCTTCCTCCTCCTCAACCTCCGCCCCATCTCTGCTGAGCTCTGCTGGTGATATTGGGTTTTTTTTGGGGGGGGGGGCACAGTGGCTGTGCTGGCATCTGTTCGAAAGGCTGGCACACTGCCAGCCACTGAGCATCACTCCGGCAACCAGAGTCACGCTGTTGGATTTATCTCCAACCAACCTGTC
>NW_023339674.1:6218049-6227312 GCF_004916995.1 Morone saxatilis | reverse complement strand
TCTTTGTGGGCGTAAGACGAGTGGGCATAGCCTCTTTGGCATTCGCACTGCCAAGGTGCCCACAGGAGATTTAAAAATGGGGATAGGAAAGCCCCTTAGTGGGTGCTACAATGTTGAGGAAGTGAGACAGCTTTTTAGAAAGAAGCCCCCAACTTCCAACACAGGCTGAGGGCTGAAGCACTCAGAGAATAGAGTCCAATGCACATAGGAACGGAGAGCGGGAGCAAGGTACGGATGTGGCAAAATAGAGTATAAGGCACAGCAAGAGGAAAAAAGTAGATAAAAGGTAAAGACTGAGCAGGGGAAGAGATTGAGAGAGTGACAAAAGAGCCCAGGAGGAAAGCATCACTGCATCGGAAGCTTACAGGATATCGAGCAAAAAGAGTGAAGAGGGAAGAAAGAGGCAGAGCACATTTCTGCCACAGACAAAGTGGCTCTGTTAAAAGAACAGTCACCTTGTGGGTTAAGTACCAGATTCATATTCTCTTCAAGCAACACCAAACAACAACGTAAACCACACCTGTTAGATCATTAAAATCCAATTCCACTTCCATCAAGTATTACCCACTAAATGTGCAATAATACCAATCAGCCTCTGCAGTCAATAAGACATGCTTGTAAATGTCACGGCATTCATCCAGGGAACTCCCGGAGATATTCAGTGGCCACCATCGTGGCGAGCATGTGAGATGAAAGAATCATGGGTTTTGTGTGCTGGTCCCCAAGATAAGCTATGAATCAATTGGCCGCTAATGTAACCATTCAAGCAATTAGCACCATGACAAATTTATAAGCGATGATTACTCGGCTGGTTGTCCGTGCAATTTCCTGAACGGAACAGAGTCAGTTAAACCCGAAATGGCATATTACAAGTCTTTCTCACTCATTTCCTGAACGACATAATACAATATTTGATTGCCCAATATTTTATATGTACTTTAAACTCCCATGTCCTGCCCACAGAAGCAGAGGTGCCATTGAGAACAGAGAAGCAGCCAATTTGCCATATCGAAGAGCCACATTATTTGCCTTAGAGCACACTGTATTACTCAACAGCGAGATGTCATAACACAGAACACAACAATTCTATCACACTATTTGAGATATGGCACAATCTGTGGAGCTGTTATTTACCCAAAGCAATATGAGACTGTATAGCAGGGTTAACTGTCCCACTCATAAAAGGATGTTATCTCTACAGTCACAGCAAGAGTAATAATGATAATGTTAGGAATCGGACCTGCTCTGACCAAGCAGGACCACAGCTCTACTTCTATCAGAGATTTGCTTAAAGAAGTGAAATTGGTAAGAAATTATTCAAATTCCTTTGGCCATGTGACCTGACCAATGATCCAGGATCAGCAGTCCCTGACTAAGAGGCAGACTAACAACTGAAAGGGAGATTCCAGAGGGGCCCCAAGCAAAACTTCAGTTATCGCAAAGTTACAACATGGATTTAATCAGATATCTACGCCGTATGCTGTTATCCAGTTATGTACCAGCTCACGAATGTGTGTCAACTTATAGATCTTTCCCATGAAACGGTTTGAGGGACTTTGTCCTAGATTAAGACTTCTGAACACAGACGAGAGCAGGAATATTCAAGGTCCACTAGGCATCAAGCAAGCATCATTATGTTTATCCGCCAGTGTAACAGACTCTGGGCTACTTACGACAGTTCTCCTCGTCGCTGCTGTCTGAGCAATCATCATCATCATCACATCTCCACAGGGTCGGGATGCACCGTCCGTTCTTGCACTGAAACTGCCCAGTTTCACACTCCGACTCCGTATGAGTTCCTGTGTTGTCAGAAAAAAACTAGTTTTCAGAGGCTTTCTCATTTCATTTAGGGAGCATTATGTGATTCTTGAATATGTGTAGATGTCAGATGTATTGAAATCTAAGAATACCATAAAGTATATATTGTGATTTTAGGCATTTACAGGAAAGCGGTGGTGTGAGTACTTTTTAAAAAGCAGCTTATGGCAAAAGAGGGCTCGACTACCAACTGTTTATGGCTGTGTTTCTTAACTATGGAGGTTAACTGATATTTTACAATATTGGCTTTACTGTAATAAAGCATTATTAATGACCCGAGTATTGAAGGGTGTAAAGTGGTAAATAGACAGGCTATTGCTCTTCAAATATTGTAGGTAGGCTTCCTCCAATATTAGCTGTTTTAATATGTAGTTAATGTGCTTTCCTTAAATCCAACATTCCTACAACAAGATTTTACACTTCTGTTGTTATTATGTGCTTATGAGATGAGCTCGCTTGTTTTGAAAATGTATGAATAGGCTTTGACACGACCGTAACTGCCTACCACCAGTGTCCTACCGGCACTTCAACACAAAGATCAGGCAAAGGCAAATCTATCACGGCGTGTTTTTTTTTTTTTTTTATATGTGTGTGTTACAAAAACACAAAGCAGACCATCGCAGCCTGCACTTTGACTTCACATCACCAGACAGTCTCACTACAACATAAGCCTCCTGCATTTGGACACGTGTTGGGGGTGTACTGACTGATTCTTCCGCGTATTGCCACTTAATGTCCACTGTGATCGCGATCACCCCGCGAACCAAAAGTGGCGATCCAGGTGTGAGTCATGCCTTTGCATCTATCAGCGCAGCACATGGAAGACAATTGAGAGACGAGCCCGTTTCTCAGCAGACAAACGACCCCCCCCCCACCACCCTCCTCAAAGCGTTTCCCCAGTCCGTGATGCGATGCAACATTCACCTCCTCGCTGACAGAAGTGTCTCTTACCTTTAGCGCGATGGAGCTCCATAAGTAACAAATGTAATAGCACAAGCTTTCCGACTTCCGTCCACATCTTTAGATCCTGGGGGGCTCTACGGTTGTGTTCATGCAAGTGAAGAAAAAAACCAGTGAAGGATCCCCAACCTCTCACACTCGGCTGTGTGTGATCCTCTCTCTGCCTCTGCTACTGTGTGAGTGTGTGTGATCAGCCTGGCTCTCCGCTCTGCCTCGGCCGCAGTTTGAATCGGTGACGCTTTATGGGCGGGATGGCTGGTCGTGGTGCCTGCGGTTAATGTAGTAGGTAGACAAAACACATCATGATAAGGAAGTCATATCTGCATACTGCTGAGTCACACATAGCAGGCTGTTTCAGGAAACTTTAGCCCATCAGGGACATGCAAATTTATCGTCAAAATATTTGTTAAAGAAATTGTTTTTACATAGATATTTTCACTTGGACTAGAAGATTGATGCTGTTTGGGTAGTGTTGACAGCTAAAATAGGAATGCTGTAGCCATAGTTACCTATCATTAAAGACTAGAAACAATGAAACTTTGTCCTGAAATTAAAGACCTCCTTAAGGCTTGTTTAACCTCTACCGCAACCATTAGTGTGTGTATAAATGACAACTTGGGGTTTTAAAGGATTTTATGTCCTTGGTTACCTGGAAACCACAAGACGACACTAACGCTCCCACCAAGAAATAGTCCCACTCTAGCCCTGTAAAACCAGAATTTCATGGTTCCATTTAAACTGGGAAGTCCAATTTCACCTGCAACGCCCCCTGAAGTCAGATTTCCAACTCAGAAAGTTGGAAGAACCTCACCAACCTTAATTCAAAAATCCAAAATGGCTGCTCCGCGCGTCAACAGAAGTGAAAGCTCAATAGTATATAGAGTTTCTGTTTCTGTCATAATGTCCAGCTTCTATCTGTGGACATACTGCTACAGTGTTTGTATGTGAAAAATACCATGTAATGTGTTTATATCAACTGGTATTGCTAACAATGGCTATAGCTTGGTTTTCCCACCTATTGTACTGTAACACGGTTAACTTTTGGTGTCTCCTAGCTTCGACTTCCAAGGTAAATAGAATGTAGCATTACATTTTGGTCTATGTATTGATTAAACAAATAACATTTAACGTCTTAATTAGTTGTACACATTTTAGTGAGTGGACCTTTGGACTAGGGTTGCCATTCGTCCCATATAATATGGGATTGTCCTATACTGAATAATAATAATATTTTCATGCACACTTTCTCAAATGCATACATTACATTTTCACATGCTTGGATTGAAGTATACCAAAAGTATTAAATCAGAATTTTCAGAAGAATTAATGATGAGTTGTCTGTCACTCAATGTCACCCTGGTCAGACACACATTTTTTTTAAAAATGTGGCAAATACCTCCAGCTGAAGTCCGCCCATGAGAAGAAAGTTGTTGTCCAAATACAGATCTGTATTCCATTGGGGGGGGGCTGTCCAACCTGAAGCATCATTCAGCAGGTGATTACTATGTCCGAGCAGTGCAAGGGCAGGGGACTCAAAGTAAAGTTATTTTGACAGACCAAACATTTTGCTCATGTCTATGATCTGATGTTTTAATTCTTAATATAATGCAACTGTGCTTAACTCTTATTTACTTTACATTCATGAGAGTAGCAGAGGACTGATGCAACGAAAGCACAAATTGGTGGATAAATATTCTAGCCTGCGAACCAGACAAATCTGTGGAGCTCATAATGTGTCATTTGCCGATGCCATGCTATAACATTTCCCCAGAATGAAGGAAATGAAGTGTCTGACACTCAAAATCTCATGAGTGAGGACTCCCTGATTGATTTGTATCCACCAAGCATGGGACTGCTGGCAAGCTGTCCCCTATTTTCCCACAATTAGGGAACATCCCTACTTTGGACAGGGCCATGCTAGCTGTTTCCTCATGAAGCCAGTCTTTATGATAAGCTAAGCTACTCTTGGCTGTAAATTCATATTCAATGGACAGATATGAGAATGTTATCAGTCGTTTCGTCTAATTCTGGCAAGAATTAAGAGGTATAAGAATAAGAGTTTTTCCCCATATATCAACCATAACTTTAAGACGACCTTAAGTAGGTTTTTATTATACTTAGACACCAAATTTACTGCAGCCTGCATTCTACAGAGGCTGAAGTTTTGAGTTTTATATTCAGTATCCAATTGACATTATGTTAAATATGAGCGACTAGGTCTTGCTCCACCTGCATTATCTCTATCTTTTTTTTGCCATCTCTTTTCAGACTGGTCTTTAATATGTTATTCAAATGTCAGTAACATTAGAAGTTGCCATGCTTAATCCAATCATATGTGTAAACAATAACACTAGCACTGCTGCTCTCATGCTCCAGCGTCCTTTGTATCTGTTGCTATGGGAAAAGACAAGCTATTAGAGAAACATATTGGCTATAAAAGGTTTTATCCACTTTTGCTTCACACCCGCCTCAAGCTGAAGCTGTTTCTTTTTACATTCAAAGGCATTTAATAAGGGTTATTTTCAGTCTACGTCTTCTAAAGCAAGCTTATTAAATAGTTGAGTAACTTTAATAGCCTTTCCTTATGAAAAAAAATCCATAAGTGCTACATATGTCATACGTCCTCTGTGATATGGGGCTTTTCAGTTGGCTAGAATAATATGAAGGGATCATTGGGGGGAGCCAATGACAATCGTCAATGAAACAGAGTTGGTGGCATGTACAGTCTTGTCTAAAGAGATACCTAAAGGCATGAAGTGACCAACATATTTTGGGTATGAAGACTAGAATTTGAATTGAATGAAAAGTGTGCAAAGAAAGAGAACAGACATGTCTGTACTGCTGTACGATGCAGGCAGAGTTCAGTTTTGATTTGCTGCTGTTCAGCATGGGTCATGTGCATGAAATGACTTTAACACATGATTCAACACATGAATAATGAATAAAACTACTGTATAAATAGCAGAGAAAAAACACAATTCTTGCCTCTTATACATTATTCAATAAAAGTGTGAATGAAACATTAAAAGGCTGGCCAAGGTGCAGAAATTGGTAAAAAAAAAAGAAAGAAAAAAAGTCACTTTCACATTAACGGCTTACATAACTGAGGAAAGTCCCATGTTATTGCTACAGTCTTCATACTTCACTCAAAGTACTTAAGAAAGCGTCTCATTGGAATCAAAATGTTTGTAAAATCTACTTTGTGAATGCAACTACATATTATGTTGATAAATACACACAATATATGCTCAGTAATTGCTGGAATTTCCACATTTATCCTTTTATTATATTCTACTATCATATGGTCTGTGACATGAAAAATGTTATGACCACAGCTGGTGTTATATCCTCTGAGGGTTTTTTTTTTCAAGCACAATATGTTTCATGTATGTAAAACTACTATACATGTATGTCATGTCATCTTTGATCCATCAAGCACAGAGGACTACACCATGTATGTTGCACCTACAGTACAGTGCCCCCCTGCAGTAGGAATGAACTCAGGGATGTGCATGAATTAGAGCAGAAGAGCGAGAGCAAGTTTTCTGTCCAGACTTGCTCAACAGCTGCCAGCAGCAATGTGCGGAAGAATTCCCACATAAATATCATGGATAAAAAGTCATAAATGACTAAAACTAACTATAGATTATTATTTTTATTATTACTGCAACAAGTAAACGGGGCAACACAGTGTGAGGCAGGTTTTTAGACTGCCATGTTTATGTACTGGAATAGTTGGTTGGCTGTTTAGACAGCGAAGAAGTGACTAAATTTACAATCCAAATTAGGTATAATTAACATAGAGCATAATATTATCATGGAGTTGCAAAGTGTGAAAAGTCATGGTTATTTTCTGAAGTAGGCCTGCACAATTAATCACAGTATTACTGAAATCGCAATATGGCCTAGTGCAAAATGCAAATTGCAGGAAGCTGCAAGTTTTTGTAAACTTTATGACAAACAGCATTATAATGAAGTACTCTAGTTCTGCAGAGATACTACGGTCCAAATCTTTTTCTCTCGATTTAAGAAAACGTGTTTTTGTGGTACAAACCCCAACAAAGGTCCCATTATCATGATTTTAATAATTTTTTCAGTGAAAAGGAAATTTGTGATGCAAAGATGATCATTGCCACTAATCGTGAATCATATCACACTATATCTGTCAAAATAATTGCAGTGTGATGTTTTTACCATATTGTGCAGCCCTATTCTGCATAAACAATTTTAGGTACATGTAATTGTAAGCGTCAGCAGCACATGTGTTGAGTAGGCCAGCTGTTAGAAAAGATATGGTTCTTTGATAAGAAGTCAGATTTATAAGCCTGTGTACATAAAATATAAGTATAGAAGTCAATTATGACTGTTTCAACAATAAACATCCAACCACAAGTTTAAACTCTTGCAAAATCTCCTGCTGTTCATGCCTATCCTTTGCCCGCCTGAACCCGGCGTGTCTTCGTCATCCCCTGAGTCAGAGTCCTGGTCGGAACTCCTGTAAATCACCGCAGCACCGTATCCCCTGTCGTCAAACTGGCCTCCATCTGTCTCAGAGCCCGGTTCGTAGTGTAAACAACAAGAGCTCCCATTCCAGGCAGTCTGCTCATAGACATATGTGCAGCTAACAGGGTCACTGAGCTTGTTCTGGTGATATGCTGCCCTTATTTGTTTGGAGTATGAAATAACAGGGGGCCAATTCTTACATATTGCACCTTTAAGCAATAAGTAAAGATAAGAGAAGTATCAAACATAAACGTTGCCTTTGAGATGTAGTAGAAACATAAAGTTGCATTAACTTTCTTCCTTCCCTTCCTTCCTTCCGTCCTTTTACACCTCTGATGTTCTTTATTTTCATAGCCTTAGCAGTTGAGGCTCATGGGTATCATCAGGTAGTATTTCTCAGTTTTTCTTGATTTCCAAGAAATAAATATTGGCCATAACAGAAACCTATAGTATTGCTCAATTATCTCAGGGACTCCAGTGTTATTGAGGAAGATTAAAGATGTCATTAAAAGACAACTTTGAAATGCAAATGTTCAGTGGTCGCTCCTCCCAATTACATGAAAACATTCTCCCCTATTCTAGACTTCTTGTGGTGCTCCGCTATTGCTATGTAAATTTTCTTCTTAGCTCCCAGAAGTGGAGAAAACCATGAATGCGACAGATTTTGCTGAATTCATCAGTTAGGTAAAAGGACCTCAGCTGTTCCACAAAATACAGAGACTATACAACAGGGAGGACTTATATGCTATCTGACATTGTGTGTTGGAGGTGAGGCTGAGCAGCAGGGCTGTCACAGTGCAGTACCTTACTGTCATCATGTTTCTACACTCACATTCAACTGTTTCAGATTTTTACCCCTGGAGATCAATGCTGAAATTGTGTTCATCTTTCATCCCTCCACACACAGCTGGAGCTAAGTCTTACATTCATCTTTGCCGCAGGACAGTGAGTGAGTCTGACTGAGACCTTCAGACCTTTCAGATGATTACTTTCCTCTTCTGTCTCTTTATCTCTCTCTTTGTCTGTGCCAGCTCTAACCGGGTTTGTTTCTTCTACCTCTGTCTTTTAATCTCTATCTCTTCCTTTTCTCCTGTCATTCTCTTCCTCCCTCATCATCCCTTCCTTCCTTCCTCCCTTCTTCCACCCTCTCTCTTTCTTTCTCTCTGTCCCTTTCACTCTCCTATCCCTCTCTTAGGCCTGAGAAAGATAGTGCTGTCGAAAGAAGGCAAAAGAGCCGGTGGTCAGCAAATCTTCTGTCTTTCCCGCGGAGCATCACTCTATGTGTGTGTGCGCGCGCGTGTGGCCCAGTGCGGGATACAAGACAGGAGAGTCATCCGCTTTCCTGTCACAGCTTGTGACCCAAAAACCATGAGTGAGGTCCGGTCGATAGCTGGCCAGGTGCCTGCTGCAGGGGGAGAGGCGATGGATGAGATTTGGACATCATTGCATCATCAGACAATATGGCAGCAGAGGCAGGGCAGGGTTGGGAGGCTTACTGTCAAATGTACTCCATTACAGATGATTCATTACAGTTATTATTAGAGTAATTTCAATTTGAATGCAAATGTTTTGACTTAGTTAAATTTAGTATGTCTACTTTCTGTTTCTTAAGTTTTGGACTGCTTTCAATTTAATGAAACTAAAATCTTCTGTCAATGAGTTTTAATTTGAATAATGTTATTCTAATATCCTATCAAAATTTCGAAACTATTATTTCAATATTATGAAGAACTTGATTATTATAATATTAATCATTAATGCAGTAATAATAAGATTAATACATTTTTTTAAATAATACATGGTCATGGACAAATGCTAAGGGCCTCAACCACAAATTAACTGCTATCTATCTGTGCTGTATTTCAGTGTGCATCACAGTCAGCATGTTGTTATCAGATTACTTAACTGTTATGTCATCGCCAGTGTGTTCAAGAAGATATCTTTGACCCCACCAACTTTCAACATATATATATATATATATA
>NW_023339674.1:6215527-6217949 GCF_004916995.1 Morone saxatilis | reverse complement strand
TATATATATATATATATAACATTCCAGGGATCTTCACCCTTGGTTTTGTTTTGAATCACATCACTGTCAGCTCCTAAAACCTAACTCCCCTTCACACTGGATTTGGATGGCAAGGCAGTGAAAAAGAATGGGTGAAGCTGCCAGGATGAGTCCGTTCACTCAGTGAGAGCAGCCAGGCCACAGCTGGAGCTGTCAAAACTAGTGTTTCAATCAAATGCAGAGGGGTCAGCAGCTGTAACTCACTGAGGAGTGAAAAGAGACACAACTAAGTGGTAAACAAAGCATAATATATCAAAGAAATTCTCAGAGGGAGAGTGATGCTGCATTTCAAAAAGAATCAGGAAGGACTTTGCTGTCAGTGCTGTTTGAGAATGAACAATTTGAGAGTAGATTTTTGTCCTTATTTTTTGAACAAATAACAGCCCTGTTATTCACATGTATTCTTCAGAATTTAGAATTGTGCATTGGCAGGCAAATTCAGTCTGAGACCAGTCCAATTGTACCATTTCTTGCCAACCAGCCTGTAATGGTTCATACATGAGCAGGGCAAAATTAACCTCACCGCCAAAAAGCTTTTATTTTTCTGGCAGTTGATCTCTGGCTTCAGTAATATTGCCAGAATATTGTTAGTTTGTGAGATTGGTATCTGCCAGGTAAGTAATGATAATAGTCTGTAACAAATTGTATTTTTGAATGTATTGTCTCTCAGTAGCCCTCATTGTTTTTGCTTGCTGAATGCCATACTACACTTTGATTATAGCAGCTGCTCGGAATAGAGTGAAGGTTTTAAAAAGGTTTGCCATACAGTTTGAAAGACCTGCGCTTAAGGGCAGAATGCTGATGCAGAAAGAAATGAAAACTTTCTATCTGTATGTGCTTCCTCGTCCATCAACTATATGCTGATAACATTTGCAGACCACCTCTATCTGCAGAACAGTGTCTTTAGAGAAACATAATCACACTGACACTGGAACCCATATATTGCCACATAACCCCCCATACATAATTCAAAGGCAGAATTTTTTCTCATGCTCTAGTAATCTGGTTAAATAATTTGGGATTACATTGCCTCAACTGCACACCAGTAAGGGGATCAGCGCTCTGCCCATGAAATGCCCTCTGTTGTGTGGTACAAAGGGCATCTCAGTCGCCCATGTATTTGCAGTCTGGATAATCTCCCATTGGCTTTAGCACCAAACGCAGGCATGGTTTCATATCTGGGAGGCTTTGTTAACAGCTAATAGGGCTGTTTACTCCACCCCCTCAGGCTGAACGCTGACTTTGACGCAGACAATTTAATCAGGAGAAATCACGCTGTGATGCAAACATAGGTTGGTTGTTCAAGGAAAAGCCTGTGAATTCTTTGGCTTTTAATTTGCAGCTTCAAAAATTACGGCAAAAAGAAAGGAGTAAACAACAAATTTCACATTTACGAGGCTTATTTATAAGGCATATTGAATAAGCCTCATGAATGTTAAAATTGTTGTTAGAATAACAGAAAATAAGCCTTGTTCTCCTCTATCTTCTGAGCATCTGAGCCAATTTCACACTCAGGCTCTTGGCTGTTTGAATTAAATACGGACTGCTTCCCTTTTCCCTATTGTCTGTCTGCCAGATGCCTCTGTGTGACTAGTTCAGTTCTCTCCCCCCACTGCCATCAGTATTCCTCCAACATAACCTGCTCCATCGGGTCCCAACCTACACATTAGGGTAAAGAGTGAGCAGCATTGCTTATTCAGATCGGACTCTGGTGGATGGAGATAGAGGGAGGCAAAAAGGAAAGAAGTAAAGAGATAGAGGGACGATAGATAGGAGAAGAGAAAGAGAGGAAAGGGGGACTGACTGGAGAGGGTAGACAGGGGTGAAGGTGAAAGGAGACAAAGCAGCCGGAAAGGGCAGACCCAATCTTCCCTCCTTCCTCTAAGTCCTGAATCCCATGATCCCCTGGGAGACAAGAGAAAGGGATGGAGAGATGGTATGGAGGGAGTTAAAAAGAGAGATCAGATCATTAGGCAGGCAGAGGTGAAAGGTCACAGCAGGGGGGCAGTGAAGCAGTGAACCAGAGAGAAGAAGAGAGGAGAGGGGACGAGACAAAACGAGAGGAGGAGTCAGTGACGAGTCAAAAGTTCTCACAGCTTGAGCTGGCTTACCAAATATTGATTTGCACATCCCCACGTCATGTCTAACAAGACTTAAAAACGCTTAATCTTAGAGCATGATTAGGAGACATATTCAGAAGAAGAAATCCAGGGTAGAATTCAGCTGACTGCTTAGATGACTCAAGTTTTACTGAAGTACACAACCCACTGGCTTTTCCGGTGCTCACTATAAAGCCATGTTTACCATGTGACTGACTTATTTTGTTTATTGCTCTGCAGGAATCTTTGATGTTGACTTGACAAGTATATATATATATATATAT
>NW_023339674.1:6208298-6215427 GCF_004916995.1 Morone saxatilis | reverse complement strand
TCTTTCTTTCTTTCTTTCAATTCAGTTACAATATCCTGCTACTAACAACCTTCCATTACTAAATATTATGACTAAATAAGGAATACAGGAGCAACACATTTCACACACATCAGTAATGTGTCAAACCTTAATATTTTTCATTAACAAATTTCCTGCCATATTTCAATTCCAACTTAACCACACATCAGAATTCCAGTAGGCTACTTACAATACATTTTCTACATACAAGCAGTGTATTAACTTACGAAGCTTTATTTGCTGCCAATCATTTTAACTAACAATGACACCAGCAAATAAAGCTATTATTACTTGCATTCTCTATAAGCATGACTCTTTGTATATAAATGAGCAAGGTCTCATTTGTGATGCACTGAACCTTTGCTGGGTCAGCACTGCTGAGTCTCTCTCACCTGCACTAATATTTCCCACAGGTCCGATCATAATAATATCAGTACAAAATGAAAATATTCTCATCTAAATGCAAATCATAAATGGCGTTTCCAATTATTTTCCTAACACATTGTGTCTAATTTCCATGTACACACAAAACTTTGTTGCGTTCCATCCAAATAGGAGGTACTGTTATTTCAGTTTTCTGCTGCAGGCTTTTCTTACATTATGGGAAATGGTTTCTATTGATTGTTCAGTTGTTCAATAATTCTTGAAAATCTAAAATTAATAAACATATAAACTTTTTCACCAATCTGTTAGAGCTTCAACAACACACACAAAAGTAACAAAATCTTTGGAAATGTCACAGTAAATGTAGTATCTCAAGAATAACAAATACAGTGGTTCTGAAAAGGAGCTCATTCCCTTTTTTCTATGAAACAACAACAAACAAATCTCTGTCATGTCATGTTGATTCTTTCCACTGCACATCCTGTGTGTTTTTTGTACAAGAGGGCAGAGGAGGCTGACATGCAGTACAGGCCAGAAGTCATGACACCATGAGTGTGCAATATGTCTTTCGCCCACTAAAACACCAGGGGACGTCAAATTATTTGCTATTCAGCAGGGATTTAACTGGAGAGCAGCAACAATATTAATGAAGCGAGATGGAAAGTAGGCTATAGGGACGACCTGGCTTGTGTTTAGACAAGCATTTAAATGGAATTAAGAACAAGGGGATGAAGACGGAAAATTGAGATCAGGCATAATCCTTCTGTCCAAGCAGTAAACAACATCAGGAGGAGAGCAATAAACATGAAGTAATAGTCTCTTTTCTCTCTATAGAAAACTAAGGAAAGACAAAGGCGTACTAGAAATTAATCACTCTCTTACACATAATTGCAATTTGAATATTTTTCTATCTCTTGCTGTAGCTAAAAGTTTCCTATATGAGCCCTGGACTCTCGAAATTGCTCAATTGTTTATAATAGTATGTAAATACTCCTTACTTCTTGATGCTCTTCTTCGTTACACAAAACACTAAACTCTGTTGGGTGTTGTTCTGTTTTTAGCCCTAACCTCTGACCTACAATTGAATATGTATGAACTGTTTTTATTACAGACTGATTACATGTAATCAGAAATGGAATAGATTTGTGAAGTCAACATTTCCGGACCTGATATTGTTGCCCTCTGCACAGTTTGAATAATTCCTAGGGGATCAAGCAGAGAATAATGAGAAAGAGAGAGAGAGAAAAAAAGAATGATTAATGTAGAGCTGGACAGAGAAAGGAAATCACAGACTGTCTTTGGTCAAACCCATGCCAGAGTGAAAGAGAGAGCTGCTGACTCAGCTGACCATATAAAAGTGAGTGATGTCACTTACCAGGGTTTGGCAGGTGTGAGTGCATACATGTGCATCCTTATGTGTGTTTTGTTCCAGGGGGACTATGAGCCAGAAAGGAAGGGTATATGGTAGATTGATGGGGGTTGTGTAAAAATGTGCATATGTGAAGCCATGTATTTGTGATATGGAAAGTGACGTGTGTGTGTGTGTGTTTATGTGTGAGAAGATCAGATTGGAGTTGATGTCAGAGAAAGAGAAACTGAGAAAAAGTAGGAGTGAAGTACTGGCAACACACTGCGGTTGGTTTTCTCCACAGGGGTTTTTGCTATACTCTTGTCGTGATATCGCTCACAAACAACCTCCCTGGGGGATTAAGTGTAGGACTTAGACAGCGAGAATGGGGCTCTGGTTTGTTCTTCTGCTGAGTCCCTCCTGTGCTCTATGATAGGGGTCAGTTTAGATCACCACGTGCTGGCACCATGGTTTCTAAGCCCAACAAGAGGCGATTAAAATAGGTCAAGTGAAGCTTTGGTAAGATGGCCTTTGTCAACCCTTAAACCCAGTCTGAATACCTTAAAGAAAGGAGATTGGTGGGAAAGAACATACCAAACATCCACTTGTTTGCTGCAGCCAAAAAGGTTTTTTCTTGATTTATTTTGGCATTGTATGTACATATTTGAGGATACCATAACTGTACAGATGAGAAACCTTACACAATGTAAAAAAAACAGGTATTTCATTTATCATGTCTTGTTTCAGCAGAGTCAATTATGTGGTGCTTATAGCAGCAATCACACATGTTGTTGCATTAACAATAATTTGGAGAGGAAATAAGAGAGAATCGTGGTTTGCTGGTTTTACTCCGTCGCTCCAGGCTATATAATACCACAACACACGTTTGCAAAAACAAAAATGTTTAACCCTTTTCCCAGCTCAATTACCAAATGCACCCTAGAACCAACACCATATGCCCTGGTTTCTTAAACTAATGGTCTGGAGCGTAAAATGGGTCAGAGGCATACTCCTCCTGGGTTGCACATGACAGCAGAGCCATTTGTTTCATTAAACCGGTTCCCAGGATGAGGGACTAAATTTCTTTTGGTTTGAGAAATCCTGACCATATGGTGTTTGCACAGCACAGAGAATCCAAAAACACACAAAGTATGGCAAGGTGTAGGGAAAGCTCCTGCTGTACCTGCTTGTGCTTCCAATCATAAACAGGTCTTGTAATATTAATTGTATTTACAAAGACAATATGTGGTTTGTTCCCTGTAGAATCACTTTATTTTTAACATCAATCATAACTGCAGGGGAGACGTATAAATATTTAATCCCAATTTCATAGCAATATAGTAATGAGCAGGAACAAGCTGAGTGAAAAAATAAGGAATCCAGAAACTATTTTGAAAATAGTGTAGAAGATAAACACTGTTACAACCTAACCTTGTGATCCCCAACCTACACTTTGCAGTGATGTTTAGCCAGTTTATCTCAGGATCTCGACACTGTTGGAATTGGTAGTTCCCTTCTATGTGAGAGGCTTTGCCCTCCTAACCTCCATTATCCTCTTAACTTCTCCAGGTGCTGTCGTACAGGTATTCCCAACCACTGTGCCTTAGGGGCACTGAGCCTTAGGTGTGCCTTGAAAATGCTTAAGGTAACTTGAGGCAAATTTATATTATTTCAGCTAAAATTCCGGTTGAGAAGTCCATCAGCGACATGTTCTGTTACTGTTGTGATTATGCAGTTATTGTGAAACATTTCCGGGCAATCACTATTTTTTTAGCTCTATTCTTGGCAGTCAATACTCGGTTGTGCTGCCTTGCACTTGTATGTGGGTTACGGTGTGCATGAGCACCAAAAACAATGAATGCCACATCGAGCGGTTCAGAGTCATAGACTGCCACAGATTGTCCTCAGGCAGATTCTTCCACTCATCTATCCAGCCATCCATCATTTATTCATTCATCTAATCAATCAATGAATCAATCAGCCAAAAGAGCAGAATTCATATATGTGAAAAGAGCATTATTTGCATCTGAAAACAACAAAAAAGAGAAATATTTGACTGAAAACATAAGCATTGAGAAGTGCTTGTGGGATGATTAATTCAAGAAACTTACATGTATTTATGGAAATTGTTGTACAAGGAAGAACTATTATTATCCATCATCATCATCCAAAGATGAAAAGGCATTTACCAAAGCGTTTACAAGACTCCCCACTTTGAGGCACATTGTTCTTTGGGGAAAACCTAATAACTTCTTATCACACTGCAGCTGTTTGCATTTCCATCAGATTTTCCCCTATGCCTATTGACTGATGGACTGCAGTACTGGGCTGTGTTGATTTTGTCATCATAATGGACCAGCTCAGTGAACATCCAGGAAGTGTTTACTGAGATTAATAGAAAGACTGTGACCATTTTAGGACTGCGTGGAATTGCAAATGACAGACGTGGCAGAGAGAAGACCGACTCAGTCTAGGACATTTTGACGTACCACTGGCACATGCAAGTCAGCCTGTTCCTGTTCCTCTCACCCTAAGATGGGGATCTTAAAAAGCTCATTCATCTCAAATGAGAGAGTCTGTTTCTGCACATTTAAGTGAAGAAGAATCTTATCTCCTTTCATGCGCATTATCTGGAATATTGCAATTACCAGTCAAAGTAGTTGTGTCTTTGTATATTTGCATCATGGGATCATTTCCTAGAACTCTACACACAACATTCAGCACAACTGAATGACACATCAAACATGATCCTGGTGTGAGTGTGAATGGGGGATATAATGGGTATACAGAACACAGTGAGATCTCTGACAAGGATGACATTGCTTTGCTGTTTATATTGTGTGCAACCTGGAATGTGCTGTCTTTGTCTCCTCTCTCTCTGTTTCTCTGTATCCCTCACTCTCAGTAATGACTATGATTACAAACCTGCCAGACAACTGTAACGACATCCGTCAGGCTTATCTCATGTTGAAAGTCTCACAGACAGACAGACAAGAATTGCACACAGCGGGGCATATAAACACACACACACACACACAGACTCTCCCTCTCTCTCTTTCTCTCTCTCTCTCACACATACACACACACACACACACACACACACACACCTATACACACACACCCATACACACTCACACACACACACACACACTAAACATGTCCAACACATCACACTGTTTCCTGTCCTCCTCCAGCTCCTTTTATAACCCTCTTGTTCATGCAGAAGAGGCGCTGGTTCCAAATGATGTCACTCACACTTCCAGCCAACTCTGCCCATGTCGCTGCTAAATCCCACTTGACAGAGGCTTTGTCTTTAGTTTGGAGCTCCCAAGTAAATAGGGAGCAGTGTGTGTGTGTGAGAGAGAGAGAGAGAGGCGGAGAGAGAGAGGAAAAAAAGAGAGAGTTTAATGGGTGCACAAAGATAGTTTCTGAAAACATTTCTGACAACTTGCTTTGTTTCAAATTGAGATTGTTTCCCCTCAAAAGTAAATAAGCCAGCCAACATAATCAGTATCTAAATTTATATCAAAAAGCTTGGTACTAGCTCTTGGAACCACGGATGTAGAGTCCTTCTCTTTGTCAAATCTTCAACAAGCCTCCCAAGAGTTATTGTTTTCCTTTTTAAATGTTTTCTTATACAAAATATCAGTAAGAGCATAGATTTTTTTCTAAAAAATTACATTATTTTGGGGTTAAATCAAAACGTTTTGCCACATGACTGTCGAAGCAATACAATTCTTGCAAAAAGCATGCACAAAGCTCACACAGCATAAGTCCACAGACCTTTTACAAGTAAAGATGCTGCAGACAGACCATGACATAGAGCTTTAGTCTTGATATTTGGGTTATGCAGCCAGAGACAGAAGATGCCGTTAAGAAAAATGTCTATAAATAGCAGCATCACCTAAAAATCACAATGTTGTGTGTACAGCACAGATGTCAGATGTATTTGCATGTGTATCTCTCTGAGCATGTTGCAAATGGTTGAAGTGGGGCAATGTTTCCGCTGGTTCAAACAACTGTATTTACTGTACTGATCTATGTGTGCATGCTGGATGACTGGATGGGTGCAGGGTATAGGAGGATATGTTCTGTAAAGAGGGAGAGACTGACAGCTTGGCTCAGTAAACGATGCATTTATATAATGAGGGAAAATCTGTGACTGGGTGTGTAAAAATACAATAATTTGCAATGACCTGCAAGCACTGCCAGCTCTGGACTCCTGATAATGTCCTTGATGGGTCTCTTTTGACTTGTGTAATGTCACCTGTGATCTCGTGCCAAGGTCCTAAAGGTCCCTAAAGTCCTAAAATCATGGCACAGTGAGAAAGTTTCTTAAGTTTTATATACGACAAACTAGTTGTGCATTCTTGATCTCTATGAACATATATACTGAGTGGCCAGAAAAAAGAAAAGAAATTATGTATTGAAGTGTTGTATTGGATTATGATGTAATGCAATGCAAGAGCCCTGCAATAAATGTTACCTTACTAAAATGTGCAGAGACTGCTACTTTAGAGGTTTTGACTCAATTCTATGGTGTATTTTGAGGTTGCACTTTGTAGCGGTGCTGTACTGGACTGGAAAATGTCTAATATTTTGAGCACCTTATTTACATTTATGGAGGAGAAAATATTAGAAACTCAATATTACCAGGTACTGAGAGAGCTCAATTCTTCCAACCAAACCCAATACATTAACACAAAAAACTGCAGCATCAATTCACAACAGAATGTAATGACTGTCATGAAAGAAGAAAAGCACATCAGGCATACAATGCAGAAAGGTAGCACAATGTTAAGCAGACAGCCAGGCACAGCAGTCTTTCCCAAAATGTACTGGGTAATACTTATATACAAACAACTAAACAGGCAATAGACAGTAGGCTAGTAAGCACAGGTGTCAAGACATGCAAACTTAACTGACTAAGTTCATGTGTTTTACCTAAACCTTGGAGTCTTTCATGCCTTTTTATGCTACTGTGGGGAGCAATGTGGTACTTGTAGCACAGTGTGACCTATAATATCTCCCTCTATCAGGGGCTTTAAACCTGCTCTTCCTGCTTTATATAGCTATACCCCGATGCATCTTCACCCTGTAATAAGTACTCAATGAAATAAATAAACAGGAATGAAGTATCAGGTGAAAAAAATCACTGAAAATAATACCATGGATTTGCACAGTCCTCTGCTCCACGTGGCTGATAAAGCAGCATTTAATCTGTGTCTGTCACACTTTGTTTTGGCCTCAACTTGCCTGAACCAAGCCAAATAAAGCTGCTTTAACAGATATATGGCCCAGATATAGCTCCAGCTCCATATTACTGCATGTCCTGCTTTGGTATTTCATTTGCTGTTGTTGCATGAAAACCTCACAAGT
>NW_023339674.1:6207522-6208274 GCF_004916995.1 Morone saxatilis | reverse complement strand
TTTTTTTGTTTTTTTTTAGCATGCTGTGGACAATAACTCCTTTACTGAATAGGTTGCATGATACTTACAGACAGAAGTCCTGGCTGATTATGCTGGAGTCTCACATAGATTTTCGGTCTGGAATTGGATTGGAGTTTTTATTAAATCGAAGCATTATCACCTATTAGGAGCTACAGAGACAGAGCTACAGATTTCTTCTCATTTTATTATTAGAGCTGCATATTGGCCCTGCATCTTGACAATATCTCACTCATTTGAATCTAATAACAAATGAGGTGTAAACCTACTGTTACGTGTGTTTGTTTTGCCTCTGCTGTCCTGTGCCCTGTTCCAGGTACTGCCCTCCCCTCCGACTGGTCAGGCACACCTGCAGTGGTTTAGCAATCAGGACGATTGCTATAAAGCTACTGTGACGGAAGCAGACGGGGCCAGTGAGCCAAACCACCAGATAGAGTCGCGTCGCTGTCGGGTGGGAAGCAGAGCTGTGTGGTGCTCTTCCCGCGTGTTACGGTTACTCCTTCAGTGGAGGGATAGCGTTATTCATATTTATTGGTTGTCTCAGTGGTTTGTTTAGTTTCAATTGTTTTCCACTTCCTTTCTTTTTAGGAAGTTGTTATGGGTTAACGTTTGACCTCATTTACGTTGAAATAAATAGTTTAAAGGTACAAATCTTTCTGTTTCCTGCCCTTCTTTAAACGCCCGGTAAATTATTAATTGTTACTCCTCTCTTCCCCTGGACCCCACAACTGAGG
>NW_023339674.1:6186480-6207422 GCF_004916995.1 Morone saxatilis | reverse complement strand
CCCTGGACCCCACAACTGAGGTCGTAACACAAATTATCATTATGAAAACGTTTCATACCAGAGGAGAGGCAATGTTAGCCCCTAATGGCGCAAAGGGATGGGTAGGGGGTGGAAGGAAGGAGGGAGGGTTGGTTGGAGCAAAAGAGAAAGGAAAGAGAAGATAGGGAAGGTGCAATGGCATGGGGAGAGGGAATAAATTGAAGGTGGGGTGAAAGAAAGGGATGGTCCTTCATTCTGCTATCTGAGCCACCCACAGTGTGTTGATTGGAGGCCTGCTGAGATACAGGGTCACAGGATGGCATCAAGATGCTATGGGCAGGCAGGACACATCGGCTAATGAGACAGATATGAGAAGAGGAGAGTGTAAAGAGAGAGAGAAAGAGAAGGGCATAACAATAGGGACAAATGAACAAATGTTGCAAAAGAAACAATGAAAGAAAGTGAGAATCAAGCAGGAGGAGGTGAAGAGAATGGTAGACGCCGATCCATAGCCTCAGCCCACCTATTTAAAACCTGAGCAGCATTTTGGGGCTTGACTCCGTGGCTCCTCACTAAGTCATCTCAGCCCTCCAACAGTGGTAAAGAGGAAACTGTGAAGTGTGGACTGGAGTCAGAGATCAAGCTGGTGCTTAAATTCACCCCTATGGCATGTAGCTGTGCCACTGCTATGCAACTGATCCGTCAAACACATTCTCAATCTGCATGGCTCTAAAACCATTTGTATTTTTGTGGGTCACTAACAGCCCATTCCACTTTTAAACATTTTATTCTTACTCTCCCTCTGTGTCTTTCCCCAGAAAGGCTAAATACCCTGTCTCATCTATTCCATACTGATAGGGATGAGTGATGGGATTTAGCACTGTACCAGGGCACTGATCCAGGCAACCCTCATGCCCTCTGCTAGCCCCAATCCCACCGCTACACCACTGTAACAGCCCCAGAATTGGAGCTTAATAATGTGACATTGGATTCAATCTATTTTTACTCATATTTGGCCTCAGTATCTCTTCTGTGGATCTCTAAACATGGTTCGGGTTAATAAGGTAAAGAGTAGTGATATAATCTACCAACTGTTCCTTCTGTAGTGGTCCGTAGTAAAATGAATAAATAAAGTGGTCAGCTAACTAAACTAAACTGTTAATGACATGTTTGATGGAGATGAATGAAACCCCCGTTTGTGAGAATTTAACTAATCAGATACATGATAGGGGTGTTTAAGTCCCACGTTGTACTGCTTGCTACAGGTGGTAGATTTATTGACTGAAATGTCTACAACTAAGAAAAATTGCTGTGGATCCAGTGACACAGTAATATTGCTGGTGGGATCTAGGGGGGAAGGACATAATAACCACATAACCATAAGCATGGATAGAAATAACAGTGATTAATTGCCCAGAGTGGGGTTCCTCTGGTTTGGTTGATTGTTTTCTGTATTTTTTTTTTTCATGACAAATTGACTGGAAAGTAATCTTGCTTTGCTGAGACAATCTACCTTTTAATCTTGCATTTACTGCTTCTTGAGGTATTGCAATACAACTAAAATTGAGAGCCATATTTTGACAATGATTCACTTATTAGGGTTAGGGTTAGGTTACTCTCTTTGAAGATAGACATCCATATTAGTTTAAAATGATCTCTATCAGTCACATCATGGAGTCAACTTAGTTTTATTTTATCAAAAAACATCAAAGTCATCCATCCTGTTGGTCTGCTCTTCCAATACTGTCTCCTAAAAGTTAGACTCATAGACTTCTTATATGCAACAGCAAACTTGTTATGAAAGAAACATAAATGTTTTTATTATTTTTTTTTATTCTATATATAATATGCACTTTGAATAATACTAATAAAATGTTTTTTTTCCTTTGTAATAGTTCCAATACTTCTTCTAATTCTTAGAATTAACTCTGCTCATTGAATAACCTAGAATCTATGAATAAGCAAATATAGTTAAATTGAAAAAATCATCAGACGAGATATCTCCATACTCAGGCAGTTTAAAGTTTCCACATCACGTTGCACATTGGACAATGATTGGCCTCCAAACTAGCTGCAATGTCAAAAAAAGGAACTTGCAAGTCTTAAACTCATATTTGAGTGGAGTACAGACAAACTTTTCCCCTTCAGCAGATGAATGTGAAAACAGCCTAGCGTCAAACTCTGCACATACATCATTGTGCACAGTGAAGGTCAAACATCCAAATGAAGTAACAATAAGCAAAACACATTTCTCAGAGGGCTTTATGGTTTAGGCAACTAAAACCAAAACCATAATTTTCCCTAACCTTATTCAAAGTGCGTTAGTATGATGCAAACCTGTCTAGATGTCAAAGTCCTGCACTTTGTACACCCAGCATTTACCCTGACCACCTACCAATGACACATACAAAAGTTTGCTTTCTCCTACATAATTTCCTGTTTTGTTAAACTGATTGTGGCTCTCAAAGAAATTAATATCGGTTTCCTCTTCACATTCTTTAGGTGTGAGGGAATGTACATGCCTAATTTGCAAAACAAACTTCAATTGAAACTCCAATCTTGCACCATTTTATGCTGTATATATTTTCCCCATGATTAGGTGCCATAAAACCTCAGTGTGTAGGGAACTGCTTACCGGGCTTATATCCAAATTACAGTCACTGTATTCAAATAAGTGTAAAAATACTAATGTGTTGGACGGCAGAGTATCACTAGTTTCTTTCATCTTAACAGATGAAACTATTTGCATTCACAGGAAAGAGGAAGCCATCAGCTATTCCTCCAACCCCTCTTCCATCAAAAGCATCAAACAAGACAGAGGACAGGGGGTGAAGGGAGAGAACACAGGGGTGGTTGATGGAAGAGAAGGGTTGTAATAGAGAGAGTAAAGGCAGAAAAAAACGCTGTAATGTTTACAGAGCAACATGGAGTAGAGAATAGACAGAAAAGAATGAGGGATTAACAGTGAAAAGTTGGTAGGGAGGGGAGAAAGAAGAAAAAGATGAGCAGATATGTGCAATCATTATTGTGACCAAAGCGCTATAAAACTCCCAATTATGCTTGAACAGCAGACAGAGAGAATGTGGGAGGGTGAGAGACAGAGAAAGTGAGAAATTTGGGAGAGAAAGGGAAGAGAGAGGAAAATTGGAGGAATAAATAAATTGAAGAGAGCGACAGATGGATAGAAGGACAGAGAGATAGAAGTGATAAGTTAGTATTTTGCAAAACCCAAAGGGGAGAGGCTTCAGCAGAGAAACAAGTTTTCAAGGAAACAATTACTCTGCAAGCAACAGCTGCAGTCTAAAGGTTATCTTCTTATAATGATTGAATTCTTTCTTTTTTCTGCCTACTAAATTCTAGATAGAGGAGCGCAAATTAGCTCCTTTTCCTCCCTTTTCACTCCATCTCTGTCCCATCTCTAATCCTATTTGACGGTAAGATGAAAAGAGATCGACTGAGAAATTGCCAGGAGGAAAATTTCTCTAAGGCGATGACTTTTGATGATATTCAATCTTCATGTGAAAATAAAGGCTCAGAGGAACTGGAACCACCACCACTGCCAAATCACCCAGGCCTTGCCAAAAACTTGCATCATTCAAAATGTCAACTTTTAAAGCCTTGTGAAAAGATTTTTTAGTTTTTTTAAATTGATGATGGTCCAAGATTTGTTTTCAGGGACATAAAACACTACTACTACACAACTTTGTCAAGTTTTTGCAGAGTGCTGACACTGATTTCTGACTGACACACAATATTATCAAGAATGGCTGAGATATATGACTGTGCACTTATGTAAATTTAACACTGCAAAATATCAATGCATTGCTACTAACCTAATAAACATGTCTTGGAAGCAGGCATGTTCTTATATAAACAGTTCAAAACTCTTGGTACACACATGGTTGAGGTATTTAGTTGAGTCAGAAATACAGTGCATGGTTGAAATTGATATTCTAAATTTTATTTAATCTGGTTGCACCATGAACCCTCTGTGTGAGGGCATACTCAGCTCTTCTTATTCTATCATCCTGGTTTGGGGCAAAGGAAGGCTACTAAATGCAACTGCTCCAAACCAGGCAAACATGAAGCACTTACAATATCTGTTCCTCTGTTGTGTGTTTTATTGCCTGATTAGAGTGATCTTAGCCAGACATACATGAAAAGCTAAACAGAAAAGGAGTTTAAATGTGAAGCTGAGAATGCAAAATAGTTTATGTAGAAAGCACAAACAGTGGTGCATAAACACAAGTATTCACAAAACCTTCATCACACATGGACCCACAGCAAGCATATCTTTGCACATACACACACCTTCCCACACCAACCATCTGTTCATGTCTTATCCTTCCTTCCCGTGAGTTTTAGTGCAGGATAAGGCACAGATATAATCCGTGACTCAAAATCTCTGTGGAGAAGTGTGGAGGATTCAGTGACATCTAGCGGTGAAGTTGAACCAACTGAATACTGCTCACCTTCAAAGCCTGTGGGAGAAACTACAGTGGTTGCGAAACTCACAAAAGACGATTTTGATTTGTCTTTTCTGGGTAGTAACAGTAGGTAGTAGTTCAAGATCTCCCTATGTAGATAAAAGTGGCTCATTCTAAGGTAACAAAAACACAATAATGATGATTATACACTAATGCAAACATACCTATGAACATTATAGTCAATTTCTGCCAAAGGTTCCTCCTAAATGTTAAAAACTGGACCTTTAAGATACAAATAAGATAAACATCTAAAAGTAGACTGTAGACTCAGGTCATAGAATAAATATTAAATAAAAACATTTATATACTTGTACAATACACAATACTGTAACTTATATAGTGTAAGAGAAGTAAGGTGGGGGGGGAGTAAAAAAAAGGGAACATTGAGTGTGACCTGGAGACGATTAAAGGAGATTGAAGAACAAAGATGGATCAAGGACAGAAATAAAAAAGACACACCACAGGGAATTGAATAAGGAGTTTAGAAAAGACAAGCCTGATAGATGTTGTAATTGGACAAGGTGCTGGTCAGAAAGAGGAACAGAGAGAACCATACTGACACAATGACAAGCTAGATGCAGGGATTTGCTGACAGACACGTGAAAGCACAGGTGTGCTCACACACACATATGCCCCAGTGCATTGACAAAAACATTACAGAGAACACAGAACATACAGGACTTTGACATGTGCAGGCTATTGCAAAGAGAGCTTTTCCTAAACGGAAGCTCCAAAATACCATGTGTCAGTCTGAGGCATAATGTCAAACTTTCACCTGGCAGAAACTGCTGTGCACCAGTTACAGCTAAAATGTGCTGTCATCTGCATACGATAACTATGTTTTTAGAATTTCATTTTTCTTGGTCTGTCATTTGCTTTTATGGAAAAGCCATTTTCATTTACATTTTTTTGCAAGTTCTAAAAAGCTTTTATGTGTGTCTGGACTAAATGAATGTCCATTGTCAGCAGTTCTAGTGTGACCAAAATGTCCTCAAAGTCACAAAGTAAAGAGCTTTACAGACTAACTGTGACTTCTGATATTTACACACTACCTCCACCACTGTGAAATCACTCCTCTGATACATTTCCTTTCCATTTTCTCTTTTTGTGACCATTATATCATTTTACAGTTTGTTCTGAGAGAAGATAGGTAAAATGTTCTCCCTTTGCTGTCCTCTGAGAGCAAAGGGTGCTGTCACATCCACATACATGCAGACAGAAAGGAGTAACAATGACACACCTAAACATATAGTCTGTTAGAAACCTACACAACTATATACACACATACACACACTGGAGGCCTCATTAGCAGTACAGGCATGCTGCAAACCAGCTGCTTTGACCCTTCTATAAATAGAAAATCATCCCTGTTGGCCCACAACATCCGGAACCCTGAAAAACCTCATTTGAGCTCAATCCCAAGGCTAAATTTAATGTAAATGAATTAAATGAATACTGTGAACAACTCAAGGATATACATTAGAGAGGATACACTTCTCAAATGCAATAACATGTTGGCTGGCCGTTCATTGCTTAGCTTATTTGGTAATGTTTTAAAAATAATCCGTTACACAGCATATTTAGCCATTATGAAATGATGAACACATTTTTAAAAGTCATTAAATGATTAAAGCACATTTAAATAAGTTTCTAAATAACCACTAAATACATTATTTGTATAAGTCCTCAACAAACCATACATTAAAGATCAAATAATTAACTAGTATTGCTAATGTAACTGTTATTATTGAGTTTGTCATGGAATATGGTTGGGTCTTACTTTTGACACTTATTTAATAGAAAAAAGGAAGTTGCTACATACATAGTGAAACTATGGAAGGGGGCTTTATGTGTTTTTTGTAATACTGCAGTCAAAGCCAATGTGATATAGGCTTGTGTAACACAAAACACATGCAAAGGACTGAAAGCATGTAGCTGAAATGTGTAAAGACATCTTTAGAAAGCAGTCCAATTAGAGCTGCAATTCTAATCAGTTTTGGCCTGAAGCCTGTGAACCTCACATTGCAGTAATGTAGGAGGCTGACAAACAGTGAAGCTGTAAATATCAAAAGGATACCTCCAATTGTATGGAAAATAATTATATGTATGCTGCAAAGTTGTTATTTTTTCTACACTGGCTAGTCTATATATTTTAAAGAGTGGTGAAAGCATCTGCACATTATATAGTGTATGTACTACTATTCAGAGATATGTACTAACATGAAATACAACATATATTAAACACTCTTTCACATATGCACACACACACACACACACACACACATACAAAAAAAAGACAAAAAAAAAAAACCCAACAACAAATTGATTGCAGACTCAAATGAATGGTGCCATGGCAAAACCACTTTTGGAGGTCATCAGGCATCTGACATGTCTTTTGACATTACCAATGTTCAATGTCAGTCTCACATTGTCCTGCCTGATGTGCAGCATTACGTATTGGTGGTTAGAATTATTGCTGAATATTGTCACTGATTGTGTGTAAGTGAGTGAGTACAAACTCTTCCTTGGGATAGATGATCTTTACTCTCTCTCAACTTGAGATTCTTCTAAATGATGGAAATAAATTAAATAACCATTTAACAAAGAGGAAAATCTCTTCTGCCATCACTATACATATAACTGCACAGCCAAACAGCAAGCTAAACAAACTTCCAATAAAGGTTGATAGGAGTCGGCTTTTGAAGTTTTTAATACAAGCAGTTGTGAAATTGTGAATTGTACAACAAGCAGTGATGATGATTAGAAATCAGAGAGAAAGAGAATGATACCAAAAACATAAACACAGAAGTAAAGGAGTTAAAGCAAAAACAGTTAGGCCAACATTCATTAACAGTTGCATAAAACGCTGTACTAGCAATACACCTCAGCTGGTTTGGTTATCAGACAACTGATCGGACAAAAACGAAATTAATAAAACACAAATCAACAATCACAAAGCAGCTATTAATTTATGATTGAGATTGATGCTCCAACAAGGGCATGTTGCTAGTAGATAAAATATGATTGTCAATATTTGCTTGATTGCTTGAACAGGTCAGAATAAAGACGGGATGTATGTAATCAAACTGCTATAGAACTGTGCCAGCAGTGGTTGCTACTAGCAACAAAACACCTAACTGAAACCAGCCTCTGATGGCAGAATAGTCTGTTTTCCTATCAGGCCAAAACAAGACACATGCCGTGTATGAAATCACTCCTTATTTTCCATATAGTGCACCAGCTTTTCCCTGCGGCATTTTATTTGAGTGTCTGGGTGTGAAATTAATTCTCCATACATTGCCTGAAATTCAACAGCCAGAAATGTTGGAAAACTAAAAAACAAGTAGTGCCCATGATAGTGGGATGATAGATAAGTATACCAGGCCTGCTTTCTGTTTGTGCTTCCCACAATGCAATGTGCTGCATTTTATAGATTATACACTACACACTGCATTATTAATTAGTGACCAAAATCTTAATTCACTGCTCTCTATACAGTTAACTATGGAGTGTCCATAATAAAGGAAGTAGTGAATGAATGTTGGATACCGATACAAACTGCTGGTGAATAGTCTGTTTCCTATCAGGCCAGTGAGCTTACTACCATCCTGATTTATATTTATAATAGCAACCTGGACCTTGTTTACTGGACACACTGTAACCCAAGATTACACACTGATATAAGATTTTTCTTGAATGCTGGTGATTTCAATTCTGCCTGTGTCTTGTTTTTCCTTATGTCTCATCCATTAACATGAAAGAGAAGCAAGAAGGTTAAGGGCAGAGCAAGCAGATGGAGATTCTAACGGGCAGATCAGCATCATGGTCAAACGAGCCGCAGGGAGAGTCACTACACAACTAATGTTACAGAGAGGAGTTGATTGGTACCCACATTGAGGGAAAGAATGCGTGGTTGTCAGCTTGGGTTTATGGAACTGTTTTTCTTTTTTAAATTAATTATTTCATAATTATATCAATCTCATGCATTCACAACCCTGGATTGGAGTAATTATTCTACTGTAACACATAATGAATTGCCAACATGTCAGAAAGTGGATGCACAGAGTGTTTAAGGGGGAAGGGGCTGTGTGTCAGTGATATATCTTGCATCTCATGCATACATGTTTCAGTTAAATAAATAAATAAAATAAACAAATGTGTCTCTTGAGCGATCGTTACTCAACTTTGTCCTCTATGGTGATATCCATGAAAAGAATTCTTACAGTAAATGTACTTCAACAGCAAATTAAATAGAACAAAATCAGGATAATTTCACAAGATCACTACTGTAGCATCTGTCAAGGGGCATGTCAGTGGAGTTGACATGACTGCTACACTTGCTTAACTCCCCAAGAGTTAGAAAGCCACTGCCACAGACAGTCCATCAGTTTACAGACACTGACCATATCTCTCAGTCCCCATGTGACTCCTCAGTGTCAGTGTTACAAGCCAACGGGTGGGCTGCGAGTCAGTTTAAAAGCAAGAACAATGACTAGTCACACTGTACTACCGGGCAATGTGGAGGGGGCTTAACTCTCTCACCTTTTAACCCTGCCACAACTTAATGAAGGTGTACACGTCAGGAGGGGAGAGAGGGAGAAAGAGCGAGAGAGAGCTACAAAGAAATAATGTATGAAAGGCCTGACGTGAAGGAATGACAGCTAGTGGATGGATAAAGAAGACCTTAGCCCTCCACTCATCTACCAGCACAAACATCCATCCATCCATCACTCAGCTGGTGCACAGACGGCCCTGAGATAATGTGGACACGTTGACGCCTCTTGGAGATGAATGATAGGAGAATGACAGAGTAGCAGGAAGAGAGGAAGAGAGGTTGAAGCGGACGAGAGGAAGATAGATACTAGATAGATAGATAGATAGATAGATAGACTCAGTCCATTTTTCACTGCAGTCTTATGCCCCTGTATGTGGAAAGGAAACATGTCTTTTAACCTTCAAAAGAATATGGAAAGAGTTCTATCTGTTTTTTTTTCTTTAAATGTCAATGTCAATATTTTGATTCCTCAACAGAAGTTCTCTAATTCAAACTATCCGGAGCTCCATCCCCTCCATCAAGCTACTTGACAATTGCAAATTGCCGTTTTAATCACACCCTTATCTTGACAGGAAGAAAAGCAGGTGGCAACCCAAGTGATTTCTGAGGAGTACTCACTGACATCCTGGATTCACAGAATCTTAATTCTTATTATAGTAAATCAACACTAAAGAGGCTGACTGTGCTTAATTAAGGAGTCGGTTGGAGAAAAAAACCATAAATTGACATCCTCCAGAGTGTTTTGTCTGTCTCTCAGTAGAGACTAATCAACATAAACTGTAGAAAACCAAGTAAACAGCTGCCAGAATCTTACAGCAGTTCATTCACAACTGTACATGGCTTTCTACTAATGAGGAAACAGTTATGAATGAAATTGCCAACAATTTCATCTTTGAATTAGTCAGTGGGCTTTGTGTGCAAGTCAGTGGGCTGTGTGTGTGTAAACAGAAAGCGCTCAAACTCTAGTTTGAGTCTAATAATACAGCACGGGGAATGAAGCAGAGAAAAACTCATGTTAGCAGACGGAGAAGAGCAGCACAGAAAGACAGAGACAGACTCAGAGAATGTGAAAGACTGGAACAGAGTTTATATTAGTGCAGTAGGAGTGATTCACACTTCCAGCCCTTAGCGTGCCCACCCAGTCACAATAGATGACTATCAGCAGAAAACCCTTGGAATAGCCATCCATTCAGATTTTTAACAAATCTCTCCCTTGGCCCTAAAGGAGGGTTGGCTGGTGGAGAAGGCTGTGACACTGTGACCGGGTCAGTTTGTGCTGAAGCTGCATTTACTTCACACTATAATCTTATTTATATCCTAGAATAAGATCAGATATTTTCCAGTTAATTATAGATTTTTTTTTTTAATTATGTGCTATTCAACATAATTTGCATAGATTGAAAAGATTTCGAGAGTCGCCAAGGAACATTCAAGTGTGCAATGGAGTTATTTGTCTCTTGTCTCTTTTTTACGATATTATTGTTACTGTTAGCTTAAATTAATGCACGGCTTCACACACAAACACCATTTAAGATTTACAAAACAATATACACACAATAGGCTGTATTGTATGCAACTGTCCTCCTACTGTTTCAGCCAGTGCCCCAAAACGACTTATGTTTACGTTCAAGTGACAAAGCCCTCTAGAAGCCACGGTAATTATGATGGGAATGAAAGAGGAAGGCAGGTGACTTATTTTATAGAGAAAAAAAGTCACGAGGGGTTGAGGTGGAATTGGTCTGTTTACAGCCTATTATGGTGTTATTGTATTGTGTGCTGGCTTGTGATTCCCACTGCTAACAAGAGTATTAGCTATTCACTAGCGAGGACCACACCACAGCAACGTTTCATTTCAAGGTTGAATAGAAATTCTGGAGGTTTTGATGTTAAGTACAGGTGTATTGATTTAGATTTGAAGAGAAGAAGGTGGAAGAAGGATATCATCTGTTAGGCTGGTCTTGGAGGACGTACTGAAGTTGGGGTTTTCATCTCTGGCATATTTACAGGCCTCCACATGATACTGAGATGTGGAGAAGTATGCACCGGATTGAATAGGAATGAATGGGTCAAGAAAACTGAGACAAACAGGCTAGGGCAGGAAGGGGTTGACCAGGTATAAGTATCTAGACAGGTGATTAGAGGTGTGCTTGATGCGTGGCTCTGCTCCTGAACCTAACTTAACTGATTGATTTAATTTAAATGAGGGGATTCAGAGCAGAGGACTGCATGTGTAGTGTGCTTTTGAAATTTGCATTTACTGCATCCACTGATACACTATTGCAGTACAGAATAGTTCCAAAAAATATATCAGAAAAAGGAATTAAACTGGAGACTGTTATACTTGATTTTTTTAAGACTCATTTACACTGCCTGCAGTACTGACCCTGTGACTCAGTAGACATCTGATGAAAGCATCATTTCACTTCATGATCAGTGAGATTATACACATATTTTTCACATTATGACTGCTCTGCACACACACTGTCTCTCTTCAAATCTTTAGTACCCATGAAATTTGAATATACATTCAGCAGCTTCATTCCCACAGAGTATGACCACTGTCATATGTCACTCCGGATGTCCACAGGGTGCGGCTGTGTTACGACTGTGCCACAGCTCCATCACGTCTCTGTCACACTTCCAATGTCTCCGGGAAACAGAGCGTCTAAAGTAGTCTGATCTTCAGCAGACACATTTCCAATACAGTTTTTGGTTTTGCCTATATTTGTAGTGTTGTAGTGTTTTTGAATGACTATCTATGACCATAGAGCAGAAAATAGCCATATGTGAAAGGCTCTGCTTTGCGAGAAATCGGCACATTGATGAAATTGCAGCAGGACAATACTACGGGAATACTTTGACAGGTACTATGTTGTCATGAACCAATTGAACCAACACTATAGATGTTTAGGTAGGTCACAAGTTCTTTTTAATCACCCCAGAACTACGTAATGCAGAATGATGTCAACAGAAAGTTGGATCAAGTAGTTCTGCATCACTGCTTTAATGAGATTTATGTTTCTCATCATCTCTCTGTCTCTGAAAGGGGACAGTTGGTGGCTGGGGTTATGAAAGCAGCAGGATAGCCATGCTGGTTTTTTTTACAAGAATAATCCCCTAGAAGATTACACAGCAGTTTGAAAGATAATTTTAACAGGAGAGCGGATTATATATTGAAACAAACCCATATCAGTTAGGAGTGTAAACTGCGATCTAAATCTCAAAGGACAGAGGGAAAATTAATTTCAGATGACCTGTTTGGTTTACATCTGTGCACAGACCACAGAGCTGCACAGTAGCAGGGGATTGAAAGAAACGGATAGAAACCCCTGGGAAATACACATCTGTATGACACTGCCTGCATCAATTTGACTGAGAAATGTGGATCAAATGGAATGCATCATGGGCAACACAGTATGCATGCACTTGCCTGGAGATATGCTACACACTCACACAAACTCACATGAATTCATATAGACCCTCTAGCCAAGTAATATGCATTTATATGACTATCTGCATACACTTGGATATGCAGTTTAAATGTCGCATCAAAAAAAGGAAGCTACACATATACCTACACATACCTATACACAGGGACAGTCACACACACAAGCTCTCACTCGCTCACATGCAACTCTATGCAGTCACACACTGACTCACTAACACACTCATGCATAGGAGCCAGACTGCAAACACCCACAGGACTAAAGCTACAGGCCAAATGTGTTTAGTGACTCCTTTTACTCAGACGCCTTTACGCGTGATATGGCGGCTAATGCGATATAATTAAGACTGCATCGCACAGACACATTTTGAGGGCTGACACACAACTAGAGGGCAAAAAAGTCCCTTTATTGCGAGTGCAGAGAGGGGTTGAGGGGACTGAGGCAAAAATGGATGCAGAGCAGCTTGGAATATCTTGTTGATGCAAATCAGCAGTGTAAGTAGGCATGAGTGTGGAGGGGAAAGTAATGTATGGGAGTATGGGAGTGCCTGCTTCACATAGATAAAGAAAAATGTCATAGTTAAATATACAATTTACCTCATTGTTGCTGTGCAGAAACCTTATAACATCAAACTGTTAGTGTGCTGCTCAGTTTTAATTAACTTTTAGTTAATTTACCGATTAGTAGATCGACAGCTTGCAGCTTGTAAAGATCTTCTGCTTTTCTCTTGTTTATATCATCATCAATGTTGTACCTTAGTTTTTGTTGGTCAAAATACATACTTTAAGGATGGGTTTTTGTGTATATGTGTGTATATACAGATGAATAAATGTATAATTTAATAATGTGTTATGAGATGCAGCCCTAATTTTAACGTGCAACCAACCAAAAATCCAACTCTGTGACTCATGCCTACATCACTCCTTTTCAAAATCATGGAGAGTAGGATGCAGTGCTGCACAGAGAGAGATATGAGGTTGTACAAGTGCCCAAATAGAGATAAATATAAACCTGGGTAGTACTGCTGTTATCTCTCCTTCAAACTCCAAACAAAGCCTCTCATCTGAGTTGGCAACATGCTGAGGAGCCCATCAAGGTACTCGTGACCTTTGTCATTAACCAGGCCTGAAAAATAAAATAGCATTCAGAAAATAGCATACAAAGTTCATCTTACTTTAACAGTGATGTGTTTATTTTGGAACATGCATCACAGTGTTTTGGAGTAGTATCTCAAGAACTCCTAAACTGCATTTTAATATCTTTTTTTCCTTTATATCTGCTTTCCACTTCTGCCAGAGTGGGAAAAATATCTTTTAAACTATGAAAAGTTGAATTTCGGTTTTAAAATACATTGCAACCCTTACTAACATTTGCTCAGGTTCAAAGACATGGAGAACTCATCAAAGTCCAATGAGCATATGGAATTAGAATAGTTTATTGCATATATGGATGAAGGTGAACCAAGATAATGCACTGTAGGTGGGATGAGGGATGATGGGATGTGGGAGAGGGTTGAGGGATGAAGGGATGAGGGTTGAGGGATGAAGGGTGAGGGATGAAGGGATGAGGGGAGAAATCAGGGTCGTGGATGGATGGATGGAGGAGTTTGGAGATGGACCGGTGTAGACTGGCAGCGGGAAGATAAGAGGGAACCATGAGGGAGTCAAGACCCTGAGTGTCTGAGTGGGGGAGCCGTCTCTTTTAAGCTCTGAAAAGATTAAAGCCCCAGTGGTTCCTGTATTTGAACGAGAGAGAAAGAAGTGAAAACTAAAGCAGGGAAAAGGGGGTTGGGGTGGAGAGTCAAAGAGGAAGTGAACGGATAAGGTGTGCTTAAGTACTTTTTGGGCAGAAATTAGATGAGTTCAAAGGGTGTTCTTTGTTCCCAACCTACAAAAACTTAATTTTGTTTCTATTAGAATATGTAATACCCTTTGCTATTATCTTTAATAGCAAAAAATCCCATAAGCCATATTTAATTGTTATAATTATTAAGTCTGATCTTTCAAAATTTGGTTGCATTTTGCCCCTTTTAGCCCTATAATTCCTAATAAATATAATAAGCCTAAAACATATCAGCAAAAAATAAACTAAATGTTGTCCAATTCAGCTCTTACAATCCTCATGTCTAAATAACAAAACAGTTGTTATTTAATTTCTTTCAAAAAGTCCTATATGACTGTTAGAAAACCAACTTATATGTATGTATGTATGGTTGAGTGTAGTCTATTAACACTACTTAGTTACGGTCAGGGCAAAACCAGACAATAGTTACCACCACTGACATTTTGGTGTTGTCATCACCTTTATCTAGTACATCTATTATGATTGAACAGATGTTGAATGTAAAGCTATTAGTTTAAAATAACATGGTGACAGTGACAGTTAGGATAAAAGTTAATTTTCCAGCTCTCATTTTAGTAGCAGCCCAAATAAAGTTTGCATTGGATCACAAAGTCAGTCCCCTACTTGTTAGTCAATGGCATAGCTCCAGGCTATTAGATGAAAGCAGTGGATGTTGCATGTCTAACTTTGGTAGGAAATTGTTTTTATTCATAAATATTGAGTGCACAGCCTTGCATTAAATGATAACATATGCTAATTCAACAAAATTGTTATTCCTCCTTCAAGGTTTGGGAACGCAGACGGTCACTATCTCCAAAAGCAAGAGAGAGGAGAGGATAGATGTAAATAAGTCCGAAGTCCACCAAACCCACTATCTCTAGGCAACTCATCACTTCTAGTTTCATTCCTTCACCCATCCCTCCATTTCGAGTTATTCCTTTCCTGTACTCATCTTTATTCTCTAACTTTAACAACTCGCAATCACTTTTTCCATCTTCCCTCCATCCATTAATCTATCTCTTCATTCAGTCCACCCATCGGTCTTTTTGTCCTTCTATGTTTTCAGTCTCTCATTCCCTAAATGTGTATATCTCCTTTCAACCAATACATTTATCCTCTTATTCTGCAACCACAAGCCCATCTCCTATATCCCTACATCATCCTCCCCACCCTTCGCTCCATCCCTCCCTCACCAGCATCTGTTATTCCACATGGCCCTATTATCATTTCAAAGAGGAACAGTGGGCTCTTTCTCAGTGCAGCTCGTCCCTGAAATAACATGTGGATTTCAGGTTCATTATGAAAGATGCAACACGAAAGAACAGGTCACATAACACGCATAGACCAGCTTGGAGCTGAACACGCCAGCAAGCTCTCCAGTAAGATTAACAGTGGAGCAACTTCAAACATTCAGAAAGAAGAGAAGTGTAAATGGCACTTTCATGTGCTATGTTAGTATCTTGTTTTTACCAGATGGTGTTTGAAACACCACTGCAACTATCTGGGGACGAATCCAATTCAGTCTCTGCTGAACTGCTGAACTGAATCAAATTTAAGGCCATCAACACAGGTGTTTGTTTTGTCTGATTAGACCTCTTCTCTGTCCTTTCAGTTGTTAACTTGAGCAGAGGGCCAGTCAGCTGAAGAAATGAAAACACCTGTAAGGGCTTGCAGAGCCATATAAAATGATGTTCTGCTCTGTGTGAAGAATCTGGAAGTGTTTATTGGTGCTTACCGAAATACAAGAATTGTATGAAATGTTACATGTTGTAGTCTTGTTCAAGAAGTTGAAACATTGCTATTTAAATGGAGAATTTTCTGTTGACCAAATCTAATGGTCATACCAATTTATAGAATATCTAAAAATAAAAGTCAGTTTCTGAGGCTACCTTTGTATGTCCAACTGTCTAGACATCATATCGATGAAAAGAAACCAACACTGACTGGCAGTAGGAAACAGGACAGAAGCCTCCTGTGTTAAAGTCTGACATTTTGTTGATCCATCCATCCACTCCAACTACCTCTTTCTGCTCTGCTGACTTTTTCGTTCGATAATAACATCACAATACTCCCCACACTACGCCGTACAATGGCTCTTGTCCATCGAGAGCAAAGGAGGAAATGTGACAGCCGCTAGAGGCCACTAGAGGACTTTGTCACTTGAATGTAAACAAATAAAATTTTGGGGGCCTTTGCTGAAGTTGCTGATGCTCTCATGGTCCCTACAATATTATTCTGGCTGTAATAAAGGATAGATGTAATCTTGTCTTGCGGAGGGAAATATGTTGAGAGAGAAGGAGTTTCTGGCAGAAAAGCACACAGACGCACATTATGACATGTCCAACAGCACACAATTCCTCCATGTAATCATACACACAAAAACATTGCTGGGTATTTATTCATACACATCCAGTAGATATATAGATATATAATGATATAATGACCCACAGGGAAGGCCCTGACAACATCAGAGGCTGTGTGTCTATTTTTCGCTTCTTTCATTTGTGTGACCCCTTTTTCTTAGTAAATGATGGTGTTGATCTTGACAGCATGAGTATGTGACTGACACATACAGTTGGGCCCTGAGGTTAGCATTATGACCTTGTCCCTCGTCACATCTTTGTTGTCCCCTGCAGCATGCTGTTTGTGTGTGTTCCCATACATGAAATATCATTTTGTATACAGCTGGGAATATTCAGTTTGCTCCGGAGAAGCTGCACAAAATGTTCAGAGACATTGCCGGCATACTATCACAGCAGGCAGAATTATAATAGAAGTATATTTTTTTTCTGTTTTGCTATTTATTTTTACTGTTCTACAGACATGTGGAGGGTCTTGTGGGAAAAAAAGAGACTCTGTTTCAACAACACAAACACTCGCTCACACACATGGCCAGGTGTAGGTCGATGAGTAAACAAGATTCAAACAAGATCTTTGCATGTCACAGCATGTCATGAGTGACAGCATCAAAGGACACGTTGGCAGTGTCCGCACTCGTCAATGAGTGACATTTAACTGAGCCGCAGACAGACTGGGATGACCCCTAACTTGCACACACCTTTTGCAACCATTTATAAACAAATACAGTACATACACACACACACACACACACACACACACACAGGCACATCAACTGTCCTCTTTTCACAGGACACTTCCATACACGAAAAAAACCCTAATGTCTTGCCCCAATACCTTTTGTTTTCTGGTGCTCTCTCACCTTCGTGGTAGGATGCATCCTCCCTTTCCCTTTCTTTTAATTCTCTTTTTCTATTTCCTTTTCATCATATCACATCGGTCTTTGTGGAGTAACAGTGATTTCCTGAGTGTGAAGTGCGAAGGCAGGAGAAGGAGAGTAGTCATGTCAACATCAAACCTTGTTCCTGATCTACGATGTACCAGGATGAAAAACATGTTTCATCTAAAAACACCTGAACACTGAAATTTTATGCCAGATAGATATGATACCAGAGTTCACTTGCACTCTCAAAATCTTAATCTGGCTACTACTGTAAGATGCAGAAACTGTGGAATTGACACTTATTTTACCTTGAATAAAAACTGATTGCAATCACATCATAGAGTACAGATCTGTCTTTTAAATTCCAGTATTTTGGACAGCCAGTATTCATACAGTGACCATGAGCTGACTCCAGCAGACAAAGAGAATCCTTTGCGGTTGAAAAATCTTTCTTACTGAAGTGTTTTTACTACTTATTATCGTTCTGATGTGTGGAAATATTTACTATCCAAATAAAGTTCTAGCAAATGGGTATAATATGAAAACAACAAAAAACTTCATAGCCCCTCAGATTCTGGGTACAGTAAAGAAAAGATATCTGGCTTCCATCAATGCTCCTTTGATATATCAAAAACATATTTTTGCTTTGAAATTTGGAAGATTTAATCTTTTAGGGATCCACTGATGGTGTTTTAACTTTATTGAGCCAGTTAAAACAGAAATGTAATCCTGTCTACACAGTTTTCACATATTTACATATTAGAAATATAGCTCAAAATAACTTGGCCCGGGTCTCTTACCTAACAAATTATGTTATTTTAAATCACATTCTTTCTGTAGACCCACATGAGAAGGACAGATATGTCTTTATTATTTATTATGTATTATTTATTGTCACAGTGAACTGAAGCTCAGTCCAGATTATGATACATGGGACTGAAATGATGTTAACTCCTCTTCACTGCCCTTCACTTTACCAAGGAAGACCTTTCCAGTATCTTGAGCTGAGCCTCTTAAAATCAAACAGGGGGACTTATCCACACAATTTGGACATGTCATCTTCTCTTATCAGTACCGAACAGATGTATATTTTGGAAACTTTCTAAATTCATCACTGACAGCAGTATTTAATGCAGTGTTCCTCAGTATAAATGAAATGCTATTGCCTTTGCTTCTCTGATTGCCAGAAGGCTTGTATTAAAATTGTATTGTGTTCAAGTGGAAAGATGAAAGGCTGCCCTCCTACATTCAGCAGATAAGATATCTGATGCTGTTTGTGCAGTTAGAGAGGATCAGAGTTACTCTGAAGGGCTCTACTGACAGATTTTATAAAAACTAACAGCCATTCATCACCCATGTCAAGAATCTTAGGTTGGATAACTTTCTCTGAGTGTTACTTTGTATGGATGTTGCTGAGTGCAGCAAAATACTCATGACTACAATGGGATATATATAATGGATCAAAACAGACATTCATTTTAAATAATGTAGGTTATGTGCAACACGACATCAGACTATTATTATATTCTTTCTCTTTCTTTCACAGTTGTATTTCCTTTTCCTTGTTCTCTCTCTGCTCTCTCAAGAAATATAACAGATCCTAGGTGTACAGTAGTGTGTTATAGCATAGTTGTGGATAATCTAGGTGGGTAGACAATGAGAAGAGGATAAGTCTTTCAGCCATGTGCTAAAATGAAATTCAGTGTCATAAACAAAAAACCCATTTATCTTTTGATGTATACTAGCAGAAACAATAATACATAACTGTAACAGTATGGTATATCAAAGCAGTCAAATCTTGTCATAGAGGGCCGTGTTGCTGCTGGCAAGCCAAAGCAAACAGTATAAGGTACACTGTACTTATACAGTGTTAATCTGTCAAACACAAATTAGCATTTAAATAAAGTTTTACACCTAACGGAGATGTTATAGTAGATTTATGTGGCTTTTTTTATCAGCATACAGCAGGAAAGGTGGTTCCTTCTCAACAGGAGAGACATAGCCAGTTGTTCTTACTGTCACTGCACTGTATGTGTCTCATGTTTTGTGTCTGTGTGAGGTTTGTATTTGTAGCTTAAATGGATCTTTGTCCTGGTTAGTTCCAGTCAGATTAAGGATTGCTTATTCAGGGGAAGACCTGGCAGCGACAGTAGCAACCCATGTAGTGAGAAAGAACAGTAAAAACATTTCAGGAGAAAAGGAGAGCGGGGAGACTATCTAATGGTGCTTCAGGATTTCTTTTATCCTTTAAAATGACCTAAAAACCTTTTGCCAAACTTTTTAGATGAGTCACATAAAATTTTCCTGTGCACAGATCCCTTTAGACACCATAAATCAATGTGAGTGTGGTGGCACTAACTAACACTAACACTGATAGTGAAGTGATCTTCGCTGAGCTTTTCAGAAGAAATAATTTTTCTCATATCTCATCAGCCTCATATTTGATACATCTGTATGGCTATGAAGAGAAAGGGAGTAAGGTACATAACTAACCCGAAAAAGAGAAAGAGGCCCAGTGCAGAATAGCACAGCACCCTATATGATGGTTATCTGAAATGACATGACCACTGTCTGATAGTACTGGTTTTCTCTATCTCATTTTATTTTTCCATCTGCTCTGGTATTGCCCTTTCAGATATGTACACGCCAGTGCTACGGGTCCATCTCTAACCTCAACAAGTCCTAAATCAGCTTATGCTTTCGCCAATCTGTGCACTGCAGCTCACGGTGCTCTGTGTCTCTGTCAGACTCAGACACAATGGTCACTTTCTCTCTCTAATTTATATTCTTACATATTTCAATTCAAACACAATTTATTGGCAGGACTAAAAATTATATGTTGCTAATAACAAAATATTGAAAAGGTATGCATTTAAAGTTTTAGCAAGTCGTGCCTAATAAAGTTCCAGTTAACCCCAATGACAAACAGACATTTTCTCACTTAGCTTTAGTAGTATATATGCTGGTTTTGTTTTAATTTCCCCCAGGTTTTGAGGTCTCCAATACTTCTCCCTCCACCCCAGTACAATGGAGGAACATTTCTTTATGTTGTAGAAGAAGTTCAACATCAGTATCTCTTTCCACAAACAGTGCCTGTGTTGCTCTGTATTTTCACAGACTGTGAACAGTTTTCATGGGGACTATTTCTAGTACTTCTAGTAGTACCATAGTTTCAATGAAAACTGCTCTCAGTGTTTACTATGGATTGGGGTCTATTTTTCGGTTATACCTTGATCCAACTTTTTAAACGAAATAATGATGTGTTCAAATGAAGAGTTGGCATAATGTTACCATGTTTTTAAATATATTTCTCTTTCTTTTTCAAGATCATACTTGCTCTACATAGATAATTTATTTGATAATGTCAATGATTTTAGATAGATAGATAGATA
>NW_023339674.1:6148269-6186441 GCF_004916995.1 Morone saxatilis | reverse complement strand
ATAGATAGATACTGTATTTATCCCAAGGGAAATTCAATTTTGTTGTTTCTTGAGAAACTTAACCTAATAAGTGTATATTTTGGTTGTGCTAAAGTTGCTCAACTAAATTATTTTAACATTGATTTCTATGTGATAAAACTAAACCCACAACTTTCCACCATGACATGATCATTTCCATGGAGAGATAGTGTCAGACCTTTCCTCCAAGTGAGTGTGACACTAAAATGATATGGCAGGGTGCGAGCTTAGACATAGGGTAGTGGGCCTGAAACTGCATATCAACCCAAATGTTTGCTCTTGCTGTGGTGGGAATTAACTGAAATGCTAGAGGAGATTCAGCATATTTGATAGAAACGGAAGTTTAAGCACACATACTTTGGTGGGAAATTCATGCTTCTTATCCCCCAGAAGGCAGATGCAGACCAAAAATTAAAACAGCTTCCACTGCATAAGTGATATGCAGTGTGGTTGTGCAACAGAGAGAAACATGGAGTTGGTGGGTAAGAGAGGGAGTGGGACAGAGAGATAGAGACAGAGGAGAGAAATGTAGAGCTTCTGCAGAATTAAAGAGAATTACAGAGTGAAAATGTATTTTTTCCTGCTCTCTCTTGTGTGGTGGTTTTCAATAAGATGCTTTTCAAATGATCCATGAAACGTGATTATGCGATAATATTTACATCACCATTATGCTGGTGTGTAAAGGGAACACTTGATCATGCAGATAAGGAAAAGGAATTATGTCCTAATATTCATGCACTTTGCGTGCCTTTTTTCATGTGACTTCCATCTAGAATATTACTAATTATGATAATTCAGATTTCCTACTTGAAAACAGTCACCAGTGCAGATGCAGTGTGTTGAAATCCACCCTGGGGCAGTAGCTGTATGGGAATCTACTCCATTGTCATAAAGACAGAAGAGGATGACTGTGGCCACAGAGCACATCATGTTTTTCCTCTGATTAAGATGTTTTCTCACAGCAGCACACTCCAAACAAACTACTGTGAGCACTATAACAATCAATGATTACTCATGCTAAGTAAATTAATGGGCTTGCTTTCTAAAAACAGGATTTGGACTCGTTAGATGGCATTGATAAAATCCAGTGTTCCGTAGGCAGGGACTAATCCTTGATAATATGTTCATTGCTGAGAAAGGCAACATATCTGAGGGGTCTTAAGGCAAGACATTGCTCTCTCCATCCCCCTCTGCTTCTTCCCTCATGTTTCTCTCTCTCTCTCCCCTCATTTTCGCCTGACCATTTGTGCAAGCAGTTTAGTCAGCTGTGCACTTGTTTTGATGAATAATTTATCAATGTATATGATATTAAACCAGGATGCTATAGGGAAACATCACTTATGCATGATGCTTAATCTTCTAAGCTTTGAGTGAATGGTTTGCAAAAACATGTACATGTTATTTCAGTATATAAAATAAAACACAAACTTCAACTGAGTCAAAATGTTTGTTTTTCTGAAATTGCTTTTTATTCTGATTCAAGCTTAGAGGTACACTGTCAAGGATTAGTGTGCTACCAATAACAAGTGTTTGGTTTGTCCCTGGGTCTGGGACACTGTAGAAACCTGGTGGTTCAACATGGCGGACTCCATGGAAGGCAACTCGCAGCACCTGTAGATATAAATAGCTCATTCTAACAAAAAAATAAAGGTTCCTGTGTTCCTATGTTGAAAACATACTTATACATGTTATATGTTGGCCAATAGATCCTCCTAAATGTAACACACTGGACCTTTAAGTATAATATATGCATTTTCTTCATTTAGCTTCAAGGAGGGGGTTAGTCTACCCTAAATTTTGGGATTTTTTGCAGTGCGTTTATATTAGACTGTATCATTGCTGCAAGTGGTTGGTAAACATGTAAATGATGATTAATCTGATCTTGCCTTCTTCCATAACCCAGACCTTTAAGGAGGAACCAGAGTACTGCTAATTAAGGTTTGTTGACACTTTTCCGACCACCGGTTTAAGGGAGGACTTAAACATTCAGGTCAGGTTTGTAGTGATGGAGAGTAAGTCTCAACCTGTGAAAACAGATGTGTAATGTTTTCTGTGGATCTGGAGGAGCTTTTTCAAGTCTAAGAAAATAACCCTGATGATGTTATCTCATCAAATTTTTCAGTGGAAAGCCTTTGAAATAAACTGGGTAGCATGGAATTTAAAATACATTTACCAGGGAGGAACATTTGTAATTTCTTCATTTAAACTGCATCTTGTGAATCAATTTTAACCGGTTTGTGAGGTTGTAATAGAACAAGAGCGTAAAACAGGACAGAATGACACAGAGGTTAAAGAATGAGGATATCGAGAAAGCCTTAAAGAGGGAGATGGGGGAGACAAACACAGAGAGTGAGAGGGACAGAGTCAAATAGACAGATGCGATTAAATGCCTGAGAGCCAGGAGGGTATATCCATTTCACTTGTCACCAGACAGTCACACAGTTCTGGCCAATGAGAAACCAACACATGCTAATTGGCAGTTAGGGAGCCTGTCAGTCATCTGAAAATGCTGCCTGAACCTAATTTGCATAATTTCCCATATATCCTGCCAGCCGGCACTAGATAACCCTCAATGGCCAAAGCGGAGGCTGAGTTTTTGTTGTCACATTTGACTTTGTTGGACAGCGATTACTCTCCAATCCCAATTTCCCTGAAATATTCTCATCTTCTAGTGTTTCGTTTGCATTTGTGCCCGCATGAGTGAATATGCATGTGTGTGTGTGTCAGTGTGTGTCAAAGTGTATACACCCCAGTGACTAGTGGCTGGTAATTGAGAGGAGGGGGCTAATAACAATGCTGTCAGACAGGCCTGAGTGGAGTCCATTATTAGTGCCTTGTTACCCTGGCTAAATGCTGGGCAAAACACACATACACGCTCACACACATCCCATCCTAGTTATTGTTGTTGTCGGCAGTGAGGGAAAGATGAAAGGAGGAGGCAGAGGAGGAAGTGAATAAACCGAGTAAGCAAATTGACTCTGGGCATGAAATGTGTGTGTTTTTGTGTGTGGTTAAACACGTCTGTGACTGTGTGCATGCACGTATGTTTTTGAATCATTGGTCTGCTGTCGTGTGTGTTGTGTGGCAGATGCCTGCAGATGCAAATATGCCCTATGCTATTTTTTTGATTTGACAACTGCAAGAAAAGCGTCCTCCCCAATGGCCCCCTGTCTGCCTATCAAAAAAATGTCACCTCATTCTTCCCTTGTGACCTCCAAACTGCAAAATCCCTGTCAGACCACCATAATAAATGTTAATTTAAACATCCAACAATGGCTAACTGGTGGGTGCACCCTCACAACATAAACTAGAATGAACCAATTTAAAACTAAATGGACTTGGTGAGGCAGAGCCATAAGCACACACACAGCTGGTCAAATGAAGACTTTTTTCTTTCACTGCAGGCCTCCAGTGAAATTTGAGCATTTGAGCAGTGAGAATTTAAAACCTGAGGAGGAGTGAGAAATTTAAATAATTTGTATGACGGGCGTCTCAATTACAGTTTATATGTTGTGGTGACTGGTGACTTGTCCATTAAGTACACGATTTAAGGTTTGATCCCTGGCTCCTCCAACAAACTGCAATTGCTTCTGATGGTTAGGGCAGCATTTTGCATGGTAGTTTGGTCATCATGGATTGTGTGCATGTGAATATGTGAATGAAAGAATTGTACACATCTTTGGATAAAAATGCAATCCTGTTTTTCCTTTTTTATACAACAGTGTCTCAGATATTGTGGCCCAGCTGCATTTTCTGAAGTTGTCAGTGGGACTGCTGTTTGGAGAGGGCCAAGTCCGATTTATTTAATTTATCTTGGTGCAAGACGGGTGCCTTCAGTGTGGGGAGGCAGATTCAAAACTCAACACATTTGAAAAAAGTGTTTTGAATCGTATACTGTATTCTCTTATGTTCTATTCTCTATTCTCCTCTGCTTAAGATGTCACTATTTGCATCTCTTATTCTGTTTTTTGAAACACTGATATGATATTTCACAATATCTGTTGGATTATTTGTACTTTCCCCTGCTGCTGTAATGCCTGTGGGTGCTCTGTCTGCTGTGACAGCTTAATTTTCATTCTCAGAATCCAGCTCCCACTGGTGATTATGTTATACAACACCCAGGAAAAGTTGCACACCCCAAATCATCGGCTAAACAAGGGATGAGATATTAAACACTTTTAAGGTTTTTCCACAGACTAAAATGCCAGTGCTGACACAAGTGATTGAATAAGGGATCTAATTGTGGATATATGACAGGTTTTGTATGATAATATTTCTTCTCAAGTCAAACCCCAAAACTCTTTTAGTTGCTTATAACACTTCTAGTTGCTGCAACGGGGCTTGGCTGACACGGTGATGACATTATCCTGCCTCTGATGTCACAGGTGTTTTGTTGTCATAACCAGCAAGGTTAGAAAGCTGGAACAGTAGATATTTCTGGCTGTGAACCAGTTTATTGGCAGAAGAAATACTTAAAATGTTTTGCTTCCAGTCACTCATTGGTTGCAAAAACCCAATAGACCTAATAATAGATAATAAGAGACACATACCAATCATATATGCGGTGTACTTAGTTCATTCAAACTAAAAAACTAAACTTAATTCAAAACTGCATATTACACCTTTAAATATATCCATTGCCCAAAACAGCCTCTACATTGCAACCTTTAATGCGTTGTTCTAGGTTATTGACTTGCATTTACCTGCTAAGTACTTTGTATATGCCAGTTTGACTGCACGTGTCTTCATCTTTGAGGCTCTATTGCCATCATGACCAACATCATCATATATAACATAACAAATCATTTTGCATTATGCTTCTGACAGCAGTGGTAGATGGCGTCAGCTGAATAGACAGAGTGGGAGAAACTCACAACTCTTCACCACCAAAAAAATATATGTAAAATACGTTGACAGAAATATGACTACACCAAAGCCTTCCATTGGAATTACAGCCATTACAATGCAACAACTGTTGCAATATACGAGTGACGGCCTGCTGGTCATAAATATCCAGGGGGATATTACATCTCAAACTAAGAGAGTCAGGACTTTGTCTCATAGATCACAGTCAGAGGCAATCTCACGCTCAGCACTGAAATAATAGCTTTCTTGAAAACGACTCATTTTTCTTTCCTTCCCGAGTAACTCAGCTTTTTTTAAATATTTTTTTGTGAAACTTGTTTTAGTGGTGTAGTCTGTGTGGGTTTGTGTGTGTTAGATCATGTCTGTAGGGGTGCTGGGTTGAACATGACCTACCGCTGAAGTGGAAAATGAGTCACCATGTATAAACATGCAGCCTTATACACAGAGTCATGGACGTCCATGCACCTTACATGATTTAGTCTTTTGTGTATTCCCCCTCCTCTCTTTTTCAGACACACACAAATACAGACACACAAATACAAACACTTTCCTCTCCTCACTTTTTCTTGTCCGTGTTTGTTATCCCTCTCTAGTATTTTCTGACACCCTTTCTTCAAACCACCTCCTCTATGCATTATTAACTATGCATAACTCTATACCTTTAATATTTTATTACTTATGATAAGACAAATTTGTATACCAAGTCATGTAAAATGTACATTTGAATTAGAGCACTCCGATTATTTCAGTATGGCCACTCATAGAAATGGACCAATAAGTCACAGAATTATTCAATATCTTTTTCTATTCTTTATTAATATTATTTCATCAGTATAAATATGTTTTCTTCAATTTCCAATGATTATCACTACATATTAATCATTAATCATAAGTTTAAAAAAAAACAAAAACATCCTTGGGTATAATTTATGAGACTTTTTGGGGGGGATTTTTCCCTTTATTGGATAGGACAGCTGAAGATAAACAGGAAGAGGGGAGAGAGGGGATGACATGCAGCAAAGGGCCACAGGTCGGATTCAAACATTGGGCCGCTGCAGTAAGGACTCGGCTTTGGTACATGAGGTGCCAGCTCTACCAGGTGAGCTATCTGGCGCCCCAGACCCCCATATTATGATTCGAATTTAGCAAACATTGGAGTATGTGACATCACCCTTCTCCAATGAGCCCCGCCCACTTTAAACCAGTAATAAAATCTCTGATGTGAAATAACCAAAACTGTTCTAACTTTGGAAGAAAACGTAGTGTTCGTACAGTAATCCATTGCTCATAGAAAGTAGGGCCTTTAAAATGTATCTTCTCCATACCCAAGCCCTGTTAACTCTAATTATATCACTGTAGTTAGTCTTCTCAGACTTTACAAAGCTTCCTTCTGAGCCACAGAGGACAGTATACCACTCTTTACTTCAGGATAAGTAAACTGATCTTGATGTGTAACGTTGGGTGAATTTCCCATTGATATAATATTCTGCATTAGCTGAATTAGCATGTTTAATATTGTACAATCTGAGTTCATTCAGAGGGAAATAGTTAAATGACTTTTAACAAGTTACAGTTTCACTTTATCCACCCCAGCAGCTGCTATATTACCATAGTCTTATCCTCATCTATGCCTCTTTCATTTTTCCTCTTGCAGTCCCAGGCTCCAACTCCTCTAACATCTCTACTACATGTATCTGTTTTACTACCTTATTCTCTTCCTCTCACCTTCCATTCATTGTAATTACATCCTACTCTATTCTTCACCATTCCTTATTTCATGTTTATCCTATTGTGCCCTCCATCCCAAGTCTTTCTAATGGTGGGATTCAGTTCTTGTCTTATCCATATTTCAGCACCAACTTGTCAAAGTTATTAGCAGGCCATTAGCAGGCCATTACAGCCTCCTCGAGCAGTTCAACCACCAACCTCAGCCTCAAACCCCTTCATCTCTCGATTCTTATCATTTTAATTCCCGGTGGATTACTCCTCCTCTGCTACTCTGTCAATTGTATAGATCTTGCCTTATTTTCATGTTTTTTTTGTTCTTTTTTCCCCCTTTGCACTTGAAAGATGAAACAGAGCCTGCAATGGGATCAAGACTCAAATATCAGTTTGGTCCAATTTCATTGCTGAGGCAACATTAGCACATAAATACTTTAATTCATACACATGTTACTCTGACAGACTGTTTGTGTTTGTTTGTGCTTGTAAATGTACGCTCAGTTTCACACACAAACACTACATAAAACAATACACAAATGTACACTCATGCATGCTTCAGTGTACTACACCCTCTGGAATTTAGATTCATTTAACATTTACACTGTAAGAATTGATAAATAGTTCTTATAATATGGGGAAGTTAGGATGGGTTAAAGTAAAGCTTTGGACAAAACATTGTACTACTTTCCCTGGCCCCTTTGTTCACTGGCAATGTCTTGATGATGAAGTAGAGTTAAACAGTCAGCATTAGCATGCAACATAATGGATTACACTCCTGCACACACACATACACTCAAACATGCACACTAACTGACATACCCTGTCACTAATAATAGCCAGTCATGTCTCTCCTGATGAGGAGTGTCCCACCCTACCTGCTGTGTTACTGATAAAATAAGCCACATCTATCAACTATAATATCTCCCCCAACAGAGCTGTAAAACTTTATTTAAATGCTAATGTCTGTTTGACAGATTAGCAGACGTACACAGGTGCAATATATTTTCTGCTGTTTGACTTGGCTCACAGCAGGGATATTTCAAATGAGTGAAGATTCACTCTACAGCTGCAGCTCGGCCGTCTGTGGCTTCATTTGAATAAAATGACTTTAAATTTGTTGTCTCATGATCTATTACTGCTTGTGGGAGCATTTTATTTAACCCATCCCACCTATGAAAAAGTCAGAGGTCAGGTTCAGATGCAAAACTGGTTCACAACCTGTATTTAAGTCTATTATCTACACAAATGCAGCTGCATGGCTGCACTGTCGCTTAATTCATAAAAGCCAAAAATGTGAGAGCTGTCAAAAGATTCTGTATTATAAATAAATACATAATTAAGTGATGAATAAGTGATGAATCTGCCTCTCCAGGCTGAAATAACTGATGTACTTGTACGTTAGACACCCTAATGATCATTCAGTGTGAATAAATTAGCTGATCAAGTTCTGAAGATAAATCTAGCATTAAAAACCTATGACAAATAAAGAGTGTTTGATCCCTACTTATGATTGAAGTATTCACTCTAAGGCAGTTTAAGAGTCTTGCAAGAGCGATAGAGCTTACCTAAACTACTTCAAACATTATGAAATTGTGATGAAATTATTTCGTTTTACTTGCCAGAATCTGGATCATCCCACGTTATCCGGCACTTAGCAAGAGATTTTGACGTCTTTAAACCAGAATCCATCAAAGACTACCTGCTGCCAAGATGGGGCATACATAGCCAGGAGAAGAGGGCCAAGGTGAGGGGAATAAAAGCAGTGGTTCAGTGGCAGTTCGTAGGTGTATTGCCATTTTTCCATAAGTGCCAACATCTGATAATGTTCATATACAGTATGTGCTGCTTGTACACAGTTCAATCCTCTTAATTGTTTAGTTGAATTATGTTGATCTGCCAAAGTTTAAAGGGAATCAGATGTGGTAGGAACATAAGATGAAGTTACTTGGTTAATAAGCTTTCCCTAACCAAGTTGTCCTTTTATTTTATTTATAAGTATACCCAGATCATAACCGTAGCCTTGTCACACCACTTACTCAACTCCATACTGTATGTTCCTTTGCATAAACCCCATACTAAGACAGGAGGATATTAAACAACATAAAACATGCAAGGACAGTAGCATTTTGTTTACAATTAAGTCATGTGCTTTTAAATAAAAAAATAAGATGTAACCAAGCTTGGGATGCAACTGGAGGTACATTCTTTATATTCCCATTCACCTCCAAAATCTCCACATCCTTTATTTTTACTGCAGTATATACACTACTCCCTGAGTGTAAATTATTAATGCAGAATAGTTGCAAAGATTTTGTTGGTTTGATGCATGAGCTACTAAAGCAACTTTAGTAGATAGAGAAAGAGAAATTACCACGACTTTATGTTGCTGACACGAAAAAAGGGATTAAATTCTTTATCTGAGCTGGACTTAAACATACAGAAATATTTTTTGACAATGACAGGGACTTGAGATATGATGTAAAGAGCATCTTTATACTGAAATATATAAAAGATACATTAAAGCCCGGTGGCTCTCTTTATAGTTAGAGTGCATACGGTGTTGTTTTGGTTCAGTTGACACCTATCATATATTTATTACTTTATTTCTTTTGAAGTCAGAAGAATTCTGGCTGCTCCGGATGAGTCCCCTCTGTAGTTGTCTTCAAAGTAAAGACCTGTGATGTCCAATCCTCTATGTCTTACACAATATTTATTCTGTTTTTTTTCTCCCTATTCTGCTCACACACTGCAGCCAGGATACAGTTTGTTTTTCAGGTGAAAAGAAAGATGGTGGTGCGAGATGTAAATGAACAGTTTTCATTAATTTAGTGCCTTTTCTCATTGCCCTCTCTCTCCTCCTCTCTATCTCTTACTGACTTTACCCATATGGAGAATGGAGGGCGGTATGGCCTCATTATCCTGGGGGAGGGAGCCACCCAGTCAGAGAAATCAACAATTAGGACCCAATAAAGTGGAAAAGCATATTTCTGTATGCTAATGAGTTTTCCAGTAGCCACAGTACTGATTAGGCTGCATTTTCCCCTCAAATATTGCTATTATTATTGTTATTTATTCCATTTATAAAAACCATCCATTCATTCATTCCGTCATAGCATTTATCAGGGCCACAGTACAGGGCTAGCGCCTTTGGTGGGCTTTGAAAAAAAAGTGACAGACGAGGAAAGAAAGCTAATTTGATTCATGAGTAGATTTAATGGGAGAAACAGTGAAGCGTGAGAGTATCTATAATGTACCCCCAGCAACTGTTCTCCATACATTCTCCCCAGTTGTCACAGGCAGTCAGCAGAGAGCAGAGATGAGAAGATACTATACTTTTCAAGTAGACAGAAGCAGCGAGAGCAGGCGCTAAAGTAGTGCACCTTGCACTAACCTCTGCCTGCCTCCAAAGCACGCACTGTATAATGATCAAACACATGAACACAAGGCTCACAATTAGCATCTACCCACCTGCACACCCTCTCTCTCTTCCCACTACCTGTTTTCTTGTTTGTCAAAAGCAATTTAAAGCCAAATGTCAATTAATATTTTCTAATTAGTATCTGAAGACACTTTCAGAAAAAGGGATACATCAAGGCCATCTGTTTGTGACTAACTTTGATGTTTTTCAGTGTGTTTTCAGTTTTTTGAAGCCTGCAGAGGCGTGATTATCTTTATTACATTTTGTGTATTTGTGCTGTTTCTGCATCCCACCAGAATAAAATGACATTAGAAGCCATTAAATACAGCTCCCTGGTGCCAACAGACATCCAAGAATAATCTCACATTTTGTCATAATGATGTGATTTGCATTGCAAAGCATCTGTCAGAGGCCTCTGCTGAATCTGCCCAGGACCTCATCACCTCCACCGTAAGCAAAATTCCTGACTAACAAATAACTTATAACAAGTAATGAGGAATTTAGATCTGCCTCTTGCTATTTTAAGCAAAAGCAGAGTATCTTTCTTTCTACTTTCCAGACCTTGTCATTAATATATTTGAGTAATATTTTGAACATTTCAATATTTAGAATATTTAGCCTCAAAGGTGGGCACATCTCTCGCAGGAAAAGTGCAAGGTAAGGAAGAGAAATGGAACACTTCAACTGAAATGTTGGTTAGGCTTTGCAGAACTGTGTTTAATGAAATGCTTTTTAAAGGATAGCTTATTCATCTGGAGTCTCATTACACTACAGTAATTACACAAAAGAGTGCTTTTCTTTGTGTCTGAGGGGATATTGCTTACTATTCATAAAACACACATTCAGTGAGATAGACCAAGACAACCTGAAAGACAAAAGACCCAATAAACCTTTAGAAACAGATCCAATCTGATACAAGAGGTAGTGGGAGCGACTAAATTGGGAGGCTCTTGTACTTCTGTTATTGCACCATGGGTATCTAATCTCTGGGAGTAAGGAGTGCCTTTGAATCTCACGCCAGTCAGGAAGACAATGGATCAGAGGTGGTGAGATTGGAAGGAACAGGAGTGTGGCGAGGGTGCCCTTCCTCAACCAACTTGTATGGATGCTCAGATGTTGTCTACAGGACAAAATGATGATGAGAAAGGGGGGAGAATAATAATGAGAAAGGGAGGGAGGTAAGGAAAGAAGAAACAAGAAAGAAAAAAGTGAAAAAGGGGCGTCCATAGAAGGGGTGATGCTCTGTGTACATGGCGCTGCTGTGTCTGCATTATTTAAAAGCTCTCATTAACCTGGGCCCGAAACAGACTAAATCAATAGTCAACCCAGAGACACAAAGCATTTCAGGTGCTATAACTGCTCCCTGTGCAGACTTCATGATCCTGGTGAGATATAATTGCAAAAGGGGGTTAAATTCATTCAGAAGAGATAACAAACTGCTGTGTGTAGGTCAGGGATCACCTGTCTTGCATCGATTTGGCCTGAAACCAGACATGTTAAATAGAACATTGATCATGGTCTGTGAGTTTCTGTGATGTGGCACGTCCCCCGATCATTGATGGTCCAGAGGGAGCTTTGTTTGTGTTAGGAAAGTCACCTTAAAGAAGAATTCAGCACCGGCAGTGCAATCCAGTGAGTACATGACACCAGCTGTACTCATTGTTTCATCCGGGCAGAACAGAATACAGTGAAATGATAGCAAGAGGATGAACTGAACATTAAGTTATTATTTGCCGATGTTTGGTTCAAATCAAGTCATTTCTATTTATATAGCCAAAAATAACAAATTTCACTCTGATGACTTCACAATCTGCACCACGTACGACATGCTCTACACTCAATTTGTTTAATTGCTGTTGGCTTAGCTTTTTCAAACTCATTATTAAAGCTAAAAGACATCAAGTGGTGAGGCCTTTTTTTAATTCATTATTCTCCTTGAAATACAAGCCAACATATTTTGACCTCATGTGAAGATGTGAAAATGATTGCCCATTCTGTTACTGACCATCAAGAGTGAGTGAATATTAATTTCATGATCAGAATGAACACTTGCATTATACATGATCTGATATTGTAGCAATCACTGAATATTTAGGTTTTTATTTTTTTTACTATACTGCAATTTGGGTTAGTGGATGATGAAATCAGGGCTGCTGAAATTGTATCCACCAATATTATCTTTCTCTTGAACTCAACAAGGATTACATAGAGTATATGTATTACAAAAAGAAGCAAAGATTGAAATAAAATGAGCGGTTACTGAACATACTCAAAAAGAAAGAAAGAAAGATCGAAAGAAGAGAAGAAAGGAAGATTAAAGGACAGGATGGACATAAGGGCAGAAGGAGATGTTAAAGCCAACAGCACAATGTGTCAGCTCAAATGGACCGTGAGGGGGCAACTGCTGGCTCCTGGGGGATTTTCTTCAGGCTATCAAGCATCACATCATGGAGAGTGGACATGCAAATTTAACTATGGCCACAGCCATAGCCACAGACCCACCCGGATACACACCACCCTGATTTTCTCAAACATGACTCATTCTAAACCCAATGTCTTCATCTGGTCCTCTCCCATCCTCTTTTTCTCTTTCAATTTCTCTGTTTGCATCAGTTACCAGAAAACACTTATTCCTAAACAAAGCCTTAACATTCCCATTAACATGACTGTACTGACTGACTTGTGCCTGCATTAACATTAGCAAAAAGAGGTCTAATCATGGATGGAAATAATGTAGAAGCATGTTTATACTCCCATTTAAACATCAAATCTTAGTAACATTGTTTAAAAATCTAAATATCTCTGACCTCATACAGCAATCAGCCACAACATTATGACCACTGCCAGGTGAAGTGAATAACACTGATTATCTGGTTATCATTGCACCTGTCAGTGGGTGGGATATATAATGAAGCAAGTGAACATTTTATCCTCAAAGTGGATGTGTAAAAAGCTACTGTAGCTCAGATTGCTGAAAAAGTTAATGCTGGTTCTGATAGAAAGGTGTCAGAACACACAGTGCATCACAGCTTGTTGCCTATGGTGCTGCATATTTTTCTTCACTCTCTGATTGCAGCTTGCTATTCACATCTCTCTAGCCCACAGCTGCACAAAAATATAAAGTAATAAATCAGGTTCACCCTTTGCTTTAAATAAAGCATCATCACTGTCCTGCCACTAATGACAGGTCTCACTGAAGCATCATAGTCTACCTTCCAAATTATGCCTCTCAGAGACGGTCTTTTTTGACCACAAGTCCACTTCTTTGAGGGAAAGGAAAAACCCCATGTCTTCCTTTATTATTGCCAGCCAGGCCAGACATTTGGCTGCTCTCATGCATAATAAAGCCTTAAGCATAGATTACATCATTTTCATTTGTTGCCAAACTTATAATATTTGTATAACCTTTTTAGGAATAGTTACAGTAAGTATCAGCCGAGACTCCACACTCTGGTTCATGTAACTGATCCTCAGACTGTTTGTGTTGTTGCATACAGCAACATTTTTAATGCTGTGGACAGCATATTAAAAAGATTCCCAAAAAGACACTGATTGTGTCATATACAATGGGGTTAGAAGTGCATTTATTTAAGCAAGCGTTTGTTCTGTCTTAACAGGCTTGACAAACTCAAATACTCTCTAAGGTGCAGGTTAAACCTCCCTTGAAAAAGCTGTCAGCTTAATGGCCCCTGCCTTATGCTGATAACTGCCAAGGTGTCTCTTGCTCTCTGGAAGTAGGTGGATAAAGGTTCTAAAGCCTTTGTGTAAAGGCACTGTGAAACATAGCCCAGTGTCTTTTTTATTTCTCTCTTTGAAGTGAATTGACATTCAGCTCAGGATTTTGTTGAAAATGCACCCTGCCTCCCAACTCCTGTTTTCTTTCTCTAAACTTCAGCACGTTACATAAAGTTGGAGCAGTGCTCTTGTCCTTGAGTGTAACTTACAGGTTGTTTGCCTTTTGTGTTTCGTTTGAGCTCCAAGTCGATTGAGGGCGTCGGTCATAGAGGGAGAGATGGATAGAGGAGGACACGCTGGCAGGCTGAATGGTGAGAGCCGAGGAGTCTGTCAAACTCCATCTCTGCTACGAAAATGGGAGTAGATGGGCACAACTCTCAGTACAACCATAGCACGTGGAACAGAGTGCAGGGAAGAGGTGAACGTGTGACGGGAATGCCAGTGCATCATGTCACTGCTGATGACAGTCAATTTGTCTGTGAGTCAAGGGGCTTTGAGAGATGCACTCCACTGCAGGCAGCTGTGCTGATGGTATTAATAAGGGGGGGTACTTAGCTGGCTTACATGGACATACTGTACAACATGCGTATCCCACCCATTATTTTCCCAGCAACAGTAGCCATTCACCCTTCTGTTCTCGACAAAAAATTGAGAGCATTTGTGGTTTCCTTACAGTAAATGCTGTAAACAACCTGTATTTATGTTTTTCTGACAAGTGACGTCTTACAGGCAAATAAAGACCGTTATCTCTCAGTAGCCAAGGCAGCAGTGGCATGATGTTGTGATACACCTGCAAAAACAAAGCCAGAAGGAGGAGGTCTGTGTTGATTACTGGGTGTGCAAAATGTCTTGCTTTGACATAGGACACCATGATTTCAACCCACGTTGTTCCAACATCCCCTCTTCTATCTTGCTATTTTGCAATCAAGTAGTTTAAATCATAGTGTATGGTAAACACTTACCATACACTATACCTTACCACTACTATAAGTCCCAGCAGTCATGCATATAAAAAATAAATCATATAAGGTACTTTCGCAACTAAACAGTTTTTTAGAATGTGTGCAAGATGCCATTTTTTTTGTTAGAAAATTCTTCAGTTGGTGTAAAAGGCATCCAGTTATTACCAATTCCCCTGGGTACTGAAGTCCCTGGGGAAAGCTTCCTTTGATATGGCCTTCCATGCTGCTTCTGAGTGCATCCTTTGATACATATGGGGTCACCATGGTTGCTGATTTTCACCTGACAGGGATGAATTTCATTCTGCAGATTCCCTTTGAGTGTTAGTTGGAGCACTCTGGAAAACTGGAGGTACCACTGCTAGTGGTGGAAAAGTTTGCTCCTTTTACCCGACCAGTGCTCTGTCCATATACTGCAGAATGACATTTGACAATGATAAAAAAACAATATATAACTGTGTCTGGTTGGTAAATTATATATTCTATTCATATCTACTACTTTTCCTGCAAAGGTCCATCCTCTCCAGAGATTTGAAGATAAATATAAACATTGACCTCCAGATTGCATAGAATTCTGCTGCCAGATTATTGAAAAGAACTAAGTGTCAGATCATAAATACATCCATCTCTCTACTGTCTGTTAGTTTCAGAATTGTTTGATTATATTTCATATATTTTGGGGCTCAGCTGGCTCTGACTCTTACTTACATCTTTGACATCTGATCTTTTAACCCTTCATAAGCTGCCATCCTGAAATCTCCCGGCAAGGCACTAAGTCTAGGATCAAGACCAAAAGTGACTGAGTCTTTTCCATCTGAGCCCCTGAGAATGAGATAATAATAATAATAATAATAATAATAATAATATATACTGTAGGAATATATACATTTAAATACAGTCACACTTCTTTTGGTATATAATATTTACCTAGTTACTCTAGTGCATTTGTAGTTGCTTTAACCTTGTGGTAAATGTACACATGGAATGAATATTAAAAGGCCAGCACCCTGACCTTAACACATACAGTATATTTGCATCCTTTGACTATATTGTGATGTATGCATCAATTCATTTCACAGATAAACTTGCAGTAAAGAAGCCTCGCACTAAGAGAATCTGAATGATGAAAATATAAAAGACAATTTATGTATTACTTTTTAATAATTTATCACATTATAAATACCTCTCTTTTTCAGCAACCATGTGCAATTTAAATATATTTTAAGATGTTTTAATATAAGGTAATCATTCTTAGCTTGAGGCATGAAATGAAAATTGTGATAATTAGTTATCGTGAGCTAAACTTGTAGGTGCTGTAGTGGAGAACCACCCGACTTAGTCCTGTCAGGATCTACAGTGATGACTAGTCTGATTATAGAAACCCCTGTAGCGGTTGGAGGAGAGCAAGAAGATGTGTTCTGGTTGCTCAGTGTTGGGCCACGTTGTGGAAATCTGACTAACAAATGGGCCGGTGGTGAATGCTACTTGAATAAGATATGATGGAGATCAGACAAGAACTACCCTGGATGTAATTACACAATTGAACCAGTAGGGAGCACACTTTTCATACCATCTCAGTGTAGTCCATGGTCCTGTACGTTGCAGCTTTTTATAGTGAAGGGTCAAGGAAACAGCTCTTTTTATACACAATACATGGCACTGCATTAGCATTAAGTGTATGCTATTGAGGAGTTGAGTGCAGCATATCAGCAGCCTCCTATGAATTTTACTGTATACATAATCTACTCCACACATGAAAATCCAAGGGCAAGTGTAGCCTGTATTAATAATAGGTTCAGTAACTATTATGCCATTTTTGCATCACATGATGAATTCCCTGACAACATAAAATTATATGAATTTTTAAAAGGAGAAATTTAGACTTAGTCACTCATAGTAAAACAATGTCAAAAACACTTATCTAAACAAGGTTTACTAAGTGGGAATATTTATGTTTTTCAATGGTTTCGATTATTCTTTGTTCGGCCCAGAAATGGTGACACTAGAAACATCAAGAGAGAGAGAGCCATTAAATCATTGAATTATTTAACAGAATTATGAATAAATATGAGTGTGAAGATTACTCCTAGGTAATATGAAAATGGTATTCTCGCCCCCTCCCTCTCTCATTGTCCCCCCCAGCATACTCTACCCGAGCGTAATTAGTCCATATTGTATCAGTCTGGTAAAACACTCGCACAACACGGCACATAACGTAATTGTTGTTTAATATGTTTTAAGTACGTTTTTAGCTCGCCTGGTCTCTCTCTGTATATATTATTAATGCAACGGTTATGTATAATAAAATGTATATTATAGAAAGTTCTTAACGAATGTCGATTAATTTAATGACATGCTTTAACACATCTGCTAACTTCTCTTGCTGATCTCCTGCCTGGAATCATTTGGAGATGTGGGTTTGGCATGATCCAGCATCTCTAGTTGAAAGATGAGAACAACTTCGAAGGTGGGCAGGACAGGGCAGGTATGGGGATTTATAGGGAGAGGGAGTTGCTTTTGCTGCAAACGGTTTTCCCGAAACCTTTGCTCTCGGGTCCCGCGCCAGGAGTTCGGCATTGTGGCCCGGTCTACTATCCGCTTGTTCTTGGAAAAAGCGTCAGAGAGCAGCTGAGAGAGGCTTAACATTTCAAACGTCTGGCGGTAGGCTGCAAAGTTTCCACCCTGAAAACACCGTCATGTAGCAGCAGCGGCGGCAGGCTGAAGCAGGACACCACACCTCACGGCTTGGTGTTCAATAGGAGTTAGTTTGCAGTAAAGTTTGTGGCGCACACTCGTTTTAGTCTCTGTCCGATGGAAGCTGGTTTATTTCGTATAGGAGAACCTGTCTGTGCGTGTTCTGTTGCAGGTGCAGCAGTGCTGGAATTCAATTTCTTAATTCGTAATTGTATTCCTGTGTTTCAAATGCGGCGTTATACAACATGACCGTTATAATTTATCAGCTCTATCAGCCTTTGAACATTTTGACAGGTAATGAATTTATATTTTAGATTTAGAGTTAGATTGATTCTGTTTCAATGAGAAACCATCATAATCATGTTTGACTAGTTGTATCCTGAGTTAAAATAATTTTTTCCACCTTGTGCGTAAAAGTCTGCTCAGCATAGTGCATCACGGTGAAAAAGTGAGATTCCGGTCCTCTTAGTCATAGATGTCCTCTCAGCTGGAAGGAGGCCTGCAGCTGGAGACAACAGCAAAACTTGATGTACTAAAATCCGAAGAAGTTGTTGACGTGACAAGTCCTGACGGATGCGCAGGGCAGCAGGGCTGCCGCGAGGACAGAGGAGGAAATAAACCGTCCCCGTCTTCAGAGCACCATCAGCAGAAACCACGCAAGATGACCCGGAGCCCCAAATGCGCCCGCTGTCGCAACCACGGCGTCGTTTCGTGTTTGAAAGGCCACAAACGCTTCTGCCGCTGGAGGGACTGTCGCTGTGCCTGCTGCCTGCTGGTGGTGGAGAGGCAGCGCGTCATGGCAGCTCAGGTCGCACTGAGGCGGCAGCAAGCTGCGGAGGTGAGGAGAGCACAAGGGCAGGTCAGTGATGGAGAACAGATGGGTGAAACCATGACTTTCAGTAAACGATTATCAGGAGACAAACCGTCATTAACGGACAAACAATGAAGAGCAAAACTACATCCGGGATAAAATGTTTAAAGTTTGAGAGACTGAAGGTCAGAATGTAGCTATTTTAATTCAGCACATTATTTTATTTAGCTGTCCATGAAATATAATTTTCTGAAGGGAAATCTTTGCATTAAATATTTTACACTTGACAAAGCTTGAATGCTGAATTTGCACTAATATTACTATTATCCATATTTTAAAATGTCGTGTGTGACTGACATTATAGTCCGACCATCTCATGGCCCATGGCAGTACAGAAGTAAGCTCTTACTTGAATATGGGTGCAGAACTAGGCTGAAGCTGTTTTTTTTTTCTGCTTTTCTACAAAAGAGAAATATCTTTTTTTGTATAGTTAAAACAGATATTTAACATTTGAGTGAAGTTTTAGTACAAAGTGATTGTTAGTAGTGGGGCTCCTAGGTGTTATTCTAAAGACTTGAGTGAGCTTTCCAGTTAAGGTTGTTAAACATTATTTAAGCAGGAAGTCTCTTTAAGATCAAAATATCTTTAACAAGAAAGACTATATATAAACTACATATTTATGGTTGTATCGAATAAATAAATATTGCAATAATAAAATACTCACTAAAATAGGAAGTATAGAATAGAACAAGACATTTAAATGCTCCTCACAGAATGATTTACATTTATGTCTCCAGTGTCAACATACCATATCTTCACATCATAGAATGACAATGAGCTCTACTTGCCTCTTACATAATGTATTAATTCCCTTTAATTACCCTTGGGGCATGGTCTCCGTATTATATGATTATGTCCGAATGTCTAATTCATGTTCCCATGTTTCTCCCAGGGTAAGAGGGGGGTCAGGTGTGCTGCTCCGTTGCGGAGGACGGCCTATCAGCGTTACACCAGAGCAGCCGAGCCAAGCATCCTTGCTAAGAGCATCCTGCAGGGTATAGTTTAATTAACATCTTCTTTCTCATTAACGTACTTCTTCTCTCCAGACTGTGATAGAAAGTGCAGGTTTTTTTCTCCCCCAGATGGATCTCTTAAAGTCAACTTTAACATTTAGTTAAATGTTCTGAGTTCCCCAGAACTGATGCAAGATCACAAACTGATCAGTTTGGTTTGTCATCTCATAGTGGAGCAAGTGACTCTCTGCTTGCTGACCTGTCAGACTAAATTCTTGTCCAAGGTGAGCTGCAACTGGAACAAAAACATTTAAAAGTAACCTCACTTGGAATAGAAGTTTAGTAAAATGTACTTACATAAATCAGATCAATATTTCATTGAAAGATTTGGTTTGCTGGAGGTATAACCCCAACCTTTGTTCTAGCCTTAGTTTAAGACTAAGCTTAGTCTCAACCAAAAATAAATGGTTGACTTTGAGGGGACCAGTGTTTGTTCTTATACAGGATGTTAGTCCCTACAGTGTCACTGAATAAACAGATATCTGTATGTCACCATAAGTAGACATACATACTTTCACATAAATGATGATTTTTGTGTACATATGCTGACATTGTAACTGCAACTGCATTTTGAAGGCCTACTTGGGCCCACACTGCCAGTGATTCTTCTCAGATGTCGTTTCCCAGCATTACACACACTTAATTTATCCAAACAAATGTGATAACTGTGGCTTCACTATTTCACAACAACAGGCCATTACTGTAATACATAGTGTGTTTTAATACCTGCTGGCTTGCAGTCACATCTTGCTGGAGGCTTTGTCTTCTTTATAGCCCTTTCAGCCTCTCCGAGCTCTCAGTAAAGCAAAAATGACACTGCTAACCAACTGCATGATTAAAATAATAAAGAACAAAGTACTCAAACATAAACACAACAATTAATTGGTTGGAACAACTTTATTATTCATCAATAAATTAAATATATGAGTACATAAAAGTAGCACGTGGCTTTGCTCCCAATGCAGGGCTCAAACCAGTGGTGCCGCTGGAGGATGACACCTCCTGCTGGTCAAAGCAGACACAGCGCGACCAAACACACTTCACGTGTCCCTCCATCAGCGCCCGGATGAGGAAGAGGCGAGCCTTTGCAGACAAGGAGTTGGAGAATGTGATGCTGGAGCGGGAGCTAAGACAAAGAGAGCTGCAAGACCTTTCCTTCACCTCCTCTGGCCTCGTCCCTGTGCTTCACCCTCCGCCCCTGCCTGTCTCCCCAAGCCTTCACTGCTGTCTTCTCAACAAGGACCCCACCACTGCAGGCGCGTCCAGTTATGTGCCTGTGTATAAATATAAGCCTTTGTATGAGTGTGATTTCCAGTTCTATCAGTTCTTCCACCTAAAGAGCAAAACCTCTGCAGAAGGTGACTATAATGACTTATTATGCCAAAGCGCAGAGCAAAATAGGGAGGATGAGGAGGTGCAGAACAGCTGGAAAAGCTGTGAGAAGAAAGACCAACCAGAGCTGATACATCTATCATCACAACAAAGACTCAAACATCATGGCAGCATCTTGTCAGGTCTAGATCTTGTCAAATCCCCTTCAGAACTCAGAGAAATAATGGACTCAAATGGCTCTTCAACTGTCACACACTCTATTTCTGGATCAGATCAGGGTATCCTGGGCAGGCCAGACGTCAGTGCACCCAGCAGGACTTTTGATCCCAGAATCCTGACAGCTAAGGGCTCGTGCACAGACACTCCTGCCGACCAGGCAGGCGCTCACGCTGACTCTGTCAAGAGCCCTCATGGCAGCTCAGTCAGGACTCCAGCTGTGAGGCCATTACCTTTCTCTGTAGAGGCTTTGCTGAGGGCCTGACTGGCAAATGGAAAGCAGTGTAGTGCACTGTTTATGTGCGGACTAAGAATTGATGTTGAGTGAATAAATATAGAAATGGCTATAGGTGTATTACAGGTTTTGAAACACAAGGGCTGGTTGTTATAAAGTGGCAATAGGTGAAATATTTATGAAAAAATATGAATTACAGTTTTTGTATTTTTATTATTTTTCATTAATATGTATTTAGTTATATTTTAACTGTATTTAAAAATATATCAATGAAACATAGATATCTACTTGATAATTATATTTTCATGTGTATGTATACATTGTGCATATTTTGTACAAATATACACTTTAGAAATATAATCCTGTTTCCTTTGTCAACAAGGTGATGAAAATGTACTGAACCGCTTTGACCCACTCACATCAATCAAGAAGAAATATACAGTACATCCATAAAACAAAGTTCATGAAAAAGTCCACATTTGTGTTTGAACTTGTGCCCATTTCTTACTTCATGCTTTGATTTTAAATCAAAGTGTAGCTGTGTCTGGCTGATCTCTGAACTGCTCTAAGGTATTGTGGTGACAAAATAGGTGCATATCAGAAATCTCTCTTTAATCACATGAAAATAATGAAACAACAATGAAAGGATGAACGTGAGGTGAAGCAGGTGGTGACAGCTAAAGGAACAAAGATTTTCTAAAAATGTTCCTGCAGTGAAGGGGCTGACAGCAAACAGACATATAACTGATATTTCTGCATCTGTCCTCTCCTTTTTACCAAGTGAGAAATATATTTTCATTATTTATTCATATTTCGTAAGCTCTATTGTTCTTCAAATGTAAGACATTTTGTCAGACTGCAGTCTATCATTATGATTGTAGAACCTTAAGCTTACTGATCATATGGCATACTGTTTAATATTTCATAGACTATCATTTCATCACACCAACAGAATGAGGGAAGATGGGAAATATGGAAAAAGGGTGAATGGGAGGGTGCCAGCGTTGCCTAGGCGACATTGTTCTTTATTGTATGCTGAGCCTGATGCCGGCGGAGTTTGTTTGAACACGCATTTGATCTATATCCACTTTTTCTCCCCTTCCACGTTTTTGTTCTGTGCTGTAATCTCGCAGAGATGGAGGTCAGATACTTTTGACAACTCTGGACCTTGTGGCGTCAACACGGAGGTGATAGCGTGCTGCTCCGTGTCTCTGTTTGCTAGTATCTACCAGCATATCAGAATGCCTTTCTCCCTGTCTTTTCACAGACAGACAGAGAGGGGAGATTGGCACAAAAGAAAGATTAGGTTATGAGCCTGAAAGCACTGAATATGTGCCATTGTTTTTTATTGTACACTATCTGCGCCAATTTTACAATATTAAACCTCTTCCTTGCAGAGAGTGCAAATTGCCATTTTCACTGCGATGATAAAAAGATAAGCATCAGTCACAAAGGGGTGATAATGACTTCTGTGAAGAATAACACAGAGGATATAAATCAATTTCCCCCACGGCAAAGCTAGGGGAAAAGCTCATTTATCCAGTTCCCCCATGTTTCATTCTGGAGTGTCCTTAGACGAGCTGTGTGGCAGCTTAATAGATAGCGACCCTGCTCTCAAATGCCATTCACGTTCCACTGTTCTTGTTAGGATTGTGCCAGGGACAGACAGATTAGCTTTATTGTTCTGTGCTCTTTGGAGAGGTCGGATTCGATCTCCAGTCGCCGGTTTATTAACATTTTTCCTTTGTGGACCAGGGGAGGACAGGAGGGAGAAAGAGGACGTATATGGGGGTTATTGGATTCAGGCCAGTTTGCTGACAAAGCAGTTTCAACAGGTTGAAACATGTTTCTGGATTTGTAACAGCCCCAACCCTTCTTCTCCCTTGCCCTCTGCATTTTGTCGCCCACCTCTGTCGCTCCTGCTGTTCATTTTCTTGTTGTGCCTCATTTCCATTTCAGCGGGATTGATTTCACTCTGTTCAGGGTAGAAAAGCTTTGCTTTGGCGTTTCCCTGTAACTCTGATCTTCATATTTTCATCATGCAGACTATCAGCAGTAGCAGTGACTGGGAAGATGGGAGAAAATAAAGAGAGGAGCTGGAGAGAGCTGATGGGTGGGGGAGGCATGACAAAGAGCTAGCCCACAGGTAGGCTCCAGCTCCTTCACACTCTTCACCCCCATCCTGTTCTTTCCTCTTCCTCCTCCCATTGGTGAAGCATTGCAGTCTTTACCTACGCCACCATAAGCCGGTTCCTGGCCCAGCATAAGCCATCACACTATACCTGTATAGTACAGAACTATCACAATGATCTTTGTTTTCCCATTTCCTTCATTTCCTTTACCACCTTGCAGTGTTTACACTAGCTGTGTGCAAAGGCAGACGTGCAGAGAAGGTAAATTCTCATTCAAGTGAGTTATTCACCCCAGTCTCCCTCCAAGACCTGATTAAAGCAGCCAGACCTCTCTAGTTGTTCTGGTATGATCTACATATCAGTCATAGCTCTCCCTTTGGACAGATCATCAGCAACATTTAGTATCAGGGTTCAGTGAAAGCCTTTGATCCTCCAGCCAGCTCTACTCATTACAGACGAGAGAGTGGACTAAAAGCATATGTCTTGGAGTGGCAAGGTCCTGTCCCTTGGCAATTCTAAGAGAGCTGCCACCTGAATTTAATTATGTTGTTGGGATGTTTAGACACTGTGAAGAACTCTCCAAGCTGATGAGGACCCACTTCTGACACACCGAGTTAATGATTATCTGGTTGCTACACTCAAAATGGCTGCATTTGAACTTGTATGAAGACAAGCTGTCATAGTTGTTTTGTCTTATAAACCTGTATTAGCATGACAAAATTTCAATGATATGCTGTTGAACCAAAACAACCAAACCTCATTAGTGCCTGAATATTTGCTTCATACTGATTTGTTTTCAAATGATCTCATGCCTTCAAGATTGCAGAATGAACAATGCTAATTTATTTAGAAGAATTTAAGTGATCCATAGTTGGACTTAACAATAGCCTGCTTGGGCTGTGGTACGTGTTTGTGGGATGGTAAATTTAAATTTAAAGTTTGTAACGTGTGAGAGGTGGGTTGGATTTTTTTGGACTATGTATTGGTGATTGCTATGGTATGTGAACCTGCTGTGATGTGGTTGTGTCACAAGAGCTGTAGGTAAACTGCTTTTAGTGCTTGGTTTGAGTTGATCCTAGCTTCCTAGTTGGATTTGGTTCTCTCATGACAGCCTATGAGGTTATAAGATCTGGACACACCAGGATTTAAAATGTAAAAAAATTCACTGCAAAATGTATTAATTTGCATGCATTCACTTTTATTTAACTTCTTCCGTTGGAAAAAACTGCTCTCCACAAGAGAGCAACAGTTTGCAGACAGTTATGTGGCAGGCGTCTATGATACAAATACTGTATGTCTTTTGAACTTATTGTCCCGTTATCGACCAAGCTAAGCTAACTAACAAACTAAGCGAACTAACCATTAGCAAGCTCAAGTGTCCTCTTTAATCACTTTTTATTGAACAAAATGGTGAACAACATGCCAGGGGAAGTGAATCAAAACAAATTGTGTAGGATTAGTGTAAGTGAAGTTGCAGATTACAACTCACTTACTTTACCCTCCCCTTCCAAGTGCAAAGGAGAATTAGAATGGCCCTATCTGGAGTCAGTCGTGGGGCTGGGCTAGAAACATGGTGGTTCAACATGCAGCATCCATTGAAGGAAAGTCGGACTGTATGTCAATAAAAATGACAAAACAAAACAAAAACATAATGATGATAATGATTATACATGAATACATGAAAACATAACTATGAGTATTATATTCCATTTATGGAATAGATGGCTGATAAATGACATATAATAAAGACATTCTGCAGGTACTGGGAAAAATTTAAACACAGGAAAATACAAATATATAAATATTTATAAAGATATAAATTATTTTTATTCTACTTGCTCATGCATGCGATATAGATTTCTCCATGTGAGTTGTGTTGTAATAAACCTGGGTAACATTATTTGACATTTTTCCACTATCCCTAAGGACTTTATTTTGTAAGACCGCTATCTTTGGTGTAATGATGGATGTTATCATTACACTCCGGGCACTATTCCTTTTATTTATTTCAAAGAAGTATCTGCAACATTGAGTATGAGGGGTCAGGGCAGAGTGTTTGATCTGTCTGCCAACTTGCCACGCACTTTGGATTCTCCCTTGTCCCACCCTGCCCTGCAACAGCCCTGTATGCTCTCTGGTGTTTGGTAGCCAAGCCTGACTGAGAGATACTGGTGTAGGGTTACGCTACAGCTGTGTGCCATTGCCTCAGTTAGCACACAATCCTTTCGATGCCGTAGAATGACCTCTCAAAATGTAAGACAGATTAGCTAAGTATAAAAGTAAACATTGTCCCTCAGGCATGATTAAGGCACAGCTAGTGCCAAACAGTAAAAAATGTGCTTCACCTCTTCAACTGTATCCAGAAATGAGCCTGTTGTTGTACATGTACAGCCTGTCAGTTTGAAATGGCAACCTTCAATAATACTGACCCCCTCCAGCCAATAATGTAACTTATTTAGACACTAGAATGTGGTGCCAAGAATCATTCATCCGGCGCCCGGTTAGCTCAGTGGGTACAGCTGGTGACCCATGTACCGAGGCTAAGTCCTTGCTGCAGCGGCCCAGGGTTCGAATCTGACCTGTGGCCCTTTGCTGCGTGTCCATCCCCTCTCTCTCTGCCCCCTTTCCTGTCTGTCTTCAGCTGTCACTATCATAAAGGCAATAAAACCCCCCAAAAATACAAAAAAAAAAAGAATAATTCATCAAGTTTTGTCCTAATTTGACAGGGATAACTGAGAGATATGTTTGTTTTTTGGACCTCCAGTGATCAAATCAATACATGTTTTTAAAGTCTGGAATACAGTTTGAGCATATATAGTCAGAGAGTCAGAGCAACTGTGATTAAGATATCACCTGAAATAACTTATATGATTGACAGACTCAGACAAACAAGACGCGATCAATAGATCACATCACCAGACAACCTAGTTAAATCAGTCTGCACAGTACAGGCGGATTTCGTGCAGTGCAGAGACTGTGCTCCTCAGTCAATGGCAATGATTTCACAAAAAACAGACAGAACACCAGCACAGCAAACAGAGTCAAAAAAAGTATCTTCCCTGGATGAAGATCAAGAAAATAAATAGTATCCCTTGAATAGAGAGACATGAATGTGTTTATTTAAAGTTAAGGAGTCGTTATGATACCTTGACATTTTGTTTTAGTGCCAAGAGTTACATGTGTGTCTGTCGTCTGTACGATAAATATACAGCCAGCAGCACCATTAGCTTAGCTTAGCTTCCAGTCTTTTCAGGTTTGGACAGATTAAAAATGCATAGGGTGAAGGGCTTTTATTTTTAAAATCAGTCATTTTATTTTTACTTAAATGTTTTTTCTCAAAAGTATTAAAACCACATTTCCGCCACAAAGTAAGAATGAAAGTGAAATGAAAAAGTCATGTGAGAATGGAATACAAGAGAGTAGCAGCTGCTGGTGTGTCTGTGGCATCTCTGGAAAAGATACATCTTCTAACTGCATGCTACATGCTGACAGTGTCACAGCATGTGAGGTGCAGTTGCAACTTGGACAGGCCTCAACAATGCAGTATAATAAAGAATTACGTCATTACGTATGGGCTAGGTTAGTATTACTGTATCTCTGTATATGCAAAAAATGTTGCAGCTTTTAATTCATCACTTGTTTTAATGCACCACCCGGTGAGCATGCTAAGTGATCCAAATCAAATACACCCAGAATGTTTCCTAAGCAACACACTGGGTCTGTCTGAATTCTAAATGCTAAAATACTCATGGTGGATCCTTCAGCAGTGAGCTCAACGTTCACTTATGGAATTTAATCTTCACTGAGGTGTGTGAGGCTGTTTTATATAATCTCTGTCACAGGCTGCAGAGCACTCTTTCAGTTTAAAAGTGTTTGAAAACTGTTTGAGGAGTGCACTGGAACCAGAGAGGTTGAGTGGACTAGTTATATTATGCTTTGAGAATGAGCGAGCTGAGAAGTTGAACTTGGAGCAGCAGAGTGTGGAGGACTTTGAACAGCTTCATGCGCTGCAGACAGGTGAGCGCAACAACACAAGCACTGATGGAAGTAACTTACTCACCAGAGGACAACATTAACATTGCTAGGCAACGTGTGTGTTTGTGTGTGTTTGCAGCTCTTTTGGCAGGTTATTTAGTTTATGTAGATCATTAATTCTTGTTGCACCCAGCATGCTGTCGTCTCTTTTTATTGTTGGTCATTTTTATTTAATTGTCTGAGTTTTGTCCTCTTCTCTGGTTAATTCTACTATGGCTACACTGAGGAAGGCAATCGTATGTTTATAATTGATAATTATAAACAAGTCCTCCAAATTAAATGAATAAATTGTTGTTTGTTCATGCCCTCTAGAATGAAACATAGCATTTCTGACTGTTTACTTTTTGGTCGGACAGTCTCAGTAGGACTCAATCACAGGTTAAAGTGTTAAAGGCTACTTAGACACTCAAAACTATGTTATATACAAAACAAATATAAATTTGACTGGCTGTTCCATACATTCACAGCAGTGGTCATGAGAGGTAATAGAAACAACATGGCTTTAATAGAGAACAAGCGTCTGGTCTGCCCTCTGACAGAGACATTCCTAATTGACTGTAGTTGGGTTCCAGTCTGACCACCGCCACCCTTCATTTAACAGAAGAACAAACACACCAGCTCTCGCTTTAAAAGACAGCCCTGTGTGTAACCGAGCCTGCCTTGGTTGGACTAGAAATTTCACAGCTTTAAAAACATCTTTGAAACAGGCAGGGTAGAGTTCTCTCCCGCACCTCCCCACTTACCCCCATCCTGTACTATTTGGGTTTTTCCATAGACTGGTGTGTGCATGTACAGTATTTGTGTGCTTGCATGTGTGCAGAGCTGTCCTGTCGCTATTCCAGCAGCCTTGGGGACGACCGGCAGTGCCCGCGGCTGCAGCTGTGTGGCGATCCAGTTACCGTCACATGGTGCCGCTTGGCCGCTGAAGAACTACCTCTGCAATATTAGAAACCACAGCAGACCACAAGACTGTACTTTCTCTCACCTCTCTCTCTCGCTAGATGTCTCTCCCTCCAGAAAACATTATAGCATTGAAGAGATGTTGATACAATACCTCACAGCAACACTGAAATCCAGTGTAACCATAACATTACACAATAACAGTATTAAACTTAAAATAACGTATTTTTAAGCTGTATTAATTTTAAAAAAAGGGACATTTGTATCTTTCTGATATCACGTCAAAACAAAACCCTTATTGTGCCATAACACAACAGTATGTCCACAATCTTGTCTTTATATGGGTTGGTGTTGATGTTGCCACCTCCTGCAGGTTGTCATCTGTTAAAGACTTGTTGGACTTTGTTCTTCACAACCTCACTTCTCATTAACATGCTTTCTCAATGCTTTCTCTCTCATCAGTACCCATCTTTCGCTCTACCCTCACTGCAAAGAAAGAAGCAATTTTGCAGATGTGGAAGCAAACAGAGTGATGGGGAAGAAGGGAATAGTGCAGTCACTTCTTTCCTCAGATATGATTATGTAGAATATAAATACATTGTAATACAGGTTATAAATGTCAGCACTTTTCTTGGAGACATTAAAAAGCTTCTAGCTGGGATCAGCTACACACAGCTTTAGCACAACCTTCACAGCTTTGTACCATGGCCTCAGAGCTCTCACCTTTATAAGCTAAAACCAGCACATGCCAGGCAAGTTCAGGAACTTTATAGACCAAGGGTGGCAGCAATAACATCAATGCAAAAACAACTCAGACTGCACGACCATTAAAGCTGTATTTACCCAGCTTGGTTCAAATTTTATTCTATAGAAAATTCTGCAAACTCAAACTCAAACAATCCCCTCGACCACATTCTGACTCCCAGTAATCTGATCCACCCTGATGTTATTCATGTCCTGATCTGTACACCCCCTGTATGCTAACATATTGGCACCCTCTTACAAGTGATTGATTATCTCTGAGGCCTAAAATGAGAGGATAGTGGAGTTTAATGACATATAAAACCGTGTTTTGATGTCAGGTTCACAGACCTTTAAGAATAACAGCTGGCACAGGCAGAGTGCTGGGAGGGAATCGCGAGCATTCAAGGAAAAGTGTGGGCAAGTTGAGATGGCGTGATAGCAGGAACCCTGTAGCTCGCTGTAACCCATAACTGTGATACAACTTGCCAAGATCAGCAACATGTTTTAAAGCATTTTACTTTGCCTTTTAGTCAAGAGAGATTATGCTCACAGACAAACCCCCCCCCAGACTACGCCTGTGCCAAAACTAAGAGATTAAAAACACAGAGGGGAGAAAGGGATGACATACAATTTAGTCTAATAGCTTTTACAATATAAATAGTGTCAGTAAAAATATGTTATTATACATCTCAAGTTTCAGCAGAGCACGTGTTGAAGCCATTTATGGGGAGGAAAGTCTATTTCAGGTTGGTGTTTTGACTGGTGGTGGAATAGATGGGGGATGAGGCAAAGCCTGTCACTGTGACTGTCTTCCTGCTCAACTCCCTCACTACGTATGAAGTGTTTTCTGTTTTGAAATCAAACCCTTTCCCAGATCCTGACATGTGTCCTGCTTTTGACAGACGACGTTTACAGATCCCAATCCTGTTTCCTTTGCTCCCTCTGAGCTGAATATGGCTCATTTTACAAATTCTCCGAGAGATCTCTCCGGGGAAAAACATTAAAATGTAACATCTTCTTCTACTCTAATGCAATATGATGACTTCCCTGGCTTTCCAAGAGTTTTAGCGCTCAATTGGAATCGGCAACTTAAGTCACAGTTGTTATGTTGAAAATGTATGTATGCTGCAGATGACTGACCTTATTCAATTTACATGCCATTATTACTCCTAAACTCTGCACCGGGGATATTAATTGAGAAGGTGGGCACACTGTGAGCCCACTGTACATATAACATATGGCGACTGGGCTGACAGAGGAGCAGGGAGAGATTGTTCCTTATACTCTTGACTGCATGAGTGCACTCAACTACAGTCTAAGGTTATCCAATTTGAATCTCTGTGCGCTCCAGTAGACTGCCCACTTTCTACTGGCATGATGCTATGAATCATGAATCTAACTTTAATGATGCCTCATGAACAGCCCTTCTGAATAGCGTTCAGTGAAAGGAGAAGCAGTTCAAAGCAGTAAACAGGTGAAGAACTGGATGCAAAATGGACGAAGTACTCATAAATCTCCGAATCTTGGGCTGACGGTTAATTGAAAATTAAAGGACGAGCAAGGATGTTCCACACTGGCAAACAAACCAAAAACTAAATAATGGACCAGCTAAATACATAATAAATCATTCAGTTGTCAGTTACAGCTCATACAGGATCAGCCGCCCATGTGCTGACAGACACTTGACAGAGAGTAACTCTAATTTTAAAATGTTTTGCAATAGCAGTAATTAATATTTAACCTATTAAAGAATACTGCCACATCTCATATGTAAATAAGTTCCTGTAAGTGCTTTAGATTCTAATCATTAGTGTAACTGTTCCTAAAACCATTTTACCTAGATTGATTTCACTGCATCAGTGATGATTTAAGTGCTCCTTGTTAGAGGGGGTTACTAAGCCTACGTGTTATGTGTTTTTTTAAATTCTATATTGGTGTATTAATGTAGATCACTTTCTTCTGTTGTTCAGTGTAAAAAAATAAAAAGCCCTTGTTTCAATGCTGTTAAACAATAAAACAGCTGACATTTTTTTCTAAACAAGTATTTGTATTGAAAAGTGTGGGTGTGGAAATATGAAACTACTTATTAAAAGAAAATGGCAAGGAAAGGATTTTTCTTAAAGATTGGCACTAATATGTAAAATAAAAGTGTAATTAAAGATTTATTTTTATAGCACATTTCAAAACTAAAGCTAGAAAGTGCTTCACAATAAAAGCAATTTAGCACAAAATACCAAACAGGTAGAGTGGTTTGTAAAAATGATTCCTTCATTTAAAACAAATTCAAAATGGCAAGAATCAAACCAACAATTTCCTAATAATCAATCCAGCAAATGAGTGTTGTTCGTCCTGAAATCTGTTGATGCTAGCCCTGCCTGTCCAAACCTGTGATGCCTGAGGAAAAAGCAGCCATTTCTTGACCCACTTGAGTAAAATTGCTTCCTGTTTCAGAGTAACAAGATTTTCAGGGCGGTGGGTTTGGGAGCGAGGGAGAGCATCAACTGTGGAGGAGACATCATGGATTTCCACAACCACAGTTCAAGTGATGTGTGTTTGAGCACGTTTGTACTGAGCATGGATATGTGAGCATGACTTTGGCTGTCTTGTTTTTCTGTTTCTCTTCACACACGCACACACACAACCAGTGAAAGCCTCTCTAAGACAATAATAGGAATGGAACAGCATCGAAACAGAAGCTCTTTTTAAACAGCCAGCTCCATGTCAATATTACTCTTTCCCTTTCAATGATCACAGACAAGTCTTTGTCTCTATTTCCTTCTACACACACACACACAGCAACTTTCCTAACCCAACACACACACAAATGCACACTACGTCTGTTTTTTTCATATTACCATTAAGCTGAGAGCCTAAATATTCCTGGTGCTACACACACACACACACACACTTTCACACACCTAACTGCTACCTTGTCCAGCCATTCTGCACTCATGCCAGTGATGGATTTTTTCCCCAAAATATTTGCTCTGTAACACAAGCTAGTCTGTCTTGTGTTTTCACTTCAAACAAAGCTATTAATCACCTTAATCGCCCTCAATTAACCCCCTACACCAGATGCTCGCTCCGCACGTCATACCAGTAACCACTCGCTCAGTCGCTCATGCAGCCACCTCTGCCAAACAGGTGATGAATTGCTACCACAAGGCAATCTCCGCCACAGGCTAATTCACATAATATCACAGCTTCAGATGACAAAACATTTGCTAGAGGGAAATGATGGAAACAGCCACAGGGAGGCCAGTGAAGATCAGCAATACAAAATGTTGAAAAGACCTGTTTCTCAGACTGAGTTGTTCACTGTATTTAGGAGACAGGGAATCCCTGGAGCACAGAAACACAAATCAAGGGTGTAGCAATGTAAAGGGAAGTACAAATCCAGTTTACAAATTCTTAAAGACAGTTTACTTCGGATCTTTACTGTTCCAAGTTTTTTTCTTTTCAGCAAGGCAGCATAAAAACATTATAAAAAGGAATTTAAAAAAAATGTAATAGATATAAAGTATACACAGTGTATCATGTGGTAAAAATTTGCAACACGAGTTGTGTAAATAAAATGTAACAGAGTGATATATTTGAATTTATTGCATTTATTGCATTTGTGAATTAATGAAAATTTGAACATGTCGCACCTGAATCTCTGAGCAGAAGGGAGAATGTTAGTTATTATTTCTTAACCAGAGAATAGACCGATTGCCTATTGCACTGAAAATAGTCTCCTTGCAGTTGCACCATGTCAATGTCATGTATGTTGTTTGTATTTCTATTACACGCTTTGACACAATACTGGGAATAATGAACCATCAGAACAATGGGAAGAGAGACATCTAATGTCTATATATATGCCTATATCTAAAGTCACGTCTAGTTGGGATAAGTGTAAATGTTATCAAGGTAGAATACGTAGCTTAAAATTTCCTGCTGTAAAGGGTCAGATGTCCTAAATCACTAACACTTGTTAACAGATCCAATATGTGCTTATTAATAAAGGGGGGAAAATGACTTTTATAAACAACTCCAGTCAGTAGCACGCCACATAAGCTCAAAGCGCATCCCCTAGCAACGGCAGCTCTCATATGTCAGTCAGCTGTTGCCATGGGAAACGCCCACTCAGAGGCTTGAACCGTAGACACCGAAACAAACGTCTAAACATAAGCACTTTTGAAAAATGTAAAGAAAATGCATAACATTATGGATTATATTTTCTTAGTTCTCAGTTTATACAGTTTTATGGATCTTAAAATAATACATCAGTCTATTTGGCCTGTAAAGAAGCTCAGGATAACCAGCTTTTTTTAGAGATTAGCAATGTTACTAGTGGGGTCAGCTTTTATCCTTGCATTGCAGATTGCTCATTAGGTTACTCACACTCGGTCCACTGCCAAATGTTTGATATCCAAGATGGAGGTATGTTCCTTTGAACACAGCTTGTGGCACTCTTCCGTTATAGTCTTGCATGAGCTGGATCACAGCAGATGATGCCAACCGTGCTTGTTGACAGCAAGGAGGACAAGTGCAGATTTAATCAGAGACACTTGTAGCAGTCCCTGGGTCATATCTACATCCTATGGTGTTGTCTTTCTTTGTCAAACACGAAGGGGAATTAAAAACGGGTGGATGATTTGTCGAGTCTTATCGTGCTGCAGCAGTTATGGCTCAAGATCAAAATCAGTCGGGGACAAAGAATGTTATAAATGGGCGGCGGAGAAGGTGACAAGAACTCCAATAGATAATTAGCAATAACTTAAGAACATCATATTGAATTGAGCATGATTATATTACACTGATGTAGTCATTATGTGGTGAACATGAGCTGTTTCCTGACCTCTGACCACTGACCAAATATGTTTATGGCACTTTTGGGAGCTGCACAGAACAACTAGACTTGAGTAAAGCTATTATGTGACTTGATTCAGAAGACGTCAACAGTTTTTAATGAAGGAAGGGAACAGAAAAAGTTCACCTTCATGAGTTCAGCTGAACTTGCAAAGGTTAGAGGATAATTCCCCACCTGCTCAACCTTACTGAAAATGTTTAGCTTAGAACAAGCCAGCAGAGATTTAAACCATCTGCCGTAAAACAATCAACCAATAAATACTCAAAATCTGTGATTTAATTAAATAACTAGAAAATGTCTAGATGAGAAAAAGAAATGTAAATCCAAACCCAAGTTAACCAGGAATTACATTCATATTGGATGATTTTGTGGTGCAAGATTTATGGCCTCTCCAGCATTTATTGCAAATGCAGGGAGCAGAGGATCCCAAAGTGATGTTGGCTTTTTAAACTATGAGCTGACCTTAACTATATTGTAATTGCATGTTCAAATATAGTATAGTTATAGCATATATACATTTCAACCAACCAAACCAAATTTGTTGTCAAATGCTTCAAGGGGCAAGCATCAAAAGACTGGATACCAAATAGTATTCTGTGTTAGATATATCATATATGTTTCTTTTTCAGTTTCAGTTTGGACTCATTAAAGTGTGCTTGTTAAAGTCAGGCCCAGTGTGCTCTGACAACATGATCTTAAAATAAAATAAATGGTTATGTTTTCTGTATTTGTCTGCGCTCTCCTCAAGTGGGTGGGTCTTAATAAACGAGAACTAACAATTATTTAGTTCATGTTTATTTTCCTTAACTTTAATTGTGATTGCTTCACAAGGATTTGAATGATTCGTTTTCAGGGACTTCATGTAATGTGTTGATTTTAAGCAACAATAAGAAAGAGCCATTAGGAAAATCTGAGTTGTGGAAGTTGTAATAGTACTAGACCTCAAAAAACCCAGTTGGAGATATGTACGGCAAAACTTACAGATGTTCTACCAATTGGAACTGTTGCTTTAAGTGCAATTCCAAATGGATTCAGTCTATGTCCAGTTGAAACTGATGTAAATTTAAGGTGGCCTAAATTGGCCTGAAATTACAGTGTGCGGTCACCACTATTTTCTAACAATCCATCAAACTAATGTGTTGGCCAGAACAAGACTCAGAATTGAACAGAAAAGCTTCAGTCACCGCAGATTAGAAGCATATTCGTGGATAGTGGCCGCACTGTTACAGGCAAAAGGAAAGAAACAAAAAAGACAGGGAGACAGCAGACTGAGAGACACATCCGTGTGGTGGAAGGTGGAAGGATTTAGTTGTGAGTCTCTCCTCGCTACGTAACCGGTTATTACAGCGGGGCCGTGGAGGCTTGGAGGCCCCCTGACTATCATTTATCAATCATCATACGAGGAGGGAAAGCCTTTTCTTCCCTCTGTGAGTTTCCAGTTGGAGTAGTTAAGTTTCCAAGCACTAAATCACTGCCCTATAGCGAGTCTCCGACACCCGAGTGAGAGTGAATGGCAAATGAATGAACGCAGGGAATTAGGTTGCCGTTAACGCACTGAGCCGAATCACTGACAGACAAATGAGAAAACACAGCGGTGACGGTGCTGACAAATGGGGCTACTTTCCTCTCAGAAATGAGGGAGTGTTATAGTTTTTGGATGGATGAAAGACAAAAATAGGACTGACGTTAACAAGTCCTGCTTAACTTTCAGAGGGTTCATGCACCAGGCGACCAGCATTGTGAATCGAGATTATATTGCCCTGAAATGTAGGTTTGAAAGGACACATTGAGTAAATGTTGTAACAGTGGATACCTTAAAAGCATTTTTTTCATTTCAAATCATTTTTCTTTTGAGTAACAGGATGTGAATAAGCTGTAAAGGCCTCCTACTTATACTTGCAGAGTACCAATTTGATCTTTGGTGTCATTGCATTCATCACAGACATAACAGGTCAATGCTTTCAGCATCACTCTGGCTCATCAAAGACAAATATAGAGCTTTTTGTCATTGTAAAAAAAAAAGAATTAATCATAGTAGACGCTTTTCATAGATTCAATAAAAAGAAGTGTGCCTGAGTGTGTAAGCGAAAGCAAATGTGAGAGAAAGATAGAGACAGAGGCAGACATTGCGTAGACAGAGAGAGAAAAAGTCACTGCAGACAGACAGATAGAAATAGAGAGAATGGAGACAGCAGGGCTGCTGATTGTCAGACTGCGTGTCAGACCTGACGCCTCCACCTCTCATTCTTCTCCATCCCCTCCATCATCACACAATCTGCCCATCACTCCCCAGTCTCAGACACATCACTGCTTTGTGCTTGACACTGCTTCTGGTTTTTGTATAAGGAAAATATGTGTTCCGTTGTGTAAATTCTCTTTCTGATTTGGAATATTATTTGTTGCTAACTGGGGATAGGGAATCAATTATTTAGCAATTTTAAATGCTTTCTTTACTCGGACAATTGCTGATTGCTCACTATGTTAAAGAGCATGAAGCAAGAGGACCATGAAGATGATTCTGAAAGAAAAAGTTATGATTTTGGTCTGGCACAAAAGAGGTAAGAGAGACATGCACAAGATTAGATAATCTTAAATCTCTGTACAATGTTAGTCTCTCCGACTCAAAGAAATGCATGTTGTTTGTTGCCTGGTGTCTGTTTGTTTTGTTTATATGAGGCTGATAGTATCCAGCCTCTGTGACCCAATCTTTGCTATATCTGTCTCCAGGCTTACATAGTGATTTGTTCAAAGTTTGTGAAGAAGATGAGGGACAGATAAATTCTTGTAGTATAATAGTGCAGAAAATAATATTTTAGAAAAAAACTTTAAACTAGTCTTTTTTTATCATTGAAATGACGTGGACCTAGGGGATGTTTTTGAGTCTAATGAAGAAAGACATTTGTCAGAGGGAAACGGCTGCAGCCACAAGCTACTACTCAGCAGTGATGCATGAATCTGAGTTTGTTTGTCGTACGCCACATCCTGCAAAGTTAATGCGCCACGAGCAGAACAGTATTCAAAAGTACAGAAATGCAAGCACACAGACAAATTTACCTCAGTAACTTCTACATAGACACACACACACACACACACATACCAGACACATGTCCAGCTGTGTCAACAGGTGCACATTTATTTAGCTGTACTATGGCATTAGACTGTGAGGCAGGGGGGCAGTTACACAGTGACTGTATGTGTGACCTGTTTGTGTGTAAATGTGTGTTTTTGGGGCATAGGTATAATGACAGTAATTAATGATCCTGCTTCATTGGCAGTGCGTCATGTTGTGTCACCGCCTCCTGCCAGTTCATTCAAATACAACCCATAACTAATCACACTTCAGTAGGCAAGCATACTCATCAGCACACAAAGTAGTGTGTGTCGGTGGGTTGTGAATGAGAACAATAGCGTCTGCATTTGTGTGTTAATGTGTGTAAATATGAATCTTAGGGAGTGTGTGTATATTGGTGCATATTGGAGTTTTTTGTAGTTATTTGTGGCATGTCTGACTGAATTTTGTGTCTTGTGTGTATGTGTGTGTTTGTGTGTGTGTGTATGTGTGTGTGTGAGAGAGAAAGAGACGTAGATCTGGGACTGAGCTCTCGACATCTGTCATTTTGGAAAGCGTCACAGCAGCCAGGAGGGAATGGATGATAATCCATGTGGGACAAATTAGGACACTGAAAATGAAAAAAACCCACAGAGGATAGAGACAACAGCTCCCTGATGAAGGCATTTTTGCTGAAATGTTCCAGTGAGCCACGCTAATAAATTGGTTTTCTTTTTCTAATTTCTGGTGCCTGGGAGTTCTTTTAGGATTGAATACATTTGTTGTTCCTTGGGGAGAAATTTGTTCTGGACACATTACTGCTGCCTGAAATCAATGCAGCCATAAAATAGTACAACACAATGTAAATAATACAATGTAATACAATACACACCACCTGTGACCCAAATTTTGAATTATGGGTTCTGGCTTTTTTAGGGTAAATTATTGCACAGTGATTTATGTTCTTGTGTGAGATTCCTTTTTGCAAGTTCAGTTTTTCATTCCAATGCAAACAGATATTTTGCTCTCATGTTTTTGGTTGTAAGTGTCAAACTCCATTAAAGTTTTTTTTTATTACATCATTGTATATCTGAACCAATGAAATTGCTATAACCATGAACCTGCTTTATTTGTGTATTTGTAGTCAAGGTGCACATCGTAACCACATTTTATTTATGGACAAATTATGTTGAGTTTGTTATTTTGAAAGTAGTTTGAAAATAGGGAGATGGGATGTTAGAATGAATATGAATTTTCATGTATGTCTGATTGTTTATATGCATATGGGCTCTATATATTCAATGGTAGAAAGTCCCGATAGACTCCAGGGCTCACATTCACCATTTCTGCAAGCACAAACTTGCACACACACACACAC
>NW_023339674.1:6131513-6148253 GCF_004916995.1 Morone saxatilis | reverse complement strand
CACACACACATACACACACATAGATCCAAAGGGGTTGTGATGAATATGTCTCTGCCCTCCAGAGAGATTCACATAGAGATGTATTCTCTGAGGACACAAACCCAGCAAGCTGTCACATAACAGGCTTCAAGCTGTCACTTGGCAGATACGAATTTTAAATAAAATGTTTGCATTACAGAGAAAAAGGAAATTAATTTAAAAAACGCTCAAACTTAAAAGCTCATCTAAGAGCCAAGCTGTGCTATCAACATTTAAAATCTGCTCAAACTCACAACTCATGAATGATATCAGCTGATTCTATGCTGTGTGACCTCAAACAAGCCTCCAAGTTTCAGTGGCAAACTGCAGAAATACTGCAAACTGAGTTACAGAGTGCACGGATATCAGCAATTTTTTTAATGCCTCTGCTGTTGGTTAAAAAGGTTAAAAATGCAATGTAATTTAGTTTCCCTGAGATGAATCAGACAAAAATGTAATAAGCTTGATTCTAAAATTAGGTACCCAAGCCACCCACTCAAACAAAGGTTAGCTGGATACATTTTCAGTATTTGAAGAACAGAGGCCTTTGATGCACCTTGACTTCTACTTTCTAACCTATTTCTGGAGAGATAATTCACCTCAGTGTGATGCTGACAGAATGTAATCCTGGATATAAGCTGTAGAACCCTGTGTGTGCTATAAAATACACTACTAAATTGATCTGCTGAATATGTTTTGAAGAAACATAATGGCTGCCTAGATTACGTTCTCTAGCAAATGTTTCGCCCTCATTTTTAAGTCTATAAAGTGTAGCATTCCCAAACCACAGGGAAGTCATTGGTTGAGTCTGGAGAAAATTGAGGTGAAAGCACAGAACTATGACACTGGAAACCATTACTGTAGTAGCCTATACCTGCACTTAATGTAGGGTAAATTTGTGGTTTTGGTTAAATAATCAAAGCAGTTATTTTCAAATTAGTTGTATATGAACATAACTTTTAGGAGACAGGGCATCTGCATATGCATGTATACGTGAGAGAGAAAGAGTGGAAAACAGTCAAAGACAGAATATTGAATACATTAAAAAAAATACAGAATAAAAAAAAATTAAATGCACTTGTTTTTTGTTCAGTAAATCGGGACATGAACTGTTTATCTACTGAGGATTAAAATAAACGTTGCAGAGCTACCCTTCAATATGGCTGCCAGAGAGGGTGTTACATCACCTGAATGCCCTTTGTTGCTCCCAGTTGTAATTCATTATCCTAACACCATATAGACACCAGCCCCGAACATTTCACCAGTCACACTACCTACTTCACCTCAGCTGCCCTCTCTCAGCAGCACACACAAATTCTACAAATTCTCTCAGCGTGTCTTTGCTGTGTTAAGAAGCCAGTAGTGACAGAACACATGCCTGGACAAAGGAGGCCTCTCCAGCTGAGTGTGTGTGTGTGAAGTGGAGGTTGTTGTAACCAAATCTCTGTGTTTGGCTGGTGAGGATTGACAGACAGCAGGATGAACAGGCAGGGCTTCTCTCTGTCCAGTGATCCCAGAAAAAAACAACAACAATAGAATAAGTAAAAAGACAAGAAAATGTATGTACATCTGTGTAACTTTTGTGTTACAACTAACAATTCCCAGGTCCAGTGTGTAAAATTCAGAAGAATCTATTGGCAGAAATGGAATATATTATTCATAGGTGGGTTTTCATTAGTGTATAATCACCTGAAAATAAGAAATGTTTTGTTTTCATCACTTAAGAATGAGCCGGTTTTCATCTATATAAGGACAATGTGCCTCTTCAATGCTAGTTTCCACTGGACCTTTACATTTTCTGTATTAATCAACTTATCACTTAATTACTAATAATTTCTCAACCGTACAGTCTCCTTCTCTGTATTGTCTGCATATGGATAAGTAATACATGACTTGCAGGACGTGCTGTTGTGGGAACAAATGTAATCAGTTAAAGATGAAGCCTATTACAAGACATAATGTGGCTGGAATAAGGCCCTCTTCACATAAACAGCCATCACTGTTGTTCTGTGGCTCGGTGCACACACCTCACAATGCCAGCACCTTATTTCTGACACATTACCATATTAGTGACATACACATTAACGCCTGCACACATACACACACACACACACACACACACACACACACACACAGGCACATTTTAACAGGAGAGGGGCAAAGGATGGACTGTCGAGACACTGCCAGGTGAAAAGTGTGATGATGGGTTGTTGGCAACAGCTGCTGGCCTGGGACCAGCACTCCATGTTAAGCCATGTAAGCCCTCCAGGTGTGTGTATATAGTAAGTGCATGTGTGTGTGAGTGTGTGTTTGTGAAGCTATATATTGTGTATGTTCTCCATCTCTGTACTGGAAAGTGCCAGTCAGCAGTCTAGTCCGCCGTGGGAGAGCACAGGGGAACGCTTAACCAACAGAATGGGCTCCACCTCGGCTTTCATTTCACACACTTAAACACAGACACATCCCATCCTACATGCCGTTGCCACACATTATACTGCACAACTACACAGCAAATGTCAGCTAAACTATTTTTCTCGCAAAGTTCATGTTTGAAGGAGCAGGTTTCTGGATGTAGATGAGACAGTTGGTTCTCTCTTTGCAGCTGAGCCAGCAGGAGTCATGTGTGAAAGGGCTTCTGCATCAATCTGGAAGGGCGTGTGAAGACGATAGAAGTGGAGCAAATGGGCGACCTGCGTGTTGATCTACTAGCAGAGCTAGCATAAATCAATGTCCAACTCTCATGGCTCTGAGGTGCAAATACAAAACAATATTACAACAGAGAATAAGTTAAGAAAAGCAAAGGAAAAACAACATTTCAGGAAAGGAAAAAGCTAAAGTGAATGCAAAAAACCCCACAATGTGCAGTAACATTTCATATCTGGCTTATTAGATAAATTTTCACAATGAACACAAAGCAGAGGTTCACTCGAGGAGTGCACGAGGAGTGCCAAAATGGTTAACTATTTCCATTTATTTGTATCTATCTGCTTCAAAAAGAACTACAACAACTCTCCCCACAACTGAGAAGTTATTGGGGCATGTCTCACTTATATTGATATAGCATTACTTTGACAATATAAAAAACATTTGACAAATACCTCCATTAAATTCTTCTTTCAAGAACTTAGGCTGACAGCTGAAAAACAATTGGAATCTTCTTTTTCAGTTTCGTTATGATGGACAAGCTCGATTTCGATAGGCTGCCACACCACTGACCTGCATTGTGAGGAGCTCCAAACACTGCAGTTTTAATGAGCTGTCTGTCTGGGAGTCCGTTTGGATTTAATAAGCTCATTAATCTCTATCTGCTCTCCTCCAGGCACGACCAAATCAAAAAGCGAATGTGGTTCCCATCTTTCACCTTACAGCCAGACACTCCTATTGATAAATAGTCTAATTGAAGTCCAGAGAAGAAACTGTTTACTTCTGTCTTCTTCTCTCTCGTCTCTCATTCAGCCTCAAGGTTTTCTGGTTGAAATGTTTTTGAGACAGGTAATGTCTGAATGATGGAATATGAAAGAAATGATGACCAAGAGTGATGCTGAAAGTTGAGGAGGAGCGGCAAATGGAGAAAATGAGTGGAATTACATCAGAGTCACAGCCAGCTTTATTGGCTGATGTAATGGCTGAAAACTGGAGGTGATGGCACTATACCTTAATGTCTCTCAGTGGATGTCTGATCGGCCATCTTCTCTGTAAGCAGCTGAGAGCCTCTGACAGCACCTGTCATTCAAGTATCTTAACAGCAGACATAAAAGAAATTCTCCTGCCCTGACATATTCCGTATTAGCACAATTTTCCAAACACTGAAGCGCCACTGAGACAAGGAATGTGGAAATCTTTTCCATTTTGACTTCACACTTGAAACCCTCATTTTACATTTCTGTTCAATTTCAGCTTTCAACAAACTTTCAGCCACTCAGATTCTCAAGTAGTGGTGAATGGTTCTCAAATATTTATCTGAATGGTGGAGAGAATCAGGCCTTCCTTGTGGAACAGGCTTACATTAGAGACAGGCTTTTATTCTTCCTTCATCCATGTTTACTGGTTGTTTGGATAAACTAATTATTACTTATATTTTTATACTATTTCCACCATTTTGACAGAAATGTTGTTTTGATTCTCTGCTAAATAATTCCAGTTGTTCCACTTTGCTGTTTTTGTCAGTTTTTATATGTTAAAGATACCCTGTGGTGGTTTTGACCACTATTACTGCTATAAAGGAATGTTTTTATGAGCAGGACCCTGTCTTGTTTTTATCTTGTGCATACGCTCAAGGACGTGCGTGTATGAATATCTGGGAAACCTGATACACATTCCTGCCGATGGTTTCACACTATTTCACTGATCGACAGTCAGTGATATGCCAAGAAACATACAAATACACCAGAGAAGGCATGGAAGAAGAACATTGCTAGCCAAAGTCAACATCAATGTAAATGATACAGGTTCCAAAAAAAAAAAAAAATGCTTTTACTAATGTTTGTTGTTGTTGTTGTTGTTGTTGTTGTTAGGCCTCAATAAACCATTAAGTATTTTGGTGAGAAACAGTGATTGTAAACAAGAACTTACTTTAACTACAACAAATCTCCACAGGGTATTTTTTCCCATTAAGCTTTCCCCTTATTGGTATGCTTTCATTTTAAACTTGGCCATTATTTGAATGCCAGTTTTAGATGAGAATTTAGTGTAAGTTAAAAATAAACTACTAAAAAAAAAAAAATTCAGTGATAAAGAAGCACATTGGTAAAAGTTTTATTCTCAACAAGGTCTTCCCAGGTTAATGTGTCTTAAGATTAAATAGTACTTGAGTGAAATATCTTTAACTAACAGAATCTAACCTCTTGTGTCAAGCTTCTCTTGGTTCCTAGCAAATACTGAACCACAGCAGCAACCCGACCCGTCTTTTGTCGCTTGGGGTAAGTGGTAGCTGTTGATAGATTTGACATTTAGCTGGACTGTCAACAGGAGAAGGAGGGAGAAGGCAGGAGCAGCAATTTAGTTCTGATTTGCCAACCTTCAGAAATTACACTGATTCAAGTGCAGATGTGTAGTAACCATTCAAGGAGAGGAAATAGTTTCAGATGCAACACACCCAGAACTTTATAAAGCAGAGCCTTCCAGTAAAGTTGCAGTGAAGGGATTTTCTTTCAGGAGATTATGATGACTCTTACTAACTTGTCACTAATGTAGATCAGAGCTTTTGTTTTGCAACATGCATCATTGACATCTCATATGTCTGATACACTTGAAACTTCCTTTAACTTAATGCTGTTGGCGGGTAATGTTACATTAACTGTTGTATGAGTCACTTTTTCTAGCAAAAAGTAGCACATAGAAATATAATCTTTTCTGTGACCTTAGCCATCATCACACCTTATTATATCTGTGCTGATACACACTCAGTGATGGCCAACTACACCTTGAACCTTAAACTCCCAGCCAAGTTATATACGGCCCGTTTTAGGTTTCCTAATTGATGGCTTGACATATTTATCATCCCTGCATGTCATGGCTGGTTCAGAGTCTTTCACTAAGTCAGTATTGGGAGTGATGAAGTGGCCCTCTTCACTTTCAGTGTCTCAAATCACTGCCAGATGAAAATCTCATATCTCCAACCAGTCAGCTCTTCATGACTCGTACAAAATAGGTTGTTTTATGATTGATGACAGGAGAAATCATGTGGTGGATTATGAATAAATATGAATGTGTCTAATGAGCCAAAGAGCCATGGCACGGTACTGAACACACAGAGAACCTTGTAAAATTTCAACACTAGTCAGAAAATAAAGTGTTACTTTTGAAGTACAAGATTTCCACACTGCAGGACGCTATCTTTTGAGGTCTTGTTCCGCTGTCTTGAGCTCCGTTCACTTGAGGGGAATGAATGACTGCCAAGCCGTGACAAAGCCAGATCTTTTTCCCAAACAAAGTGGCCACTTTGGCCAGGAATTTGACATGAGTGATAACCCCATAGCTCTTTCCCAACAATCTTCCTATTCATGAGATCTGAGCCATGGACACTTGGGTTTGTGTTATTAGCCCCACAGCTACAGGGGGTCAATGATGCAAGCCAGTGAGGCAGTAAACATCACAAAGGAGGGGGGTGCTAATCTGAAGGTTAGAGAAAGAGACAACAGGGTAACACTGAAGATCATTTAGATTTTATCAATTCTTATTCAGATTTTTATTATTGATTTAAATTCTTGTTCATTTTAGTTAGTTGGAACTACCACAGAGGCGATTGTGAGTACTTTGGTGTATGGCTTAGGATAGATTTAGTTAAGGATAGCATCAAAACAGTGCAAGATGCAGTCACAAAACATTATAGGTGTGTAGTTGAGATCAAAATTAAGGCGTTCCAGAGGGGCATGGTCCGACCAGTGAGCACTCAGTACTCATGTCATAATGTAATAACGACTACTGAGTACTCATTAGTCAGAATGGCATGGCTGATGTGATTCCATTGCATGATGGTCTCTAACTGAACTTACACAGAGCTGGTGCATCTGGCTCCAGTTCTAATTCAGACAATACCGAATCCTAGGCACCCTTTTAAATATATCCCACTAATGACTGCGAAAAGATTTAAATAATGCTTTCCCCTCACACAACAACTGTAGTCAAGGTGTTACTGAGGAATGCTTTTAATTCCCAACTTTGTCAGCCCATTTGTTGTGTAGATCCAATATTTGGCATCACTTTGAGGTCCATTAATGTATAATTTACTGCCAACTATCAAGCCCACTAGCAGTTTTTACGGTCATGATTAAGGATTTTTTCCTCATTGTTGGTCCTCTTGCCTTTATCCCTTTCACTAACAACATTGTCTAGTGACATTGCTTGAAATAATATGCTGTATCTAGGCCTTAATACGTGAATGCCATAAGTCTTTGAATGTAAAGAGCAAGTCAAGACCGAAAACCAGTCATTATAAAGATGATTGTATGAGCAAATGCATGAACAGTGATTCATGGCTCATCTCACTCTCTCAGGCAACATTTAGTAACACATTTAGTGATATTGTCTCACAAGATGTTTTGAAAAGAGGAGTGGAGAGCTGCCATTAAAGTCTCAATGTGATCTATTCTGTTATTTCATAGTGGCAATGAAAATAAGTGCATTAAAAAAATAATGTGAAATCATTAGAAAAAAGGATTGCTTCATGTTGCGATAAGCCTTTAGTGAGCTGTCAGACCTCTGTGCTGCACAGACAACCAGTAAGAACATTATATAACCTTGAAATTGTTTTTCACTTTCCTTATGCAAATCTTTTCTTCTGATATGTATTAATTTGTATTGAATTATCCCAAACAAATTAAAATGCTGCATATGCTATCTTTTTTGAACCTCCTGAAATGAGACTTTCACTGTTTGTGATATTACACTGCATGACTTTTCTCATCTCCTGTCTTCTTCCTCTATCCAACTTATAACCTCAAAAACATCATTGTGTAGAAGTAATAAAAATAGGCAGAGTAAAATGCATTTTGCATTGAGGTTGACATGTTCATTCTTCTTTAAGATATATAAGATTGAAAAACAGGAACAGACAGCGTGCCTTGAACCTGCCACCAGGTAACTGGACCGAAATGCAGCCAGATATTGATGTAGTAAATATGTTGAAAGTCAGTTTCTGTAAAGAAAACAAATGGGCTGAGGCAGGAAAGCAGGTAACATGACAGGTAGAAGGATAGTAACAACAGACAGTGAGGCAGAAAACTGACTACAGGTTTCACCAAAATCACTGATAAAGCTGTGCTTTTGTGATAACGGTGTGTTTTCGTGCAGTTATCAGTGAGGTCCAGCCCCACTAAACACTCTTACACATCCATGCTCCACTCCAGCAGAAAGCCATGCTGTTATCTAGCTAGCTAATTAATGAATGTTCACTCTGTGTTGCTAAAAGTTGAAGAACGATTGACGGGTGAATGTCATAATATTATTGGTTGAAATCGGTTAGCTAATGCTTACATAGGCACACGTCTAACTTTTGTATTTACAGGACAAGCAAAAATGAGTGGATTTTATATAGAAAGTAACAGAGAAAAATGTTTTGTACATGTTTTGCATTCAGTACAATAGTTTAAACAAGGGTATGATACAACTGCTGCAATCTTAACGGTTAAAAGAAATTTAATTCATAGTCAACTGGACTTAAGTTTTCAGCGCTATTAAAGTAAATTCTCTCTGGAAAGTTCATTAATTCAATTTCAATTCAATTCAATTTATTTTTGTATTAGCGCAATTCATAGACAGAAGTTATCCCAGACACTTTTTCAAATAAGAGGCAGGTCCTAGACGAACTCTCTTTTAAGAACAATTTACAGAGACCCAACAAGTCCAGCCATGAGCAGAGCAGCTGGGCAGACGGGGCAAGAGAAAACTTCCTTTTAACAGCAGAGAACGTCGACAGAACCCTTCGGCTCGTGAGGTGGGGTGGTACATCTGCCATATTGACACAGGGATTGTGTGGGGATTGTGATGAGAGATGATGATGTAGAGAAGAGAGAGGAGATGAGAGGACAAGAGAGAAAACAAAGAGTGTATCAGGCTATACAACAGTAGCAACCTAACATTATGAGTATTAATTAGTATAGGATCGATGAGGATGATCATGATAAAAAGTACTTTTATTTGGGTGAGCGTACGACAGCAGCAACCGACATGAGTGGACAGCGTTAGCAGCAGACTAACAACAGCACCGCAGCTAAAAACAACAACTAAATAATAAATATAACATATTATCAGTGAGATATTTAGCCATATGTTGTAGCCAGTCTAGCAGTGATTCCGATGGCATGGAGTTATTTAATTCCACCAGGATCCATGTAGAATACCTGCAGGTTACTAAGATATAATGCAGCAAAAGATCCACCAAAATAATCTTTATCCTGCAGGACGATAAAGCACAAGACACAAAACTTAACACAATTAGATTAACTCTCAGTCTGTTGTACTTATAATTAGTACCAAATTATGTAGTTCTTTCTAAAAACACTCACATAATTATGAGGCAATTATAGACCCATGAAATGAATGAAAAATATGCTCTCATATTGTTTTAGGTCATCTTGTTTCTAATGTTGAATAATTGTTTCTGAACTCAGGTGCACCTTGCTGATATTGCCAACAGGTGGTGTATTTATATTAAACGTTCCACTTCAGACACATTTCTGGAGTAAAATACTCTTCTGTGATTATTTTAAGATTTCCCACATAACAAGATATTTTTTTGAAAACTCTGAAAGGGGCTGGAAGAACATCTAATCTTTCTCCCTCATTGAAAAAATGATCTATGAAAGCCCCACCCACCACCACTTCTAGTGCGCATCAAGTTGGCTAGCGAGAGGAAACACTGTAACATTGTAACTGGCAGTGTCTTACACAGCATTAGTGATTGTTAAACATGTAATATCTGCTACAATGTCACAGTGCATTCACATTGTTATTATGTAGTACATTGGAAAAGGAAGCTCCAGGGTCTGGTTTACATCCAAAAACTGCACAGTCCACCATATTTCTGTGAAAACTAGTGCAAACTCGCTCTGTACTGACAAGTCCGGTCTGCACTCGAGGTTTCAGGTTTCTCAGCTTTTGCTCGACTTTTGAATTTGTTAAGTACCAAATCTAGCTTGCATGTTTGAATCTCTGTTTGAATTTAGGGAAGTGTACTGAAACCTCACCTGTCAGGAGAGGGATGTGAAAACACCTCTGTAATGACAAACTGTAAAGTCAAGGTCTGACATTTTAGGGGACATCAACATAAGAAAAACACATCTTTAAGGTATCTGATGCTTGTGTTTCAAAAGGTGAAAGTAAAATATCTGTGACACTATAGCATGCTGTCATCCTCCTTTCAATATATGCCAGTGCCATGACCAGCACTTAATTGGTTTGGTGTGTATTCACCAGATCAACAGAGTGAGTTTGTATACCTGGCTAAGTGTCTAAGATGCCTGTATGATTGAGTGTGTGTTTAAGAGCATGTTTGCGTAGAGCACTCATACTCAAATACACCAATCAAGCAACCCCCAACACACACTTGCCCCATACACGAGAGGCCACATCTGGCGCTGCAACCAAAACAGAGGAATTGTTTGCTAATGCATGAGTTTGTATGGGCAACCCAGTATGTGTTATGAACTCTGGTGGTGGTGTTGTCTTCACCAGAAGGCCAAACACACACATTACTGAGGCGGGTGATAAGTGATGCATTGGGGCAGAGAGCGAAAATGCAATTTCATCAGCAAATCGATGGGGTATGAGTCAGAGTGCGCAAACAATCCCTCACATTCAAAAACGTTTATGTTTCACCCACATGTTCATGCACACTGGCACTCTCACACACAAATAAGTGCACAAAAACCCAGGGGTGTCCTGTCTTGCCACCACTTACCCAGCTAATGATGAGCTAATCATTTGCTCATGCTAGCAGGCAAGGCAGAGAAAACCCATCAACCTGACACACTCACTCCAGGCCATTGCTGCTTATGAAGACAAGCTACTGCAGTCAGGAGGCAAATATGAGGAAAAATTAGATTATGAACAGCTTTAAATGCAGCACAAGACCAGTGTTGTTAGACACACCAGAGTTTTTAAGTCTGATTAAGCAATTTCTCCCAGTGCTTCTTTGCTGCACTTGTAATTGATAATCCTCGTGATTGGCTTGCAGACAATCCAGTTCTCTGATTGACACGTTGAAATAGTGGCACACTGTAACACTTTGTCAGGTTGAGTGAGTTTGCAGACAGTGAATAAGTGTCCAAGGGTGTGGGGAGTTTAAGAGAGATCAAATGAGTAAAGCTGAGTGGGTTCTGTGTTCTGTGTTCTTCTGTGAATAATAGCAAACACTAAATCAATTTCTGTTCTCTCAAATTAAGTCATTCTTTACGTTATAATTTGTCTTTAAAATATAATTTATGTGCTTGCAAAAACTCTATTTATTTTATTGTGCGTTTAGGACATAACACAGACATAACGCCACCAAAAAGTGCATGAAAATAAGATAATAATTTCACTTTTATTTCCTTCCACTTTGTATTTGGTGCTAAAACCCTTTTGTTTGTTTTTTTCTATTGTTATTTGCAACATTTTGCATTAAACATTAAGAAAACTGACTTGAAAAAGTGAATGCAAAGCCTCGCGTTTTCCTCTGAGGAGCAGTTAACAACAGCTTAAAAGCCAAAAACTGTTAATTTTTCTTTCATCATTTCCATTACGTCTAAAATTGTGGTTTAGTCATCTCCTATGAGGTCTCTACTAATCTATACTTCAGTAATCTCTGCTGTGCTCTGTCCTACCTGAGAAAGTCTCCTTCGCTGAGACAAAACAGGAGATTACAGACAAGAGCAATGGTGACACAGAGCTACCATCTGATGGCAAGACAGCTTTCCCACGTCCACAATGTCTCCAGTGAGCCCCAGACACCTACAAGACTATCAAAACAAACTGGAGAGCACAAGTGTGTGTGTGTTCGTACATGTACCAGTACATGAGTACATGTGGTCTGCTATCACCTGTTGTCTCCAGTGCAAGGTGAATAGATAGAACAGTCCCACAGCAGAGGTGTGTGTGTCTGTATGTGTGTGCCTTTGCGTGAAGGTGCCCTGCTGCTCCGAACATGAGTTGTTTAAAAGAAAGAGGGGAATAAAAATCAGATAAGTAAACACCCACAGTCCCTGTTCTGGGGTCCAAAAAAAAATCTGATAAAAAACTGAGATAAATTATTATCGCAGTACGTGAGGAGACAAAGGCCTGCAAAGGGTGGGATTGTATCTGCTGTTAGATTAGTGTTCTGGTTGACTGGCAGCCACAGACAGAGCAGACACGGGGGTCCAGAGCCAAACCACAAAACCACTTTCTCACGCTGGAGATCAGAGGACAGTTTAGTATGCCCCCAAACAAATTCTTCAAATCCTTATTGTCAGATGAGAAATTGGAGCTTTGAATCGAATATATATATATATATATATATATATAAAACTATATTTGTTCTTACCCAAACAGTTAATCCTGTTTCTCAAAATGCGGTTATTATACAAATTTGTTCATCCAAACATTTTTTGCAGTTATTCCTACCTGGATTATGTCCACTGGCACCACACATGGAATTATAATTAGTTTAAATATATTTGGGGAATTTAATGTCTTTATTGTAGAGTCAACAGAGATTATAGGAAATGATGAGAGAGAAAGATGAAGAACGACGTGCGAGAAAAGGTCTCAGATTTGAACCAGGCACATTGGACTTCATGGTTGGAACCCCTGACACAATTAATTATACTGCTTATCAATTCAGTTACACAGGCAGGTCTTCCTCAATGGATGGAGTTTGCTCAGATGTTATCACTTTTCTCCTGAGGAAAACAATGAGATGTGGAAAAAGCTAGTAAGTGGACCTTGAGTTTTTTGCCAAGAGTGAACTTGTTCAATACTCAAATGTGGCTCAGGTGGTAGAGTGGGTCAGCTGCTTATTACAGAGTTGGCAGCTAGATCACCGCCTCCTCCTGTCCACATGTCAAAGTGTCCTTGGGGAAGACACTGACGCCCAGGTTGCTTCCCAGCCACTGGGGATGCACAGACCAGTGCATTCCTAATTGCCAGTCCCACGTCTGGATAAACAGGGAGGCTTGCCTCAAGTAGAGTATCCGGTGTGAAAAGCCTATGCCAAATCAAATATGAGGATCATGAGATCTCCATGGTGGGATGGGCTTGGCCCGGTTTGCGAACAAGATGGAAACAGATGATCCGCTGTGGTAACCCCTTCATGGAGCAGCCGAAAGGAGAAGAAGACTCAAATGTATTATGCATATATTTAGAATTTTATGCACGTGCAAATAAAAAAGTATGAAAATATTTACCACAGGCCAATGCATGGAGAAGACATCGTTTATGGATTTATAGATATATATATATACCAAACATACACTGTGCTTATCTTAATTTTGAATGTTACTATACCTCCACCATGCTTATCACTGGTTATACTGGTGCATTTTCAATGAAAGCAGCTCTTTCAAATTCCATTCCAGACTGCATTTGTGCAACAGAAAATCAATTTACATTTTTATTAAGTGGTGCTTGATTGAAAATGGTACAGCTTCCTTTGAACCTCAGTCACAGACACTCCAAGCAAAGGTCAGCAGCTACCAGAATGAAAAAAAAAATAATACAGAGGGATTTCATTAAGGTTAAAAACCTCAGCAAACATTTCCTCCTCATAAAAATATCAGTTGCTTTCATTAGCCATCAAACCTGTGTTAGAGTGGGTTTGATGGAGTGTGACGGGAAAAAGTGTGCACCTCTCGTTTGTTTTATGTTAGAGCAATGATGGAGAAAATGTCTGAACAATACATAACATGTTTTAATTAGCAGGCAATGGGGGGCACCTGGTAATTAAAACATAGTCTGGTTAGGAAAGGTCAGAGGCTGGTGTTGGGACATGGAGTTAGCTTGAAAGACAGCAAGTGATCTGTGAAGGTAACACACTCTCAATCTGCATGTCGACTCTCATTCTGTGTGTATTTCTAAAAAGATTGTTTTCCGCTTTTTGGATGCAAGTTATGTGGACTATTTCTTTGAATTGAAAAAGTATTTTTATTCATGAAAGAAAGGTTTGAGTGTCTGCCTCAGAGCATACTTATGGATTTTTCTCTTGATGGTGTAAAGTTGTTCAGATATAATGCTCTTTCATTTTCAATACATTTTATTGTTATCCAAAAAGAATGCATAGAAAAGTTCAGAAGAAGAGGCAAGTGTGTCTCTCTTGCATTGAAATTCAGTCAGTGAAAGAATTTCTTTGTTTTTCCTTTCTCCAAAAGATATTAGGAAAAAAGATAGCATGCCAGTAGACAGCATTATATCCTCTATAGTGACCTCAAAACTGAACAAATTAAAAGAAAAAAACCAGGGTCAAGTACACTGTAATGTACACTACTTTCTGCTCAGAGAGAGCGATAACAAATAGGAGATATTTTTTTCATGAATTAAAATAATACAATACACATGAATAATAGGGAAAAGTAAAGACACAGAGAGAAAATAATATAATCATGAGGAAAGAAACATGGCATCCATTACTTTATTTAAAATTTTACATGAATATCAGCATTCAGGGGCCGCCAAACAGAAATTTGAAAACCATGCATTTTAAAATGTCTGTTGATGAAGGGAGCTAATGAAGTGACACAACAAGGAAAATGGCATGATATTTAATCACATCCTCAAATCTTTACAGGATAATTCTTTCAACACACTTCACCACACACTAGTCAGCCATTGATAATTCCTTGCTGTCACATTTTTACCAAACAAAATGCTTCCTTCCTAATAACACTCAGGGGATGATGGAGATTATATCCCTGCCGTTAACCCACATTACTTGATTTACAAACGGATCCTTGTTAACTATACATGTTAGAGGGAGAGAACAAAAATAGTTAGTTGAAACCTTGTCGTAATTGATCAACTCACCATCCATGGTACCTTCCCTGTCGTGTGGGTGACACTGGAGTTTGAATAAACTCACAAACTGGCCTTTTACTATTCCCAGCCTGAGGAACTCAAAAGCTGCCTTGATGATAACTCAGCCCGACACTGTGACAGGAGCCGGGGAACAAAGCTTGACACCACAAGCCCTCCCATCCACCCGTAATACATATTGCTCACTCTTCCTCGCACACATACACAAACACCACAGGGGACTTGTCACCCACCCACACTGAAATCACAGAAATCTCCCCCTGCAGCCCCTCCAGTGTTTGAGTTATAACCTGTTTCCATTATATCTTTCACACAGGGCCAATAAAACCTGAATCAGGTTATGAGACGGGAACCAAGAGCCCAACATCTCAACCTTTATTAAGCTGTCTGTAAGTGTAAGAAGAAGCATGCACACACATACACACAAACTTCACACAACCAACAAAGACAGGAACGGGAGAGCGTAAAAAAAACCAACACGATTACTTCCGAGGAGAGCAGATGGGACGGCGTGAGGGGAAGGAAGGCTGGAGTAGGAGGAGGAGGGGAAACCAAATGAAAGGGAAATGAAATGTGAGGAGACAAGTGGTGAGAAGGATTGTCATTGCAGTCTTGAAAGTGTATCAGCGCACCCACAGCAACCACCCAACCATAAGTACTATTTACAAGATGTGAAAGTACTGTTATCTGTGTGTGTGAGAGCAGGTGAAGTCAAGTGTACTCACAGACAATGTGAAGAAATGCCATTCCACTTTTTTTACACACACTGCACTGTCACAAGGTCACTGGTCATGTGGGTAGCTGTTGTTACTTTCTTAAAAGTTTCTTTCTCGTTAGTGGAAAATGCTCCCAGCTATTGCACCAGCAGACACACATGCCCTCGTACAAGCGCGTGCAAGTGCAGTTGAGGCGCGTCAGTGTGTGTGTGTGTTTGTGAAGAAAGTTTAGACACAGTCCTTGGGAGTGAACTGAGAAAATATGCTTCAACTGTCATCTGTCGCCCTAAGAGAACATATGTAAGCAAAAACACAAAAATCACACTGTACTCAAGCTGGCTACATTTTCTCACAGTCTGGTCATATTCATTCATTCAGCACTCCTCAACTACATTTTGATGGGTTTGTTTGCTCCAGGCAAACATTTCCACCATGGCACAGAACGGTATTGGTTTAAATGGGAATACAGCGTATATTAGGATGAACAAATGGCTTCTGGAAGTCGGTGAGAAGACTGCAAAGCTCTGAGAGACAAGACTATAGAGACAAGATTTATTGGTGTGAATATTTCTAGTCACGCATTTCCAAATGTAAGCAAAATCTTGCAGGATTTTTTAGATTTAACACTGAAGTTATTGCTGATGTCTGTAAACCAGAAGATATCATGTTTACTGTAAAGCGGAGTTAAAGAAATAGATGGAATATTTAATGACTAATCTCCTTCGGACATTTTTCAGGTTTCTGTGGGCAAACTGCTGCACCAAGACTTGAATAGATTATGAATCCTTGTCTAGACAAGCAATTCAGAATATCAAATGAAAAGAAACACGACCTTGGAATAAAGGTTTTGTTTTTACTTGTTATCATTTTTCACAATTTTTTTATTTTGGAAGGGATTAATAAATATTTTAGTTCAGTACTTGTCTGCAACAAAAAATAAATTATAATCATTCCGTCACTCCTATTGAGTGGAATTTTACCTTGTTGTAATAATCTATTAACTTTTGAGGATTTTTTAAAAAGAACTATTAACAGCAATAACGCAGTACAATGCTTTAGACTTTATAGAATCAAACAGAAGAACATACCTGCAGTGTATTGCACATAATGTATATTTATACTCTGAACACAAGAATAACATCCCTTCAAGAGCAGAAATTATTGCAAAAAACAAATTATGTTACACACGTCTTTAAATGAAAGTGGAAATGACAAAGTGCACCACATTATTATCTGTGTGTGGTTGGTTTGTTGTTGGTTTTTATTAATTTTCATGCATCTTAAAGAAATGTTGTATGAACAATTAGAATAAAGCTTATATACGGTTAAGTTACATGTTAGATTTTTTGTGAAATGTGTGTCTGTTGTACTTTAAGGTGTAATGTAGCTGATCCAGTAAAAAGGCTTGTGCGCCATCGCGTGTTCGAGCCACGCCACTGCAGCGAGACGCAGTGTTTACTGTTGCTAGGTGACGCACATAAAAACAACAAAAATAAACCCCTACACATCGAAAGACCTTTTA
>NW_023339674.1:6109410-6131413 GCF_004916995.1 Morone saxatilis | reverse complement strand
TTTTTTTTTTTTTTAAACATGTCAGGAAACCAGAAAGTGGATTTGGTTCATCAAAACGCGATTCACGTCGAGACGATCCGGAAAGAGCAGAGACACCAGAAACTCCACACGGAGTTCAACATCAATCCATGCAGGAAATGTAAGTTAAACAAACGGCAGTCTGTCATCCCTCCTTTAGCGACAGGTATAAATAGCTCCAAAGGAGACACAGACACCTCTCACAGAAAACCTGAGGACTGTTTCATATTGTTTGTAGAGCTCATGGAGCATTTTAGAAAAAGAAAAGTTCACTGGGAATAACGTTATTTCTCCATTAAAGGCACTGCTTGTGATTTAAATGTGAACAAAAGGGTATTAAGTTACAATAAGTGGAAACTCATGGCTTTCAAACAGCATTGGGCATTTTATTATGGCTGTCTGCTAATGTATCTCTTGTTACATTAAACTGTGTATAGATTGTTTGCATTGTATATTTACTCATAATCTGTGTGTGTGTGTGTGTGTGTGTGTGTGTGTCTTTCCACTGCCTCTTAGTGCACGTCCTGCCAGACAAACCCATGTCTAGGAAGCAGACAGAAGTGATTGCAGCAAACTGTAAGTGTACATTGAATCTGTTGAAACTTAAGAGGGAAAAAATAAAGTTTCTCTTCTGTTCTGAAACAGTCAAACACACCATCCCACTGTGACCATCCCACTGTGACCCCAAACGGGGTGACGCCACCTGTGTTACTGACGATGCAAAGTTTCTCTTTTCCAGCCGACTTCATTGAGGCCTTCCACAAAGCCCGCCAGGAGCCCACCAAGAAATATAAAATGCCTCAGACTGAGAGTCAGGAGATAGGATGGATATCAACTCCACTGGTGAGCAAAAAAAAAAAGCTTAGAATTAATAACCAGACTGCAGGACCGATATCAGGGAGGCATTGTGCACAGAGCCTGCAGGTAAGCTGGAGGAGCTGAATTCAAGCACACAGCCTTCTGTCCCCGAATTACGTTTAGGTGTAACTATGAACCTGAAATCTTACAGTCTAAAAAAGTGCCATGTCACTTTATGGAGCTCATTAAAAAGGTGTATTGCCAAAACAGTGAATATGAAGACGTTATAAAAAAGTAACCTGGGTGTAAAATATGTAAGGATTTTTTCATATTAAGTATTTAGTTTTTAGTATCTCAAGAGTTTTCCGCTGTCACCTCAGAGAAAATGGGTTGATCTCTTGTGTTTCATAATTAACTCCATATTGTTACAGGTTTTTATTTGACACGTGACAGGATCTGTGCACACAGCTGTTTGCATATTATTGCATTTTGGTACCAACAATACATCCCAGTAAAAAGCTGACAGCAGATCCCGACAGTCTATAACTGGTTGTTTAAAGTACCAAAACTGATACAACTGGAACATTTAAGTGTAATAAAGCTGTCATAAATAAGTCTTATAATGATATTGAGCTTTACACAAATGTGTTTGTGAATAACAGTTTTGATTCTGTTTCACAAAAATGGTTTGACCCCAAAAATAAAACATGATTCCCATAATCCAACAATGCTAAACCTGCGCTTTCCTTAGGTTATAAGGAAACATTTAAACAGAAACCCTGTTAGTATTAACATCGTTTTTGGTCTCATGTAATGGCCATTTAACCTTTATTTGCAGGACTTACTCAAATTCTAATTCTATCCATTATTTTTTCCCCCAGATCCCATCGAACCGCAATGACATGAGATACAACTTCTACCGGTTCAGCACGGACGTCACCATACACAAAGAATGTGCCCTGCGTTCATCAAACTAAACCAATACAGAAATAATGTGAATCCTCCAAAACACGAGCACCAATGTTCACATTTTTATTTATCATACAAACATACAGGTGTCGTCGTCAGAAGCTGCCCTTTTGCACCTTAGCAATCTAAGAAAAACAGTTGCAGGGGAAACCTTTGCACACAGGTCTATACAAGGAACACTTGCCCATCACATACTAATCATATTAATGAATGGGAAAGGGCAAAACGAACAGCTGTCCAATATTATAAAATGCCATGCCACATGGGAGAGAATCAATGTGTCAAGAAACTGAGTTAGAAAAAAATAAAACAAAAAGGCACCGACCAGGAGCAGGCGCTGTATATTAGACGGCAGGGAGGCTGGAGGAGATACTGTGGTGTAATTACAGAAAGTGGCTTTAAAATCACCCTACCAAATAGGTACATATAGAGAAACTGTTGTCCACAGACCATAAAACCGGTCTATAACAAAAGCCATTTAAGTAACACTCAAATTCTGTTTTTTTTGGAAAACAACTTGGTGGTCTGGGTCGCTCTGTCGTTTACTCTGAGCCTTTTCTTCACCAGTCATGTCCTTCAAATGGCTTCCTTAGCAATATGGCAGGGCGTCTCTCTCTTTGTGGCTTGAATCCAATCACATCTTACAGAAGGCATACTGTACAAAAAGTACAGAAGAAAAGTTCTCCAAAATGTCTCCTGACGTACATGAAGGAGAGACCGAGGGAGCAGGTGTAGGAAATCCCGCCTAGAAGCAAGATCCAAGTCCAGCCTCTGTCAGTTTTTATGAGCGAGACTTCATCTTCTTGCGTACAGACTTGCCCGGTCGTTTCTGAAAAACAAATGAAGGGAAAGATTCAGTACAGGGAACACTGTTGTACCAGTAACTCTAATACACAATTTGACAAATTGTCTATTGAATCAGTCAGCAGTGTTTTATGAGTGTGGGACTCACGTTTTGTTTCCCTCCTCCTCCTCCTCCTCCTCCTTTGCCTTTCTTTCCTCCTTTGCCGCTCTTTGCATGAGCCACTTTGGCGCGGAAACCAGAAACATCATTGTAGCTCTCCTTGGTGTTCCACTTCTTCCCACTCTTCTTGCCTCCGAAGCCAAACTTCTGGTCTTTGTATTTCCTCTTGGCATTGGAGCTGTCAAATAACAGTTACATTTGAGCTTTTCTGTGAAAATGCCACAGACATCAAGAGTAGAAAATATTCCACTTGATGTTCAGGATTTGCAATGTGCACAGCTGAAATGTAACACCGTACCCTTTCTTGGTCACTGCTTTTTTGGGACCCTGAGAAGAGTCTTTACCCGTCTTCTTGTCTCCCTCCAAGAAATCCAGTTTGTCAGTCATTCCTAGGAGTGGGGAGTGATCAGAAATCTTTAATCTCAATTTGAAAACATTTTCACACATTAATTACTTTGGGGAACAGTAATTGAGCAATTTGCTCCCCTTTTTCCCCAGTGCACAATACATTTGCAGTGAAAGTTGTTAAAAAAAAAATCAAGAAGAATGAATAAAGCCACACAAAAAAACTCACCTTTCTGGTATTTCTTTACAGCAGTCATCATAGCTTTCTTCTCCTTCTGCCTCTTCTGGATCACTTCTACTTGGACCTGGGACACATTTAAAATTCATGTTAATTCTTCGCACAAAAGGAGGGACATTTGTATTACTTTTCATTACACACCAGTGATTAACAGTGTAATGGTAGAGCTCTAGTTCACATAAATAGGCAACTATATACTACATGTTAAATGGTATTTTTACAGGGGAACAAACAACACTTGTACTAAGTGAAGTAAAGTAGACTACTCCATATGTGCTGCTTCTTTCCAATTAACAAGGTAAAGGAATCCAATAAGAATAATAGTAACCGTAGCCACTAACCTTTTTGCCAAACTTCCTTTGCTCACGCAGTTTCTTGGCCTTCTCTGACTTCTCCAGTATCATCTGCTTTGAGATCAGCTTTTTCCTGATCTGGACAGAGGAAGAAAAACACATTTTTGTTTGTGCCAAAGTGTGATAGGAAGAAAGAGCAACTGTACTGAACCAGTGATGAAATGTCAAGTGCCGACACAGATTAGACCTTAATTCAGGAAAGGAACAAAGGTCCATCATCCAAAATAATGCGTAAAATAATGTTAGAACATATCTACTGAAAGTGTTATGGTCAGACGTCAAGCTATTCAGTACACCTCTCTCAGTTTAGGAAATAAAAACACAGAATACAGTTGAATTTGTTTGGTCCAGATTTGAAGTCAACCAAGATACATGAGGAAACTGCTCACCTTCTGCATGTGCTGGTCTGACTTTGCCATCTCTGCAAAGTAATCATCAGGCCTCTTGGTAGAGATGCCGTGTTTGTTTAAGAGGGGCAGCGCCTCTAGGACTGTAGCTTGGGCTTGACGGTAGCTGTAAGTTAACAAACACAGAACAAAAAAGGACTTATAGATACACTTCTTTTTTACTAAAGTGTAAGCTGATCCTGCAATACAACCGTGGTTAATGTGTGTCTGTACTTTTTCACACAAAATCAATTATTACTCTTCTTCACTCATCAAAACCAAAATAAATGTGACCATATTTTGTATGTTTAAGACAACATGAAATACACAAAATTATCTATAGACATTTTTTTTTTTACATGACACTGACAACAATTACAGTGACATCCAAAAATTGTTAGAAAAATGAGTTTTCAATCTAAACTTTTAATCCAAAATGTAGAAGAACTCCTCAAAGTGCTCAGAAATACATTTAAGCATCTATGTTTCCACCACAACTCCATCTGCTGAGAAAGAGCAAATGAAAAAAAAGCTTCTCAGTGGAACTTGTGGTGAGACTGTTTTGTCAAATGTGCAAGTTATGGTAACTCACAAGAACATCTCCCTCTGGAAATCATCATCCGCGTTGACGCCCCCATTGGTCGCAGCCGGAGCTTTCCCTTCAGCTTTGAAAATGACGTCTTCAGCAGGCGGGTTGGTCAGGTCCAACCTCTCCACCCAGGGCAGGTCTTTACGGAGCTCAGCAAGGCACTGTTTCATACCCTCCTGCATCACAACATACGCAAGATCAGATTTTATGGTTTTACACTCACAACATGCTATGATAGAATTACACCACATCTAGACACTAATATTGACGTGTAAAGTCAGTGATTATAGATTTACTCACCACATTGTTGACTAGCTTTTTGGGTTTATCCACCAGGATGTTCATCCCTGGTTTCAACAAGCCCTTTGCAAAGGCTTCTTGAAGCTGAGGGAACACAAGAAATGGCTTAGAGAAACGGTTACAGACGCTCAAACACAACATGTGGAAACAAAAGTAACAGATTCTACTGTAATTCCACCAATTCAGTCATATCACCACATCGACAAAAAGCCTTCACCGAGTCCAGCACAGTAGAGTTAGGAAAGGATACAGGAAATCTTTACTGCCACATTGCCATCACACTGTACAACAACAGCTAAACCTCTGGTCATAATAATACAGTCTCCAAGCACCTTATATGTTTTATCTGTTCACTGCACCTTATATTTTTACTTGCACTACAATTATACTGCTTATTTATACATTTTATACCAGTTTTTAAATGGGCTTTTTTGGGATACCTGCCTGGTTCTTCTAAAAAAAATTTAACTTTGGGGTTTTACTGGGGTGCTGTAATCATGCTGCTAACACTGCAGTATCCCCAGCGGCTGGGATCAATAAATCCTATATATCTAAGCTATCTATCTAATCTATCATCTATCCTATCTATCTTATCTCTCTCTCAGTTATTCTCTGTGGCTGGCTAACGTTAGCACATCAGCAGTTCACTCACCTCATCGTCTGATAGTTCACTGTTCTCCTCCTCGGACTCCTCGGACTCCTCTCCGAGCAGCGCCTCCTCCTCTACGGACTCCATGCTCCTGCTATCGATGATCATAAGATGAGAATATGTGTTGTTTCGGCCCTCAACCGTGGAGAAACCCGCCGTGGATGAGTGGATGAGTGGATGTGGACGCTGCTGCTCACATGTACGGGACGGGGAGCGATTCACGTGGGGAGGAAGTGACGGCGTTGAGTGTCCTTCCAACACAGTCCGCCGTCAGGAAATGTGTCAAATCCAAAGTTCCTACATGAGAAAAACAAAACATCCGATGTAGGCAAATAGTGACGTTAGTGGTTAATAGCGTCACATGGACGCGAGTAATCAATATCAATGTGTAAGTACGTTTTTTTTTTTTAGGTGTTTTTAAATCATATCACTTTTTATTTTATTGAAATTCCAACATTACACCTCGATACAATTTTTTTTTTATCGTTAAAGTTTTTGAATGACTGCAAACCTATTACACGTATAAAAGAGAGATTATATCCCGACAACTCATTTAAAAAAAAATAAAATGAGTATGTAATGTCAATGGATTCCTCCTGGAGGCGCTGTGGTGCACCTGAGCAGATTGAAGACATAGTCCTTATAATATCTACGAATATCTCTAGTATTCATCAATATGTTATTGAGCTCAGCAATAATGTACATAAACACTAATGCCAATAAAGATCATTTGATTTAGATTGATAGATAAAGTTTAATAAAGTTTTGCATCAGATAAATATGGATCTAATTTGCAAAGGAACAGCCAAAACCTTGTCAGATTTGCCAAAAGGACTTTGTAGATCAAAGTCTAGACACAATGTACTTTAAATCTTTATGAGTCGGATTGTGTAAATGAAGCCTCATGAATTTCACCACCTCATCAAGAAAGAAACTATCGACACCACTTTCCCACCGCTCTTTCTCCCAGTCGATTTCTGTCACTTTGACACTAGTGAGAGGAATATCTGCAGTGTTGGCCCAGTGTCACTGTAGATCTGGCCTGTAGGAGAGATCAGAACAGGAGAGGCTGATGCTGTGTGCTACTAATGCTAATTTCTGCATACATCTACCATTGTTGATTTCATAACAGATGCTGCTAATCAGATATTTACTTCTTTCTAAGTGTAGACTGGCCCTCACTCGTGTTTTTAGTGGCCATGTGTCTGCCAGCCTGCATGTGTCTGGGTTTGTTCATTTAAGCCCTCGTTCTCTTTTGCATTCTGATGCTGTGAATGTCATTGACCACCATTGAGTGACTCTACATAGTTTACAAGGTAGTGGTGACCATGTATACATATTTTACTGTATTTTCCATTGCCTCTGTCTGTAACTCGTGGCTGCAAAAAGATTTTCTTCTTAAAAATATATACTAGATACTGATATACTGTAACCTCGCTCAGATGTCCCTGCACGTCACACTAGTTTTTGATGTTTTTTCTGAGAGAAGTCAAGGTTTATATGCAAATATACAAACTTGAAGTACAGTAAGAAGGTCAGGGTTACTGTGTACAATCTGCAGCACCATCACTGTACACAAGATAAATTATGGGAATCAGTCATTCACTTTTATGTTGTATAAAGACAATTTGTATTCATCTTTTGTAGTCATGTAGCAGTCGTGTCGAGGGCTTGTAGTAAGAGCCAGAGTGTGCACATGCTGAATGCTAATGACGTGCTTCAGCCAGTGACCATGAAAGTGACTTGATCTTACTCTAAATGTCACTTGAAAGGGATTCATCTCAAGTGGTCAGGCAAGGATCTCAACCTTGGCAGGGGATGTATTAAGAGTTTTCAACCATAGTGTACATTTAATCCACTGGGCATATTACATTACATTATCAAAGATTGCTGGGCTAGTACAATCAGTATATTCTGACATTTATTATTAGACATAACAGAGATAAACCAGAAGCCGGAGAGGCCAAAGCATCTGCAGGACTTCATTACATATACTAAAGTAACAGATCATCAATAATCATCATGCTTCTAATGAGAAATTACCATAGGAACTCAGCTGCAGTTTGAGTCATAACAATAATTTGCCATTTTGGATTGTTCTATTGTTTTTCTTGGCAGCAGTCCACTGAGACAATTACCGCCCCTGATGAAATACATGTCATTTTGACAAAAAAAACAAAAAGATGCAATCTGTTCTGTAATGCATTGGTTTGGGAAGAAAAACTTCATTTTATGTTTTTTAGGTTTGTAGGATGCAGTCTGTACGCCTGCTGGGGTCTGGTCCTGTTCTATGTTATTCTGTGTTTCTCTGTGTGTCAGAATTGTACAGTGTACAGAACAGGACACAATATGTTGAGTTTCCTTGTGAATACTAGTGTATTCTCTAAAAAATATGTTATATTATTATTTTTCAATTATTTTCTTCCCCCTACACCACTTTCTGCTGCTCTTAAATCTGTGTTATTGACAGTTTGAGTCATCCTCTCTTTGACGATGGAGCCCCTTGACCAGACCGAGGATGTGCAGCCATCTTCCTAATAGCAGGCCGATTTTTGCTATAACTGCACCATGACAGAGAGTTTTTTTCCACTAAAAAGTTTACTAAAAGCTTTTTTACGGTTATACTGACATTATTTTGATTTGGTCCACAGCAGCGAAACTCTCTAAATTGTCCCAGACTTCCATTTAACATCAATAGTCACTTTTAATGGTCAACCATCAGTGATTATATCATGAATGAAACAATTAATGGTAGAGATGTGTTTCCTAAACTACCAAATAGACAATTATATTTTCACCTCTTCAACATAATGTTAGAGACATTTAGTCTGGCATTACTACAAACAAATTTATTTATTTCTATTTAATTTATTTCAGACCAGATAGACAGAGTTTACACAGCTGCCTGGGGACTCCTGTGAAGAGTATCACTGTTCATTTGAGATGTCATCAGTCTCTTTCAAAGGCATATCCTCCTAGTCCTCAAAGCAGAAACTGACTGATCCCTTGAGAGTGACTTTCTCTCTATTCTGATGGAAATCAATATTTACGATTTGTACTCCACCACCCTTAATTCTTCCATTCTCTGCATGGTCAGATCCGCACGCTGAGACCTCTTCAAAAGGAAAAGTACCCTAATTTCCATTTCTGTCATCATAATCATTTGAGCCAGACAGTAATGCAGTCCATTGAATTCACATCTCCCTGTCACTCTTCATCTCAGAGCGACAGACTGCTTCCTGACAGCAGACTGAAAATAAGGTTGGATTCACACTGTCAAGATCCTCTCTTAGAGTTATTCCTGGCTGCTGGAGCTTGGGACAAAAAAAGAACACAGTCGTGAATGTCTGGTCCTAAGTTGGATAAGTGGTTGAGCTCCTATGCCACTCAATCAGCCTGAAGAGATTTGGCGATGTGCAAGTAAACAATAGTCTGGATAAATGAATGGGAATGCTATTTTAGGTCATTTTCTCCCGACTTGTCCTGTCTTGAGTGGATGTCCATTCCCTCTCCCTCCATTAAAACATCCCTGACACGACTGCTAAAGAGTTGGCCGTGCATCACTCTGTCCCTCATTAGCCATACGCTGCTGTCTTGGACTTGCCGCAAACACAGCCATTAAGCATCCAATGACCACCATCTCTGAGCACCAGTTGTTTGTGGGAGTCATTTGAATATTATCAGTGCAAAGCTATATTTCACAATGGTATGATTGGCCTATTTTGGCACTCTGCCAGGTTTTTGTGTAATGGGACGCTTGTACTGGCTGTTCTTTTTCCTATGTTTATCAAACCAACAGAATAAAAAAGCAGTCTCCTTGTTAAGGTTAGAGGCAAAACTGTCATTGTACACTGAGACTTTGCGGGGGTTGCTTCTGCTTGAGGACATAAAACACTGACTCTAGCTCTTGAGGATAAAATGTATCCTTATTTATCCTTTTAGCACAGAGTCAAGACAAGGTAAAATGGGAGTATTTAGTCAAATCAACATTCATGAATGATGATGGTTTCTGGTGGTCTTTTCTGGGAGTTTCTAACGCTACCGTCATGGTAACTGACAGTAAGTGAACAATAGTAAAGATGAGCAGAAGAGACAAGTAGAGAAAGTTAATGTTCATGTCAGAGTCTCCTGCTCTGCTCTTTGACATGAAGTCATTGTGGCTCCATCAAAGAGAACAGCTCCACATTTAGCTATTTCTGCTTAAGACCAAAACTAATGAGTCAAAGTGAGGTACAGTATGAATGTGTTGCTGCTGTTGCAGTTTTGTTTGATTAGTGTGCATTATATTTGCTCTTTTTTTAGATTTCAGTTCTATTTACATCAGGGAACTTTCTGCAGTCAGTAGAGTTCTTAAAAGAAATAGTTGTGAAGATGTTTTTTTTTTTGCTAAACGCTGGAAAGGTCTCTCTAACAATGATGTTCAGCTTGATCTAAAATGCTATTGTGACATACCCATTAAGCCAGTGGACAAGTATGGTATGGAGTGAGGACGTGCAAAGTAAGTAAGTCTGTGCAAAGGTACTAACTCACTGGAGCACCAAACCCCATTTCCAAATAGCCCTATAGTGACCACATTATGTACCCTGGCCAGGTGACAAAGTGCTTTATAATTCAGCCTATAGACCATCAGGTGCCAGATTGCCGAATCATTAAGTGCTTTGTGGAAAACGTGTCCACAAAGCCACTGAGTGTCAAAAGGAGAGCAAGTGGTCCCTGCATGTGCGGGCATTCAGCCCAGTGTGTTCCTCCCTTCCGACTGGGAGTTCAACGTAGCCCAGTGTTCAGCACACATCCCGGCCAGATGTTATGTCTCAACTTCCTTTGGCCCAGCCTCAGCCTGCTACCCAAAAAGCAGCTGTGCAGCCAAGAGACTGATTGACAATGAGTGATGAGGGTGGAAAAGAGACAAGCAGATAAGTGAGGTCTTTAGTATGAAATCACAAGCGATTCTCTGTAGAAAGCCCTGCTGTCTGATGATGTGAAATGTAAAATAATTAAAGTACCAATGCTCAGAACTAGTCATACCCTAACATACTGTAAGGAGAGTGGCATGGCGTGGGGAAACGTCAGTAGTCAATACATGGACTGTATAATTCTTATCATTGAGGGGAAAGTAATTTATGCATTTACTTCAGCCAAATCACAAGAGACAGCATTTTTATTTATCAGAGGTTCTCCAGATGGTCTCCTTTCAGGCATTTTATACAGATTCCCTGGCAAACTGCGCCTCATACAAAATATATTATTAGGCTACATTCAAATGGGAAAATCCTTCTTATTAGCAATCAGCTGCCAAGATTTGTAAACAGGAAGTTTTTTGTGCTTTTTGCTGTGCTACGCCACTATTCCTCTCCTCTCCTCTCCTCTCCTCTACAGCATTATTGGCAGAAAGGTGGGACTTAAGTAGTGTTGTTAATAAATTATCTGCATTTGAAAAGAGTCGTTAGACAACTGATGAAGTAAAAATCATGCCTGGGAGAGGTTCTGGCTGTGTTCTAGTTGTATACATGGGTCTACTCCTCTGCTTGAAGCTGGATTTGATAAGAGATCCTTTCAATCAATAATGGAAATTTAACAAAAAGACGATAGCGGTGCAAGGTGACCACTGCTAGTGAGTAACACTTTTCCTTGATAAGAAAACCAATATGGTCTGTGTTTTATCTATATACAAATTAAGGAGCAGAACAGTAGCAGCCCCTGAAGGCGAAAATGTTAATTACACCCCACAACACAAACTCTCATCCTGATGGTTTGGTTGTTGCTGATGTGGACTTTGCTCTCGTAGGCTGAAGCTGATATATGTAACACACTTGAGCATATGTTTGCGTTATTCAAAAGAGCTGACATTGTGCGGCAATGTCAACATATATTGTCTTCACCACATTTCTAATGCTTTATGTGAGCTGTAACATACCTATAGAGAGTGAGAAATAATAGGCTTCATAAGCCTGCATGCTTTGCTTTCATGGGAGCTCTGCAGCCAATCAGTGTGTTATTCCCCCATATGGCCAGGTGTTCTATTGCCCAACCGAGGCATTTTATGTATCAGCACTTCTCTGCGACTTTCTTTACTCGTTTCACTCCCATCATCCACTTTCTCCTTGTTTAAATGAAGTGAAAAATCGCATACTTGCAGTGTAGTGTCAATAGGACACACACTGAATACCGTACAAAATAACACCCCCCTCTATGTCTCAGTAGTGAGCTTTCTTATATAATGTACTGAATGTTGCTTTTTCTCATTGTCATTTCTGTTCTTCTTTGACTTTTTCTTTCCCACAGCCAGACGTTCTTGATAAAGGGGACACAAGCCTCTATGGAACTCAATTAACTGGCTTTAGTTTTGGGAAACTGGCCTGTTTGTCAGTTATGTGAACATAAATAGTAAAATCATCTATGTTCCCAGCAGATAATTCAATACTCTGTGCTGACTTTTTTTAGCATATACCATGTTAAACTATATATATTTCCTCTGTTTGTTTTGTGTTCTTCTGCATTCTTTCATATAACTGAATAAAAGGTGAATTGTTCAGTCCTAGGAGAATCATGAGCACAATTTACAGTTGACTTAAAAGGGCCAATACATCAATGGGCAGTAATGAAGAAGGTGAGAACAGGTAGAAAGTGTTATTCATGAACTCAGTAGATGGGCGTACAACCTAACATGGTGACTAATTGAATAGATTGACCGTATATGGATGGATATGCCTTTATCCACACACACAAGATAGGTCTTAAGATAGACATATGTTTATAAAAGATACACAAAAAGGACATTGTATTTTAAAACAGACTGACATAGGACTTAAAGAGTATCCTTGTTGAATGAAAACATTGTGAAAACAGTTGCAGCAGAACCTTATTGTATATTATACAATACTATAAATGCTGAAAAATATTGAGCATGAAAGTTTATTTTCAGCCCATGAAAAAAGTAGTTCATCTTATTGCTTTTTCCAGAGCTTTGAAAGCTTTGAAAGACAGAGGACCTTGTATTAAATTGTCCGTCAAATATTTCTTTTTAACAATAGCCAACCCCAGTTTCAGTATAACTATATCATGATATGTCATATTTACAATTCATTATTCTACACTTGGTGTAATAAAAACAACCAGCAGCTGTTAATTTCTTAAAGGACAGTCTTATTATTTTGGATATATTTCCCTATCAATGAACTTTGAACTGATAGTTATGAACCTATGTTAGAATAATAGCATGAAGCAATCAACCTGAGAGTAAAGGCATGTGGCTAAAGAAGTATAGATTCAGGTGGTTGTTGAACTGCAACAACGGAGGTCGACTATGTTTGAATTCATAGGTGTGCGGAGCTTTGGGATTTGATCTAAAGAGCTCTCCTGGTGGACTCTAATCAAACGTTTATAGGTGCCTTCCTTCCTCCCTTCCTCCCTTCCTCCCTCGCTTTCCCCTCTAGCTCTCTGGCTTCCTCCTCCTCTCCCTCATTCCTCCATCTCTGCGTCCTTCCTCTATCCTGACACTGATTAGAAGTGAAGAGACAAATTAATCGGGGGAGCCAGGTTGCCAGCTTTCTCTGACGGAGGACATCTACAGAATTTTTAAGGGAAATGCGACGTCAACTTCCATCAATGCTAAAGGAGGGGTGTGTGTGTATGTGAGTGTGAGTGTGAGTCCTAGTATGGGTAGGAGCAGCGCGGGGCCCATGCATAATCACCTTATCATATCTCTGTGAATGGAATAGTGAATTGATCTGATTAGAGGTTGGATGAGAAGAGAAGGCGAGGGGAGAAGGCTGGCATGTAGAGCAGCTTCCTCTAAAAGAGGGGGAAAGAGAATTGGAGGGAGAAAAGGGAGGAAGAATATCATGACAAGGGAGGAGGAGGAAAAAGAGAAGGATGAGAGTGAGGAGGAGCGAGATGAGGATAATGGAGACTAAAAAAGGAGATGACAAAGTGGATGAGAATTAAAGAAGATACTAGGTTAATAAAAAGGGAGGAAGAAGAAGACAAAAAGGAAAGAAGACATTTCTAGCTGCTTTTATCTATTTTGTAATTTTACCCATTGGTCAGTCTCCATCTTTTAATTTGTTTTTCACCACCACAGATAAGTGTTGGAGCTGATGAAACAGCAGTTGACAAACAGTGGTGGACTCAGGCTGTCTGAGGGACAGGAGCAAGAAATAATTAAATAGGGCACCAGCTGCATGTAGTTGGGGAACCGGTGTGCAGAAAGTCATTATGTATTTTCTGGTGAAACAGTTCCAAACCCTGTAGGGCAGTCTATATGGCACCCATTTGTGCACTGCATCAAATGTTCTCCACTGGAAGGGCACACTAGAGGGCACTTTATCATGTTGTCTTGCACATTTGGTCGCTATAGAGGACATTTTCTGTCTACCAGGGGGGCATCCAAGAGGACTCTTTTTAGCCCTTAATTTGAGCTCTTTTCAGTAATCTTAGTATCTTCAATTTAATGACAACAGAGATTGTGCAACATACATTTTTATGTGTTATGTATGGCACTTTGCATTGCGGTTGAAAGTGATGTGCAAAGAATCAATTTAGGCCTACAACACATATAAATGAAAATGCTGAAAAATAACAGTTATTTTTTTGTCAAAGCCACATTGGAGTGCTACAGTGGTTTATCCTCACTGAAAAGTGTCTATCTGGCCGTTTCACTCAGCCCTGATGGTTGCAACTTGCTCACTCCTCTTAAACCAGAGTTTGGATTTCAAAATGGGCTTCATAAACATATATATTTAACAATTAAATCAATTATGTGTATACATTTAAATGAAGAAAAAGTAAAAATAGGCTTCAACACATCTCTTCAAAATTGTACAGGTGACATCACAGATTGTCCATATACAGTCCAGGTTTCACACCATTTGCCTTTTCTCTCCTCAGTTTCTCTCTTCTTTTTTCATTAAACTCAAAACCAGGGAAAAAAGGTGTTTCATTACTTAAATTAAGCACCTTGCCACAGTATCTTTTCTCCATGATTGTATTCACCCCATGTCTTTCTCTGATAGCATACAGCTGCGGTCTGCAATGTCATTGGAAATGAGCAAGGTTACATTTTTTACCCTCCATAAGTAGCTTTGAGGTTGGAGGTTATGGCAGGAAAAAATCCACATGTTCAATTTTTTGATGGCTGCACCATTCCATCGAGTGGAAATATTCACAATGCCTTTATCATTTTATTAACGTATACAAACAATTCATCCCGACATATTTGGTACCTTTTGAAACTTTGGTATACTAGCTAGAATTTAAAATTAAGGTTTGTAAATTTGAACAATGTTAACTGGCTCAGCATACGTTTGTTTTTAAGTAGCCCACCAAAAACTGAAATATGAAAATTCTGCATAATGTCTTTTGAATCTCAGGTTAATGGAATAATTTCCCGCAGTAGTTCATGAGCAGATCTAGTCATGTAAACAGTTGAACAGAAAGACAGAGACGGTAGTATGATCTAATTTTGTCTTAATTTCCCTGGAATTGTTTAGCCCTAGACAATTGTGCGCCTATGAAAAGTAGCTCATTTACAACAAAGAACTACTGCAGTGGGGAACAGAAACTTTGCTTCAGATAGTTGTGTTACCATATGGCCACTCCTCCCGTCAACACAAACTCTTGTTTACCTGCTTAACATCTTAGCCTGTCCTATTTTCCGTCCAAAAACTCTGGATACACCACAGACGAGTGTGTGCGCGCACTCAAACGTACAACACACAACACCCAGTCAGCAATTCTCTGGGAGGCACGGCAGTAGATCATAATTAGAGCCAATCAAAAAGAAGCGTACAGCCTGTTACTTCCTGCCAGCCAGCCAGCCAGCCAGTTAGTCCATCTGGCCATACTTAGGCCTTCTGTGCTCGGCTAACTCTCTCACTAATAGATCCCTTTTTATTCATGGGGAATAACTTGAATACATGTACTGGCAGCAGATTTGACACACACGAGGACTTGACACCACACTTGAGCACTAATTGTGGATGTGTGGGGTTTTGTTTCTCTTTTTTGCTGCCATTCTATCCTCATTCATTTGGCACATCTACTATCTTTGTGTGTGTGTGTGTGTGTGATGTTAACTGCAGTTTAGAATTAAATATTAACCTGATACTGTATGTGAACCACTAACTGACAGTGTGACTTATGGGAGCAACGGATGACATTTTTCCTCTCATGGCAACACCCCTTATCGCTCATCTCATCCTTCTACCTCTGTATCTTTCCCTCCATTTATCCCTCTCTCTTTCTTTTTACTCTCTCAGTGCCTCTTTCTGTCTCTGTCTGTTGTCCTCTCCTTGCCCACTCTTCTCCATCCCATCTCTCTCCTCCCTTCAGTGTGTTCCTCCCCCCAAATAATTGCCTTCCTCACTGAGTCATTGTCCACTCATTTATCTCCCGTCTGCCTGTGTTTCTGATTACTGCTCTGCAAATCAGGTTTCTCCATCCCTTTGTGCCTCCCTACAACTTCTTGCTTCCTATCTATGCTGCTGTTGTACAGTATGACCTACAGCCATTTTGCCAGGTACTTGTTTTAATGATCTATATACATAGTTACATGTTACTGTGTATGTACAGTATGTCCCAAAATAAGAGATATTTATATCATTGTGTTGGTCTGGCCTGTACAAACTTATTTTTTAAAATAAATGTGGACATTTAATGAGCAAATTTTATGAAAAATGCAGTTCATGTACACGTAGCAGTAAAATACCTAATAATGAGATCTAGATCTAGGTACAGCTGATACCTCAACCTTATAGGTTATCTTTTGACCCACTAGCCTTCATTTTATAATAAATTTCTGCATAGAGTGGGTCTTTAATCTATCTTTGTCAAACGCTGAAACATGATTGGGTTTCCTGTTCATAATCTAAGATTAATGGGTACCAACGACTACCTGCTTGTCAAGCCTGAGCAGCGAACAGAGATATAAATCACTAATTACATTACTTACTATATTACTTACTTACTAACTAACATTATTTAGTTTGCAGTTAATAAATGGTTCTCATTAGGCAAAGCTATCAAAACCATTGATTGACATCTTCCTCTTCCTGTTAGATTTGTTACACCACGGGAACGATAATACCTTGACTATCTAAACCTTGATCATTCTTACTCGTTTCTGAGGTTTGACCTCAGCTCTTACTGTACTGGCACTAGTAGCTCAGCTATGTATGGACAGAACACCTTGCATAATATTTCTGCTTTTCAGACAGTTTTATAAGTTTTAGCCAATTACAGCAACACTTTGGTAATTAAGCTATATATTTACTCAGTGGCATTTAGATCTGTCTCTCTATCACCCTACCAACTTTTGAAAAAAAAAAAGTGCAGTTTTAACTGGAAATGAGCTCTCTAGTGACCCATTGTTTCTTGACTAGACAATGTAGGGTTTGCCTCCTTCTCTGTCTGCTGACAGAGACACAAAGTTTAACAGAGTTATGTGAGTCCCTTTGGAATGTATGCTTTTAGCAAGAACCCATACTTACACCCTAAATGTTTCGTAACAAATTTGCAACAAAAAGAAAGAATTATCTTTTACAAGATAATAAATATGATAAGATGCTTTTCTGCCAAAAAAGCTCTGTCCAATTCTGTTGGCAAAGCTGCTGAATATATATATAAAGTCTGTATGTTTGTGCCTACAGGAAAAGGATGTATGGAATGAACACACTAGACAATATGCAGCTACAAAACATCAGAAATAGAGAGATCCATGTAACTAACAAAACCAAAGGCAGATAATACTTTAAGCACTTTGTTTTTGGTATTTTAAAGAATTAACTCTCTTGATGTGACATGAATCTGGGCCCCCGGGAATTGACAGCTCAGATGTATAGTTGAAAGTGTAAATGAACATTAATCTGTTTGTAGAAAATCCATATCTGTAATTATCAGTTCCAGGTAAATGCCAAGCTACAGTGCCAGCTGTGGTGCTAATGAAGATCTCTTACCGTGGACACCATGGGTGCTGCTTACATCAATGTGCTCCCAAAATAGCTTTGCTTTAGGCAAATAACACTGATGTTAAAAATACTTGAAAAAAAAGATTAATTATTTCCAACAAATTGTACTGATTTAAATAACAGTCAAATTATGTCATTGCCAGCCCAGAAGTTTTGGGTGAACACTTTTGAGAGCTACAGGTCTTATTTTGTTTCCTGAAATTACAATGGTTTGGCTCACTGACATGAGCTTTGACATTTGACATTGAGGGTTGAAACTCAATGACTAACAAGATGAAGGCTGAGAAGGAAAATATCAGACGGTCTCCGGAGAGAAGCATACAGACTGTGAAGAAAAGGGTCTCTGAGACAGATGAGACCTTTCATAGTGTGCATAAAGTTTCTGAATTCTGTATAATTAAGTGTACACCTGCAGAAATTGCTCCTAAATCACAAACCATGGGTACGACTCTAAAGTGCTGTGATGCTGTCGGAGGTTGAGGAGTATTTGTCAATGATTTACTTTATTTCCTAACATAGAAGAGTAATCAAAAATATGGTAATCATGGTGGCATTTTCTAACCCTTTTCTGTCAGAGGAAGTGCTTGGGATGCGAGTCGTAATTTTTTCCAAAAAAATGACTGGAAAGAACTATCTCATCTCATCTCATCGGATCATCTCATCATCAATCTTATTTGCACGAGCCTTTCTAAATTCTCCATAAAGTCTTCTCCCTGTTTGTGCTCAATGAGCCACAGTCTCATACATCACAGCAGGCAAGGTGACTGAGCTGCAGTCTGGGTCATGAATGATCACACTGAATCAGCACACAAAGACAAAGCCACACAGACAGTAGTGGAAACAAATGCATGCATGCCCTATTCTTGGTGCACCTCTGTGTTCATTATGGATATATTGTAAACTAATTTGTATTCCTAACTCCCTCTTTATTTGTTAAGCTTTGAAGGTCACAACTTAAGAGAAATAGTGTAAATACCTAAAAATAGATGGCCAATTATATTAGGAAAAGTTATCTTTGGTGTGCAAAGTGAAAGCATATGTGACTTGAGGGGGGAAAATGAAGGAAAAAATATAGAAATAAAAAAACCTCTGAAAAGGTTAAAATTGATTCTGGCATCAAGAAGTCCATTTAATCAAACTCTTTTAGCAATGCAACCATGTTGTGCAGACTGTTGTGCTCGATACAGCTCATTAATATTGTCCCAAAACTTTACCCATTCATCACAAGCTTTGTAGAAGCCAGATCCTCTGTAACAAAGCTCAATGCTGTCTGTCTTAGCAGTGTGTGTGACAGTCTGGTATTTGCCCTCCCTGGAAAGAGCAAGTCCATATTTCATCACCACCACCATGCCACCGTCTAGCAGACGGACAGAAATTTACATCCCATCTGCGGGTCCCTGTTTATCTGTGGTTTCCATTGTGAGCCAGTAACAGAGGGTGGAGGGGTGGCAGGAGGGTGTAGCAGGGTCATTGATAAGTTATTTTTTGTGTAAGTGTCACAGATGCTGACTATGAAAAAGATTAGCTCAACAGTGAGGCCCTGTATCTGAAAACTAATTGGATGAAAAAATAAACATGACTTTCTGTTTGAGAGCGAGAGAGAGAGAGTTTGTACATTCACCGCCCATTCATGAATAAAGATTTGCTTGGAGTGCAGCAGCTGCTGTTCACATGCTCTGTTGTCAGATTGGTTTGTGGCTCTCTCTAATTATAATCCATTTGAACACCACTGCTTACATTTCAATTGGATTTCATTTGATCATCTTACTGGATTTGGACCTGCCGAGAGCTTTGTTGGTAAAAATTGAAGTGGTATTCATTCTCTTTCATCGCATATCAAAGCATTATCTTTGAAGATGGAGAACCAAAAACACAACTGAACTTTCAAAGGATAGACACAGAAAATAGTATAAGGTATGGCTAACTATTGGAAAATTTTCTGTTGGCTTGCTGTTGATTTGACACATGCCTGTAGATTTACAATTTACTTACTCTGACTGCTCATCACTGAGATGACAGGGATGCTTATGGCTGATTCCTGCTTACAAGAGAGTGTGATTACAATTCATTATAAAAGACAAAGGAGATGAAGTTTGTCAAGGTTGAACTTGAGTACAAGGCAAAGAGGAATAAATAAACACAAAGAAAAAAGAAAAGGAAGAAAATGTGTTGAATCCCAAGAGAATTACATCAAAGAGGTAAAACACAGATTTTTTAAAAAGGCCTTTCAGGTGTATTAAGCAGCAGTAGGTAACTTTTATAAAAAAAAATTGTCAGGTTTGTTGAAACTTTCACTATATCCTGACATGAGACGGATAATCTGTGAAAAAAAAATAGGTTCCTCTGGCTCATCCCAGTGTTCATAATGGCATTTGGAAGAATCTACCACAACGAAAACAACCAATCAGATAAAGATAGTTGATTCATTCATCCAGAAGTCGTCACAGATTATCTGTCTCGTGTACTGCTGTTAAGATATAGTGAACGTTTACCAGCAGGGCCAGAAACATCCTGAGGGACACCACCCACCCCGGCTTCCACCTCTTTAACCTGTTGCCCTCAGGCAGGCGCTTCAGGTCAATACGGGCCAGAACAAACAGACTCAGGGATACCCAAAGCTTGTCACCATACCAACCTACATTCAGAACTGCACTAATGGTGATTGTAATTTGTATATATTATGTATGTATATCATGATAATTATGTGTGCACTTTTACGGAGCTGCTCTCAAATCTCATTGTACTGTGTACAATGACAATAAAGGCTTTCAATTCAATTCAATCAATTCAATTCAATTTCAATTCAATTCAATTAATGGGATATAACGATGTAAGTACTGCCTTTTTTTCCAGAAAAGCTGTATCAATGGTTTATTGTTGCACTTTGCACTGCAATTTTGCTTTTACTAATTTCTGTAAACGAAAAACGTGACAAATATCACTAATACATTAAATTACACTTACCACACGTACCAGGGTTTCAAAAGGCAAGAAGTACAAAATTTGTTAGAAAGTTTAGTGACTGAAAGTGTTAAACAGGCCTCCTCTGTTCCCTCCATATGTGTCTCACTTCCTCAAATGGGAGGAGATTTCCAGTAAAGGCAGAAGGAGTGAACATTTACTCCCTTCAAAATAAAAGGAGGATATAAACTAGACTTAAAGTCATGTAGTTTATATATTATTATATATATAACATTTACGCCCTGACTAATCACACATTAAAAATGTGTTGTCAGTGGTTGGCTTTCAGGGTTTGAGGCATAGCATAAACATGAAGTGCCCACTACCAACATGACAGTCTGTATTAACGTATATATGTATATAAATTATATATTATATATTATATTAATGTATGTATCTTAATACAGGTTACACTGTCATACATTACAACACCAACAATTGTATTTTTTTTTTTGTCCCTTTTCTTGAAAGGTGGGATTATTTTGAGAGGATTTGTACAGTTTTTCTGAAATCTTGGCTTGGCTTAGCACTGCACTACCAGTAAATGTAATATAGCATATAGTATGGCTAATATATGACTTTGATAATAATAGTGACCCATAGCTGAGATTTATTTACTTCACAAAGAGATATTTGTTTACTGACAAAAAACTAAATCATCTATCTAGATATAAGGAAGTGCTTTTATTCTGAAGGACTTTGCCAGGAAGTCTGTTATTGCTGGCAGAGGAACTTCGATGACACAGCCCCAGTTTTACATTATTATCATTGTTGTTTATTATACATTAGTGGGACATTAAGGAGTGAAGGAAAATATAAGAAACTCAGTTACAGGTTTGGAAGAACACACTCACACACACACACACACACACACACACACACACACACTCCACGTAAACACAGTTGCTGTGTTTTGATTGGATCTTAGCCAGCTAGTAAAAAACTGCTGATGGCGCGGGTTGTCTGTAAATTGTTTGTTCTCACAACTCAGACTGTGAAAACACGTTTCAGCTTTTAAAATGTAGGTGGATTTAATGAACCAAGTTCACAGTTCACCCAGAGCTGTAGGTGATGTCTTCGAATGTTGTTTCCTGTTTTATTTTTCTGGTTTCTGTTCCATCACAGCTACAATAAGGCACAGCTTGCCCAGTCACAATGGAGATCAGCCACAATCAAGACAGCATCTGTCTGAAGTCTGAAGATCTTCTGACTTTGACCAGAGTCAAAGTTTATCATAATGATGGCTAGAAAAGACAATGTTTTATTAAACTAAATTAAAACTAAAATAAATAAGATACTAGTTTTAGAGGTGGAGTACTGACTTCATTTAACTGTGTGTGTGTGTATGTGTTCAGTGTTTCTATATGACCTCTCAGACTGACTTCAGACAAGAAGATGAGTGTTTGTGTGGAGGAAAAGAAGAACAGAGCAGAGTCACCAGAATCCAGCTGCCTGTCTATGAACAGTGAC
>NW_023339674.1:6108696-6109379 GCF_004916995.1 Morone saxatilis | reverse complement strand
CTGGACCCTCAGACACAAAGTAAGTGCTGTCAACTGACCTGAAGATGATTCCATTTTAACTGGTGAAGGTTTATTTATATGTGTAGCGTATGAATGCTTAAAAGGCATTAAATGGATTCTAACAAATTAATTTTGGTAAGAGAGAGGAATGGATTTGTTTTCACTTGCAGCTATCAGGGGAAATCAGTGTTTACTGTAATAAAATAACTACAAAATAACCATATTCACCTTAAATTCACCTCGGGCATCACCAACATTTCACACACACAAACTACATAATCAAGTTCTTTATAAATGAAAGGTTTATTAAACTACTAACTAGACAGACAACAGTCAATATTTATATAGGCCAAAATCTATATAAATAATGATAAGACTAAATAATAATTTGCCTCAGAGGCCTCTGTCCTTAGACCCATAATTCAGGTAAAGAACTTCATTCATATGTGAAACTCTTCACTCTCACAGGTTTCTTTCCAGCTGTTGATGAAATGTTAAGAACATGCAAATGGAGAAATAAACATCACTATTTGTTGTTATATTTAAATCATGATCATGTATCATTTTAATGTTACTTCTGCTATTTACGTGCTATTTAAGTGTGATATGTGTAAAATATTTGTTCTTTCCACAGACAGAGAGCAGAGTCACCAGTATCTAGCTGCCTGTCTATGAACAGTGAC
>NW_023339674.1:6107808-6108656 GCF_004916995.1 Morone saxatilis | reverse complement strand
AACCTGGACCCTCAGACACAAAGAGTCATGGGAGACAGTTTCTACTGTAAGCTCACCTTTAATCTTTATTCGTAAAGTGGATCCCTATTAGCTTCCGCAAAGGGGTCGCTAGTCTTCCTGGAGGCCACACAAAAACAATAACTATAAACACAACAATTTCAAATCACAGTATCAATGAAACAGGAAATCAGGAAGTTCAGAGTTTAACCAGTAGTTCAGAGTCATGTACTGTATAAGTGATATATACATAACAATGAGGTGTAGCTTTAAATGTGTATGTAAGATGTATGACCAGTATTACCAGTATGAAGACTACACTAATATACAGTATGGAGTTCCAGCAGGCAGTGCAAATTTAAAGGTTTTACCAAAAGCAGAAAATAAGTTCAGCAGTGAAAGGATGAATAATAAGACAATAAAGAGCAGCTTCACTGCATCGAAATACTGAAAAACATGGGGAAGCTTTTGAACTTTTGAAAGCCATCTGACAATGGAGCAAAACATTACTCAGCAGCTCCACCATGAAATACTTGCCAGTGATTAAGTGTATGAATAAAATGCACAACTTCCTGCATGGGTGTCAGGATGTGGTTTAAATTCAGCTTTTTGCATAGTAGGTGCTCTTGTTCGATGATGTTCATAACTCTGGAGAGCCTTTGTCAACTTTACAACAGCTGAGACAGTCTGATTTAAATGTTTGATGTGTATGATGTTGTTAAAGTTAATTCAAAATTCAAAATCAGGATTTTGAGAAAGAGCTGCACACAACTTTTGAGCCATGGGTTGATCACCACTAACATAGTGTATTATAAATGATGTGTTCATCTCCACAGAGAGAAGAAGAGGAG
>NW_023339674.1:6105654-6107708 GCF_004916995.1 Morone saxatilis | reverse complement strand
TTCAATTCAATTCAATTCAAATATGACAAAAAGTTTTTTTTGTAAAAGTTACCTACTGCAGTTAAGACAGTGAAAGTCAGTTTTGGTGGACATTAAGAGATTTTTCTTAAGCCTAAGTGAAACAAGACTGCTCTGAAATGTAGCTTAATGGCTTTATGAAATCATCATTAAAATTGAAAGCTATAAAGCTGAGCTGAGCCTGAAATCTACATCCCAGTCCTCATCTATGGCCATGAGCTTTGTTTAATAACTGAACGAATATAAATTGTGAATACGTAGGTGATATATTTCTTTCGTCTGGTGGCTGGGCTCACCTTTAGGCCAGGTTCAGACCAACCTAAGCCATCCTTATTTTTTTTTTTAATGGGACCAATCCGGGAACACAGAGAACTCCAGTAAAATCCGCAGGGCCATCTGGCAAACACTCTGAACCTGGCTCAACTTTTTCCAGCACCAAGAAAGAGCCAGAGGACACATAGCTCAGGAGAAGGAAGTACAGTATGGGTTGCCACTATGACCCAGATGGCTATCACAAAATTTAGGAAACATTAACCAGCTAAAATACAAATGTATCTACAAATGTAAATTAATGTCTTTTGAATATAACCAAATACTTATATGGATAATGAATGAATAATGAATCAGGCATTTGTGCTGTAAAAAAAGTATTTATTTTTCATGTCACATCTGTGCCACAGGTCACACTGCTTTGAACGTTTTTTGCTGTGTCATCATCTTTAGATATAGCTACTACCAGATACTTGAAATCACCAAGTCATTGTTTTATTAAAGTCTAAAATTGAGAATAATTTAGATTCATCTTTAAAGAATTTTTCTTTCCCATCACTGAAAAAAGGTGATTATAGATTCCTGGCAAAGATCTGTCTGACCATTAGGTAGAACAAAAACTAACTATTATTGATCAAAAGAGCTCATTTTGCAGCTCTTATTGGGCAAGAAAAGTTTCTGCTCCCCTCATCATTGAGATAGTTTGTATTGTCCTGCCAACTTGGGGAATCTTTAATTTAAATGGAAATGAGACACTGGTCTGTATAGATCGAGGATCAGGTGCATGATCAGTGCTTGATCAGCCTCTCTTCGCACTCTGTACGTGTGTGTGTGTGTGTGTAAGAGAGAGAGAGAGTGAGAGAGAGATAGAGCACTCTTGGACTTCTTGCTTTTCTGAGTTTGAGACTGTTAAACTGGGGACATTCCACTCTTCTCTTCTTCAAAGAGCTCATTAAGCATGGTTAAGCTAATAATTAAGTTAAAGTAAAGGTCAGGGTTGTGGTTGTGGTTAGACATATAGTGGTGTTATTTAGTCAATTCACTGTAATGTTTTTAGGTCAAGATCAGACGACATGTCATCTTTTGCACAAAAGGTTAGGTGGTGCATATTTTTTTTTACAGTAAAATCAATAAAGAGATCAATAAAAAGGCAACAATGAATAAGAAAATAAATTTACATCAAGGAGGTGCATTTTCTAATGCATGTTTGATACCAAATGCGAGTTTCATTTAGAAACAGGGAGTGGAGGTAAGGGTATAGTCTATTTATCTGTCAGTGTGTTTTTCAGAACTGGATCCAGAAGTTTAGAGTTTGTGTATGTGTGTGTGTGTGTGTTGCTTATACAGTCACATTGTAGGGACTCTCCTACTTTTTGGGGACAGAAATCCCCAAAGGAAAGTCCCAGCAGTGTACATCATTCCATTTTAGGGGTTAACATTTGTTTAGCTTATGGTGGAGGCATTTAATGGTTGTGGTTATGTTTGGATTAAATCACCAGGGAATGAATTTGTTAATGCAATGTCCTCCTAAGGGATGGAAACAAATGTGTATGTGAGCGTGCAGGGATGCACTGTCTGTTTCCTCTGTCCAACATTGCAGTGTGTGCAGGTGTGTGGATGTGAATCTGGGCGTCTGTGCATTCATGTGTGTGAAATGAAGAGTTATTGAAGTGACTGTATTTATTCCTGCGTGCATCACTAACCACTTCCATATATCAGTGGCAATATCCCAGGTCATCTCCCATTTTCTCCTCTCCTCTCCTCTC
>NW_023339674.1:6102621-6105584 GCF_004916995.1 Morone saxatilis | reverse complement strand
TCTCCTCTCCTCTCCTCTCCACCCCTCTCTCATCTTATCACATGAACACACTTAAGATCAAACAAATTACCATCCAGCGCAGGACATTCCTTCAACTGTCCTAAAGTTCAATATTACCATCTACAACTGCATTATACATTTCTGCAGAATAAGATGTTTTTTTCTTACAGCGGTGTCACCACTATTAACAGATTGCAGTACATCTGTTCACAAGAACACTCCCCTTTTCTCCCAGGTAGAAGTATAATAAACACAGATGGAGTTTTCCTGCCACGGGGAGCACCTGGAGAGAAACATGGTGGCCCCGAAGAGGGACATGATGAAAAACAAGTTAAGACTCACAGAATGTCAACCTCTTGGCACTTATATTGCACCATATAGGCGACAGTTAAAAGCTCTTCTTGATATATGTATGAATCCATTTTAATCATAAAAACAGCCTTGCCTTATGTTTCAGTGTATTTGAATTATCAAACATGTCACTGCTGGGGTATCTACTTAAAGGCTACAAGGTTCTACTCTAAAGAGAGTACTGATCACATTTGAACGAAGCTCGTTTGAGGGTTGAGACATATAGTGGTGTTATTTGTTGAATTCAATGTAACGTTTTTAGGGCAAGATCAGACAGTACATCAACAGAGACACACAAAGGTCTGGTCTCATAATGTAGCAAATAAGTTTTATTATATTATCTATAAAACATGTTTTATAGTGAATTAACTTGACTTGGTGTTAGCGAGTGAGCTCTGAATGACAAGTTATCAAGTGCAAACGGCTTTGCAGCATTGGAGGGAACATGCAGTATCAATATAATATACCAAACTAATGACGAGTGTGTGTAGTCGCAGTAGCAGTGAGAAGCATTTTTAAGAAAAAATGCCCTTTTGCAATTTAATTTACTCTTGATAAAATATACTGCTGTGAGAATACATCAGTAACATTTTGCTTCCTACTGATTTTTCTGCCTCCCTCTTTGAGGCCATTTGATGGCAGCCCCTTAAAATGCATTCATTGTTGATATTTGGTTTAGTTCAGTAGGGGTCCACATAATGCAACTGTAACAAAAATAATTTCACGAAAATAAACAAATAAGTCAGCAGCTAATGTAACCAAATGATACATTGTCTTTGTTTTCGTCAGTCACCTCCAGCTACAGCCCGCTTTACCTCCCTGAGAGAGTTTGCTGGCTGGATCGACAGAAACACTGTGCTGTGCCTCAGAAAGGCTGAAAGGGATGAGTGCATCAACCGGCACCAGTAGCTGTAGATGCAATTATCCACAAGTTCTTATGTTTTGCTGCTAAATCAGAGCAGGAAGCTGCTCTTCAGAGCCTCCTCAAAATCAGACATTCAATCACCACATGCAGTACAAGAGGCAGTGAAATGTCTCAAACACAGACTGAGAGACTAAAGGACGGGGTATACTTGAAAAGAATTAGTTCGTACAACGTGTTGTCTGACCACTTGAGAGAGCAAAAATGTTAATAACTGTTCCAAACGGCCCCCTCGAAGACAGGATGACAAGTGTGCCATCAGAGGGAAGAGGAGAGACCGATAATCATTTAAACATGATGATAAAGGCATACAATTTCAGGCAAATTCTGTATAACTCAATTGTACACACAAAAAGCTATGGACAAAAGAAAGCTAGAAAGAAAAGTTCAAACCCTGTAGTTTCTCACCCCCACACGCCTGGACAATCACTGCATGAATTGAGTATGAATGTCACTTTTGGAAAATTATATTTTAATGTCAGAAAGGTGTGGGTGGAGCGTCTGACATGTGATATGGTTCGTGCACAGTGCTTTTGCACAGTATTTATTTTGCAGCTACATTTTACATATCAAACATTTTGAATCAAAGACAGGCATTAAAAATAGAAATAGAAGTATTGGGACAAGCTGATGAGCTACACTAAATCCATATTCTGAGCGTGAGTATCAATGGGACCAATACCTTGTGTTCCTTTTTTCATTTTTGGTGTAAAACATATTTGAACCTACAGGTTTAGACACTAAAGGCATAAAATGTTATTTTTTACATTAGCCCAGTTATGGTGCATCTCTGGGCTACAGAGGAGGTAAATGGATGTGAGATACTCTTGGCACAGCCAAACAAAATCCATCAATAACAGCCATTGTGTCAGAGATGCCATGATCGATGTGTTATGCCACAGGGAGGTTATTTATCAGAAGGAACAATTAACTGTGAAGGTATTTTTTCTCTAAAAAGTGAAAATGGTTCACATGCTAAGTGTCGGCTGCACAGACTGGTGTTCATTCATGTATAAAACACAGTTCTTGCATCCCGCTACAGTCCCACATTCACACTCTCTCTTGCAATATTGTATCCAACACAACACAACTACACTGATCAGTTCTTGTTCTTTGGTCTATAAATAAGACTTCTCTGTCTGCACATGCCATTCTGTGGTGGCACCGCAATGTGCAAGTGACTAACTGTGAATGAAGCACTTGATCTAATTTTGGATTGTGGCCCTGGTGAGGATGAAAATATCGAACCTGAAGAAACAATTCTGAATATGATCCAGATTCGCAAGAATCAACAGATGAAAAGGCACGTGCCAACATGGTTGGTTCAACAATAATTATCAGAAACTATTATGATGATATATTAAAAGTCATTTTCAAGCAACAGCATTTCCTAATTCTAGCTTCTCAATTGTGAAGATTTGTAGCTCGTCTCCTATGAGAGTAAAGAAAATGCGTCTTGTGTTGGACAGTTGTTGGTCAGGCAAAACATGATATTTGATGGCATCACCTAGACCTTAACTCTTTATAGGGCACTCATTGAAATACTTGGACATTTCAACCCTGGAGTGTTATTGGTGGATATTAGAAGACAGTTTCAGTTTTAGGCTGAAAATCAAAGTCAGTGATGTCTAGGTGGGTGGCACAACAACAGTCTGTGGCACAGCAGGCCTCCTCTTCCCATAGAAGGACT